>NW_027181992.1:16557966-17225466 GCF_029961685.1 Aristolochia californica | reverse complement strand
TTAGCGCTTGTCTTGGGTTGTTTTTTAGTTAGGGTTAATCGGATCGTTTGTTCTCTAATTAACTATGAAAGGAGAGATAGGAAGATAGCTCCAACGGTGAATATTCAAGTGTGAATTGATATATGTTTGCATCGATGATCAATTGTGGAATTCCGATGGTGGATGTAGACTTAGACCAAGGTTTGTTCACTTGATTAATTTCTATTCTTTTAATTTGAATTGTTTCCAAGTTGTTTATTTTTTAGTGTTTTCGTTCCCATCCTTATTCACGGAGCATAAAAGTAGACTAATCACTCTTCATGGGATTGATCCTTACTCGTACTACTACATATATTTTTAGGAGTATAGGTTTTATTTTTGGTTGCCTACGACAGCACACCAAATTTTGGCATCGTTACTGGGGAATGATTCTAGTTGATTTTTGTGCATCTGTGAACATTATTTAGTTCTTGAAATTTTTGAAAAAAAAAAATCTTTAGTTTTTTTCTTGTTATGGATTTGGTAGAATTCTGACTTTGAAGCCAAATTCCACTGTTTTCTAGGATTTTTAGAATTTTATTTGTTTTTCGTTATTCTAGATTTTTTCTGATTTTTTTTCATTTTTTATTAGATTTCTCTTGATTTTTTTATGACTATAACTCGATCTTCTAATCAAAGTGATTTGTAGTGCAATCCAGAAATAGAGAGAAATTTGTGCAGGTTAAGGAGAGAAACTCGGAGGAATTATGAAGAAAATGATCTAGCTCTTGATTCCCCATTTAATATTGAACCTGATTTTGTGGAGGAGGAAGTCATGACTGGAAATCGAACTTTGAAAGAGCTTGCGGCCCCATATTTGAATCAACAATCCTTATGCATAATGTCCCCACTTTAGATGCTACTACTACATTTGAATTAAAATCTAGACTAATACATCTCTTGCCCACTTTTGATGGTCTTGCAGGTGAAGATCCTCACAAGCATCTAAAGGAGTTTCATGTGGTATGCACGAGGGTAACTGAAGAGCAAATTAAATTTCGAGCCTTTCCATTTTCTTTGAAGGATTCGGCTAAGGATTGGCTCTATTTTCTACCTTCAGGGAGTATTACCACATAGGGTGAGGTGAAGAGATTATTTTTTGAGAAATATTATTCATAGGGTCCTAAATTCAACATGGTATCAGAGGTACCAATTTAGGATCCCCATTATGCTCTATGAAGATATGATTAAAAGCTACTCATAGAAGGCTCCTTATGAAGCAAAATTGAAGCTCAAGAGATAAGTATTTATTTTTTATATTACTAATTTTATGTTACTAGTTTTCGGTATTAAGAGGTGGTTTAGAGATGTCCTTATGCATTTTTTCATCTTATTAAATTATGAAAATATATTCATCTTGGATTATCTTTGATTAGAAGAGATTATCAAGGCAGTTTTTATCGATTTGTATTGGTTTTTTTCATAAATCTGTGGGAACAAGATTCCCGGATAAAGAAGAATGATGTTGAGCCTTTTATGAGTCATTATCCATTAAAATTAATTACTTATCATTTATGCTAAACATCTCTTTAACCGAGTTGGTGAAAGTCTTCCACTCGATCATATTTTGATTACTTGATTGGAGAACTATTTTACTTGATTTGCCTATTATGGCTAAAGATAATATGAGTCACAAGAGTGACATACACAGAATCACCAATGTACCCTTACGGGGGTATCAAATTTTATGAACTGGTCCACATCGGTTCGTCGGTTTCTTATTACAAAGGACCTAGTTGATCATCTCACCAACTGTGGACCACATATTGATGAAGATGATATATTCTATACCATATGGTTAAAGGAGGATACATTGGTTATTATTTGGCTTATCAATAGTATGGAGGAACATGTCTCCAATAATGTCATTCTTCCAGAGATATCTAAACAACTTTGAGAGACATGCACCAAGTTGTATTCATGCTCCGACAACTTACAAAGGCCATATGATATTTTACAACAGATGCTTACCACCAAACAAGGAGACAATATACATGAATATTTGGCCCGCTTTTGAGGCTTTCTTCAAGAATGGAAACTTTCCCAGCCATCGTCTATAAATATCATTGTCCAACATAAACAGAAAGAGGCCTTGATTACTTCCATATGCCTTGCTAACATTAAACTGCATCTTGAATTTGCCAAGACTCACCTTCTTAGCTCTTCGGTGGTTCCCACTTTTGATGATGTTTGTGCTACACTTCTCCGTATTCCAAGTGCTTCTCCCTCTAATACTGAAATACCATCTGACATGTACTCTGGACATAGGGGAACACCATTGACTAAGACTGAGGCCGAGGCAGATTTTATAGAGGAGGACAAAGAAGAGGTGGAAGGATTGGTTTTGACCGAACAGATTGGAAGAAATGCACCCATTGTAAGGGATATGGTCGCACTAGAGACACATGTTTTCAACTGAAAGAATGCTCTATAGGTGGTAGATTGGGCCACTCTTGTCAAAGATGTTATAAAGCTAATGAGAATAAGGCTAACCAAGCCATAGTGAGTGATACAAAGGTAGAGTAGTCGACTACAACAACTCCAAATCATACTTTTACTGATGAAGACTTTAAAATATTCCAGAAAATGAAGACCATGATCTGTTATGGACTCCATAGCATCACGAGTTATCCATAGGCATAGGAATTAAATTATGTCAATTTACTTTTCATGTAATTTCAATTCGGTTTGGTTTACTTTATTTGGTTTGGTTTAATTTGGGTTGGTTCAGTGTAATGTGGCGTGAACCACTTGACCTAATGGGTCATCTTTGTATTTTCGTCCTCAACCCTATTTAGGGGGACGTGAAGGAAAAGAGAGGCAAGTATTGAGAAAATTATATTTTACAGGTCTGATTCTCCCTCAGAGGTCAAGGTCGGATTCTCCCTTTGAGGTCCAAGGTTGAGCTTCCTCCAAAGCTCCTTCATTCTAAATTGAGCTCCACCATTACTCGTTCAAGAAACAAGGTTTCTCTTCCAACGTCAAGATCAACCATGGAGGGAAGAGAGGAAAGAAGGGTGACTCAATCCATGGCAAGGGAAGAACCTAACATCTTGATATCAGACAGGTCCACCCTTGGGGATTCCTCTTCCCCTGAAGATTTGAGATAGTTAGTGGAAGATAATAGGCAAAGGACAGATAACCAGGCTCATGCCCTGGAAGAGGTGCGTCAAACAACCTCTGATTTGCGTGAGGCAATAAAATTAATGGATGCTGCCATCCAAGCTCTCCTCCGGCGACAAGAGGACCATGATACACGAGCCCAACCTCCAGCTGCCTACTCTCCACCGGCCGAACACCATCCATTCCACCCACCACCTCCCCCACAACCACCAATGCGTCAACACCATTCCCATCTGGGGCCTGCCGTTCAAGGACCAAACACTGTGCCCAGGTATTTAAAACTTGACTTTCCTACGTATGATGGGTCTAAGGACCCTTTAATTTGGTTAGCCAAGTGTGATCAGTTCTTTTACCATCAAAAAACACCTGCAGATGAGAAAGTGTATTTGGCTGCCTACCACAAGCTCGATGAAGCGCTTCTATGGTACCACCAATTCCGAAATGACCAAGTGGTTTAGGATTGGGCAACTTTTAGACAGTCTTGCATGATGAGATTTGGTCCTCCTGCTAGTAGCAATCCATTGGGCGAATTAATCAATTACAAACAAACTGGAACACTAGAGGTGTACCAAAAGACCTTCCAGGAAAGGTTAGCCCGAGCAAACCAGTTTGTTAGCCACACACAGTATGTTCATATTTTTACTGCTGGTTTGACAGAAGCTCTGCGTTTAGAAGTTGAATTACATGCTCCTACAGATTTAGACCATGCTATGAATTTAGCCAGAGCAATTGTGCACAAGCAGCGTGTTCTAAAGGAGTCACTGGTCAGAAAACCAGCTTGGCCAGGAAGGCACAATGCCTCTGCGCCAAACCATTCCTATGGACCTCCAAGATTTAGAGACAGGGCAGCCCCACGCCCAGACATCTCTAATTCAGCACCACCTGCTCCTTACTTCAAAAAACTTACTAGACAGGAAATGAAGCAGAGAAAGGCCAAGGGCCTCTGTTTTAACTGTGATGAACAGTATGTTTTTGGTCACCACTGCAAAGGATTATTCAGTATATGTCTGTGGGAGGATGGAGACGAAATACCACAAGAGGAAGAAATTGCGGAAACTGACCAAGAAGATCCAGAGATTTCCCTTCATGCTATGACTGGTCTATGCAGTGCAAGCACAATGCAGGTTAAAGCCCAATTACATCATTTACAGTTACTGGCTTTAGTTGACTCGGGTAGTACACATAATTTCATCAGTCAGCAGGCGGCAGAACAACTTGGGTTAGTAATACAGCAACAGAATGGTATGTCTGTATCAGTAGCCAATGGGGCTAAAATTACTAGTGTAGGCATATCACCAGCCACACACTTTGATATTGAGGGATATAAATTTGTTGCAGATTTTCTGGTGATTCCACTATCAGGGTTCGATTTGGTGCTAGGAATTAAATGGCTACAATTGTTGGGACCAATACTATGGGATTTCCAAGCTCTGACCATGTCTTTTATAGAGGACCAACATCAGATTATATTGCATGGCACACAAGCACCACTCACCTGCGCACTACAGATTGCCCAGGTCCAGTCCAAAAATACATGCCAGATATCTCACTTACTTATAGAATTTGAGGATATCTTTCAAGACCCTACTGCCTTACCGCCACTTAGGCACTGTGATCACCGTATCCGTTTGAAAACGGGGACCGAGCCGGTAGTGGTACGTCCGTATCGCTACCCTCACTTACAAAAGGATGAGATTGAAAGGCAGTGCCAGCAGATGTTAGCACAGGGTATTATTCAGCCCAGCAGGTTTCCTTTTTCTTCACCGGTATTACTAGTCCGCAAGCATGATAAGTCATGGAGGTTCTGTGTGGATTACCGACAACTCAATGCCCATACAATTAAAGATAAATTTCCTATTCCGGTGGTGGACGAACTGTTAGATGAGCTACATGGAGCTACTATATTTACTAAACTCGATTTGAAATCTGGCTATCATCAAATCCGAGTTCATCCATCAGATGTGGAGAAAACAGCGTTCTGCACGCATCATGGCCATTTTGAATTCCTCGTAATGCCATTTGGTCTATCAAATGCGCCTTCCACCTTCCAGGCCCTCATGAATGAGGTATTTTCCCCTCTCTTGCGAAAATATGTATTGGTCTTTTTCGATGATATTTTGGTCTATAGCAACAGCTGGGAAGAACATCTTCAGCACCTTCACCAGGTATTTTCTCTTATACGTTCACATCATTTGGTTTTAAATCGGTCAAAATGTTCTATGGGCACATCAGAAGTGGCATATTTGGGTCACGTTATTTCAGCATCAGGGGTGAAGGTAGACCAAAGTAAGATACAAGCGGTCACAGATTGGCCTATTCCTACATCTATTACAGCCTTAAGAGAATTTTTGGGCCTAGCTGGATATTACAGAAAATTTATTCGTAGCTATGGCCAGCTTGCAACTCCGCTCAACAATCTCCTCAAGAAAAATGTTTTTACTTGGTCAGAGACAGCAGCTCATTCCTTTAAGGAATTGAAAGACGCCTTATCATCAGCCCCAGTTTTGCAGCTCCCCGACTTTGAGGAGTCCTTTGTAGTGGAATGTGATGCTTCAGGGGGCGGTATTGGTGCAGTGTTGCACCAACAGGGCCACCCGATTGCTTATTTTAGCCGTCAACTGGGCCAACACCACCACAAGTTGGCAGCTTATGAGAGGGAATTGATTGGATTGGCGAAAGCTATACAACATTGGCGCCCTTATCTTTGGGGACGTTGTTTTTTGATTCGCACTGATCATTGCAGCCTCAAGTATCTTCTTGAGCAGCGTCTCACTACTTCACCACAACAGCATTGGTTAAGTAAGCTTATGGGGTTTGACTTTTCTGTCGAGTATAAACCGGGAAGTTTGAATGTAGGGGCTGATGCCTTATCTCGCCGGGACGTTCCAAAGCCGCAATTAAACACCATCAGTCAGCCCAGAGCTCTCTTGTTGGATTCTATATAGGAAGAGGCACAACAGTACCCATATATTATCTCCTTATGCAAGGATATCTAGCAGGGCACAGCGGCACCACATTGGACGGTTCAAGACAATCTCGTCCTCTATAAAAATAGAATTTTTCTACACCACACATCCCCTCTGATTAACAGCATTTTGGCCTCCTTCCATGACAGTACACATGAGGGCCGACAGAAAACATATTTTCGAATCAGCAGGGAATTTTATTGGAGGGGCATGAAGCGCAGTATAGCTGATTATGTGGCGGCTTGTCAGACTTGTCAATGGAATAAAGCTGAAACATTAAGTCCAGCGGGGTTGCTCCAACCACTTTAGCTTCCATCACAGGTCTGGTCTGATATTTCTATGGACTTCATAGATGGACTTCCCTCTTCGTCAGGTAAATCTGTTATCCTGGTAGTGGTGGATCGTTTCTCTAAATGTGGGCATTTCATTCCTCTGACACATCCTTACACTGCAACGCAGGTAGCTCAACTTTTTATGGATAACATTGTACGATTATAGGGGATGCCTAATTCAATTACCAGTGATAGGGATGCAATCTTTACAAGTACCTTCTGGAAAGAACTCTTCAAGTTACAAGGCACAACGTTAGCCTTTTCTTCAGCCTACCATCCACAGACTGATGGTTAGACAGAGGTCATCAACAGAACAATTGAAATGTATCTCCGCTGTTTAGTGGGGGACTCACCTAAGAGGTGGGTTAAGTGGCTCGCCTGGGCTGAGTTATGTTACAACACCTCCTACCACAGTGCTCTCGGCACAACCCCATTCAAGGTGGTATATGGTAGAGAACCTCCCCGTCTTTTAGCCTATGAACCAGGGGCCTCTAAAGTCGTAACTTTGGACCAAGCATTGGCTGAAAGAGACACATTCATCACAGAGGTGCGCACTCATCTATAGAAGGCACAAAGTTCTATGAAACAATATTATGACAAGAAGCACCAGGAAGTCTTATTTTCTCCTGGAGATTATGTTTGGTTGCGTCTCCAACACTACAGGCACCTGTCGTTGACAGCCTCCAAACGTCACAAGCTCTCTCCAAAATATTATGGTCCCTTTCAGGTGATGGACCGCATTGGGACAATGGCCTACAGATTGTAGCTTCCGCCAGAGGCCAGAATTCACAACGTCTTTCATGTCTCACAATTAAAGGTCTTCCACGGTGATTCGCCCTTGCTGCACACCCCGCTGCCACCACTCCATGAGGGGCGTGTACTTTCTACCCCAACACAGGTATTAAGCACCTAGCCAATACTACCCAAAACACCGGCCTGTTAGGGGCGCAAGACATAAGTACTTAACCCAGGTCCATAACATCACACCCCACCTTCGCGAACCGACGACCATGGCGGCATAACGACACTGGCCCAACCCGGTGGCCTACTCTAGCGATGGCCTACTCCTAGTGCCCCTTCGCAGTTCTCCAGGTCGCCCCCTCCTCTAGGTCGCCCCTTCCAAACCTACCAGTAATTTTAATCCAGCTTTTGTGCGCCCCGGGACTCGAACTCGCGACTGGGAGCCCGCTCTGATACCAAGATGTTAGGTTCTTCCCTTGCCATGGATCGAGTCACCCTTCTTTCCTCTCTTCCCTCCATGGTTGATCTTGACGTTGGAAGAGAAACCTTGTTTCTTGAACGAGTAATGGTGGAACTCAATTTAGAATGAAGGAGCTTTGGAGGAAGCTCAACCTTGGACCTCAAAGGGAGAATCCAACCTTGACCTCTGAGGGAGAATCAGACCTATAAAATATAATTTTCTCAATACTTGCCTCTCTTTTCCTTCACGTCCCCCTAAATAGGGTTGAGGACGAAAATACAAAGATGACCCATTAGGTCAAGTGGTTCACGCCACATTACACTGAACCAACCCAAATTAAACCAAACCAAATAAAGTAAACCAAACCGAATTGAAATTACATGAAAATTAAATTGACATAATTTAATTCCTTTGCCTATGGATAACTCGTGATGCTATGGAGTCCATAACATGATCCCAAGTACTTCTTCACCCACAGCTGCCACCACCGGTTTAGGTATATTTTTTGCCTCCTCTTCATCCTGGATAATTGACTCAGGAGCCTCCAAGCCTCTTACAGGTAACAAACATCTACTAAACTCAGTTTCTCCATGTCTTTCACATAAATTTGTTTCCACTCCTGATAGGATCCACTTCTGTTACACCATCACTTCCGCTCAATGATATCCTTTTTGTTCTTACTTTCCCTTTGAATCTTTTACCGGTTATCAGCTCACCAAACATTTTAATTGCTCTATCACTTTCTCACCCACTTCATGTGTGTTTCAGGATCTTACAATGAAGCGGGTGATTGGTGGAGGCTGTGAACAAGGGGGGCTCTACTACCTAGATGTGCCACAAATGAATATTGCATCCACCTGTGACATTGAAACCAGGTTATGGCACAACCGGTTGAGACATCCATTCGCCCAATCTCTTCATCATATTTCTCCTAAAGCACAATCGAACCTTCATTGTGATGCATGTCAAATGAGCAAACATTCTACATACTCACCATGCCAAGAAATTAAAAGTGTCTCTCCTTTTTCATTAATTCATACTGATGTATGGGGGACCCTTGAGTGTCTCCAACATTTCTCAGGTGAAATATTTTATTACATTCATTTATGACTTCACTTGTACCACATGGTTATTTTTGTTTTAAGAGCATTCTGAAATACCATTGATATTTAAATATTTTCATAAAATGGTACTCACTCAGTTTGGGCAGAAAATTAAAGTCCTTCGATCGGATAATGCCATAGAATACACATCCAAAGATCTTGACTTGTTTTTTCATGAAAATGGCATTATTCATCAGACATCATGTGCCTACACCCCTCAACAAAATGGTGTAGCCGAATGGAAGAACCGTCATATGCATGAGGTAGCTCACGGTTTACTATATGCCATTCAAGCGCCATACTTTTATTGGCCGCATGCAGTTCTTACCCATACTTTTTTTATAAACCAGTTTCCCTCTTCCGTTCTTGGTAAAAGATCTCCCTACTCTCTATTATTATCTGATGATGATCTTTTTTCCCTGTTGTTGAGAGTCTTCGATTGTCAATGTTTTGTTGTTTTGTCCATATTTCCTCCCCAAAACAAAGTAAACTTCATCCCAAATCTGTGAAGTGTATCTTCTTAGAATACTCTCGCACACAAAAGGGTTATGTTTGCTATAATTCCTCTCTTCAGCGTTTCATTTTATTAAGACTCTCCATAATATTTTGATAATGCTCCTCCAGGTTTATGTTCAATACCAGGTTCTCCTCGACCGATTGTGCCCCGTGCTGCAGAAAATACTCAGCCCCTAGAAACACTGGCTGACACCACACCTGCTGAGTTCTCGGATCATATCGAGGTAAGCCCATCTTCTCCGATTATCTTTGGCCCAGAATATGATACTCATCCTATTGCTGTTAGGAAAGAGCCCAGATCATGTACCATGCCTTCTACTTCTCCTCCCATAACAAACATTGTGTCTCTGCATTGTCTATCCCCTGTTTGTTGTCAATTTCTATCAGCTATTTCCTACGTACCTATACCACAGTCCTACTAGGAGAACCAGGGTGGAAGGTGGCTATGGATGAAGAAATGTAGGCCCTTTATAAAAATCTGACATGGGCTCTAGTCCCAATTCCTTAAGATAAGAGACCCATCAGTTGCAAAGGGTATTTACGATGAAACACAATTTGGATGGATCCATGTCTTGATTGAAAGCTCGCCTTGTTGCTAAAGGCTATACACAATGTTATGGCATTGATTATGAAGAAACCTTCTCTCCAGTGGCTAAATTAAACTCGGTATGTTTGATTATATCTCTGGCAGCTAACTCTTCATGGCAGGTCTATCAACTTGATGTCAAAAATGATTTTTTGAATGGGCATATAAAGGAGGACATTTATATGCAGCAACCACCTGGGTATGTGGTTGAGAGGGAGTTCATATTTTGACTAAAAAATCTATTTATGGTCTCAAATAGTCGCCTCGTGCATGGTTTGAAAATTTTATCCAAGCACTCATACGGGCTGGATTTCACAGATGCTCTGGATATCACTCTGTCCTTATTAAAGACACACCAAAGGGCAAGGAAATCCTAGCCATATATGTTGATGACATTATTGTAACTGGCAGTGATCCTGAGGGCATCCAAAAGACAAAAGAAAGGATATGTACTGAATTCAAGACAAAGGATCTCTAACTGCTCAAATATTTTTTGGGTATTTACAATTCAGAATGGAATTATATTATCTCAAAGGAAATATGTAGGAGACCGGAATGTTGGGATGTAGACCAGCAGAAACTCCTATGGACTTGAATACAAAATTATGTGCAGGTACTGGAGAAGATGTAGATGTTGGAAAATATTAAAGATTGGTGGGAAGACTTATTTATCTCTAGGTAACGAGGCAAGATATTTCGTATGCAGTTAGTGTGGTAAGTCAATATATGCCCAACCCACAACTCAGTCATTGGCAAGCACTAGAATGGATATTACGATATCTAAAAGGAGCACCAAGAAGAGGGCTCCTCTATAAAAATCATGGACACTTCAACATCGAAGGATTCTCAGATGCAGACTAGGCCGGATCCCCGGATGACAGAAAATCTACTTTGGGATATGGTACAATGGTTGGAAGAAACTTGGTTACATGGAGGAGCAAGAAACAGAATGTAGTTGCAAGGTCTAGTGTAGAAGCAGAGTACAAAACCATGGCACACACAGTCAGTGAACTCCTATGGATCAAATCTCTCCTAACTAAACTGGATTTTTACAAAGAAGCTCCTATGAATCTATATTGCGATAATCGTGCAGCAATTCACATCACATAAAATCCAGCCTTCCATAAGAGAACAAAGCATATAAAAATAGATTGCCACTTCATACGAGAAAATTCACTGTCGGCATCTTGTCTCTCCAGCATGTATCTTCACAAAACCAAGTTGCAGACATTCTCACCAAACCAGTCACTCACAAAATTTTGTCCAACATTTACAACAAGTTGGGCATCTATGATGTTTTCTCACCCCCAGCTTGAGGGGGAGTGTTACAATGTGGAGCCCACCATGGCCCCACAAGCTGGTGGGACCCACCATGAGCTCAAGAGGTGTCAACAAGAGTCCTCATACAAAGTGACTCTAGCTAAGAGATAAGGAACATGTGCTGGAATTAAATAGAAGATTTGAAGATCAAGTGGCACCCACAAAGATACCACGAGCTGGTATTTATATTTACATGAGCTAGAAGATCAAGTGGGACCCACAAGATAAGACCAAGAGCTGGCTCTCTAGCTTGATTCACATCCTTAAAGAAGGTGTTTGTAGTTGAGTTAAATTAGTCTCTTAAATAGATAATATAATCTTATCATAATAGGCTTATCTTAGAGAGTTCTAGTTGGAATGTAATTAGGAGTCCTAAGGTTGTACATGGACTCTATCACCTCCTCAACTACAAATAGGGATGATTGTAAGTCGGAAATATCAAGTAAGTTTCTTATTTTTTTTCTTCTCTCTCTACTCTCCTTTATTTTACTTCTCTTCTCTCTATACCTGAGAGCTCTTCTCTTTTTCCTTTTTTTCTTTCTATCTCCCCTTGCTCAAGGTATTATTCATGGGGTCCTAAATTCAATAGTTTGAAAAGTATTTCTAGTAAAAAAAGTCATCGAGGACAATTATTGCCTCATGTTTCCTAGAAACACTTTTCTAGCTGAAAATTCTTACCTTGTAAATTTAGTGGTAAGGCAATTTTTATTGTAACAAATTACTTTCTACAGATTTAAGGACATGTTAGTGCCTTCTTTCTGGAAACGTTGGAAATGTATTTCTCATAAAAATACGTCTAAGGGGACCATTAGTACCTCATGTTTCGTGGAAAAACTTATCTATAAAAAAATTCTAACTAGAAAAATATTATGGTAAGGCAATTTTTATTCAAAAGAAATTACTTTCAAGAACTATAAGGCCTTCTTGGTGAATTTTATTTGGAAATGTTGACAATTATTTCTAATAAAATATGTTTGTAGGGATCAATTTTTTGGCTAAAAATTCATTCCATGAAATGTTTTTTGGTAAGGAAATTTTGCTGAAACAAACTAACTTCTACAACTATAACGTCTTGTTAGTGCATTTTTTAAGGAAACGTTGCGAAAGTATTTCTAGTAACAATACGTCTCTATGGACCATTAGTGCCTCATGTTTCTTGGAAACACTTCTCCAGCTGAAAATTCATACAAAGAAAATTTTGTGGTAAGAATATTTTTGAAGAAACAAATTCCTTTCTACAACTACTCGGCCATGTTACTGCCTTTTTTAAAGAAATGTTGGAAAAGAATTTCTTGTAAAAATATGTCTCCAGGGATCACTAGTGCCTCATCTTTCCTAGGAACATTGTTCTTGATGAAAATTCTTACTATGAAAATTTGGTGACAATGCAAATTTTGCTTAAACAAATTACTTTCTGCCAACAAAAATAAGGCCATGTTAGAACCTTTTTTCAAGAAAAATTGGAAAATTATTTCTAGTTAAAATATGTCTCCAGGGACATTTAGTGCCTCATGCTTCCTTGAAAGAATTTTCTAGATGAAAATTCTTACGAGAAAAATTATGTGGTAAGGCAAATTTTGATGAAACAAATTACTTTCTACGACAATAAGGCCATGTTAGTTCCTTTTTTCTTTTGCAGAAACGTTGGAAAAATATTTCATGAAAATACATCTTCAGGGACCATTAGTGCCTCATGTTTCTTAAAAACACCATTCTAACTAAAAATTCTTGCCAAAATATTTGAGGTAAGCCAAATTTTGCTAAAACAAATTCTTTTTTATAGTCTTAAGGTTTAGTTAGTGCATTTTTTTAGGAAACATTGGAAATTTAGTTTTAGTAAAAATATGTCTCCAAAGACCATTAGTGCCTCATGTTTCCTTGAAACAATTTTTTAGATGAAAATTAGTTCCTTGAAAATTTTGTGGTATGACGATTTTTGCTGATACAAATTTCATTTTAGAACTATTAGTCCTTGTTAGTGCATTGTTTTAGGAAATGTTGGAAAAGTATTTCTAGTAAAAATACATCTCTGGAGACCATTAGTGACTCCTAGAAACACTTTTCTAGCTGAAAATTCTTACAAAGAAAATTTTGTGCTAAGACAAGTTTTACTGAAACAAAGAACATTCTTCAACAATAAGGTCTTGTTAGTGCATTTTTATCTAGAAAAGTTGGAAAATATTTCTTGCAAAAATACTTCTCTAGGGACCATTAGTGCCTCATGTTTTGAGGAAACACTCTTCTAGCTTAAATTTTTTAACATGAAAATTTTGTGGGAAGGCAAATTTGGGTGAAACTAATTACTTTCAACAACTATAAGGCCATGTTAGTGCCTTAATTTCAGGAAATGTTTAAAAAAATATTTCAAGTAAAAATACATCTCCAAGAACCATTAGTGCCTCAAGTTTCCTACGAACACTTTTCTAGATGAAAGTTCTTACTAGGAAAATTTTGTCGTAAGGCAATTTTTGTTTAAATGTTGGAAATGTATTTCTTGTAAAAATACGTATCTAGGGACCATTAGTGCCTCATGTTTTCTAGAAACAATTTTCTAGCTAAAAATTCAAACCAAGAAAATTTTGTGGTAAGGCCTTGTTAGTGCATTTTTTCAGGAATTTAGAAAAGCATTTAGAGTACAAATAGGTCTTCACAGACTATTAGTGCCTCGTTTTTCCTCAAAACACTTTTCTAGGAGAAAATTCTTAAATGGAAAATCTTGTGATAAGGCTATTTTTGCTGAAACAAATTACTTTAAACACTTAAAAGACCTTGATATTGCATTTTTTAAGAAAACGTTGGAAAAATATTTCTAGTAAAACTAAGACTCCCGGGACCAGTAGTGCCACATGTTTCCTTGAAACACTTTTGTAGCAGAAAATTCTTGTGAGAAAATTTTTGTGGTAAGGCAATTTTTTTCAGAAAAAAGTACTTTCTACCACTATAAGACATTGGTAGTGCATTGTTTTTATAAAATGTTAGCGTTGTATTTCTAGTAAAACTACATCATTAGGGGCTATTATTGCCTCATGTTTCCTGGAAACACTTTTCTAGCTCAAAATTTCTTTTTGGGAAAATTTTGTGGTAAGCCAATTTTAGCTGAACTAATTACTTTCTACAACTCTAAGCCTTTTTAGTGCACATTTTTCAGGAAATTTTTTTTTGGTAAAAATACGTCTTCAGGGACCATTAGTGCTTCATGATTCCTGGAAATACATTTCTAGCAGAAAATTCTTAAGAGGAAATTTTTGCAGTAAGGCAGCTTTTGCTAAAAGAAATAAATTTTTTCAACTATAGCTTTGTCTAGGGCATTTTCTTAGGAAATTTTGGAAAAGTATTTCTAGTAAGAATATGTTTCCAAAGACCATAAATGGCTCAAGTTTCCAGGAAACACTCTACTAGCTGAAAATTTCTGCAAGGAAAATTTTGTGGTAAGGAATTTTTTGTTGAAACAAATTACTTTCTACAAGTACAAGTCCTTGTTAGTGCATTTTTAGAAAATTTTAAAAAAGTTTTTCTAGTAAAAATAAGTCCCCAAGGACCATTACTGCCTCATGTTTCCGAAAAATACTTCTACTAGAAAAATCCTACGAGGAAAATTCAGTTTTAGGCAATTTTAGCTAAAACAAATTACTTTCTACAACAAACAGGCCATGTTCGTACTTCTTTTCATTAAACATTAGAAAATTATTTTAATAAAAATATTTTTGCAGGGATCATTAGTGCCTCTTATTCCCTAGAAACACTTTTCTAGCTGAAAATTCATACCAGGTAGGTTTTTTGGTGAGCTAATTTTTGCTAAAACAAATTACTTTCTTTAACTATAAGGCCTCTTTAGTGCATTTTTCAGGAAACATTGGAAAATTATTTCTATTAAAAATACGTCTATAGCGGCCATTAGTGCCTAAAAAGTGTTTCCAAGAAACATTTTGTAATATTGCAATTTTTTATGAAACAAATTACTTTCTACAACTACAAGGCCTTGTTAGTGCCTTTTTATAGGAAGCATTGGAAAATTATTTCTAGAAAAAATCCTTCTCATGGGACCATTAGTGCCTCTTGTTTCTTGGAAACACTTCTGTAGCTGAAAAGTTTTACTAGGAAGATATTGTGGTAAGACGATTTTTTTCTGAAACAAATAAGTTTTTCAACTATAAGGTCTTGTTAGTGCATTTTTTAGGAAACGTTGGAAAAGTCTAGTCAAAATAAGTCTCCAAGGGCCATTAGTGCCTCATGTTTCCTAGAAACACTTTTCTAGCTAAAACTTCTTAGCAGGAATATTTTGTGGTCAAGCAGTTTTTGCTAAAGCAAAAACTTTCTTCAACTATAAGATCTTGTTAGAGCATTTCTTTCTAGAAAAGTTGCAAAATATTACACGTAAAAATACGTTTCCAAGGACTATTAGTGCCTCATTTTTTCCTATAAACACTTTTCTAGCTGAAAATTCTTACTTAGAAATCTTTTTTGGTAAGGCAATTTTTGCAGTAACTAATTAATTTCTACAACTATAAAGCATTGTTAGTGCATATTTGTAGGAAACTTTGGAAAAATATATCTAGTAAAAATAAATCTCCATGGACAATTACTGCCTCATGTGTCCTTGAAATACTTTTCTAGTTGAAAATTCCGTCCCAGAAAGTTTTATCATAAGGCCTTGTTATTGCATCCTTTAAGGAAATGTTGGAGAAGTAATTCTAGTAAAAATTCTTCTACAGGGACCATCAAGTTTCCTGGAAACACTTTTCTAGAGGAGAAATCTTACTGGGCAAAATTTTGTGGTGAGGCAATTTTTGCTAAAACAAATTATTTTGTACAACTATGAGGCCCTATCGGTTCTTTTTAGGAAATGTTGGGAAAATGTATATTAAAAATACGACTCAAGGAACCTTTCTTGGAAACACTTTTCAAGCAAAAAATTCTTATGATGAAAATTTTGTATTAAGGCAATTTTTACTGAGATACTTTACTTTCTACAACAATAAGGCCTTGTTAGTTCCCTTTTTTACGAAATATTGGAAAATTATTTCTAGTAAAAATATGTGTCAATGGACCATTAGTGCCTCATGCTTCCTGGAAACACTTTTCAAGCTGAAAGTTCTCACCATGAAAATTTTGAGGTAAGGCATTTCTTGCTAAAACAAATTATATTCTACAATTATAAGACCATGTTAGTGCCATTTTTCAGGAAATGTTAGAAAAGTATTTCTAGAAAAAATACATCGCTTGGGACCATTAGTGCCTCATGTTTCATGGAAACACATTTCTACCTAAAAATTCTTACTAAGAAAATTTTGTGGTATGGCAATTTTTGGTTAAACAAATTACTTTTTCTAACTATAAGGTCTTGTTAGATCATTTTTACTAGAAACACTGGAAAAGTATTTCTAGTAAAAATACGTCTTCAGTGATGATTAGTGCCTACTTTTCTAGCTGAAAATTCTTACCAAGAAAATTTTGTGGTGAGGCAATTTTTGCTCAAACTAATTACTTTCTACAACTAAAAGAATTTTTTTTAGGAAAATTTGGAAAATTTTATCTAGTAAAAATAATTATCCAAGGACCATTACTGCCTCATCTTTGAAGGAAATACTTTTCTTGATGAAAAATTTGTACCTGGAAATTTTTGAGGTAAGGAATTTTTTTGCAGGAACAAATTACTTTCTACAACTATAAGGCCTTGATAGTGCCTATTTGTAGGAAATGTTGGAAAATTAGTTCTATAAAAAATACTTCCGTAGGTACCATTAGTGTCTCATGTTTTTTGGAGACACTTTTCTAATTGAAAATTCTTACCAAGAAATTTTTTCGGTAATGCAATTTTAATTGAAACATATTACTTTCTACAACTAAAAGGCATTGTTAGTGCATTTTTTAAGGAAACGTTGGAAATTTATTTCTAGTAAGAATACATCTCTAGGGACCCTTAGTGCCTCATGTTTCTTGGTGACACTTTTCAAGCAAATGATTCTTACCATGAAATTTTTGGTAAGGCAATTTTGGGTGAAGCATATTACTTCTACAACAATAAGGCTATGTAAGTGGAGTTTTTAAAGAAACATAGAAAAAGTATTTCTAGTAAAAATACATCTCCAGGGACCATGAGTGCCACGTGTTTTCAAGAAACACTTTTCTACAACTATAAGCCCTTGTTAGTGCATTTTTAGGAAATTTAAGAAAAGTATTTCTAGTAAATATTGGTCTGTTGGGACAATTAATGCCTCAAGTTTCATGGAAACACTTTTCCAGCTGAAAATTCTTAAAAGGAAAATTTCATGGTAAGGCATTTTTTTTGTTATAACGAATTACTTTCTACAACTATAAGTCATTGCTTGTGCATTTTTCTGGAAATGTTGTAGAAGTATTTCTAGTAAAAATACTTCTCAAGGGACCATTAGTGCCTCATGTTTCCTAAAAACACTTTATTGTTGAAAATTATTACCAGGAAAATTTTGGGGTGAGGTGATTTTTGCTGAAACAAATTACTTTCTACAACTATAAGGTCTTGTTAGTGTATTTTTTTTAGGAAACATTGGAAAGTTATTTCAAATAAAAATACTTCTCGATGGACCATTAGTGCCTCTTGCTTGTAACAAAGCCCTTTCCTAGCTGAAAATTCTTACCAAGAAATTTTGCTGAAACAAATTACTTTCTACTACTATAAGGTCTTGTTTATGCATTATTTTAGGAAACGTTGGAAAATATTTCAAGTAAAAATACGTCTCTAGGGACCATTAGTACATCATGTTTCCTAGAAACTATTATATGGTACAAATTCTTACCGAGAAATTTTTTGTAGTATTACACAAAAACAAAAACAACCGAACGTCCGAAGATTAGTTTAGGATGGAAATAACTTAACAAATGGAATGACATGATGCAAGGTAGGTGAACCGAATGTCCGAAGATTAGTGTAGGATGGAAATAACTAAACAAATGGAGAGACATTATGCAAGGTAGGCTAGGGTAGGTGATTGATTAAATGAACGGAGGTAGGAGGGTTTTATGCTCTTAATCTGAGGAGCATCTGGAGTTGCAACCCGAGAGATTAGAGAGAAACATTTGTAAGTGCATTATTTCTCTTATAAACTATTTTATCTTTATAGTGGATTACTGCAACGGTGAAAGATAGGACACAGTCTCACTTGAGGCGAACCTGTATAAATCTTGCAGTTTGTTTTTGTGCTTGCTTTTCCTTTCTTTTGTGGTTATTATTATTGTTCACGTTAGTTTGGAATTAGGCAATTTAATTCCTAACAAGGGGTATCAAAGCTTTGGTTTGTGATTGAGACCAATGGCTAGCGGAGAAGGATCGACACTAGGGATCAACAAGTTTGATGGTATGAATTTTGCATTCTAGAGGTTGCAAATTGAAGACTATTTGTACAGTAAAAAACTGCACACACAACTTCTAGATATGAAACCAGAAGTTATGAAGATGATGAGTGGAATCTCCTCAGTAGAAAAGTGTTGAGAGTAGTCCGTTTAACACTGTCAAAGAACGTTGCTCACAAGGTGGCGTCGGAGAAAACCACAGCAGGGATGATGAAGATTTTGTCTAGCATGTATGAGAAGTCTTCCACAAATAATAAGGTACATCACATGAAAAAACCTTTCCATTTAAAGATGATAGAAAATACATTTGTTGCATCACATTTGATTGAGTTTAGCACGATTGTCAATCAATTGACGTCCGTTCAAAATAACATTGATGATGAGTTTTGTGCTTTAATTCTTTTGGCGTCTCTACCAAATTGTTGGGAGACTATGAGGGTTGCGGTGAAAAACTTTTTAGGCAATGGGAAGTTGATCTTTAATGATGTTCGGGATACCATTCTCACAGAGGAAGTTCATAGAAAGAACTCTAGAGAATCATTGATATCTTATTCTGCCTTAATTGTCGATACTAGGGGCAGGAACTTCAAGAGAAATTCCAACAAGGGAAAAGGTAGAGGGAAGTCAAGGAATGGTAGAAACAAGTCCAACTTCGGAAGGAATGTGGAATGTTGGAATTGTGGCAAGTTTGGTCACATATAAAAAAATTGCAGAGCACCGAAGAAGGATGCAAAGAAAAATGATGTTGCAAATACGTTGACTGAAGAGGTACAAGATGTTTTACTCTTTTCAATTGATAGCCCTATTGACTCTTGGGTGTTACATTCAGAAGCTTCTTTCACACCACCGCACATCATGAGATCATGCAGAATTACGTTGTTTGGGATCAAAGGAAGGTGTATCTTGCTGATGGAGAACCTTTGGATATTATCAGTATTGGTGCATTCCTCCTTTGTATCACTTACTAAGGCTTGATTAGCCTTCATCCAATCCAGTTTGCCATAGACTCTATAACATATCTCTATAGTGTGGCCATATTTTCCACAATGGGTGCATTTCTTGTAATAGCACGTACCTATGGTGTGGCCATATCTTCCACACTGAGTGCATTCCTTGCCATCTATTCTGACAGAATCATTCCTTCCACCTCTTCCTCTTCCTCTTCCCCATCTATAATTTCTGCTACGGCCTCGGCTGGGATCGGATGATGTTCCCCTATGCCCAGAGTACATAGCGGATTATACTTCAATAGTAGAAGAAGAAGCGTCTGGAATACGGAGTAATGTGGCACATACATTATCAAACGTGGGAATAGCAGAAGCACTAAGAAGTTGACTTTAAGCAACTTTGAGATATGGCTTAATGTTTGCAAAGCAAATGGCAGTGACTAAGGCATAATTTTGTTTGACTTGGACAGAGACATTTGTGGAGGTAGGTTGAGCTATTTTCCATTCTTGAAGAAGACCTCTAAAGTGAACCAAATATTCATGGATATTTTATCCTTGTTTATAATTAAACATTCTTTGGATAATATCATATGGTTTGTGTAAGTTGTCAGAGCTAGAATACAATTTAGCACTTCTCTCCCAAATTTGTTTAGTGGTATCAAGATGAATAACATTGTTGGAGACAGGCTCTTCCATGCTGTTGATGAGCCAACTAATGACAAACATATCATTTTTTAACCACTTTTTATAAAAAAATATCCTCTTCATCAATAGGTGGTCCAAGTTTGGTGAGGTGACCAAGTAGCTCTTTTGTTGTAAGACCAACTCATTAAATTTGATACCCCTCACAAGGTATACTAGTAATTCCAAGTATATCATTTTTGTTGCTCATGTTTCCTTTGACCATCATGGGAAATTCATTGTAAAAAAATTCTTCAACAAATAATAATAAAAAAAAAGTTAGAGCTCTTCAACCAACTCGGTTACTGGAGAGGCTTGGCATAAAAGCTAAGTAATCATATTTATGAATTACAATGAATAAACAACAACTCATAATAGGCTCAATGACAATCTTCTTTATTAGGGAATCTTGTTCTCACATAATTATAACTTTTTTATGCATAAATCTCAACATAAACTTGTTTCAGTCAAAACAATTTGCAAACCGATAAAACTGCCTTGGTAACTTCTTCTAATCTGAGATGCATAAATCTCAAAAATCTCATAAGGTGAATACAGCCATAAAATCATCTCTAAATCATCTTCTAAATCCAAAAACCAGTAGTATGAATTAATAATAAGAATAATAAAGAAACTTATCTCATGAGCTTCAATCTTGCTCCACAAGGAGCCTTCTATGAGTAGCTTTGATCATACCTTCTTAGAGCATTCCTTTTAATGTGGGGATCCTAAATTTGATACTCTGATACCATGTTGAATTTAGGATCCCTTTTATTGAAATCTCGAGCAAGGTGAGAGAGGAGAAAAGAAAAGAAGGAGAGAGAGGGCTCTCGGTTAGAGAGGAGAGAAGAGAAAGAATGGGAAGAAAAGAGTTTAGGCAAGAGAAGAAATCTTCACGAGAGAGAAGTGGAGAACTACTTCACTTTGATGATATAATTTCGAATACAAGCACCTCTATTTATACTAGAGGAAAGTAGTAGAGTACAAATACAATTAAACTACCATTCTCCTAATTATATTCAAACTATAACACTTAAAGATAAGTCTATCATAATAAAATAACTCAACATAATTAGAAGACTAACATAACTCAAACTAAAACTCATCTATGAGGGTGTGACCATAGGATAAAGATGCCAGCTCATGGTTATCTTTGTGGGTACCACTTGATCTTCAAACTCATGTGATAAGGATACCAGCTCGTGGTATCTTTGTAGGTCCCACTTGATCTTCAAATCTTCCAACTCATTCTAGCTCGTACTTCTTATCTTCCAACTCATACCAGCTGGTGTGATGACTCCTCATGGCATCTCACGTTCTCATGGTGGGTCACACCAGCTCGTGCAACTATGGTGGGTCCCACATTGTAACAATATCTTCTCGTACGATTCATCACATGGAAAATGATATTCCTCGCTGGCTTTGTTGTTCATACTTGGGATTGACCTTCTAGTATCTTTGGATCTTCATAATTCATCTTCTGGTTCATTCTATTTTTACTATGATTGTCGAGAATATATTTTCTCTATTCGGGAAGATATCTAGCTGTTTTTGGAAATATTTGATCTTACTCTATTCGAAAAAATCACCACTCCGTGCCAGTCATTTTTTCTCTCATTTTTGGTTTACGATCACTAGGATAGCATTGCTCTGTCTAGAAAGATTTCATATGACTCAACTGATTTTTATTTGGTTCCTGCTACCTGCCAAGTGATACACGTGATTTACTCATTTCAACTAGTTATTTCATGAGCTCCAACTCCATTGTTGTTGCTAGAGACAATGACACCAGACCTCTATGAAGTTAATCTAATTAATTTGCTGGGTTCGCATACTAATTCTATTGGTTGTTTATTTCCTGAGCGCCAGCTCTGTTATTGTGGCCGGAGATGGCAACTTCTCACTGTTCCTTAGGGACCATTAGTGCCTCATGTTTCTAGGAAACAAGTTTCTAGCCAAACATTCTTGGTTGGAAAGTTTTGCTCTTTGGTTTTTCTTAAACAAATTTGTTTCTACAATTGTAAGGCCTTTTAATGCATTTTTTTCAGGAAATGTTGGTTAAGTATTTCTAGTAAAAATACATCTCAATGCATCATTAGTTCCTCATGTTTCCTAGAAACACTTTTCTAGCTGAAACTTCTTACTAGGACAATTTTGTAGAGTGGAAAATTTTGTTGAAACAAATTATTTTCTAAAACTTTAAGGCCTCGTACGTGCTTTTTTTCAAGAAACATTGGAAAAGAATTTCAAGTAAAAATAGGTCACTTGCGACCATTAGGCCTAATGTTTCCTGGAAACACATAAATAGTTGAAACTTCTTACCATAAAAGTTTTGTGGGACGACATTTTTTGTTGAAACAATTAACTTTCTACAACTATAAGGTCCTTTTAGTGTATTTTTTTAAGGAAATGTTGGAAAAGTATTTCAAGTATAAATACGTTTCCAAGGATCAATAGTGTCTCATGTTTCCAGGAAACACTTTTCTTGCTAAAAATTCTTACATGGAAAATTTTGTGGCATGGCAATATTTTTTGAAACAAATTACTTTGTAAAACTATATGCCCTTGCTAGTGTATTTTTTTCAGGAACTCTTGGATAAGAATTTCTAGTAAAAATATGACTCCAGAGACCATAAGAGCAACTAGTTTCCTTGAAACTCTTTTCAAGATAAAAAATTCTTACCAGAAAAATTTTGCAGTGATGTAATTTTTGCTCAAACAAATTTCTTGATACAACATTAAGGCCTTGTTAGTGCTTTTTTAGGAAATGTTGAATAAGTATTTATAGTAATAATATGTCTCAAGGGATCATTAGGGCCTCATATTTCTTGGAAACACTTTTCTTGCTGAAAATTGTTACTAGGAAAAAATTTTGGTAACAAAACTTTTTTGAAACAAATTACTTTCTACAACTATAACGCCTATGAAACGTTGAAAACATATTACGAGTAAAAATACGTCTCTAAGGATTATTAGAGTCTTATGTTTCCTAGAAACACTTTTCTAGCTGAAAATTCTTACTTGGAAAAATTTTTGGTATAGAAATTTTTTGCTGAAAATTCTTACTAGGAAAAGAATTTCTAGTAAAAATATGACTCCAAGGACGATTATTCTTCAAATTTCCATGAAACACTTTTCTAGATGAAAATTCTAACTAAGAAAATTTTGAGGTAAGAAATTTTTTGTTGAAATGGATGGATTTCTTTCTACAACTATAAGGCCTTGTTAGTACATTTTTTTAGCAAACGTTGAAAAAGTATTTCTAGTAAAAACACATCTCCAGGGACCATTAGTGCCTCTTGTTTCCTGGAAATACTTTTCTACCTGATAATTCTCCCCAGACCAATTTGCAGTTTGGCAATTTTTGTTGATTTTTTTGTTGATACAAATTACATTCTTCAACTATAAGGACTTGTGTACATTTTTCAAGGAAAGGATGGAAAAATATTTATAGTAAAAATACGTCTCCAAGGACCATTGCTGCCTCATGTTTACTTGAAACACTTTTCCATCTTCAAATTCTTATCAGGATAGTTTTTTGTATGGCAATTTTTGCTGATACAAATTACTTTGTACAACTATAAGGCCTTGTTATTGTATTTTTTCAGGAAACTTTGGAAAAGTATTTCTTGTCAAAATATGTCTCCCGAGAGAATTAATTCCGCATGTTTCCTGGAAACATTTTTCTAGCTGAAATTCTTACTCGAAAAATAGTGTGGTAAGGCATTTTTTTGCGGAAACAAATTACTTTCAACAACTGAAAGGCCTTGTTAGTGCATTCTTTCAGGAAATGTTGGAAAAGAATTTCTAGTAAATATACGTCTCCAGGGACCCTTAGTGCCTCCTGTTTCCCATAAATTTGTTGTAAGGCCTTGTTAATGGAAACAGTTTTTTACCGATAATGTTTACTAGGAAAATTTTGTAGTAAATATTTTTTTGCTGAAACAAATTAATTTTTACAACTATAAGGCCTTGTTAGTATAATTTTCAGGAAATGTTGGAAAATTAATTAATGTTCAAATGTGTCTCCAGGGACCATTAATGCCTCATGCTTCCTGGAAACACTTTTCTATATGAATATTTTACAAGGAAAATGTTGTGGTATGGCATTTTTAGCTCAAATAAATTACTTTCTAAAACTATAAGGACTTGTTTGTGCATCTTTTAGGAAATGTTGGTAAAAACTTTCAACTAAATATATTTCTCTTGGGACCATTAGTGTCTCATGTTTCTTGGAAACACATTTATAATTGAAAATTCTTCCCCAATAATTTTTATAATAAGACAATTTTTGCTTAAACAAATTAGACTGAACGGCCTTTAGTGCATTTTTTAGGAAACATTGGAAAAATATTTGTAATATGTCTCCAGGGACCATTAGAGCCCCAAGATTCCTGGATACACTTTTCTAACTCAAAATTCTTATCAGGAAACGATTTTGGCAATGCATTTTTTTATGAAACAAATTACTTTTAACAACTATAAGGACTTGTTAGAGCATATTTGTAGGAAATGTTGGAAAAGTATTTCTAGTAGAAATACATCTCATGGGACCCTTAGTGCCATATGATTCCTGCAAACTATTTTCTTGCTAAAAATTCTTTCAAGGAATTTTTTCGAGGAAGACAATTTCTGCTTGAACAAATTACTTTCGACAACTCTAAGGCATCGTTAGTGCAATTTTTAGAAAAGTTGGAAAAGTATTTCTAGTAAAAATACAGCTCCATGGATCATTACAGCCTCGTGTTTCCTCGAAACCCTTTTCTTGTTGAAAATTCATATCAAGAAATTTTTTTGGAAGGCAATTTTTGCTTAAAGAAATTACTTTCTACAATTGTAAGGCCTTGTTAGTCCCTTTGTAAAGAAAAAGTTTGAGAAGTATTTCTTGTAAAAATACATCCACATGGACAATTAGTGTGAAACACTTTTCTAGCTCAAAATTTTTACTAGGAAAGTTTTTTTGTATGGCATTTTTTGCTAAAACAAACTACTTTCTACAATTATATGGCCATGTTAGTACATTTTTTCAGAAATTGTTGGAAAATAATTTCTAGTAAAAATACGTCTCCATGGACATTAGTGCCTCAAGTTTCCTAGAAACATTTTTCTAGCTAAAAATTCTTACTTGGAAAAAGTAGAGGTATGACATTTTTTACTGAAACAGATTACTTTGTACAACTATAAGACCTTACTAGTGCTTTTTTTTTAGGAATAATTACAAAATAATTTCTACTAAAAATATGACTCCAAGGACAATTAGTGCCTCTTGTTTCCTTGAAAAACTTTTCTTGATGAAAATTCTTAGTTGGAAAATTTTGTGCCAAGGCAATTTTGCTTAAATAAATTTCTTTCAACAAATGTAAGGTCTTGTTTTTCATTTTTTTAAGAAAATGGTGGAAAGGTATTTCTAGTAAAAATACATCACTAAGGACCATTAGTTCCTCATGTTTCCTGCAAACACTTTTCTAGCTTAAAGTTCTTACCAGGACAATTTTGTGGTTTGGCAATTTCCTCGGATACAAATTAATTTTTAACACTATAAGGCTGTGTGTTATTGCATTTTTTAGGTAATGTTGGAAAACAATTCTAGTAAAAATGCGTCTCTATGGACATTAGTGCCTCAAGTTTCTTAGAAATATTTTTCTAGCTAAAAATTCTTACTTAGAAAATTTTGAGGAATGCAATTTTTACTGAAAAAAAAATTACTTTGTACAACTATAAGACCTTGCTAGAGCATTTTTTTTGGAATCGTTGCAAAAAAATTTCTAGTAAAAATATGACTCCAAGGACAATCAGTTCGTCATGTTTCCTTGAAACACTTTTCTTGATGAAAATTCTTAGCTAGAATATTTTGTGGTAAGGTAATTTTTTTTCTTAAACAAATTTCTTTCAACAACTATAAGGTCTTGTTATTGTATTTTGTTAATAAAATGGTGGAAAGGTATTCCTAGTAAAAATACGTCACCAAGGACCATTCGTTTATCTTGTTTCCTGCTAACACTTTTCTAGCTTAAAATTCTTACCAAGATAATTTTGTCGTATGGCAATTTTCTAGGATACAAATTAACTTCTAACACTATAAGGCCGTGTTATTGAATTTTTCAGGAAATGTTGGAAAAAAAACTCTAGTAAAAATACGTCTCCATGGACATTAGTGCCTCAAGTTTCTTAGAAATATTTTTCTAGCTTAAAATTCTTACATGGAAAATTTTGGGGCATGCCAATTTTTATGAAAAAAATATTACTTTGTACAACTATAAGACCTTGCTAATGCATTTTTTTAGGAATAATTACAAAAGAATTTCTAGTAAAAATATGACTCCAAGGACAATCAGTGCCTCATGTTTCCTTAAAACACTTTTCTTGATGAAAATTCTTAGCTGGAATATTTTGTGGTAAGGTAATTTTTTCTTAAACAAATTTCTTTCAACAACTATAAGGTCTTGTTAATGCATTTTTTAAGAAAATGGTGGAAAAGTATTTCTAGTAAAAATACGTCACCAAGGACCATTAGTTTATCATGTTTCCTGCAAACACTTTTCTAGCTTAAAATTCTTACCAGGATAATTTTTCTGGTATCGCAATTTTCTCTGATACAAATTAATTTCTAACACTATAAGGCCATGTTATTGCATTTATTAGGAAATGTAGGAAAAACATTTCTAATAAAAATAAATCTTCGAGGACCATTAATGCCTCATGTTTCCTAGAAACACTTATCTACTAGAAAATTCGTACAAGGAAAATTTTGTAGTAATGCATTTTTGTATGAAACATTGGAAAAAAATTTCTAGAAAAAAAAAAAGATCTCCTGGGACCATTAGTGCCTCATGTTTTCATGAAACGCCTTTCTAGTTGAAAATTCTTACTCGTAAAAAGTTTTGTTGTAAAACTTTTTTTGTTGAAACAAATTCCTATCTACAACTAATCCAACTGTATTACTGCATTTTTTCAAGAAATGAAGTAATAGATTTTTAAGTGAAAATATGTCTTTTGGGACCATTAGTGCCTCATGTTTTGTTGAAACACTTTTTTTGCTAAAAATGTTTACTAGGAAATTTTATGGTAGGTCAATTTTTGTTGAAATAAATTACTTTCTAAAACTCTAAGGCCTTGTTAGGGTATTTTTTAGGAAACGTTGGAAAAGTATTTCAAGTTAAAATGTTTCTCCAGTGATCATTAGTGCATTATGTTTCTTAGAAACACTTTTCTAGCTGAAAAGTTTAGTCGAAAAATTTTGTGGTATGACATTTTTATTTTAAACAAATTACTTTCTACAACTGTAAGACCTTGTTAGTGAATTTTTTAGGAAAAGTTGGAAAATAATTTCTAGTAAAAATACATTTTCAGGGAACATTAGTGCCTCGTGTTTCCTGGAAACATTTCTGTAGCTGAAATTTCAACTATGCAATTTTTATGGTCACACATTTTTTGCTGAAACAAATTACTTTGCACAACAATAAGGCCCTGTTAGTGCCATTTTTCAAGAAACATTGGAAAGGAATTTCTAGGAAAAATACCCCTTTAGGGACCATGAGTGCCACATGTTTCCTAGAAACACTTTTCTAGCTTAAAATTTTTAATAAGAAAATTTTAAGCCATGCCAATTTTTGGTGATATAAATTACTTTCTAACACGATAAGGCCTTGTTAGAGCATTTTTTTCAAAAAAGTTTGGAAAAAACATTCTAGAAAAAATACTTCTCCAGAGGCCATTAGTGCCTCATATTATGAGGAAACACTTTTATAAGTCAAAATTTTTACCTAGAAAAATCTGAGGTAAGGCAATTTTTGTTGAAACAAATTAGTTTCTACAACTAAAAGGCCTTTTTAATGCATTTTTCAGGAAACATTGGAAAATAATTTCTAATAAAAATACATCTCTAGTGACCATTAGTGCCTCATGTTTCCCAAAAATATTTTTCTAGATAAAAATTCATACCAGGAAATGTTTTTTTGTAAGGCATTTTTTGTTGAAACAAATTACTTTCTACTATAAGGCCATGTTGGTGCATTTTTTCAGGAAATAATGGAAAAGAGTTTCTAATGAAAATAGTTCTCTAGGGACCATTTGTGCTACAAGTTTCCTGGAACCATTTTTCTAACAAAAAACTCTTACCCAAAATTTTTTGAGGAAACACAATTTTTGTTGAAAAACATTATTTTCTACTACTATATGGCTTTGTTAGTGAATTTTTTTAGGAAACATTGGAAAAGTATTTATAGTGGAAATACGTCTCTAGGGACAGTGCCTCATGTTTCCATGAAACATATTTTTACTAAAAATTCAAACTAGGAAAATTTTGTGGTAAGGCAAGTTTTGCTTAAACAAATTACTTTCTACAAATATAAGGCTTTGTTAGTACCTTTTCTCAGGATTCATTGAAAAAGTATTTCTAGCAAAAATAGGTTTCCAAGAACCATTAGTTCCAAAAGTTTCCTAAAAAAACTTTCTGGTGAAAACTTTTACCAGGAAAATTTTATGATAGGGCAATTTCTCTTGAAAAAAATTACTTTCAACAACCATAAGGCCAAGTTTGTTGCTTTTTCTTCAGGAAAACGTTGGAAAATAATTTCTATTAAAAATATGTCTCTAGTGACCTTTGTGCCTCATGTTTCCTAGAAACACATTTATTGTTGGAAATTCTTACCAAGAAAATTTTGAGGTAAAGATTTTTTTTGCTGATCAAATTAGTTTCAAAAACTATAAGGCCTCGTTAGTCCTTTTTTTTTTTTGGAAACATTAGAAAAAAATTCTTGAAAAAATACGTCTCCATGGGACCCTTAGTGCCTTATGTTTCCTGGATACACTTTTGTAGCTCAAAAATTCTTACGATGAAAGTTTTATGGGAAGGCAATTTTTGCTGAATCAAATTAATTTCAACAACTATAGGGCCTTGTTAGTGAATTTTTTGGAAACATTCTAAAATTATTTCAAGTAAAAATACATCTCCAGAGACCATTCGTGCCTCATGTTTCTTGGAAACCCTTTTCTTATAGAAAATTCATAACATAATTTTTTTTTCAGTAAGGCATTTTTTGCTAAAAGAAATTATTTTCTAAAAGTATAAGGTCTTGTTAGTACCTTTTTTTAAGGAAAATTTGGATAAGTATTTCTTGTAAAAATTCGTCCATAGGGACCATTAGTGCCTTATGTTTCCAGAAAACACTTTTCTAGCAGAAAATTATTACTAGGAATTTTTTTTGGAATGGCATTTTTTTACTGAAATAAATTTCTTTCTAAAATTATATGGCCTAGTCAGTGAATTTTTTTAGGAATCTTTGGAAAAAATTTCTTGTAAAAATATGTCTCCAGGGACCATTAGTGCCTCATGTTTCCTAGAAACACTTGTCTAGCTGGAAATTCTTACGTGGAATGTTTTTTTGGTAAGGCTTTTTTTTCTAAAACTAATTTCTTTCTACAACTATAACACTTTGTGTTAAATTTAGGATCCCTTTTCCATGATCACTAACAAGATAAAGAAGAAAGAAAAACAAGAAAAAAGGGAGGAAAGCTCTCGGTAGAGGAGAGAAAAAATAAAAAGGGAAAGGGTGAGCTGCATCAAGTTAGGAGAGGGAGAGAGAGAACCAACTCAGGATTGAATGTGTGACTTAATCAATTCTGAATTACAACCTCTCTATTTATAGGAGAGGAGGAGGTAGAGTCCTCATACAAGTTGTCATTCAATCCTAATTACATTCTAACTCTAACTCTTCAATACAAGTAAGTCTATTCAAACTAGAACTCCTAGAAGACTAATTGGAGTAGAACTAGGAGTTCTTTATTATCCACGTGAATATAAGGGATAAGCCAGCTCATGGCCTTATCCTAGTGGGCCCCTCATGATTCTCCAATGCACCTTGATAATTGTGCCAGCTCGTGAGATCTTGTGGGCCCCACTTGATCTTCAACTCTTCTAAATCAACTCAGCTTGTGCTTCTTGATTCCTTTACTCAAGCTTGCTTTTGGGAGAGGACTCTTCTTGGTGTCCCAAGTCCTCTAGGATTCTTCTTGATGACCTACGTCCTCATGGTGGGTCCCAACAGCTCGAGCACCATGGTGGGCCCCACATTGTAACACTCCCCCTCAAGCTGGGGGTGTGAAGACGTCATAAACACCCAGTTTGATGCATATGTTAGACATGATCTTGTGAGTGATTAGTTTGGTGAGGATGTCTGCAACTTGATTTTGTGAGATGTGCTTCAGGGATAAGAGACCAGCTTGGAATTTTTCTCGTATAAAGTGGCAATCAACTTCAATATGCTTTGTCCTCTCATGGAAGACTGGATTCGATGCAATATGTATTGCTGCTTGGTTGTCACAATATAGATCCATTGGAGCTTCTTTATAAAATCCCAATTCAGTGAGAAGGGACCTTATTCATAAAAGTTCACTTACAGTGTGTGTCATGGCTCTGTATTCTGCTTCGGCACTAGACCATGCTACCACATTCTGTTTTTTGCTTTTCCATGTAACCAGGTTTCCTCCAACCATTGTGCAAAACCCAAAAGTAAATTTTCTATCATCCGGGGATCCTACCCAGTCTACATCTGCGAATCCCTCAATGTTGAAGTGTCCATGTTTTTTATAGAGGAGCCCCCTTCCAGGAGCCCCTTTCAAATAACATAGTATCCTCTCAAGTGCTTGCCAATGACTAAGTTGTGGCTTGTGCATGTACTGATTTACCACACTTACTGCATATGAAATATCTGGCCTCGTTACACATAGGTAAATAAGATGCTCTACTAACCTTTGATACTTGCCAATATCCACGTCTTCTCCAATGCCTCCACATAACTTTTTATTTGCATCCATAGGAGTGTCTACCGGTTTGCATCCCAACATACCAGTTTCTTCTAGTAGATCAAGGGCATATTTTCTTTGGGATAGAATAATCCCATATCTGGATTGTAAGACCTCAATACCCAAAAAGTATTTCAGTAATCCAAGATCCTTTGTCTTGAATTCAGCACATATTTTTTCTTTTATCTTTTGAATGTCCTCAAAGTCACCTCCAGTTAAAATGATATCATCAACATAAATAGTTAGAATCACCTTACCTCTTGCTATGTTCTCAATAAATATTGAGTGGTCAGCAGAGCATCCATAAAAACCTTCCCGTTTGATGGCTTGACTAAAATTTTCAAACCATTCCCGTGGAGATTGCATTAGCCCATATAGAGATTTTTTAAGGAGACATACGGACTCCTCCTTAACCACATATCCAGGTGGTTGTTGCATATAAATTTCTTCTTTTATATTGCCATTGAGAAAGGCATTTTTGACATCCAGTTGATATATTGGCCATAATGAATTAGCTACCAAGGATAATAATATACGTACCGAGGTCATTTTTGCCACTGGAGAAAATGTCTCATCATAATCAATGCCATAGCATTGAGTGTATCCTTTAGCAACCAGTCGAGCTTTCAGTCGTGCAATAGTCTCATCTAGATTATATTTAATTGTATAAACCCACTGGCAACCAACGGGTTTTTTGTCTATAGGTAGAGGAACCAGTGACCATGTGTGATTATCATTAAGGGCCTTCATCTCTTCATCCATTGCTGCCTTCCACCCTGGATGTTGTAGAGCCTCCTGATATGACTATGGAATAGATATGGAGGAAATAGAATAAATAAATTGACAACATAGAGGTGAGAGGCGATGATGAGACACAAAATTGGAGATAGGTTGAGAAGTAGAAGGTTGAGTGCATGAACGAGGTTCTTTTCTTATAGAAATTGGACGAGTATCAAATTCAAGACCAAAAATGAATGGTGATGAAGGACTTACCTCTGGTGGATCCGACAACTCGACATGTGTGGTATCAGCCACTATCTCTAAGGACTGAACGGTCTCTATATCACGAGGCACAACCGGTCGAGGAGAACTTGGTACTAAGGACATACCAGGTGGAGTGCTATCAGAATAATACGAGGAGTCTTCAAAGAAAGTTACATCCCTGGACACAAATAAACTTTGCAAAGAGGGACTATAACAAACATAACCCTTTTGTGTTCGAGAATATCCCAAAAAGATACACTTTATAGACTTAGGGTCAAGTTTGTTGTGTCTAGGTAAAGTATTATGAACAAAACATTGACAACCGAAGACTTTCATTGGTAATGCAAATGGATCATCATGTGGAAAAAGTTTAGAGTAGGGGGATTTATTCCCAAGAACAGTAGACGCTAGACGATTTATAAGAAAACATGTTGTAAGGACAGCATGGGGCCAATAAAAATATGGAACTTTCATGGCATATAATAGACCTCGAGCTACCTCAAGAATATGACAATTTTTCTTTTCGGCTACACCATTTTGTTGAGGAGTGTAGGCATATGATGTCTGATGGATAATGTCCTTCTCTTGACAAAAGGAGTCAAGGTCTTTTGAAATATACTCTTTGGCATTATCAGACTAGAGGATTTTTTCTTCTGACCAAATTGTGTGAGTACTATCGTATAAAAAAATTTAAAAATAGATGGTATCTCAAAACGCTCTTTAAAGATAAACAACCAAGTTGTACGATTGAAATCATCAATAAAAGTGATAAAATTTTGGCATGAGAAATATTAGAGACACTCAAAGGCCCCCAAACCTCAGTATGAATCAATGAAAAAGAAATGTTACTTTTGACTTCTGCACAAGGAGAGTATGTACTCCTTTGATGTTTACTGAACTGACACACCTCACAACTAAATTCTGACCTTATCTTAAGAGATGGAAACATATGATGAAGAGATTGTATGGAAGGATGTCCCAACCGATTGTGCCATAATTGTGTCTCATTCTCAGTAGTAGAGCCTCCCTTGTTCATGGCCTCCACCAATCACCTGCTTCGTTATAAGATCTTGAAAAATACATGAAGTAGGTGAGAAGGTAACCGAGCAATTAAAATATTTTGTAAGCTGACTCACAGAGAGCAAGTTTAAAGGAAAGGAATGAACAAAAAGAATATCATTGAGCGGAAATGATGGGGTGACAGAAGTGGAACCTTTTCCTTGGACTTTGGTTTGAGAACAGTCAGCTATGGTAACAAATTTGTGTGACAGACTTAGAGATAAAGAATGTAATAAATTTTTGTTACCTGTAAGATGCTCGGAGGCTCCTGGATCAATTATCCAGGATGAAGAGGAGACATATAGCATACCTAAAGTAGTAGTGGCAGCAGTAGTGGCAGTAGTAGTGGCAGAGGGGCTAGGAGAAGACCCTAGCATGGTCTTTATTTTCTAAAATAATTCATACTCTTCATCAGTAATAATTTGTTGTGCTGCTGGTATTGAGGCATGGTCTGCTTGCGCATCACTAATGAGGGCTTGATTAGCCCTTGTTGATTCTGAATTGTCATTAGCCTTGTACATATTTATTTATAGTGGCCATATCTACCATAGTAAGTGCATGCCCTATAACGACACTGGTCTATAGTGTGGCCCCAAAATTTACAATGAGTGCATTTAATATCATCTGTTCTACCAGCACTATAGGGTCTATGCAGTGTATCAGGGCTTGAATATAGTTTAGTACATGTCTCCCAAATATGTTTAGCAGTCTCAAGATGAATAAAATTACTAGAGACATGTGCTTCCATGCTATTTATCAGCCAACCAATTACCAAAAGTATCCTTCTTCAGCCATTTCATATAAAAAATATCATCTTCATCAATAGGTGGTCCTCGGGTAGTGAGGTGACCAAGTAGGTTTTTGATTATGAGAAACCTCCTAACTGAGGTTGACCAACTCATAAAATTTGATACCCTACGTAAGGGTATGGTGGTGATTCTCGGTAAATCACCTTTGATATTCATATTCTCATCAGCCATGATAGGCTCTTCTTCTTCAAAAAACATCAAATAATATCACCAAGTAGCACTTGTTCAATCAACTCGGTATATGTAAATATAGTATCAATGCTAAATATTTTTTTTACAAAAAACCACTCATAAGAGTCTCAATATAAATCTTCTATTATCATGAAAATCTTATCCCATGAAAAAAAATTCAATAATCTGAGTATGGATTGGTCTCAGCAAATAGAATTTCCAAACCGATAAAATTGTTTTGATAGCCCCTTCTAGATAGAGGGGTATGCATATTCATAACATAATAAGATAAAAGCATTCACATATTCCTCCTTGAATCATCATCTAAAAATGAAAACCAGTAGCATAAAAAAAAAAAATTGCACACTTATCTCTTGGCTAGTGTTCTTCCTTTATACAAGAGCCTTCTTTGAGTGGTGTTGATCATCACTTCTCTAGAGCATGCCTTTGTCGAGGGATCCTAAATATGTTGCCCTGATACCATGTTGAATTTAGGATCTTTTTTCCATGATCATGAACAAGAGAAAAAATAAATAAAAATGAGAAAAGGGAAGGAATGCTCTCGGTAGAGAAGAGAAAAAATAAAAAGGAAAAGTGTGAGCTGCGTCAAGTTAGGAGAGGTAGAGAGAGAACCAACTCGGGATTGAATGTGTGACTTTATCAATTCCGAATTACAACCTCTCTATTTATAGGAGAGGAGGAGGTAGAGTTCTCGTACCAGTTTACATTCAATCCTAATTTCCTTCTAACTCCACAGACACACAGCGGATTATGGTACCGAAAGCACTATTGTCTGATACCAATAAACATGCACAACGAGTCTCTGACGAAGCCTATTAGAGGCTTCGTCGGTTCTAAATGGTATCAGAGCCATGAAATCAGTTTCCTGGCATAAGTATGAGTAAAGAATCAAAGATTAGCTTTGACTTCTTTCTGTTTAGGTATACATACTCCCAAACAGTTACAACCCAAACCAGTCACATCCCATGTAACATTTGTAAGGAACAAATGTACAAAAATCCAAAACTTCCAATATGGAACAAAATAGGTCTAATCCAGCGATAAGACTTATAAAATATTCGCGACTGCGAGAATATATCATAACCAGAAGGTATGATAATCAAATCGAATTCCAGAAGGTTTGGATTCGACAATTAAAAGATCGACTCTTACGAGTTCAAGCCAAACTCAAAGAGTTAGAAGAAAATCCTTTAGTTGTAGATTATAACAATGAAGGAAGAAGGATAATCCGAGATGGATGATTCTTAGGACTCGGTCCAGAAGGATTAAAACGAGTTATCAAAGACCTGAAACATCAAATCAGGATTAAACAACTTGAACTTCAAGAATATGCTATCTAAGCAATTCTTAGAAGATTTGGTTATCATTTTGCAAAGAGAGATCTACAAAATGACCCAAGAAGAAACCGTATCTCAACCTGTAGACATCGCTTCAACAGGAGAAGCCTCTACAACTACATACAGAAAATCAGAAAAAACAAAATACTGGTATGTTGTCTTCATAGGAAGAGAAACAGGAATATATGACAGTTGGGAAGAAGCCCAAGCACAAGTCATAGGATTTCCCGGAAATTCTCACAGAAAAATCCAGACAAAGGAAGATGCTGAACAAGCATGGACAGCATCCCGAAATAGATGATCTATAGGCAAACACTTTTAGATCATTTACAAAGAAAGAGAGATGGCCTTGCCTTCACTCTCTTACTAAGAAACATGCTTCAACCTAAAGATGATACAATCTATTCCATGGAAATGTACTATTTCCATTGGGAAAGATATACGAATCGCATCCATAGACAACGATGCAAGATCAAAAAAATTAAACAAAAGTTAAACATCTTGGCTTTGTTCAAATGGATGATTTTTTTCTATTTAATGGATATGGAAACTCCATTACCATTAGGCCTTCCTGACATCACCGGATGCTTAAAAACCTAGTGTACCTAGCAACACCATGCATAACACCTAGAAAAAAGGATCCAGCACCACCTGTTTTTAGGATCGTTTCCAAAGCATCATCCTCCACCGATGATGAAGTTTAAGCAGAATATAATATTTTGGTAGCCAACCAATTTATTATGTTCAAGAGGAAAAACCTTCCTCTAGTAAACAACAAGAGCAACACGACAGTGAACCAGAGGCCTGGGAATCTGATGAAGTTGCAGAAGAAAATACCAAGAAAACAAAGACAGGTGGTGAAGACAAAAAGGCAGATGATCTTGGTAAAAGATTTTGAATGCTTCGTGGTAACAACCATTTTGAAGTAGAAACATCAAGGGTACGAGACACCCACATGGAAGATAGCTCTCAAGATAACTTTTGAAATCGTACTGCGGTTCACCTGCAAGAATGAGAAAGTTTCTCCCACTCCAAAATATCCCTGGGCGGACAAAGGTATTCGACAAAATACACAAATGTCGATCCTTCAAATGCTACTAAGGGACACTCGTCTATATATAGCATAAACCCTTTTGGATTTTATCTCAACTTGGATTGCCCCAAGGATGGAGAAAAAGTCCTTAAAGAATGGGAAAGAAGCATGAGCAATGCTGCAAATATGCATGAATCTTGGAACAAAGAGTCAGCATTTAATTTCTTTACCCATGCTTTACAGGGTAATGTAGCTCATTGGTGGGACAACCTTCCCGAAGACCAAAAACGAGCTAATACCTCAATATCGATAGCCAATATCTTGAAAGGATTAGTGGCTAAGATATCAAAGGAATTTCAAGGAATACATCCAACCCTAGAAGCTTACAATGAGAGTACTAAACAAAGAAAATGTTTAGAAACTCTTCAGAAATTAAACAAGTTACAAATATGTAACAATTGTTTCTATGAGAAGTATTATTACGAATTTGCAAGCTACTTCTATAAACTGTAAAAAGAAGATTAGAAACCTTATCTGTTAATCTTTTATGCAAAATTGCCAGAACCTTTTGCACATGTATCTGAAAAAGACTACATTACAAAATATTGGCAAAATAATCCAGAACTTGGTAGCTAACCATGGATAATTTCCTAAACTTTGACACGTTAGGAAGAAGCCACAGATTTGTACAAGACATGTTGGCAAATATTTGTGAAGCCCAAAAACTACAAAAGAAAAGTAGTAAGGAAAATAAACAAACATTATGTTGTTCAAACCAAAACAAAAATGTAGGAGCTTATGGTTGTAAAACCACCTCCCATAAGCAAAGAAAATATCCTAAGAATTTTCAATGGAACAAATTTAGGATACAAAAAAGCTCTACAACTAGGTATACTCCTAAAAAGAGATACTTTAGAAAAAGAACAAATTTTGGCCCTACCACATCCAGTAAAGGGTCAAATGCATATTGCCCAAAAGGGAAAACCCCAAGCAAATGTTAATGCTGGATATGCCAAAAAGAAGGACATTTTGCAAAAGATTGTTCAAATGATAAACAACAACGGTGGTACAGTACTTATATGTTACTAGCCGAAGAAAATGGATTGGAAATCATCCATTATGATGACATCCAGTCAGATGATGAAGTATATGAACTTCATCTAGAAACTGAGTCCTCCTCTCCGAAAAACTGAGAGAACATGTCGGACTCCTCAGGCTCCTTCTCTGAATGAGTATCCGCATAAACGCAGAGCATGTTGCTTCTGAAAATTCTTATATCACGGTCATGCTTAAACTACCCCGATATATCAAATTCCATATACAAGCTCTCGTAGATACAAGAAGATCATATTGCCAAGCCAGACAAAATCTACTTCCCACGGATCTATGGAAATCACTTGAAGTACCCCTTCAAGTAACAGTCAGCTCAGGAGAAAATATTTCACTTCCTGCAGAAGCCCAAAACATTCATCTCGACATTGGAGGTTAAAAGTTTATGATCCCAAAACTCATTAGTTTAAGACCAAACATAAACTCAGGACCAGATTTAGTCCTCAAAATTGAATGGCTCATGTTTCATGCCCTTATAAAGCAAACACTATCCTACTATAAACTTCGATGTCGCACTCGACGCGAAATTGATCATTCTGCTGTATTTGTCTACGCAGTAAAACCCACTGAAGCCTTTGCCATTTCTGGCAATGGAGATGTTCTCCATCAAGTCTTCAAAAAATGCAGCATGTGTGGTGATGAGATTCCTCCCTTATAAACTCTACTCCTTGCTGAATCCTGCGAATCAGATGAAGTTCAGCAGCTTCTAGAATCCACTTGTTCTGAGAAACCCTTAGAATGGTGGAATAAAAAAAAACCATATGCCGACCTCGAACTTCTTGATCCTGACAAAGAAATCCGAGAAAACCCTATGGTTTACACTCCTTCTAATGTTGAAGAATTCTCAACACAGATAAATGACTTGCTAAATCAAGGTTTAATTCATGCAAGTTATTCTCCACATACATCTCCTGCTTTCTTGGTTCGGAATCATGTAGAGATAAAACGTGGAATAGCTAGAATAGTCATTAACTATAAAAAGGTTATTGAAGCCACAAAAATGGATGGCTACTATCTTCCTAACAAAGAAAGATTAATAGTGGCCATCAGAGGAAAACAATGGTTTTCTAAATTTGATTGCAAATCCGGGTTTTGGCAAATTCGTCTAACCGAAAGAGCTATGCCCTTGACTGCATTCAGTTGTCCTTCAGGACATTATGAGTGGCTTGTAATGCCTTCAGGTTAAAACAAGCACCCAACATACTTCAAAGAAGAATGGACAATATCCTCATACCATTCTTTAAATTTTGCTTAGTTTATGTAGATTACATCCTAGTCTTTTCAGAAACCAAGGATCAACATAAAGAGCAATTACTTAAGGTATTAAATGCCTTAAAAAATGTTGGGATAGCACTCAGCAAAAAGAAATCAGAGTTATTTAAAATCAAGATAGATTTCTTAGGTCTAAACATCTCATAAGGAGAAATCATCCTCCAAAATCATATTATGGAAAAACTAACAGCTTTTCCAAATGAAATTGAAGATATAAAACAACTTCAACATTTCTTAGGATGCCTAACATATGCTGAACAATTCATAAAGAATTTAGCAGAAATTAGGAAACCCTTTCAAAATAAACTAAAGAAATACATCAAATGGGAATGGAAACCCACTGATAGTCTAGAAGTACTCAGGATCAAACAAATGATGAAACACCTCCTGGTGTTAACTCTACTAGATCCAGATGCAAAACTGATTTTAGAAACTGACGCCTCGGATCATACTTGGACAGCAGTCCTAAAATACAAAATCAATGATTCTCAGAGAATATGCAAATATACATTAGGAACATTTTCATCTGCTAAAACAATCTATCATTCTTCTGAAAAATAAATTTTAGCAGTAAAAAATGGGATAAAAAAGTTTTATATTTATCTTGCTCCCAAAGAATTTCTGGTATGAACTGACTATAAAAATTTTGTCGATTTTATGACAAGAAATTTAGAAGATTCACTTTGTCGTGGTAGATTACTCCGTTGGCAGCAATTGTTCTTCCAATTCTCTTTTACTGTTGAACACATTAAAGGAGATAAAAATTGTTTACCTGATACTCTTACTCGAGAATTTTCTTGTGTTACAGACAGGTAAAATGGATCCCCTCAGCAGCACCCTGACGGGCCTAGCAGGAGCAATTACCACACTCACGGTGTTTCTCTCAACCCTACAGTCACTATTCGACAGTCTTTTAGTTCTCTCGGAATGAGGAGACATACATGAGAATTGTGCCCGATACGGGTTAAGTGGAGAACTCTTACAACTCAAGGTTAAGGAATTAACCAAAGAGTTAAAAGAACTCACCAAACGGCATGATATGCCAAGCTCCTCCATCGTGAGAAAAGGAAGTCACAACATCAGCTCATCAGAAGATGGATGACTTTAGTGTTTTGATAAACACAGGTCGACCCGAGATTTCTATCGATCATGCCAGGCATGAAAAGGAAATCACAACCAAGTTTTCTCTGAAGATAGGGGAATAAGAGATTTCTACCTGCCAGTATAGAGCTAGAAAGGAAACCTTAACGATTTCGATGAAAACGAAATCAAGGACTTCTACCTGTCAGTCTCGAGCTGAAAAGGAGGTCTTAACGGATCCATCCCTGATGGAAACGGACTTTTCTAGTAATGATAAATCATTCAAGACAAAATTGGTTACCCCATGTGAGTTTACAAGGTTGAAAAGCCTAAATAAACTAGATAAAACAAGTTTTAATGAATTTGAGTTTTTAAACAAATTTAAACCTTTAAAACTTTCGGACATTATGTCTGAGGAACCCTTGCTACGCCCTCAAAAGGTGGACAGTGTTCATTCAAAGATCAAATCCGATCATACTGTTCAATTCCAGAGATGGAATGAATAAATTGGACAAGGGATGAACACTCCCTTCTTCACCACTGAGTCTAGCAACAGCTGGAATCAAGTGAAGCTGAGTCATGAAATAGACTCAAAATATACATCCATGCTTTATTCATATGGATTCATAAAACTGATGGTACTTCACTCCACTGACTTATCCATTTTTGAGAAAATTCCAAAAGAAATTATGGAGGCTTGCAAAAGTTTCATCTCCATAACAAAGAGTAAAGGAATTCGACTTCATTTCATTTCCTGTATTGCTGAAATTGTTACTGACACAAAGGTGTTTCCGAGTATTTCTGTCATGACTCTTTAAGGCATAAAAGAAGGTAACGCGAAGATGGAATATGATCCCAGACATGTTCCAAAAGCCAAGCCATGCCCAGAAGTAGTCTGGCCATCTAGGCGTATTCACGGGCTCAAGAACCTGATACAGCTCCTACAATAGCTGATATAGAAAAGGAAAAGCTTTGTTTATAAGACCTTCGTCCCACTGACGATCGTCTCGAAAAGCTATAAAGAGACTCTGACACCTATCCAGACCAGTCTCGAAGCAACGCTGAAGAAAATCCTCAGAGGAAATATCCCCTTCAGCAAAGCAACCAAGGAAAGCTTCTGCCAGATGGCCTAGAAGACTTTCCAAAGGAGCACACCTGTAGATTGTGCACAGAAAGGCAGTTGTCCGAATGAGCAGTCAGCAGCCATCTCAACAAACAAGTCAGAAGCCATTAAGGCCCAAGATGAATTCAAATTTAGCAAAGGCGGCTAAAAATGTCCACAAAGGTGGCTACAAAAGTCATCAAAGGTGGCTACACCAAGTCAACAATAGTGGCTACAAAATATTCCTGCACATCAGCATCATGACGTTACAAGAGAAAAAGACATTTCTACCCATGCTTTCAGTGCCGAAAGGTAATAATGCAAGGGCAAAAATGATAACCCAAAAAGACAAAAGTTACCTTTTGTCTTTAAACACACACCTTTCAATTAAGGGTAAATGAGGAAGACATGAAAGATCTTCAACTATAAATTCGAAGCTCCTCCAGAGGTTTAGACATTCGAAAAACGGAGAAGCATTAGCTGATTCGAAAACCGACGAACATTCAAGAAGAAGAAGGCGATTTCCGGTGAGCTTCCTCCAGCAAGTTCCTTAAAGCACGGTATGTGCTTAACACCCGTATTGGCTAAGTAGAAAAGAGGGAACCAACCAGTGGCACGGTCAGTAACCTCAGGAGTTATGTAGATAAGTAGTTTTCTTTCCCTTTTTTAAGGGTACGTATTTAGTTTGTTTTATTTTGTTTGAACAATGTTTTTATATTTTTCTTATGTTTGTAATATTGTGATTCGTATAGTATTTGTTTTACTATTCATGTTCCACATCTATATCTATGATCTCCACAGTGTTTGTTTTTTACTGTTCCAAAGTTACTATTCAAAAGTATTGTTCATTTTTACTATTCATGGTTACTATTCATAGTTACTATTCATGTTTACTGTTCACTTGTCAAAAAGAAATAGTATCAAAATAGTGCCAAATAGGACAGAAGCTAGAGACTTGGAATTATTCGGCTACGCTCTGAGGTAGAAAACGAAACGGAGTTGTGCTCTACTCTGTTGAAGCAGCCATGGAGCCGCAACGGTTAATAGGAACGGCTTGGGGCCCTCTGGAGACCATGAGGACCGCATTGACGGATTGCGCACATGGTGGTAAGCTGGCAGGAATAGGGTCAAACCCTGAAGAAGTTCTAAGTAGCACCAGAAGTCATGTTGGGCCTATTAGATAGCTATGAAATTAGACACAAACTTGTATATAGCAGTGACATGTGGTAGGAAGCAGGAGTAATATGATAGCGAAATGATAGGATGTATGAAGTGTCACTGTATGAATAGTATTGTGTGAGTCATCATTGTTTTCCGCTGCCTGTAGTCAGTGTGTAGTTGTGATCCCTAGGATCTAGTTCCACTGCCCTCACCCTTGGTTCACCCTATATTCCATTGTTGAGTCTGCTAGAGACTCGTTGTGCGTATTTATTGGTATCAGGCAGTAGTGCTTTCAGTACCATAATCCGCTCTGTGTCTATGTTAAAGTCTATTAGAGGCTTCGTCTGTTACTCGAAGATTTTTCTTGTGTTATAGATAGGTAAAATGGATCCCCTCAGCAACACCCTGACGGACCTAGCAGTAACAATTGCCACACTCACGGTATTGCTCTCAACCCTACAGTCACTATTTGACAGTCTTTTAGTTCTCCCAGAATGAGGAGACATACATGAGAATTGTGCCCGATACGGGTTAAGTGGAGAACTCTTACAACTCAAGGTTAAGGAATTAACCGAAGAGTTAAAAGAACTCACCAAACGGCATGATATGCCAAGCTCCTCAGGAACTTCTATCGGATCTCCATCGTGAGAAAAGAAAGCCACAACGTCAGCTAATCAGCAGATGGATGACTTTAGTGTTTTGATAAACACAGGTCGACCCGGGATTTCTACCGATCATGCCAGGCATGAAAAGGAAATCACAACCCAGACTTTTTTGAAGATAGGGGAATCAGGTATTTCTACCTGCCAGTCTAGAACTGGAAAGGAAACCTTAACGATTTTGATGAAATCGAAATTAGGGACTTCTACCTGTCACTCTCGAGCAGAAAAGGAAGTCTTAACAGATCCATCCCTGATGGAAATAGACTTGTCATTCAAGACAAAATTGGTTACCCCGTCTGAGTTTACAAGGTTGAAAAGCCTAAATAAACCAGATAAAACAAGTTTTAATGAGTTTGAGTTTTTAAAGAAATTTAAACCTTTAAAACTTTCGGACGAGGAACCCTCGCTACGCCCTCAAGAGGTGGACAGAGTTCGTTCAAAGATCGAACCCGATCATACTGTTCAATTCCAGAGATAGAATGAACAAATTGGACAAGGGATGAGCACTCCCTTCTTCATCACTGAGTCTAGCAACAGTTGGAATCAAGTGAAGCTGAGTCATGAAATAGACTCAAAATATGCATCCATGCTTTATTCATATGGATTCATAAAACAGATGGTACTTCACTCCACCGACTTATTCGTTTTGGAGAAAATGCCAAAAGAGATTATGGAGGCTTGCCAAATTTTCATCTCCATAACAAAAAGTAAAGGAATACAACTTCATTTCATTGCCTGTATTGCTGAAATTGTTACTGAGACAAAGATGTTTCCGAGCATTTCTGTCATGACTCTTGAAGGCATAAAAGAAGGTGACGCGAAGATGGAATATGATCACAGACATATTCCAAAAGCCAAGCCATGCCCAGAAGTAGGCTGGCCAACCAGGCATATTCACGGGCTCAATAAGTAGTCTGGCCAACCAAGCGTATTCTAGTTCTGCTGCCCTCATCCTAGGTTCACCCTATATTTCGCTGTTGAGTTTGCTAGAGACTCTTTATGTGTGTTTATTGGTATCAGGCAAGTGCTTTCGGTACCATAATCCATTGTGTGTCTGTGTTAAAGTCTATTAGAGGCGTCTGTTCTAAATGGTATCAGAGCCATGGAATCAGTTTCCTGGCATAAGTATGAGTAAAGAATCAGTAAGTTTATTCAAACTAGAACTCCTAGAAGACTAATTGGAGTAGAACTAGGATTTCTTTATTATCCATGTGAATATAAAGGATAAGCCAGCTCGTGGCCTTATCCTAGTGGGCCCCTCATGATTCTCCAATGCACCTTGATAATTGTGCCAGCTTGTGAGATCTTGTGAGCCCCACTTGATCTTCAAGTCTTCTAAATCAACTCAGCTTGTGCTTCTTGATTCCTTTACTCGAGCTTGCTTTGGGAGAGGACTCTTCTTGGTGTCCCCCAAATCCTCTAGGATTCTACTTGATGACCTACGTCCTCATGGTGGATCCCACCAACTCGAGCACCATGGTGGGCCCCACATTGTAACACTTTTTTAGTGCATTTTTTTCAAGAAAGTTTTGAAAGGGATTGCAGAATTTAGGACCCCAAGAATAATACCTCAAGCAAAGGGAGAGAAAGGAAACAAGGAAAAAGATAAAAACTCCCAGGTATAGAGAGAAGAAAAGAAAAATAAAGGAGAGTGGAGAAACAGCACTTCACACGAGAGAGAAAGAAAAAAAAATAAGAAACTTGCTTGATATCTATGAGTTACAATCATCCCTATTTATAGTTGAGGAGGCGATAGAGTCCATGTACAACTAACCTTAGGACTCCTAATTACATTCCAACTAGAACTCTCTAAGATAAGCCTATTATGATAAGATTATATTATATATTTAAGACACTAGCTTAACTCAACTACAAACACCTTCTTTAAGGACCTTAATCAAGCGAGAGATCCAGCTCTTGGTACTATCTTGTGGGTCCCACATGATCTTCTAGCTCATGTAAATATAGATACCAGCTCGTGGTTGCTTTGTGGGTCCCACTTGATCTTCAAATCTTCTATTTAATTCTAGCACTTGTTCCTTATCTCTTAGCAAGAGCCACTTTGTATGAGGACTCTTGTGGACACCTCTCGAGCTCATGGTGGGTCCCACCAGCATGTGGGGCTATGGTGGGTCCCACATTGTGACACTCCCCCTCAAGTTAGGGGTGTGAAAACATCGTAGATGCCCAGTTTGCTGCAAATGTTGGACACAATTTTGTGAGTGACTGGTTTCGTGAGAATGTTTCCAACGTAGTTCTGTGAAGATACATGTTGGAGAGATAAGATGCAGGCAGTGAATTTTTCTCATATGAAGTGGCATTCTATTTCTATATGCTTTGTTCTCTCATGGAAGACTAGATTTGATGTGATGTGAATTGCAGCCTGATTATCACAATATAGATTCATAGGACTTCTTTGTAAAAACCCAGTTAAGTAAGGAGAGATCTTATCCATCAGAGTTATCTGAATGTGTGTGCCATGGCTCTGAACTCTGCTTCTACACTAGACCTTGCAACTACATTCTGTTTCTTGCTCCTCCATGTAACCAAGTTTGCTCCAACCATCGTACAATATCCTGAAGTAGATTTTCTATCATCCAGGGATCCGACCCAGTCTGCATCTGAGAATCCTTCGATGTTGAAGTGTCCATGATTTTTATAGAGGAGCCTTCTTCTTGGTGCTCCTTTTAGATATCGTAATATCCATTCTAGTGTTTTTCAATGACTGAGTTGTGGTTTGTGCATATATTGACTTACCACACTGACTGCATATGAAATATTTGGCCTCGTTATGCAGAGATAAATAAGTCTTCCCACCAAGCTTGGATATTTTCTGGCATCTACTTCTTCTCCAATACCTGCACATAATTTTGTATTCAAGTCCATAGGTGTTTCTACTAGTCTACATCCTAGCATTTTGGTCTCCTCCAGTAGGTCAAGGACATGCTTCCTAGTAGATAATATAATTTCATGTCTGGATTGTAGTACTTCAATACCCAAAAAATATTTGAGCAGTCTGAGATCCTTTGTCTTGAATTCAATACATATCATTTCTTTTATCTTTTGGATACCCTTGGGATCACTTCCAGTTATAATAACGTCATCAACATATATGGCTAGAATTACTTTGCCCTTCGGAGTGTCTTTAATAAAGAGAGAGTGATCTCCAGATCATCTGTTAAATCCAGCCCGTATGAGGGCTTGGCTAAATTTTTCAAACCATGCACGAGGCGACAGTTTGAGACCATAAATAGATTTTTGTAGTCAACATACGGACTACCCCTCAATGACATACCCAAGTGGTTGCTACATATAAATGTCCTCCTTTATATCCCCATTTAGAAAAGCATTTTTAACATCAAGTTGATAAACCTGCCAGGAAGAGTTAGTTGCCATAGATTACAAATATACCGAGTTTAATTTAGCCACTGGAGAGAAGTTTTCTTCATAATCAATGCCAAAACATTGTGTATAGCCTTTATCAACAAGGTGATCTTTCAACTGAGCCACGGACCCATCCAGATTGTGTTTCACCGTAAATACCCATTTTCAACCGACGAGTTTCTTATCTGAAGGATGTGGGACTAGATCCCATGTATAATTTTCATAAAGGGCATGCATTTTTTCATCCATAGCCGCCTTCCACCCTAGATGCTTGAGAGCCTCCTGATAGGGCTATGGTATAGGTATGGAGGAAACATCCGATAGAAATTGACAACAAACAGGGGATAGACGATGATGAGACACGAAGTTTGTTATGGGATGAGAAGTAGAAGGCATGGTGTATGATCTGGTCTCTTTCCTAACAGCAATAGGACGAGTATCATATTCTAGGCCAAAAATAATCAGAGAAGATGGACTTACCTCGGTAGGATCTGATGACTCAGTAGGTGTGGTTAGCCAATGTTTCTGGGGGCCAAGTAGTTTCTATAGCACGGGGCACAACCGGTCGAAGAGAACCTGGTACTGACGATAAACCTAGAGGAGCATTATCAGAATAATATGGAGAGTCTTCAAAAAATTTGTCAACCCTCTAAACAAGTAAATGTTGAAGAGAGGGATTATAGCAAACACAACCCTTTTGTGTGCGAGAGTATCCTAAGAAGATACACTTCAAAGATTTGGGATCAAGTTTACTATGTTTTGGGGAGGAAATATGGATAAAACATTGACAGCCGAAGACTCTCAAGGGCAGCAAAAAAGGATCATCATTAGGTAATAATAGAGAGTAGGGATATATTTTTACCAAGAACGGAAGAGGGTAACCGGTTTATAAGAAAACATGCGGTAAGAACTGCATGCGGCCAATAAAAATATGGAACTTGCATATCATATAGTAAACCACGAGCTACCTCAAGAATATCATGGTTCTTCCATTTGCTTACACCATTTTGTTGATGGGTGTAGGAACATGATGTCTGATGAATAATGTCATTTTCTTGACAAAACAAGTCAAGATCTTTGGATGTGTATTCATTGGCATTATCCTAAATAAGGAATTTAATTTTCTACCCAAACTGACTGAGTACCACTGCATGAAAAGATTTAAATATCAATGGTATTTCATAACTCTCTTTAAACAAAAATAACCGAGTGGGACTAGTGAAGTCATCAATGAATGTAATAAAATATTTCACTTAAGGAATGTTGGAGATACTCAAGGGTCCCCATACATTAGTATGAATTAACGAAAAAAGAGAGACACTTTAAATTTTTTGACAAGGTGAGTATGTAGACCTCTGATGTTTACTCATTTGACATGGTTCACAATGAAGGCCCGACTGCGCTTTAGGGAAAATATGATGAAGAGATTGGGTGGACGGATATCCCAACCAGTTGTGCCATAACCTAGTTTTATTGTCACAGGCGGATGCAGTATTTATTTGTGGCACATCCTAGTAGTAGATCCCCCCTTATTCACGGCCTCCACCAATCACCCGCTTTGATATAAGATCCTGGAACATACATGAAGTGGGTTAGAAAGTGATAGAGTAATTAAAATTTTTGGTGAAATTCAAAGGAATAGTAGGAACGAAAAGGATATCAATGAGTGGAAGTGATGGTGTAACAGAAGTGGATCCTTTCCCTTGAACTATAGTTTGTGAACCATTAGTAATGGGAAAAAATTTATGTGAAAGACATGGAGAAACTGAGTACAGAAGATGTTTGTTACCTGTAAGATGCTCGGAAGCTCCTGAGTCAAGTTTCTAAGATGAAGTGGATGCATAAAACATACCTAAAGAGGTGGTGGCAACAGTTGGTGAAGAAGTACTTGGGGAGGACCCCATCATGGTCTTAATTTTCTGTAATATTTCATAGTCTTCATCAGTAAAAGTATGCTTTGGAGTTGTTGTGGTAGTGTGCTCTACCTTTGTATCACTCACTAAGGCTTGGTTAGCCTTATTCTCATTAGTTTTGTAACATCATTCATGAGAGTGAACCAATCTACCACATATAGAGCATTCTTTTAGGTGAAAGCATGTATCTCTAGTTTGGTCATATCCCTTACAATGGGTGCATTTCTTCCCATCTTTTCGGTCAAAACCAGTCCTTCCACTCTTCCTCTTCCTCCTCTTCCTCTATAAAATCTGCATCATCCTCGGCCTTGGTTATAAGGGTGTCCCCTATGTCCAAAGTACATTGCGGATGGTATTTTAGCAGTAGAGGGAGAAGCTTCTAGAATACGGAAAAGTTTAGCACATACATCATCAAAAGTGGGAACTACGGAAGAGCTAAGAAGGTGAATCTTAGAAACTTCAAGATACAATTTAATGTTAGCAACGCATATGGTTGTTATCAAGCCTCTTTCTGTTTATCTTGGAAAGATATCTATAGAGGTTGGCTAGGCAAGTTTCCATTCTTGAAGAAAGCCTTGAAAGCAGGTCAAATATTCATGTATATTGTCTCCTTGTTTGGTGGTAAGCATCCGTTGTAAAATATCATATGGCCTTTGTAAGTTGTTAGAGCTTGAATACAACTTGGCGCATGTCTCCTAAATTTGTTTAGCCTTCTCTAGATAAATGACATTATTGGAGACATGTTCTTCCATACTGTTGATAAGCCAATTAATCACCAATGTATCCTCCTTTAACCATTAGCTATAGAATATATCATCTTCATCAATATGTGGTCCACGGTTGGAGAGATGACCAACTAGGTACTTTGTGATAAGACACCAACGAACTGATGTGGACAAGGTCATAAAATTTGATACCCCCTTGTAAGGGTATAGTGGTAATTCTGAATATGTCACTCTTGTGACTCATATTATCTTCAGCAATAGTAGGCAAATTTAGTAAAATATTTCTCCAATCAAGTAATCAAAATATGACAAAGTGGACGACTTTAACCAACTCGATTAATGAAGATGTTTTGCATAAATTCTAAGTAATTAATTTTAATGGATACTGACTCATAAAAGGATCAACATCATCCTTCTTTATCCTGAAATCTTGTTCCCACAGATTTATAAAAAAAATCCAATATGCATGGTCTCGATCAAAGTATTGTGGAAACCGACAAAAGCTTTCTTAATAATCTCTTCTAATAAAAAATAATCCAAGATGCATATAATCGCATAATTTCATAAGATGAAAATAAGCATAAGGACATCTCTACACCGCCTCTTAATACCAAAAACCAGTAGCATAAAATTAATAATATAATAAATAAATAATTATCTCTTGAGCTTTAATCTTTTGTTATAAGGAGTCTTCTATGAGTAGCTTTTAATCATATCTTCATAGAGTATAATGGGGATCCTAAATTTGTAGCTCTGATACCATGTTGAATTTATGACCCCATGAATAATATATTCCTTGAGCAAAGGGAGAGAGAAAGGAGAAAAGGAAAAAGAGAAGAGTTCTCGGGTAGAGAGAGAAGAGAAGGAAAATAAAGGAGAGTAGAGAGAAAGCACTTCACAGGAGAGAGAAGAAAAAAACAAGAAACTAGCTAGATTATTTCTGAGTTACAATCTTCTCTTTTTATAGTTGAGGAGGTGATAGAGTTCATGTACAAGTAATCTTAGGACTCCTAATTACATTCCAACTACAACTCTCTAAGATAAGCCTCTCATGATAAGATTACATTATCTATTTAAGAGACTACTTTAACTCAACTTCTAAATCTTCTTTAATCACGTGAGCCAAGATAGAAATCCAGCTCATGATCTTATCTTTGTGGGTCTCACAGGATCTTCCAGCTCATGTTGATAGAGATACCAGTTCGTGGTATCTTTGTGGGTCTGACTTGATCTTCAAATCTTCTATTTAATTCCAGCATATGTTCTTTATCTCTTAGCTAGAGCCACTTTGTATGAGGACTCTTGTTGACACCTCTCAAGCTCATGGTGGGTCCCATTAGATTGTGGGGCCATGGTAGGTTCCACATTGTAACAAGGATTTCTAGTAAAAACGTTTCTCTAGGGACAATTAGTGCTTCATGTTTCTTGGAAAAACTTTTCTAGCTGAGAATTCATACCAAGAAAATTTTGTGGTTAGTCTATTTTTTATTAAATAAATTACTTTCTAAAACTATAAGGCCTAGTTAGTGTATATTTTTAGGAAACAATGGAAAATAATTTCTTGTAAAAATACATCTTCGCGGACATTTAGTTCCTCATGCTTCCCAAAAACACATTTCTAGCAAAAAAATCTTACTCAGAAAGTTTTATGGTAAAAAAACATTTCCTGAAACAAATTTATTTCTATAACTATAAAGTCTTGTTAGTCCATGTTTTTAGGAATCGTTAAAAAAATTCGAGTTAAAATATGTCTAAGGACACAATTATTGCCTCTTGTTTTCTTGGAAACACTTTTATAGCTGATAATTTTTACTAGGGAAATTTTGTGCAAAGGCAATATTTGGTGGAACAAATTCCTTTATATAATATAAGTCCTTGTGAGTAAATTTTTTAGGAAACATTTGGAAAGGATTTCTTTCTACAAAAATTAGGCCTTGTTAGTGCACTTATTTAGGAAATGTGGAAAAATGTTTCTATTAAAAATACATTTCTAGTGTTATGCATGCAATAACATTATTAAGAGTGTAATTACATTTTTTTCTTAATTTAATTTATTTTATTTCAGTTAAAGAATTAATAGGCCACAAGGGCATTTTTTAATATTTTACCTATAGGTGTATTTTTGTAATATTTTATATTAAACCTTGTAAGGGTGAACCCTATATAAGGGGAAAGAGTAATGAGAAAAAGCAAGCATTGATTTAGAGTAAACAAGGGTTTTGAGTACTCCTCACCGAGCTTAGGGGTGTGCGCTCTCCTCAAAGACCCTAGGGTTTTCAAGCTTCCCGTTGGCTTGATTTTTATATCTCTTCTTCCTCCCTAGGAATTCATGTGTCAGATCCAGGACCATAACAACTGGTATCAGAGCGGGAACACAATGAGCGATACTTTGGCCCAAGAAAAATGGATTGCCATGCTCGATTTATTGGAAGAAATACTTGCAGGACTTATAGTATGGGAAGAAACTTTGCAGGATGGAATGCGTAGAATTTCCATTAAAATTTCTGCAATGGACAGGCATCTCATTGCCACAGAAAAGAAGGTCATACGGCCTAAACTCTCCGAGCACGAAAAACTTCATAACAAAAGGCAGCAGACGGTGTCTCAAACGGAAAGATAGGCCACAGGCCAGAAAAAATTAAAAAAATTCATAGCATGGAAATCAGACAACAGTGACCCTGCAAATCTGAAATCGAACTCAAAACTTCAGAAATCAGACGGCGGGGACCCCGATTTTTGGAAATCAGAGGGATATTCCACAACCCCCTTCTCACGGGAAGCCATACGACTTCCATAGGTGACGCAAACAAATCCGAGACACCTTCGTCTCAGAAAATCGCCAAGTGGAGAACCCCCAAAAGGGTAATGTTCATCGTTAGAAAAAGCCCTGCAGGCAACCAACCGCAATGCATTTCCGACAGGGTTTGTCGTCCCAGCAGCCGACAAGGCGAGGATAAAATGGGAGAAAGGCCAACGAGAGCAAGGGGAACCACAGTGGAAGGTGTAATTTGGGGGTAAGCTTCTAAAATGCCATCGATTTTTAGGTCAAAACGATTCTTCCATGGGGTTGATGGGGTTCCAAGGTACTGAGCAGCAGCAACGCTGCTCGAAATTTGGAGATGGAAGTTTTCTGTTCCGTGAAGCAGAGAAAAAGAGCACATTTTACGGATTTTCGGTGTGTGTGTCTGAAATACGAGATGGATTTTTTTGGGGGACTCTGGGATTGATAGAAAAAATTTTATGGGTGGTTAATTGTTTTTCTGTTGATGCGTACAACACCTGTGCGTCCGTTCTTGGTCAAATTGGAAACGTTGTGCTTCATTTTTTGGATGATATGTATACTAATCGACCACTGTTTGTCAAAATTCTTCAACCAGGTGTGAATTCTGGAGATGAAATTATTTTGGGTGTGCCGAGAATGGTCTTGTGGAGGAATTATATCAATTTTTCTAGGACGAATTATATTGTTGTGGATGCACACAGCAACAGTGTGTCTGTTTCAAAAATGGAGATTTCTAGTCTCCTGTTCTGGATAACAATGTTGTTGTGTTTGTGGAGAGCGTTCAAAGATGATGAACAAGGCTATATGAAGTATAAAGACACCAATCTACCATTAAATACCAGAGTTAAAGATCTTATCAGAAGAATGAATTTGGCTGAAAAGATCGGTCAGATGACACAAGTCGATCGATCTGTGCTCTCCCCAAAAATCATGAGCAAGTACTTCATTGGAAGTGTATTGAGGGGTGGAGGTACTATTCTTGCTCCAAATGGCACTCCCCAACAATGGATTGATATGGTGAATGCTTTCCAGAATGGATCACTCTCTAGCCGTCCTGGGATTCCAATGATTTATGGAATCGATGTTGTTCATGGGCACAACTATGTCTATAAAGCCACCATATTCCCTCATAATGTTGGACTAGGAGCAACAATATTGGAGAAGCAACTGCTTTGGAAGTCAGGTGAACTGGGATTTTAGTATGTTTTTGTTCCATGTATTGCAATTTGCAGAGACCCCAGATGGGGTCGTTGCTAGGAGAGTTACAACGAGGATCCAAAGATTATCGAGGAGATGACAGAGATCTTCTCTGGTTTACAGGTGTTGAATTTAGGATTCCATGAATAATACCTCGAGCAAGGGGAGATAGAAAGAAAAAAAGGAAAAAGAGAAGAGCTCTCAGGTAGAGAGAGAAGAGAAGGAAAATAAAGAGAGTAGAGAGAGAACACTTCACACAAGAGAGAAGGAAAAAAAAGAAACTTGCTTGATGAATTTCGAGTTACAATCACCTTTATTTATAGTTGAGGAGGTGATAGAGTCCATGTACAAGTAATTTTAGGACTTCTAATTACATTCCTAATAGAACTCTCCAAGATAAGCCTATCATGATAAGATTACATTATCTATTTAAGAGACTAATTTAACTCAACTACAAACACGTTCTTTAAGGACGTGAATCAAGCTAGTGAGCAAACTCTTGGTCTTATCTTGTGGGTCCCACATGATCTTCCAACTCGTATAGATAGAGATACCAGCTCATGGTATCTTTGTGGGTCTCACTTGATCTTCAAATCTTCTATTTAATTCCAGCACATGTTCTTTATCTCTTAGCTAGAGCCACTTTGTATAAGGACACTTGTTGACACCTCTCGAGCTCATCGTGGGTCCCACCAGCTTATGGGGCCATGATGGGTCCCACATTGTAACAATACCATGTTAAATTGGGTCCAAGGCCTTATCCTAAAATGACTAGCCACTTAGGAAACTTTTTTCCCAGCTAATAAACTCAAAATCTTTGTATCCACCAACCATTGTGGGATTATGTCTTAACACTCCCCCTCACATGTAGGCCCGCTCTTTTTTATGGCTCTAAAAGTGGATAATTTAGGTGGAGGCCCACATACTGAGTGGCTTACTTTGATACCATGTTGAATTTATGGAAAAGATAAATACTTCATTGACTTCATTAACTTATTATAATCAGAGTACATGAACCTCTATTTATAATAGAGGAAGGTAGTAGAGTCCAATTACAATAAAACTACCTTTGTCCCAATTTCACCCAAAATCTAACACTTAAAGATAAGTCCTAGCATAATTAAATAACTCAATATAGATAAAAGACAAACATAAGTCAAACTAAAACTCTTCTAGGACGTGACCATAAGATAAAGATGCCTTTGTGAGTCCTTGATCTTCCAACTTATGTGATAAGGATGCCAGCTTGTAGTAATCATGGTGGGCCCAAGGGAGAAATCCTTCAAGGAGGACGACTGCGTGCTCCTTATGTTGCTGGACAAAAAAAGGTTGCTGCCTATGTGAAGTACTTTCTTGGTGATGGCGGTACCCAAAAAGGGATCAATAAGTATATCACCATAATCGACTTCCATTCACTACTGTGCATTCACATGCCTGCTTACTATGATGCTTACTATGATGTTTGGCAAGGAGTTGATAGAATCATGTACCCACCTCACACCAACTACTCGTCCTCTGCTGCTGCTGCAATTCAAGCTGGAATCGACATGGTAATGGTGGGGTATAACTTCACTGGATTCATTGAGACCTAACCAATCTTGTGAGCAGCGGTATGAAGAGTGGTGTTACAGAAGTTCAAGATGCTGATACACCTAAGGACACAATTGATGGTGCTGAGGAACGCTTGCACTTATCAAGATGGACAGCTTGTGTAGACACTCATGGTTTCTTCAACATTTTTTATTTGTGCTGCTGCTATGGCACTGCAGCAACCAATGCTGACAACAGTGGCACTACTGAAACCAGTGCTGCCAACCAGCCAAGCAAACAATGCTGTTGTGGCAGTCCAGAATACATTGATGCTAGACAGCCAAGGACACAGTGCTACTATCGTAGTTCAGCACACATTGCTGCTAGACAGCCAAGGACACTGGCAGTGCAACAAAAGTTACTGCTAGACAGCCAGCCACCAGTGCTGAAAACAGTGGTAATGCAGAATGAAAATGGTGCGGTTAATTCTGGAAATCTTGATAACTGTTTGGCAGTAATTGAGAACCGTTCAGATTTCCATGATTGTGTTGTTGTTGACGTTGGTGCTGGTAAGTGGTATTCTTTCATTATTTGCAGCTCAGGCTGGTGCAACGCATGTTTATGCTATGGAGGCATCTGAAATGGCTGAACATGCACGTAGACTGATGATAGCAGGAAATCCATCATTGGGACAACGAATAACTATTGTCAAAGGCAAAGTTGAGGAAGTCGAGCTGCATGAAAAAGCAGATATACTCATTTCAGAGCCTAAGGGCACTTTATTTGTCAATCAAAGAATGCTAGAGTCATATGTAATTGCAAGAGATTGGTTTCTTGTTCCCAATGGTAAAATGTTTCCAACAATTGGAAGGATACACTTGGCTCCTTTCAGTGATGAATATTTGTATGTTGAAATTGCTAACAAGTCCCTCTTTTGGCAGCAGCATAATTACTATGGGGTTGATCTTACCCCTTTACATGGACCTGAATTTCAGGGATATTTTTCTTTGTATGTAGTAGATGCTTTTGATCCAAGATTGTTGGTGGCTCCAGCAGTTACCCATACATTAGATTTCATGACACTGAAGGAAGCGGAGCTATATGAATTTGACATCCCTTTAAGTCTCAAAACTGCTGTTGGGACTAGGATACATGGGCTTGCATGTTGGTTTGATGTCTTGTTCAATGGGAGATTTGTTCATCGGTGGCTTACGACTGCACCAGGGGCTTCCATAACACATTGGTACCAACTTCGTAGTGTTCTCTCTCTGCCTTTATATGTGATGGCTGGACAAAAAATTACAGGTCGTCTTCACATGGTGGCGCACCATGCTCAGATCTATACTATGAACCTTACTCTCTCGGCTAAAATGTGGGGTGCTGAAGCTGAACATGAAGGCATAATCCAAAGCACTACGGCTAAGGTCGATCTTAAAGTACCATATTTTCGAATGTCTCAACCACAGGGCTACAAATGGAGCACTCATATATCTACATCCCTGGGTAATCTTCTCACCAACTTCTCAACCCAATTCCAGCAACATTGTTGCTGCCAAGTCAGACCTCCAACATACTTTGGTTGGGGACATGCTGCATTTTGCCCAGGAGTCAACCGTTGGGGCAGCTCACACAAGGGTTGTTAATGTTAAAGCACAAGTTGCCAATTTGGAGCTGGTGATAGTTCAACTTGTTGTTTGGTTGTTTATCCATAGTAGGGGGGTGCTACAACAAGTGATGCAGGCAGTGTCAAAAAAAAAAAAAAAAATTGATTCTCAATTGGAATGCTCTAGTTTTGTCGTCCAGAGGGCTGCCATAGATACAGCGGATGTTCCTTGGGAATAGGTGGAGACTCTAGCAAGCAGACCCTACCTTCGAGCATGAGGAAAAGCTCTTTCTCCCAGGGGGTGTAATGTTATGCATGCAATAACATTATTAAGAGTCTAATAATTATTTTTCCTTAATTTACTTTATTTTATTTTAGTTAAAGAATTAATATGCCATAGGGGCATTTTTGTAATATTTTATCTATATGGGTATTTTTGTAATAATTTATCTTAAACCTTGTAAAGGTGAACCCTATTTAAGGGGTAAGAGTAATGAGAAAAAGCAAGCATTGATTTAGAGTAAAATAGGGTTTTGAGTTCTCCTCAACAAGCTCAGTGGTGTGCGTTCTCCTCAAAGAACCTAGGGTTTTCAAGCTTCCTTTTGGCTTGACTTTCGTCTTTCTTTTCTTCCTCCCTACAAATCCATGTGTCAGATCCGGGACCATAACATCTAGGACCATTAGTGCCTCATGTTTCTTGGAAACAATTTTCTTGCTGAAAACTCCAACCAGAAAAAATTTGGGGTAAGGCAATTTTTTTTTAACAAATCACTTTCTACAACAACAAAGCCTTGTTTGTGCCTTATTTTAGGAAATGTTGAAAATGTATTTCTAGTAAAAATATGTCTCTAGGGATCATTGGTGCCTCATGCTTCCTAGAAACACTTTTCTTGCTGAAATTGTCTCCAAGAAAATTTTACGTCATGGCAATTTTTTCTTAAACAAATTACTTTCTACAACTATAAGACCTAGTTTTTGAAATTTTTCAGGAAACATTTGAAAAAATTATTGCATAAAAATATGTATCCAGGGACCATTATTGCCTCGTGTTTCCTGGAAACACTTTTATTGTTGAAAATTCCTACCAAGAAAGTTTTGCGGTACGGAATTTTTTTTACACTAATTACTTTTTACAACAATAAGGTCATGTTAGTGCACTTATTTAGGAAATGTGAGGAAAAATTTTCTATTAAAAATACATTTCTAGGGACCATTAGTGCCTCATATTTCCTAGAAACAATTTTTTTGCTAAAAAATTTTACCAGAAAGATTTTGGGGTAAGGCAATTTTTTTTTAAACAAATTACTTTCTACAACTATAAAGCATTGTTTGTGCCTTCTTTTAGGAAATGTTGAAAAAGTATTTTTGGTAAAAATATATCTCCAGGGATCATTGGTGCCTCATGCTTCCTGGAAACACTTTTCTAGCAGAAAATTGTCTCTAAAAAAATTTTGCGGCATGATAATTTTTTCTGAAACAAATTACTTTCTACAACTATAAGACCTTGTTTTGTGAATTTTTACATGAAATGTTTTAAACAATTATCTCTTAAAATATGTATCTAGGGACCTTTATTGCCGCATATTTCCTGGAAACACTTTTATTGTTGAAAATTCATATAGAAAAGTTTTGTGGTAAGGAAATTTATTTTTACACTAATTAGTTTCTACAACTATAAGGCAATGTTAGTGCATTTTTTCATCAAACTGTGGAAAATAATTACTGGTAAAAATACATCTCAGAGGACCATTAGTACTTCATGTCTCCTGAAAAACTTTTATATTTCAAAATTCTTACTAGGAAAATTTTTTGGTCAGGCAATTTTTGTTGAAACAAATTAGTTTCAACAAATATAAGGCCTCATTTATGCATTTTTTAAGTAAACATTGAAAAAATAATTCTAGTAAAAATATGTCGCTATGGACCATTAGTGCCTCATGTTTCCTGGAAACACTTTTATAGATGAAATTTCTTACCACACAATTTTTGTGGTGAGGCAATTTTTTTTAAACAAATTACTTTCTACAACAAGAAAGTCTTGTTAGTGCCTTTTTTTCAGGAAATGTTGGAAAACTATTTCTAGAAAAAATATATCTTGAGAGGCCATTAGTGTAGCATTTTTCTTGGAAACAGTTCTCTATCTTAAAATTCTTTTGAGGAAAATTATTTGGTATGGAAATTTTTGCTGAAATAATTATTTTCTAACACTATAATGCCTTGTAGTGCATTTTGTTCAGAAAAACATTGGAAAAAAATTTCTAGAAATATAATTCTCCAGGGACCATTATTGCCTCATGTTTCCTGGAAACACTTTTATAGTAGAAAAATTCTTAGCAGGAAAATTTTGTGGAAAGACATTTCTTGTTGAAATAAATAAGTTTCTACAATTATAAGGCCTTGTTAGTGAATTTTTTTTAGGAATAGCAAAATAATTTCTACTAAAAAAACAACTCTTGGGATCACTAGTGCCTCATGTTTCTTGGAAACAATTTTCTAAATAAAAATTCTTACCAGGAAAATTTTGTGGTAAAGCAATTTTTGCTGAAAAATTACCTTCTACAACTCTAAGACCTTGTTAGTGCATTTTTCAAAAAAGATGGAAAATAATTTCTACTAAAAATAGGTCTCTAGGGACCACCACATGTTTCCTGGAACAAATTTTCTAGCAAAAAATTCATACCCACAAAAGTTTTTGGTAAGGCAATTTTTGTTGAAAAAAATTACTTTCTACTACTATATGGCTTTGTTATGCCATTTTTTAGGTCATGTTGGAAAAGTATTTCCAATGAAAATATATCTCTAGGGACCATTAGTGAGTTGTGTTCTCATGAAACACTTTTTTCTGAAAATTCTTACTAGAAAAATTTTGTTGTAAGTAAAGTTTTGCTGAAAGAAATTACTTTGAACAACTATAAGGCCTTATTAGTGTTTTCTTTTATGAATCATTGGAAAAATATTTCTACTAAAAATAGGTCTTGTGGGACCATTAGTGCCTCATGTTTCCTATAAATACTTTTCTAGCTGAAAATTTTACTAGGGAAAATTTTGTGATAGAGCAATTTTTGTTGAAACAAATTACTTTCTTCAACTATAAGGCATAGTTTGTGCATTTTTTAAAGAAACATTGAAAAAGAATTTCTACAAAAAATACTTCTCCCGGAATCATTAGTTCCTCATGTTTATTAGAAGCACTTTAATAGTTGAAAATTCTTGCCAAGAAAATTTTTAGGTAAACATTTTTTGCTAAATGAAATTAGTTTCTACAAATAAAAGGCCTTGTTAGTCATTTTTTTCAAGAAACATTGGAAAAGTATTTCTTGTAAAAATAAGTATCCATGGGACCCTTAGTGCCTTATGTTTCCTGAAAACTTTCGAGCTGAAAATTCTTACAAGAAACATTTTGTTGTAAGGCAATTTTTGCTAAAACAAATTACTTTCTACAACTATAAGGCCTCTTTAGAGCATTTTTTTTCAGGACCATAATTTCTAGTAATAATATGTTTCCAAGGACCATTAGTGCGTCAAATTTCCTTGAAACACTTTTCTTGTTGAAAATTCTAACGAGGAAAATTTTGTGGTAAGACAATTTTTGTAAAAGTAAATTACTTTCTACAACTATAAGGTTTTGTTAGTGGATTTTTTTCACAAAATGTTGGAAAATAATTTGAGTAAAAATACATTTCCACAGACTATTAGCGCCTCTTGTTTCCCGAATACACTTTTCTACCTAAAACTTTAATAAAGAAAATTATTGTTGTAAGACAATTTTTGTTAGAACTGTAGGAAGATGGTCCAAGCCCACAGGACCATGGAAGGCCCAGACATCCAACAGATGTGGAAGATGGGCTCAAGGCCCATAAACCAAGGAGAAGGTCCATAGGCCCACATAGTGAGTGCAGGATGGTAAATAAAGAGTCTTCTCATAGAGATGGCTTTGATGTAATTAGTTTATGGGTAGTTTTATCAATCTTTAAATTGAGCTTCTGAGGGACGGTTAAAACATAAGTCCATAACCCTTTTCTTCCTCTTGCTTTCTCCCAATGACAGTCTTTATCTTTTTCTCCATCAGCTAAATCCATGGAGTCCTGAAAATCAATATGGTATCGGAGCATTGATTTTTAGGACTCGTAGCTATATTTTTTTAGATTTCTTAGTTTTTAATATTGGGTGCATGCCACGCATCGTCTCCTTATTTTTTTCTTTCTACGAATTCTCTACATGAATTTTTTTTTCTTCCCACTGTTCACATTCTTTCCTCTCTCTTTCTTGGAGCACAGGTTATTATCTCATTGACTCTCAGCTGCGTCAGTAGCAGAAAGAAGTATTGTTTTCTTCAATTTGAAGGATTCTCAAATCCCGTGTCGAGTGACTCAGACTGAGCTGCACTAGTCTGTTGAGTTAACTCATGCCAACTTGGACTGAATCAAATCAGCTCGGGTCAACCTGATTCAGCCCACTTGTTTTTTTTTTTTGCTTTGGTTATATATGTATGGGTCCCGATTTCTATACCTATTTCTTCCATGAGTCAGTTATATTGGTCAGATATGTGACTCAACTTGATTCGGTCCCTTTTTCTCTTACTAGATTATTATTTTGAAATATAGGCAGCTTATTCCTTGATTAGCATATTATTTGGTGTACAGACTCACAAATTATTTTATGGGTCCTTTTTTAAAGATTTTCTTTATTTGGTACATGTTAATGGGCCCAAGCCCATTTCAGCTGCTACTATTGTGTCTATTTGGCTAACATATTATTATTGAAGAAAGACTTCTCAGTTGCTGACTATTGTCAACATTGATTATTCTAATGAAGAAAAAAGCACTTGAAGGCCCCAGAATATTATCATTCGGGTTACCCCCCTTAATTAACATTTATTACTCCTACCATTCGAGAGTATGTGCCCTATGGAGGGACACCGTGATGGAGGAGTTTTATTACACTTCTGAGCAATGCCTATAGACCCAATACCAATAGAAGAAAGGCGTGTGTGCTACATCTTGCATGAGTTATTTGACTAGAATATGGAGCAGTGTCTTACGACTAGGAGTGATTTTACTCTAACTTATATTATGTTAGTTGGGCCCCTTGGAATAGACCACCAGCTTGAGGGGGATTATTGGAATATATGGTAGACTACCATTTTATACGAGAATATCCTATACACCATTTGCTGCAAGCTAAGAGATCATGATGATCTCTCACCCCCAGCTTGAGGGGGAGTGTTGGAAGATGGACCCAAGCCCACATGACATAGGAAGGCACACACATCCACAAGATGTGAAAGATAGGATCCAGGCCCACAAACAAAGGAGAAGACCCATAGGCCGACATAGTGATGGGAAGATGGTAAATAAAGAGTCATCTCATACACATGGCATTGATGTAATTAGTTTAAGTTCTAGGGGTATTAGTTGTAATATTTTATTTTTATCAATCTATGTAAGGGCATTATGGGGAATTATTGTAACCCTAACCCTAAAACTCCTTGACGTGACCTATTTAAGGGAAAGGTATGAATGAAATGGGTAAGCTTTGAGATTTTAGAATAACCTAGTCTAAACAGGTTGAGATCACCTCTTGATCTCGAGTTTAGGGTTTACTCCAAAAATTCAACCTATCCTTCACCCTCCATTGCCATCCATCTTCACCTAAATTCTTCCTTTATCATCCATACTAAGAAGAGGAGCTTCCTGCCCATTTTCCAAGCCCAAAGAGAGGATCTTCTCTCATTACCAGCGTCAACAACAAGTTGGGATCAATTTCCATCTTGACGAGCAGCAAAAGAGGAAGAATTCTGGTTCTTTCACGTGAAGGGTTAGAACAAATCTTCTTGCTGGGAATTCATCACGAAAATAGAGCAAGGACAGCCATCAACGTGCCACCCCCCCCCCCCCCCCCCCCCCCAAGCTAGGCCTTCAAGTCCTAGAATGAGCTGCATCAAATCAGGGTTGAAACCCTGATTTACGTGAGCAAGAACAGGTATTCCTCCATTCTTTCTCCACCTGAATTACTTCCATTCTAGCTATAACTTTAGCACTAGAATGAGACCATAAAAAGAGAGATTGATCACTGGTGGAAGAGTACCCAAAGAAGGGATCTTTAACCCTCCTTACCGAGTCCAGCAACTCAGTACCAGTGATGGATTTACAACTCCCACGCCGTGTTACTCGATCCATGACCCGGGACCGTAACAACTTGGTATCAGAGCAGGGTAACATGGGGGATAATACCAGCAATGAAGAAATCCAAATCAGGATACAAAAGATAGAAGATAGCCTTGAAACAGTACAACCAGTGTTGGGAAGGGTTTGTGGTTTGGAAGAAGAGATGAGTCGAATCATCAGCATGCTACAGGAGTTGAGTACAGAGAGACATCAAAGTCCAGAGGTGAGAGAGGTTGCTCAACCATATCATAGAAGAGGGGAGCAATGGCCTGGGCGCACTGCTATCCAAGGACCTCAACATGGAGGTACAGTCCCAAGGTACACCAAGTTAGAGTTTCCCTCTTTCAATGGTTATGTGGATCCCTTAATTTGGTTGAATAGATGTGAAAAAAAAAAAATTGAACCAAGGGACTACTGAATGGGATAAGGTGCAACTAGCTTCTTTCCATATGACAGATGAAGCCATGTTATGGGTTACTCAAGTAGAGAAAGAGAGACCAGGAATGACTGGGGGAGAATTTAAAAATCTATGCACAGTTAGATTTGGGCCTCCCGCCAACAGCAACCCCCTAGGAGAGTTAGTCCTATTGAGACAAACGGGTTTGGTGGAACAATATCAAAAACTGTTCCAGGAAATGTCTGCTCGTGCTGGTGAGAGGGTATTGGTTGACCAGCAAGTCTCCTTATTCACAGCAGGTCTTAATGAGTATTTACGGCTAGAGGTAGAACTCCTTATGCCCACGGATCTAACTCATGCCATGAATATGGCCAGAGCAATGGAACAACGACAACAGCTGCAGCAACATAAGCCGGGTTGGTCGAGTGAGAGGAACATTTCCTCCACGTGGCAAGGGTGCCGCTATAATTCATCTCAGGGAGCATCTACAGTAGCACCATCCAGACACACTCCGACTACGACTCGGGTAGCCGATCCCCGCCCTGGTAATTCCCTATCGAGCTTTATAAAAAAAATTGAGGAGTGCGGAGATGGCAGAAAGGCGGTCCAAAAATCTATGTTATAACTGTGATGAGCAGTATCGGGTTGGACACCAATGTAAATGATTGTTTTGGCTAGAGGTGGAGGATTCAGAGGATCCAAAGGAGCCAGAGGAGATTATCGAGGAGGAACCACCAGAGATATCCTTGCATGCTATTACTGGGCAGAAATCGCCTACTACAATGCAAGTCTAAGCTCATGTCGTCGACCGAGAACTGGTAGGACTAGTCGACTCGGGGAGTACACACAATTTTTGAGTTTGACAGCCGCACAACATCTCCAACTCCAGATACACATACATCTGACAGTCATCGACTTAGTGGCCAATGGCGAAAAGGTCCCTAGCTATGGGATTAGTAAGGCAGTAACTTTTTCCATTGGATTTAATTCATTTAATGCGAAATTTTTTGTTATTCCCCTGGCGGGATTTGATATGGTATTAGGTATTAAATGGTTACAAACATTGGAGCCCATTCTATGGGACTTTTCGGCTTTGACCATGAGCTTTGATTTGGCCGGAAGTCGGGTGCTCTTACAGGGCTGTCAGGTGGACAGGGCCCACCGCATGCACACTTTGTAGACACGGGTTCACCCTGACAGTACTAGTGATAGTCTAGTTGAGGAGTTCTCTGACCTCTTCCAGGAGCCTTCGGGGTTGCCTCCCACACGGCACTATGAGCACAGGATCTGTTTGAAACCAGGCTCTGAGGTAGTAGTCGTGCGACCATACTGTTACCCACACCTTCAGAAAGACAAGATAGAGCATCAGTGCCATGAGATGTTGAAACAGGGTCTTATTCATCCCAGTCGCTCCCCGTTTTCTTCACCCGTCTTACTTGTGAAGAAACATGATGGGACAAGGAGGTTCTGCGTGGATTATCGGGAGTTGAACGTGTAGACAGTAAAAGACAAGTTCCCGATTCCGGTAGTGGATGAGCTTCTGGATGACTTACATGGGTCGTGGTTATTCACTAAACTCGACCTCCATTCAGGATACCATTAGGTTCGGATGCACCCCTCTGATATTGAGAAGACGGTGTTCTGCACGTACCATGGCCACTTTGAGTTCGTCGTCATGCCGTTAGGGTTATCCAATCCACCCTCCACTTTTCAAGCTTTGATGAACGAGGTATTTAGCCCCTATCTTCGAAAATTTGTTCTTGTATTTTTTGTTGATATTTTGATATATAGCAAGTCAATTGAGGAGCGCTTGGCACACTTGAGGATTGTTTTCAACTTGTTAAGAGCACATCAGCTCTATTTGAAACATTCCAAGTGTTCCTTTGCGGCTTCACATGTGGGGTATCTGGGACACATTATCTCACATGAGGGGGTTACAGTGGATCCAAAGAAGGTACGAGCTATTCACAAGTGGCCGCAGCCATAGTCGTGTTTTGCATTACAGGGTTTTTTGGGTCTTGCTAGCTACTACCGCAAATTTATTCAGAACTATGGGCCATTGGCAGCACCATTGACGAGTCTACTCAAGAAAAATTCCTTTATTTGGAATGAGGGGGCCACCACGTGGTTTGTGGCACTTAAAGCTGCCCTCACATCCGCGTCCGTATTACAACTTCCTACTTTGATGAATTGTTCATGGTAGAGTGCGACGCTTCGGACGTGGGCATTGGGGCCGTTTTACAACAGCTGGGTCATCCTCTTGCGCATTTTATCAGACAGTTGGCAGTCCATCATCACAAGTTGGCAGCCTATGAGCACGAATTGATTGGGTTGGCCAAAGCGGTCCAACATTGGAGGCCTTATCTCTGGGGCCGGGCTTTTCTCATACGCACAGATCACTACAGCCTTAAATTCCTACTAGAACAGCGTTTGATGACGTCGCCACTGCAGCACTGGATCAGTAAGTTGTTGGGTTTTGACTTCTCAGTGGAGTATCATGCGGGGAGATTAAATAAGGTGACAGATGCCTTGTCACGGTGTTTTGAAGATCAGCAGTCGGTCTATTCTATCAGCCAGCCGAGACTTCTCATTCTGGACTTGGTGCGAGACGCACATGCCACTAACCCTGCACTTCAAGAACTGCATCAGAAGATCTTGGAAGGGACAATGAATTTGAAGTGGTCCATCCAGGATTCACTTATTTATTACAAGTAGCAGATTTTCCTTCCACATGAGTCCGAGTTGATTCTAGCTATTCTCTCGGCCTACCATGACAGTACACACGAGGGGATCTAGAAGACCTTGCATAGAATTTGAGCTTATTTTTACTGGCAAGCCATGAAACCCTCTATTGCGACTTAGGTGGGCGACTATCAGGTATGCCAGCGCAACAAAATCGAGCACTTGAGTCCAGCCGGTCTTCTCCAGCCTCTGGCCCTTCCTACACAGGTTTGGGCCGACATTTCAATGGATTTTGTGGAAGGCCTACCACTGTCTGTGGGCAAATCCGTACTTTTTGTAGTGGTTGATAGATTCTCCAAGTACGGACATTTTATACCTATGGCTCATCCGTATACAGCAACATAGGTTGCTCAGACTTTCCTGGAGCAGATAGTCTGCTTACATGGCATTCCAGAATCCATTGTGAGTGATAGATATGCAGTTTTCACAAGCACCTTTTGGCGGGAATTTTTTCGCTTGAGTGGGACAAAATTAAAGTTCTCCTCCGCCTATCATCCACAGACAGACGGGCAGACTGAGGTGGTGAACCGCACCATCGAGATGTATCAATGGTGATTGGTGGGGGATCGTCCGCGGCAATGGGTTCAATGGCTTCCGTGGGCCAAATACTGTTACAACACTTCATTCCACTTTGCCTTGCAATCCACTCCTTTCCGAGTTATATATGGTCGGGATCCACCTCGCCTACTCTCGTACAACCCAGGTCCACCCTCGTGGACTCGATTGATCAGGCACTCATAGATCGGGATCTGCTACTACAGAATATCACAGAACGCTACGACATGCCCAAGCTCGGATGAAGGATGTATACGACAAAGGCCACCGTGAGGTCTCTTTTGAGGTTGGGGAATATGTGTGGCTACGGCTCCAGCCCTACCATCAGCAGTCTCTTGCGGGAACTCCACGTCATAAGCTCTGACCAGATTTTTCGGACCATTTCCCATTCTTCGACGCGTGGGACCAGTCGCCCATCAACTGAAATTACAGGACACAGCCATAATTCACGATGTGTTTCATGTTTCTCTTTTGAAGCCGCATTCCGGAGCACAGCCTACATCCACTCCATTCCTACCACTGGTTGATAATGGCAAGGTTATTATTAACCCCGCTGCGGTGTTACGTGCGCGGCTGACCAATGACCATTGGGAGATTCTCATTCAGTGGACGGACACTAAACCCAACGCTGCCACATGGGAACGGGTGGACATCTTCAAACAAGTCTACCCAGCTTTTGAGCTTGAGGACAAGCTCTTGCTCCATGGGGAGGCAAATGTTGTGGACTCAATAGCACACCGAGTCACACAACGAAGAAGACAACAACAATTCACTCGATAGGATTTAATTCTTATATTTCATTGAGTAAGATTTATTTCTTATATTGTTTTAAGTAGGAGTTATTTCTAATTACTTTATATGGAAGGGCATTATGGGGAATTATTGTAACCCTAACCCTAAAACTCCTTGACATGACCTATTTAAGGGAAAGGTATGAATGAAATAGGTAAGCTTTGAGATTTTAAAATAACCTAGTCTAAACAGGTTGAGATCACCTCTTGATCTCGAGTTTAGGGTTTACTCCAAAAATCCAACCTATCCTTCACCCTCCATTGCCATCCATCTTCACCCAAATTCATCCCTCATCACCCATACTAAGAAGAGGAGCTTCTTGCCCCTTTTCCGAGCCCAAAGAGAGGATCTTCTCTCATTACCAGCGTCAACAACAAGTTGGGATCAATTTCCATCTTGACGAGCAGCAAAAGAGAAAGAATTCTGGTTCTTTCACGTGAAGGGTTAGAACAAATCTTCTTGCTGGGAATTCATCACAAAAATAGAGCAAGGACAGCCATCAACGTGAGCCAAGGCTGAATTACTTCTCCACCTGAATTACTTCCATTCTAGCTATAACTTTAGCACTAGAATGAGACCATAAAAAGGGAGACTGGTCACTGGTGGAAGAGTACACAAAGAAGGGATCTTTAACCCTCCTTACCGAGTCCAGCAACTCAGTACCAGTGCTGGATTCACAACTCCCACGCCATGTTACTCGATCCATTGCCCGGGACCGTAACAGGGTGTCTCTCTATTTTTCACCATGAGCTAAATCCATAGAGTCCTGAAATCAACACAAATTATTTTCTACAACTATAAAGGCCTTGTTTGTGTATTTGTTTTCTTCAAAAAAATGTGGAAAAGAATTTCTAGTGAAAAAAGGTCTCTAGGGACCATTAGTACCTCATGTTTCCTAGAAATAATTTACTAGCTAAAAATTCTTACCAGGAAAATTTTGTCGCAACATAATTTTGCTGAAACAAATTACTTTATATAACTATAAGGCCTTTTTATTGCATTTTTTCTAGAAAATGTTGGCAAAGTATTTGTAGTAAAAATGTCTCTAGGGACCATTAATGCCACATGTTTCTTGGAAAAAGTATTCTTGCAGAAAATTCTTACCTAGAAAATTTTGCAGTATGGCAATTTTTTTGAAACAAATTATTTTCTACAACTACAAGGCCATGTTACTGCCTTTCTTTCATGAAACATTGGAGAAGTACTTCTAGTAAAAATATGTCTCCAAAGACCATTAGTGCCTCATGGTTCCAGGAAACACTTTTCTAGCAAAAACTTCTTACAAAAAAAATTTTGCGGTATGACAATTGTTGCTAAAACAAATTATTTTTTACAACTATAAGGTCATGTTAGTGCATTTTTTAGGAAATTTTGGAAAAGAATTTCTATTAAAAATACATCTCTAGGGACCATTAGTGTCTCATGTTTCCTGGAAACACTTGTATAGTTATAAAAATTTACCAAGAAAATTGTGTGATAAGTCAATTTTTGTTGAAACAAATTTGTTTCTACAACTAAAAGGCCTAGTTAGTGCATTTATTTCAGGAAATGATGGAAAAGTATTTGTAGTAAAAATACATCTCCAGAGACCATTAATGCCTCATGATTCCTAAAAACACTTTTCTAGTTGAAATTATTTTCTAGGAAAATTTTGTGGTAAGGTAATTTTTGCATAAATAAATTAGTTTCTACAACTAAAACACTTTAGTAGTGCATTTTTTTAGGAAACGCTGAAAATTTATTTCTACTAAAAATGCGTCTCCAAGGACCATTAGTGCCACATGTTTCCTAGAACAACTTTTCTAGCTAAATATTCTCACCCGAAAAATTTTGTGGAAAGGCAATTTTTTTTTAAACAAACTACTTTTTACAACTATATCGCCTTGCTAGTAATTTTTTTAGGAAATGTTGAATAATAAGTTTGGGATCATTAGTGCCTCATGTTTCCAAGAAACACTTTTGTTGATGGAAATTCTTACCAAAAAAATTTTGTGGGAAGGCAAGTTTTACTGAAACAAATAACTTTCTAGAACTATAAGTCCTTGTTAGTCCCATTTTTCAGGATCCGTTGGAAAAGTATTTCCATAAAAATAGGTCTTTGGGGACCCTTAGTGCCTATTGTTTCAGGGAAACACTTTTGTAGCTGAATATTTTACTAGGAAAATTTTATGGTAGGGCAATTTTTTATGAAACAAATTACTTTCTACAACTACAAGGTCTTATTTGTGCATTGTTTCAAGAAATGTTGGAAAAGAATTTCTGGTAAAAATACGTCTTCAGGGACCATTAGTGCCTCATGATCCCTGGAAACACTTTTATAGTTGAAAATTCTTACTAGGAAAATTTTGAGGTAAAATAATTTTTTATGAAACAAATTAGTTTCTACAACTATAAGCCCTTCTGAGTCCTTTTTTTTGGAAACATTGGAAAAATATTTCTAGTAAAAATACATCTCGAGGGACCAATTATTGCCTTTCCTGGATATACTTTTCTTGTACAAAATTCAAACCTGGAGAATTTTGTGGTAAGACAATTTTTACAGAAACAAATTACTTTCAACAATTTTAAGGCCTTGTTTGAGCAATTTTTTTAGGAAACGTATGAAACATATTTCTATTAAAAATACATCTCTAGGGACAATTAGTGACTCATGTTTCCTTGAAACAATTTTCATTCTAAAAATTCTAACTAGGAAAATTTTGTAGAAAGACAATTTTTTGCTGAAACAAATTACTTTCTTCAACTATAAGGCTTTGTTAGTACATTTTTAAAGGAAATGTTGGAAAATAATTTCTAATAAAAACACGCATCAAGGGAATATTAGTGCCTCATGTTTCGCTGAAACACTTTCTAGCAAAAAATTATTGACAGGAAAATTTGGTTATATGGCAATTTTTCTTGAAACAAATTGCTTTCTGCAACAATAAGGCCTTGCTTGTGCATTTTTTTAGGAAACTGTGGGAAAGAATTTCTTGTGAAAATACTTCTCTAGACACCATTAGTGCATCCTATTTCATGGAAACACATTATTAGGTGAAAATTCTTACAAGGAAAATTTTGTCACTAGGCAATTTTTGTTGATATAAATTACTTTCAATAACTATAAGTTCTTTTTAGTGTTTTTTTTAGGAAACATAGGGAAATTGTTTCTAGTAAAAATATATTTCTAGGGAACATTAGTGCCTCATGTTTACTAGAAACACTTTTCTTGCTTCAAATTCTTACCAATAAAATTGTGGTAAGACAATTATTTCTAAAACAAACTACTTTCTACAACTATAAGGCCTTGTTAGTGAATTTTTTCAGGAAACACGGCTAAAGGATTTAGAGAAAAAATACATCTCGAGGGACCATTATTGCCTCTTGTTTCCTAGAAATAGTTTTCAAGTTCAAATTTCTTTCCAAGAAATTTTTTTGGAAAGGCAATTTTTGCTTAAACAAATCACTTTCTACAAGCCTTGTTAGTGCATTTTTAACAAAATGTTAGAAAATTATTTCTAGTAAAATTATATCTCTAGGGACCATTAGTGTCTCATATTTCCTAAAAAAAAATTTTTTGCTGAAAGTATTAACTAGCAAAAAATTTTAGGGTAAGGAATTTTTTGTTGAAACAAATTACGTTCTACAATTATAATGCCTAGTTAGTGCCTTCTTAGAAAACATTGAAAAAGTATTTTTTTGGAAGATAAGGTTTATTGAATCTCGTTCTCCAACTTCATTAGCCGAGCAAAGAGATAGCTGTAAAAATGTACAGTGACATGGTGACCCTTCAAACAATGGACACCATCTTCTATGAAGCACAAAAGCCAGGAAGAATTTCCTTCTACCTCACCGCAACCAGGCAAGAAGCCATCACTATTGTATCTACTGCAGCTCTCACAATTGATGATGTCATTTTTCCCCGGGTTGTCTAACCTTTTTTTGTGAAAAGAAAGACTGATAATTCTTGTGACTTTACAAATCATGATTTCGAATCTACTGAATTCATGCATATGAGCTATCTGTCAGAGATGGTTCCGGTCCACCTATCTTGATTAGATTGGTTTTCCGCACTTAAACGACTAGTCTTTTAAGTTGCATTGGCCAGCCTCTTGACATGGTATCAGAGCCAGGTCTGACACATCCTGCTTTCGAATCCCGCGAGGAGTGGTAAGGGGCGGGGTGGGTGTCAGAGGTGGTTCCGGTCCATCTCTCTTGATTAGGTTGGTTTTCTGCATTTAAACGACTAGTCTTTTAGGTTGTATTGGTCAGCCTCTTGACATTTTCATGATTGAATTGCGATACCGAGAACCTGGTGTCCTAATATGGCGTGGCTTAACCCTTGAAGAATTTGCAAACCAGTGCTTTAGCACAGAGGCAGATTATGGGAAAGGAAGGCAAATGCCAATCCATTATGGATCCAACAAGCTCAATTACTTCACTATATCTTCACCCATCGCTTATGTTTTAACAGCCTTTCCTTGAAAATATACATGTAAAATCCTTTTTTTCTCCCCAGAATTTAGTCATCAATAAATGTTTATAGGTATGACAAGATGTTTACGAGCTCTTTACCAAGTTGAGAGGAAAAATAGAGCATGCTCATATAGTTTTTCTTCATCAGTACCCAGGTGCCTCGTGCAGTTGGAGCTGCTTATTTTCTCAAGATGGATGACAAGAAGGCATGTGCTGTAACTTATTTTGGTGATGGCGGCACCAATGAGGTAATACTTGTTTAACTGAATTAGTTAGATAATAAACATTATATTTTTCTTCTTTGATTTCTGACTTTTTACATCTGGTTAAGGAGATTTCCATGCATCCTTAAATTTTGTTGCAGATATGGAGGCCCTAGTTATATTTATCTGTCGCAACTACAGGTGGGCAATTAGCACGCCTACAAAAGAGCAGTTCTGAAGTAAAAGCTGCAGCTTTCCTGATTAGTTGATATCTCCAATAATTTTCCTGATGCACAGAGTCTCTAATAATCATATTTATTACAATACTTATGGTGTTAGCAGGTGATGGTGCAGTAGTGAAAGGTCTAGCCTATGAGATTCGAAGTATTCGTGTGGATGGGAATGATGCTCTTGCTGAATATAATGCAGTGAAAGCAGTGCGAGAAATGTCTATAAATGAAAAAAGACCCATCTTAATTGAGGTTAGACTAAGGGGGGGTTAGTCAACTTGAAGGACGAGATGATCTTCAACCGCATAATGCCCTTCAACACTTGAAGTCGTTAGTGGAGCGCAGATGAAGCTTCATCTCGATGCAGGGGATGAAGGGGTCCTTCATCTCTATGGTTTAATTTAGATCATGTGGAAGAAGGCCCCTTTTGATCTTCTTTGAATTGAAGGATGGGCGACGTTCGTATTTTCCCCTCTCTCCTCGCACCCCCCCATCGCGCATCATCATTTATCATTTTTTCGTCCTCTCTCCTGCACTCCCTTCCCTCTCTCATCTCCCCGCGCACCCGACATTGATCTCGTCCTTCGTCTCCGGCCACCGTCTCAGTTCCCTCTCGTCTCCGACCTCATCTCTCGGCCTTCTCTCGGCCTCGCCCTCTCTCTCGCACCCCCTCTCTCGTCTCCGTGACTCCCTCTCTTCTCTCGGACTCGCTCTCTCTCGCTTCTCTCTCTCTATTCCCTCCCGACCTCCCTTTCTTCTTTGTCTTCTCCCTCTCTTCTCCCTTTCGGCCTCCCACTCCCTTCTCTCTCTGGCTAGTCTCCTTTCCCCCAAAAATACCTTCCAATTTCATTCGATTTCCCCATTTCCATTTCGATTTTCTTCGATTTTGGACATTTGGGCAACGATTGCTTAATATCTACTTCGATTAGGCATCGATTTCACCCTGCGGCTTCGGATTTCCCCAAATTTCAGAAGGTATGCCTAAACCCTAATTTTTTTCATTAAATAAGTGTTTTATTTTATTTAAATTTATTTTCAGTGCGTAATTGGGGGTTATTTGTGCATTATTTTTGGATTTAGGGTTACGGTTTATAGTTTAAATTCTTGATTCGTGTATGGATTATTTTTAGGGTTTGCTGCTCGGTATTTAAGGGTCCAGTAATTAGGGTTTAGGGTTTATGGTTAAGGATTTAGGGTATTTTAGGGATTAGGGTTTTTAAGGTTTAGGGGGTTTAGGGTTTTTAAGCTATAAGGTTTTTTGGGTTTAGGGTTTGGAATTAGGGTGTAGGGTTTAGGGCTTTTAATGTATTAAGTCCTGGAATTAGTGTTTAGGTTTAGAGTTTAGTAGGTGATAGGGTTTAGGGTTGATGGTATAGGTTTTTTTTTATGGCTTGTGTTGCGGGTTTAGGCTTAAGGGTTTAGGGTTTAGGTTAAGGGTTTAGGGTATTTTAGGGATTAGGATTTTCAAGGTTTAGGGGGTTTATGGTTTTTAAGGTTTTGGGGGTTTTGAGTTTTTAAGCTCTAGGGTTTTAGGTTTAGGGTTTGGAATTAGTGTTTAGGGTTTTTGGCTTTTAAGGTATTAAGTTGTGGAATTAGTGTTTAGGGGTTTTTAGTCCAATTCAAACAAGGTTGAGTCGCCTACACGGGCTTCCATTAGCCAACGAAACCCGACCCCCATCACTGACGAGGTACAGTTCATAGTGACTACGAAGTTATATGGGGCTCTACCAGGGGTCTTCGGTGAATTTGGACTTGATGTGTGTGTGTTTTCATTGTTTAGTGCATATGCATTAGTGAAAATAATTTAATTAATTTTGAAATGTGTGAGAATGTTGTTGAGAATTTTTGAAGTGCTATGGAAAATTTTTTGCCATGTGGTGAGGAGATTCGGGTATTATACATATCCACCACATGGTATTTTTTTATGGTTTGTGTTGGTATTTTTTTTTCTATGGTTTGTGTTTCCGTGATGAGTAAAGGTTGTCTGATAAAGTTTTTTTCGTGAGGACCGTCTCGGATTTAGATTATACACGGTTGTAGGAAGACAACCAAGTGGTCAAACATATGATATTTGGACATTCGATGATGATAGCAAAATGTTCGATCTCTTGGTCGAGCAGGTCAATCTAGGGAACAAGTTGCCTAACGGGGTGTGGAAGCATGAGGTATACGTGGACTGTGTAAATAAGTTCAATGAAGACACGGTCATGAAAAAAACTGTTGAGCAGGTGAAGAATCGAATAAGAGCATGGAAGAAAACATACCAAATGGTAACGAGCTGTATCAACACTAGTGGGTTTGGTTGGGATGCAACCACACAACGAGTTACTGCATGTAATTCTGTATGGCTTGATTACATAAAGGTCTGTATGGCTCGACTACATGATGTACTATAAAATATTTTTTTTTGTTTTCCGTGTTAGTATAACTCTATTCCAAGACATCTAAATGATGTTTTATTCTTGTAGGAGCATAAAGATGTTGAGAAGTACAGACGTGAAGGCTGCCCCCTATACGACAAATTAGCTGTGGTGGTGGGAAACACAATAGCGGTAGGGTCAGGAGCTGCAACCTTTGTAGATCAAGGCGATGAGGTGATCCATGAATCGGAACATGTCCCGATGGATGAGCCAGAGGATGTTGATATAGTTAGGGATACTCCATCACCATTATTAAGCATGGATGAGTCTCTAGGTAATCAATCTGAAAGAAGTAAACGGTCATCTTCAAGTCGTCGTAGAAAGAGAACCGAAATGCCCGATAATGACACTAGTAGAAGAATTTTTGATGCAATAGATCGAATTGCTAAGACATTTGAGAATTTCATGATGAAAGACGATATTGTAAGAGATTGCGTCAAAGCCCTCAGGGAAATCCTGAACTTGCCAATAGAATTGAAGTATCGCGCTCCTTCATGGTTAGATACACCAACTAAGAAGGTCATGTTTATGGAAATGACAGTGGAAGAGCTGGTCAAGTGGCTTAAATTTTTTTTTGAAAACTAATTGTAATGTGTTATAAATACACTATTTTTTTGAATATTATTATGTAGTAGACATGATATTTGAATTATGACGTTGCAAGACTTATTAGTATGGTTTGTATTTAAATTTGATATGTTGTTGCGTTTATATATTGCATAGATGAATATGGTGTTTTGAGTATGGATGTGGAATGTGGACGAATGTAGGATGTGAATGAATGTAGGATGTGGAATGTGGATGAATGTAGGATGTGATTGAATGTAGGATGTGGAATGTGGATGAATCTAGGATGTGATTGAATGTAGGATGTGGGAATGTGGATGAATGTAGGATGTGATTGAATGTAGGATGTGGAATGTGGATGAATCTAGGATGTGGGAATGTGGATGAATGTAGGATGTGATTGAATGTAGAATGTGGGAATGTGGATGAATGTAGGATGTGATTGAATGTAGGATGTGGGAATGTGGATGAATATGGTTATTTATAGGTGTGATTGCAAATTGGTTATGATTGAAGATTGATGTTTACTTGTGTTTATGAATTTTAGGCGATTGAATTTGTGGATTTCCATGGATACTATGACAAACGATGAAAAGGTTGCAACTATGGTTGCATTCACAACTTTGTTGATCGCCATGGAAAGATACTATTTGTACCATTGCAACAGACGTGTACCACGTTCTTGTGAGATGAATGGTCCATTGTATTTGTAAAAGGCACTAGACAAATCTCCAGTCAAATTTTGGAAAGTGTACAGGATGAACCAACTGGTATTTCACAAATTCGCAGATATACTTACTAGTAAAGGGTTTTTATCAGCCACAAAGACCATCTCAGTTGAAGAACAACTTGCATATTTCCTCCTAACTATTGGTCAAGGACAAGTGTATAGTGTCACAGCAGAGATGTTTGATAGATCAAACTGGATGATAAGTAAGTATTTCAACAAGGTGTTGGATGCAATCCTCAAACTTCACTCTGATTATGTCAAACGGCCTTCGGAACACACACACTTGAAGATTTTAACAAATTCAATGTTTTATCCCTACTTCAAGGTAACATCACTTGCTATAACTAAATAATTTTAGATTAATATACAAAGTTAGTAAATAGTAATTGAAAATGTATAATTAGGATTGTATTGGAGCTATAGATGGAACTCATATCAAAGCCAACATTCCACTTGAAGATCAACCAAGGTTTTGGAATAGAAAAGGTTATCTCTCACAAAATGTGATGGCAGCATGTTCATTTGATATGCAATTCACTTATGTACTTGCTAGATGGGAGGGGTCAGCAGTCGATTCCCGTGTACTGAAGGATGCATTGACTCGTCGAGATAAAACCTTTGTACCTGAAGGTAAGTAATATATTTTTATGCAGTAATTTTTTATCTATTTTATCTTCAATTATTTTATGTGGTATATAATTTTTATTATAGGAAAATATTATCTAGTCGATGCTGGTTATGAAAATCTTCCGGGATTTTTGGCTTCATATCCGATATCATCTGCAAGAATTTGGAGATAATATTCCTAGAAATAAAAAAGAATTATTCAACCGAAGACATTCATCTTTACGAAATATTATTGAGCAAACTTTTGGTGCTTTAAAAGCTCGATTTCAAATGTTAAGAGGCACTCCTCCATTTTCTTTTAAGATCCAGGTGAAAATTGTACATGCTTGTTGCATATTACACAATTATATACATGTAGAAGATTATAATGATATATTTGAAGATGAAGATGATGATTCAGGTGGCGAGCTCGGTGGAGGAGGTGATGTGGTCCAATTAGGTGCAATGGATGATACAGACAGTGACGATTGCGATGATCTTGAGGATGTGGGTAGCCAAGTAACAAGCATTCGGAGGCAGAGTGCATTAGAATTCGCAAGAGCCGCACAATTTCGAGATGCCATATCGACATCCATGTGGAACGATAAATGATGGTTTACTCTTATTACTTTTGAACATGCGTAATTTATATGTACTAAACTTGTAACTCGTTGATTGTAATATTAAAGACACAAACTCATTATTTGAATAATTTTTTTTAGGTTATTTTCAAAGTTGTATATGTATTTATTTATTATTTTTTTAATTTTATTACTATATTAAACTTCATATTATATCTCTGGTAAATAAAATATAATTAAAGTATGCATTTGATTAATTAATTACTTTTAATTTTGTCAAAATATATTATTAATTAATACAATGCAAATCTATCTTATGTTATTAATATAATATTTTTTATTCATTAATCATAATTTTTTTATTTAATCTATTGTATTAGTGATTTAATAGTGGTAATTAAAATATTGTTAACTCAAACACTTGGTTTAATTAGCTCATTTTTATAATTAATAAAATCAATGATTTTAAATTTCTAAGATGAAGATGGAGATAAAGTTGTCCATACTAATACCCTATTTTAAAGATTTCGAAGATGAAGTTGTCCACACTAACACCCATTTCGAAGATGAAGATCATGTAGATGCATAAGATGAAGATGAAGATCAAATTTTCATTTTGTTGACTAACCCCCCCTAATGTTCAAATATCAGACTTCTTGTTGGACATTTGTGTCACCACTGGGGATAGCATATGTTATTCATAATTTCTTTGTCTGGGTTGCATTATAAGGCTCTCACATACCGAGCTGGTCATCACTCTACGTCAGAAGACTCTACCAAATATCGCCCTGCAGATGAAATTGAACACTGGAGAATGAATTGAAATCCCATCACAGGATTTAGGAAATGGATTGATGGTTGATGGAGTGATGTGGCAGAAGCAAAGCTACGTAGTGATGTTAGGAAGCAGGTTTCTGTGTTTCTACCACCTCTCTCCCCCTCTTTTACCTCACCCTCTATTTCTTCTGGTGCTAATTTTCTCCTGCTGCAGTTGTTAAATGCAATTCAGGTTGCGGAGAAAGCAAAGAAGCCTCCATTAGCAAACTTGTTTACTGATGTCTATGATGAACTTCCCTCTAATCTTCGTGAACAAGAGAAATCACTCAGGGAGACTATAAGGAAACATCAAAAGGAGTATCCGCCTGACATACCCTTTTAGATTACCCTTGGCCCTTGCTAGATCTTGGACTGCCCTAGCTTAATCATCTTTCACAAAAGAGCAAGGTTACTAAAGATGTCAACTGTATATTCAATTCATAAGTGTAAAAATAATCATGACAACGATGAGGTTGAAATTGCCTTTGCCAAATGTGTATATGGTTTTAAGAAATGTTGCCCTCTATTCATAAATGTGTAAAACTCCCCTTTACATCCACCTATTGCCCATCTTCAAACTATGCTGCCAACCACTCATCAATCATCACTCCCCCTCCACGCACAACTATTGCCTTCACCTTACACTAGTTATTCTCAGCCCAAATAAACCTATCACCCTACTTCTTTTCCCTAATACCCAACACCTTCTCCACAACCCTATGTCTCCACTTTGACAATCCACACATGCACTCCCTGACCGAACCCTCTTAAATTTCCAACCCAGAGCCTCATCTTGGCCAACCCTTACTATTCTCAAAGCAAGTGCGTAGATGACTAGTTGGATGACGTCATGATAGAGAAATTGATGAAGTAGAAAGAGAAAACAACAGGATAAGAGCAGCCCAATATCTACCAAAGTACCTCTGACAACAACAACATATTGAATACTTAGAAATTTACATGCCAAGCTGAAAGGAAACATGGACAAATATGATGTGAGGCACAATCATAAGACAAGACCAATTGATGTTGTTGATGATAGCGGTTAGCTAATACAACCCAAGAGACCGATCTACTAGGTGCGGAAAGTTACCGCCTACAAGAGTAAACGGAACCACTCTGCCCCAACCATTCTTGACCGTCTCTCATGGGATTCGAACGTGGGACGTGGCGTGCGCAACTCTGATACCATGACAATGGCTAGCCAATACATCCAAAAGACCGATTTGTTAGGTGCAGAAAGTTATCGCTTACAAGAGTGGACGAAACAATTCTGACACCCACCCCTCCCATTATTGACCGCCTCTCACGGGATTCGAACGCGGGACGTGACATACCCAGCTCTGATACCATGACAGCAACTAACCAATACAACCCAAGAGACCGATCTGTTAGGTGCGGAAAGTTATTGCTTACAAAAATGGATGAAACCACTCTGACATTATTATTATTTTTTTGGGATAACAACCCTTACTTTGTTATGGACCAAATAGTGAGTCAAGTCAAGCTGGGACACTGTGGCTGAGTGAATTACCTTGATTGAGTCAATTAAGTAGCCATTTAGTTTATTTTTATGTTAAATGCTATAGAAAGGGCATAATTGTAATTCTCTAAACTTTGATGTCATTAGCCCTATTTAAGGGACGTGTTTAGAATGTAAAGGGACCCTTTGATGAATTAACAATTAGTTCAGGTCGGATTCTCTCTCAGGGTCCAAAGTAGGATTATCCTCTAGCCGAGGTCCAGGGCGAACTTCCCTCCGCAAGCTCAGTTATCGTCACCGTCTTCACCTCCTTCGCCATGTATCCCTACGGGTTCCAACACCCTGCATATAAGCCTCTGAGTCAGATCCGGGATTATGAGGGCTCTCAGATCCGGAAGAACTCCTTCCCATCTCATTCAACATCCTTCCTCGAGTTTTATTCCTGGGTCCAACACCCAGATTGCTTTGAAGCCATTATTACTAATGTCATTCGCCAAAGTCTTTGGATCCACATCACTGCTTTGCAACTTCAGGTACCCACCACCGCAATCCAGCGGCAACAGAAAAATAAAACAGCCTCCGTTCAATTTGTATTTTCCTTCCCGTAATCCCCAAAAAAAAAAATCTCTTGCATTGCAGAAACTTCATCACACAGCAGCACGAATTTGGGCATCTGACCGCAAGATTGAATGGAACAAAGAGATTGTTGAAACTTACCCCAACCAATTTGGAAATTAGGTTCCCTTTGTTCGGCCGAGAGGGGGATTGCGAGTGGGAGGAGGTGTCCAGGAGTCAAATTCCGCCGGAGTTGTTTCTGACGGCGCCGACGGAGCCTCCTCCGTGTGCGGTGGCGAAGAGCAGCCCGTTTGGGCTTCGACGATGGGGGATTGTCTGATATAGGGGACTCGCGGAAACACCTCATTGGCGGAATAATCGCCGGAAGGAGTGTCCGAAATTTTGAACCCGGATGCGGAACAACGAACAGGTGCTGCGCGGAAGACGAACGGCCACGGCGACTCTGTTCGGAATACAAACAGCCACGGCGAGCTCTGTTCGGAATACGAACGGCCACGGCGACTCCGTGCGGAATACGAATGGCCACGGCGACTCTGTTCGGAATACGAACAGCCACCACGACTCTGTTCGCCTCGCCGTCGGAATTCGGACGCGCAGAAAGTGTTTCCGAGACAGCGAACGCCACGATTTCAGGCGACTTCCAGGGCGTCCAGGGCGAAGGGGTTTCACGGTAAATCCCCTTCCGTTTGTGCCGACGAGGGGTCTGGGGGGTATCCTACCGATTTCGTACCCGTTGAGTCCCCAATGTCGGATTTTGCCGTCACATGAGAGACAGAGGGCTCTCTGATGTCGCGCTTTGCTGAGTTCCCTGATTCCGTCGCTGCGGCACTAAAAATTTTATCAAAAATCCGATCAATTTGTGCATCAATTCGAAGAGCAAATTGACGAACAGCCTCCTCGAGAGCAGAAGAAACGTCGCCAGTGGTCAGCTCTGATACCACGTTGATATGGCCCGATCGATCCACCCGACACTCATCTCTCAGTTCCGGATTGAAATACGTTGAATGAGATGGGAAGGAGTTCTTCCGGATCTGAGAGCTCTCGTAATCCCGGATCTGACACGCTGGAACCCGTAGGGATACATAGCAAAGGAGGTGAAAACGGTGAAGGGTGACCCTGGACCTGAGCTAGAAGGGAGAATCCGACCTTGGACATCACAGAAGGAGAATCCGACCTGAACTAATTTTTAATTCATCAAAGGCTCTTTTTAAATTCTAAAGACATCCCTTGGGGCTAACGACCACAAAGTTTAGAGAATTACAATTGTACATTTTTTATGGCATTTAACATGAAAATAAACTAAATGACTACTTAACTGACTTAGTCACAGTGTTCTGACTCGGCTTACTATTTGGTCTATAACATACTTTTATTCCCATGTTCATCGGACTTGATCAATGTTGCCAAAAGACAGGCCTGTTAGGAACAGAAAGCATAGGTATTAACCCAGGACCATAACATCACACCCCACCTTCGCGAGCTGACGTCCACGGCGGCCCACTCTAGCGACGGCCTACTCCACACTGAGGTCGCCCCCTCCTCTAGGTCACCCCTTCCGCTAGGTCACCCCCTCCGGGATTCGAACGTGCGACGTGGGAGCCCGCTCTGATACCATGACAGCGGCTAGCCAATACAACCCAAGAGACCGATCTGTTAGGTGCAAAAAGCTACCGCCTACAAGAGTGGATAGAACCACTCTGACACTCACCCCGCCCATTCTTGACCGCCTCTCACGGGATTCAAACGCGGGACGTGGCGTGCCCAGCTCTGATACCATGACAGCGGCTAGCCAATACACCCAAAAGACCAATCTGTTAGGTGTGGAAAGCTACCGCCTACAAGAGTGGACGGAACCACTCTGACGATTGAATAGATGGAAATTCCAAATTTGAGTCTAGACTTAATCTAGTTAGCCATTGATAAACCCTTTTTGGACTTGAATTGATTTGCCTAATTGATTATTGATAAGCACTGCATGGGTGTAGCCTGGAGAGCCTTGTTAGTTTGGTGATAAACCTTGTGAGGTTTAGGTCATAAGCTTAGTTACCTACTGAATTCCAAGTGTGGGTTTAAGTTTAATTGTTTAATTTGTTGTTGAAATTCCCTTTGTAGGTCCAGGATAGAGAATCTAGTTTATTGTTGTGAAAATCCATTAGTGGGTCTAAGCTACCGAAACTATTTTTTTCATGTCAAGCACAAAATGTGGGTTTAAACCCACATGATGGTGTGGTGTGTGAAGTACTTGTTTCTTATATCATTCAAAATTATTTGTGGCTTTTTCCACTTAATGTTTAACCTAATTACTTATATCTTATTTTGTTTATCATCTATTTCCTTATTTATTAATAAAATGGGTAATCAAGTAAATAAATAGAATAAAAAGAAAAACTACTTGAATAACTTTAAAATTACAAATATATATATATATATATATATATATATATATATATATATATATATATATATAATCATATAAACAAAAGCCTAGAATTACTAAAAAAATGTTACAAAATTCTTAAAATAATATCACTAGAGTGGCATAATATCTCACGTGTGCATACCATTATAGATAACAGAGTAATAACATAAACCAATATGGAATAATGCTTACTTGTTTTTGTTTCATTTAATAAATAGTAAACAGAGAATCTCCTAAAATTACCCAAGTATCTAATCATGTAAAAGATTGTCTCATTTTTATTAAAGCATACTGAAAATTTGAGTTAGTAAGGAAAATCAACACCTCTAATGACAGCCCCTACTAACCCAATTCACGAGGATGGGGGCAGGATCCCCCACCCTCCCATCATAGAGAATGCAAAGACTCTTGCCAATAGAAGCAGGGGCAAAGCTTCATCCCCTTTCATACACAAAATAAGGGAAACTTCTTCACATAATTTGAATTTTTTTTTTAAATGACATTATTAAAGTCAATTGGTAGCCATATTCGATTGGCCTAGGTTCAAACCTAGATGATCAATCTTATGTATCTTTAACATAACATGAGCCCGCAACACCTGCGTTGGAGTAGAAAGGGCCCGACCTTCATGTAGCGGTGGCAGAGGTGTGTGTAGCAATGGGGAGTCTCCTTGGAAGGCTTTCAATTGGGAGACGTGAAATCCATTGTGGATCTTGGCTTCTAGTGGAAGCTGCAAGCGGTAGGCGATTGTACCAATGCGGTCCAACACCTGAAAGGGACCATAATATTTCGGGGAGAGTTTGTGACGTTTAGATGCAGTTAGTGAAATCTGCCTATAATGTTGGAGACATAGCTAGCATAATCCCCAGGAGAGAAGAACACTTCCCGGTGCTTCTTATCATAAGATAGTTTCATAGCATGTTGGGCCTCTTGGAGATGAGTGCGCACCTCACAGAGCATGGCGTCCCTTTCTGCTAAAGCCTGGTCCAAGGTGGCTACCTTGGATGTACCTAGTTCATATGACAAAAGCCGAGGCGGATCTCTGCCACACTACCTTGAACAGAGTAATGCCGAGGGCGTTGTGGTATGATGTATTATAACATAACTCTGCCCATGCAAGCCACTTACCCACCTTTTAGGTGAGTCCCCCACAAAACAACGGAGATACATCCCAATCGTCTTGTTAACTACCTCGGTCTGACCATTAGTCTGCGGATGGTAGGCAGAAGAGAACGCCAATTTCGTGCCTTGTAGGTTGAATAGTTCTTTCCAGAACGTATTGGTAAATATGTCGTCCCTGTCACTGGTAATGGACGCAGGCATCCCATGTAACCGGACAATGTTATCCATGAAGATCTGAGCCACGTGAGCAGCAGTGTAGGGATGTGCCAAAGGGAGGAAATGGCCATACTTGGAGAAACGGTCAACCACAACAAATATAACGGATTTAACGGAAGAGGGGGGAAGGCCATCAATGAAGTCCATGGAAATATCTTACCATACCTGTGATGGTAGCTGAAGTGGTTGGAGTAACCCTGCTGAACTTAATGATTCGGCTTTGTTCCGTTGACAAGTCTGACAAGCTGCCACATAATCTGTTACACTGCTTTTCATACCCTTCCAATAAAAATCTCTACTGAGGCAGAAATATGTTTTTTGTCTGCCATCATGTGTACTATCATGGAAAGAGGCTAAGAAACTGGGAAGAAGTGGCAAGGTGTGGTGCAGAAAAATCCTGTTCCTGAACAAGATAAGACGATCCTGGATCGTCCAATGGATATCTGATGTCCCCTGCTGAATATCATGATATAAGGCAATGAGTTTCGGATGCTGCCGTGTGTCCTCCCTTATAGAATCTAGCAAAAGAACTCTGGGCTGACTGATTGCATGTAAGTGTGGCTCAGGGACGTCCGGTGAGACAAGGCATCGGCCCCCAGATTCAAACTGCCAGGTTTATATTCAACAGTAAAGTCAAACCCCATTAGCTTACTCAACCAGTGTTGGGTGAGACACTACTCAAGAAGATACTTCAGGCTGCAATGATCGGTTCGAATAATAAATGGGTGCCCCCAGAGATAAGGCCGCCAATGCTGGATTGCTTTAGCTAAACCAATTAATTCCCTTTCATAAGCTGCTAGTTTGTGATGGTGTTGGCAAAGCTGTTGGCTGAAATAAGCAATCGGGTGGCCTTGTTGTTGTAACACTGCACCTATACTTCTGCCCAAAGCATCACATTCCACTACAAATAACTCATCAAAATCTGGGAGCTGCAAAACCGGCACTGAAGATAATGCTTCCTTCAACTGCTGAAAGGAATGATCCGGTGTCTCGGACTAGGTGAAAGCATTTTTCTTGGGAAGGTTGTGGAGCGGCGCTACAATCTGGCCATAGCTGCGGATATATTTTCTATAATACCCAGCGAGGCCCAAAACTCCCCTTAACGCTGTGATGGAGGTGGGAGGAGGCCAGTCAGTGACGGCCTGAATCTTGCATTGGTCAACCTTCACCCCAACTGGTGAAATAACGTGGCCCAAGTATGCCACCTCAGAAGTACCCATAGAACATTTAAACTTGTTTAAAACCAAATAATGGGAGCGGAGAACAGTAAATACATGTTGAAGGTGCTAAAGGTGCTCGTCCCAGTATCATCAATAAAAATAAGAACATATTTCCGCAAGAGAGAGCTAAATACCTCATTCATGAAGGCCTGGAATGTGGATGGCGCATTGGAGAGACCAAAGGGCATGACGAGGAACTCGAAATGGCCATGGTGCGTGTGAAATGCGGTCTTCTCCACATCTGAAGGATGAACTTGAATTTGATAATAACCTGACTTCAAGTCCAGCTTGGTAAATATAGTGGCACCATGTAACTCATCTAACAACTCATCCACCACTGGAATGGGAAATTTGTCTTTAATTGTGTGAGCATTGAGCTGCCTGTAGTCCACACAAAACTTCCACGATTTGTCATGCTTTTTGACCAGTAACACCAGGGATGAGAAAGGAGACCTGCTGGGCTGAATAATTCCCTGGACAAGCATAGTTTGGCACTGGCTCTCAATTTCATCCTTGTATAAGTGGTGATATCGGTAAGGCCTAACGACCACAAGTTCAGTCCCTATGTGTAATCTGATGCGGTGATCACAGTGGCAAATAGGCAGAAGAGTAGAAGGTGCCTGAAATAAATCTTCAAAGCCTGTAAGTAATTGAGATAACTTACAGAACTCGGTGCTCTAGACCTGAACTGCCTGAAGTGTGCAGGGCACAGTAGCATGTGTGCCATGCAAGGTTATCTGACGTTGGGCCTCTGTGAAAGTCATGGTTAGGTCCTAAAAATCTCATAAAATAGGCCCCAATAGTTGGAGCCATTTAACTCTAAATACCAAATCAAATCCTGCAAGAGGAATCACCAAAAAAAAGGCAATAAAGGAGTGGCCCTCAATAGAAAAGGGGGTGGCTATAGAGATACCCACACTGGCGATTTTGGCCCCATTGGCCACTGAGACTGAGAGGCATGTGTTCTGCTGGATTACTAACCCAAGTTGTTCTGCTACTGGCTGACTGATGAAGTTATGCGTGCTGCCCGAGTCAACTAAGGCGAGTAATTGTAGAGGTGCAACTGTGCCAGAACTTGCATTGTGTTGGAACTGCGCGGGCCAGTCATGGCATGGACTGAAATAGCTGGGCCCTCCTGTTCTGTCTCGACAATGTCTTCCTCGGGTAAGATGTCCTCAGAATCCGCACAGAGAATTACACTGAACAATTTTTTGCATATGTGACCATGGACATATTGGTCCTCACAATTAAAACAAAGGCCCTTGGCCCTCCTCTGTTCCATCTCCTGTCTATTAAATTTTTTTATGTAAGGGGTTGGTGGCGTGGAGGAAGAACTCTCTGCAAGTAGGACCTGTACGTGGAGGCCCTGAATAGGGTGATGGCACAGAGGTATTTATCCTGCTTGGCCAAGCTGGTTTTCTGATCAGTGAGTCCTTTAGAACACTCTGTTTAGTATCAATTGTCCTGGCCAGATTCATAGTGTGGTCCAAATCTCTTGGGCCATGTAATTCAACCTCCAGACGTAGGGCCTCAATTAATCTAGCAGTAAAGATTTGAACATACTAGGAGGGTGTAGAATTTAGGATCTCATGAAAGGAACTTTAGATCAACAAGAAAGAAGAAGAAGAAGAAGAGAGAAGGAGAAGAGAAGAAGAAGAACGTGGAAGAAGAGAGTTTGGATTAAGGGAGAAGAGGGTTGTGTCAAAAAGAAAAATGAGGGCTGGACGAATTTGTGGAAAGAGAGGAGAGTGCTTCAATGCCCTACCTCTTAGCCAATGCCTTTATTTATAGTTTTACAATACCCTTAGGGCTAAAACTTGATAAAACAAAAGACATAAAAGGAACACATATTTACACTTCTATGCCATCTTTATGGAAAGTACCATATTTTACACATATGCCACTCCTTTGAAGTGTGGGCTTCTTGTCTGGAGCTCGTGGGCTTGAGCCCATCTTCCAACACTCCCCCTCAAGCTGGAGGAGAAAATACATCATAAATACCCAGCTTGCCACATATAAACGATAGGATTTTAGATGTAACGGGTTTAGTGAGAATATCAGCTACTTGCTCTTGAGATGTTTGAGAGAGATTATTCCTGCTTGAAACTTCTCCCGTATAAAATGACAATCCACCTCAATATGTTTAGCCCTTTGCAACCAGTCGAGCTTTAAGACGAGCAACCGATCCATCCAGATTATGTTTCACCGAAAAAATCCATCGACAACCAACCGGTCTTTTACCTTTAAGGAGTGATGTTAAGTACCAGGTTTGGTTTTCATATAAGGCGTGCATTTCTTCATCAATAGCCGCCTTCCATCCTGGATGTCTCAGGGCCTCCTGATACGACTGTGGAACGGAAGAAGAAGAAAGGGACACAAGAAACTGAAAACACTCGGAAGACAAGGGATGGTGAGACATAAAATTTGAGATAGGATGCGAAGTGGCACAAGAGCAACGTTCTTTTCTTAAAGCAATAGGCCGAGTATCAAATTCAGGCCCATACATAGGAGGAGAAGGACTTACCTCAGGTGGATCTGACAACTCCACAGGTGAAGGTACGGTCAGTGCATCAGGGGATGGATCCACTTCAAGATTGAACGGCACAAGCGGACAAGGAGTAGTAGAAGGACAAGTCCATCCTGGAGGAGTATCATGGGAGGAATAGAAGGGAGTGTCCTAAAAAAAAGTCACATCCCTAGAGATATACATCCTCCGAAGGGTAGGATTATAACAGACATAACCTTTCTGGGTGCGAGAGTATCCCAAAAAAATGCACTTCATAGACTGAGGGTCAAGTTTATTTTTATGTGGAGATGTAACATGAACAAAACACGTACATCCAAACACTTTCAAAGGAAGAGAAAAAGGATCTTCACCATTAATTAACACAGAGTAAGGAGTTTTATGATGAAGGACTGATGAAGGCAACCTATTAATGAGAAAGCATGTTGTAAGTATAGCATGAGGCCAATAGAAATAGGGTACCTTCATGGAGTAGAGGAGGCCCCAAGCAACTTCAAGAAGATGACGATTCTTCCTTTCAGCAACACCATTTTGTTGAGGAGTATAGGCACATGATGTTTGATGAATAAGCCCATTACTCTCACAAAATGATTTGAAGTCATGAGACATGTATTCCTTAGCATTATCAGATCTAAGGGTTTAAATTTTCTTCCCAAATTGTGTCAAGACCATAGCATGAAAATTTTTAAACAAAGGAAGAATTTTGGAACGCTCTTTAAATAGAAATAACGAGGTCACTCGAGTAAAATCATCAACAAAAATGACAAAATATTTAACGTGGGAAATATTTGAGACTCATAAAGGGCCCCATACATCAGAATGTATTAGCTCAAATGGAGCAGTACTTGTAGTTGTAAGACGAGGAGAATATGTACTCCTGACATGTTTACTTAATTGACAAACCTCACAATTGATATTAGAAAGTCCTTTTAAAGATGGAACCAAAGAACAAAGTGAAGGGGTAGATGGATGACCAAGTCGGTTGTGCTAAAGTTGGGCCTTAGATGTAGTGGACGATAATGCAGCTAATGGTAAAAGAGTGAAGTAGTACAAACCCCCCTTTTCATGGCCGCCACCAATCACCCGCTTCGTAGTGAGATCCTGAAAGACACAAGAAGATGGTGAGAAGGTGATAGAGCAATTTAATTGTTTGGTCAATTGGCTAACCGAGAGCAAATTTAAAGGAAATTGAGGAACAAACAAAACATCTTGAAGGGGAATAGATGAAGTAAGAGAGGAGGAACCTTTGCCAAGGACCTTGGTTTGGGTACCATCAGCAATAGTAACAAATTTATGAGGATAACAAGGAGATAAGGACTGCAACAAGTGTTTGTTACCTGATAGATGTTTGAAGGCCCCGGAGTCAATGATCCAAGAGGAAGAGGAAGAAGAGGAAGAAAGCATACCAGAGGCAATAGTTGTGGCAGCAGTAGATGATAAGGGAATAGATGATTCCACGAAGGACTTCATTTTCTAAAATGTAGCATAGTCCTCAGCCGTAAGAGTCACATTTCTGCATGATGATTCAGCCTTATCTTCATTTTTCTCAACGTTAATTGAGACTGGGTTAGCTGTGGCCCAATCAGGCTTGCCATGAAGTTTCTAGCATGATGCCACAAGGTGGTTCTGACGGCCACAATAAGTGCAAAGTTGAGGCTCAGTACGAAAAGTATTCTGACCCATTCTACCACCTCTATTTTCAACCCCTCTCATAGTTCGACCCCCTCTCATATTTCTGCCTCGTCCTCGGGATGAGAAAGATGTTCCCCGATTGCCAGAGAACATCATCGATGGAGCATCAATAGGAGAAGGAGGGGATGGATCTGGTATCCTAAGTAATGTAGCACTAATATCATCGAAGGAAGGAAGAGCAGAAGAACTTAGAAGTTGATTTTTGGCCACCTCAAGGTATGGTTTAATATTCGATAAGAAAATGGCTGCTGCCAAAGCTTCTCTTTGTCGTTCTTGAACGGCAATATCGGTAGAATATGGCTTATCTAGTTTCCATTCTTGAAGAAGACCGCGAAATCGTGCCAAAAATTCATGAATATTATCTCCATGTTTCGTATGCAGCATGTTTTGTAAGACATCATATATTTTTTGTAATGAAGTAGTGCTTGAGTAAAGCTTGGCACAAGTGTCCCATATGTTCTTGGCGGTTTCCAAGTGGACCACATTGTTGGTCACCTGCTCTTCCATGTTATTAATGAGCCAACTTATCACCATGTTATCATCCTTAACCCACTTGTGGTAGGACGCATCTTCATCATCAATCGGAGGAGGAAAGTTAACAACGTGGCTCAAGAGATCACGAGTAATAAGAACCCTCCGAACTGATTGTGACCAGCTCATGTAATTGGAGAGACCTCTAAGTGGAATTGTAGTAATACGGAGTATATCACTCTTATTACTATTGTATCCAATCTCCATGATGAGGCAAGTAAAATATGGAGGTCAAGGGAAAAGGCCTTCTTCAAAGAACAATTACTCTATGTAATTTGAAGAACCCATAGACCAAATCAATCACCAACAAAAGAGAACAAGAACTAATTTCTTTCACAAGGGCAACCCCCAAATTATCAACAAATTTGTGCCTTTAGAAAGTGATAATAACATCCAGCCATCACTCAACTTCTCTTCTAGTCATAAGAACAAAGAGAAGAAAGTAGATGCAACCGATTAGGCCTTAATCCAAACTCCAACACAAACGAGCAATAGACAAAAATTGAGAGAAGATTTAATGACAAACCAAGACACTTGGAAGAGATTTATCTTCAGCTCATGGGAGACTTCAACATAAGAAAAAAATTCAATTGTTGAAGTTAAAAAAAACGGAACTACAAAGGGTAAATGGTTGTTGGCATTTCATCAAATATGTAATGGGCATCCAACAACACAACATAAACCCATGAGCAACCTAAAGTACCAAAAGATACAACAACATGTGCTAGAATTCTACCTCAAATGAGATGGATCCAAATTACATAAAGGTAATTGAATTTCACCCATCAATCTTAATAAGATTCAAACAGCAAATGATCTTGATCACTCTTGTAATTGATTTACAAGGAGTCAAGATTATAACATCAATTTAGTCATAGAAATAAATCTTTACAACATATAAAGATTTATCTTGACTTGATGTGACTCAAAATTCAAGTAGTAAAGAAAAATAGTAAAAAGGAGTATGTAAATAAGAAAAGGAAACAAAAAAAATGTAAATAAGAAGATAATGAACTTATCTCTTTATGACTGAACTCCTTTTACAACTTCTTCAACAGATTTCATAATAACTCCATGAAGAGATCCTAAACTCCTTGCTCTGATACCATGTAGAATTTAGGATCTCATGAAAGGAACTTTAGATCAACAAGAAAGAAGAAGAAGAAGAAGAGAGAAGGAGAAGAGAAGAAGAAGAACATGGAAGAAGAGAGTTTGGATTAAGGGAGAAGAGGGTTGCATCAAAAAGAAAAATGAGGGCTGGACGAATTTGTGGAAAGAGAGGAGAGTGCTTCAATGCCCTACCTCTTAGCCAATGCCTTTATTTATAGTTTTACAATACCCTTAGGGCTACAACTTGATAAAACAAAAGACATAAAAGGAACACATATTTACACTTCTATGCCATCTTTATGGAAAGTACCATATTTTACACATATGCCACTCCTTTGAAATGTGGGCTTCTTGTCTTGAGCTCGTGGGCTTGAGCCCATCTTCCAACAGAGGGCTTGACAAAATTACTAACTCTAGTCAAACGTTTCTGGAAGGACTTTTGGTACACATCAAGTGGGCTTGTCTGTTTAAAATTGATCAATTCGCCCAACGCATTGCTACTTGCTAGAGGACCAAACCTCATCATGTAAGATTGTCTAAATGTCTCCCAATCCTGAACCAAATGTTCATTTCGGAATTGGTGGAACATAGGAGCGCTTCATTGAGCATATGGTATGCTGCCAATTGGACCTGATCATCTGCCGGTGTTTTTTGATTGTAAAAGAACTGGTCACATTTGTGTAACCATATCAAGGGGTCCTTAGACCCATCAAGTGTTGGAAAGTCCAGTTTCACATACCTGGGAACCGAATTTGGTCCCTGGGCGTGAGGTGCCATAGGTGGATGGGGGTGGCGCAACGGTGGTGAAGGAGGTGGTGGTGGCTGGTGGTGCTCGGCCGACGAAGAATAGGCTGCTGGCGGCAATGGTCCCCGACCCCACCTTCATCAAGTCGCCTGAGAATGAGCTCGAGTGTCGTATAGATGGTCTCCATTGAAGTGCAAAGATCATCAATACCTGCATTTGATCTTTGACAATTTGCATCAATAAGCTGACGCAAATCCTCCGGGGAAGAGGAATCCCCAAGGGTGGACCTGTCTGATACCAAGATGTTGGGATCATCCCAGGCCATGGATCTTGTCACCCTTCTTCCCTCTCTTCCCTCCAGATTGACTGTTGATGCTGGAAGAGAACCCCTGTTCTCTGAACGTGTAATAGTCGAATCGGAATGGAATGGATTGAGCTTTGAAGGAAGCTCGCCTGGACCTCTGAGGGAGAATTCGACCTAGACCTCTGAAGGAGAATCTGACCTAGCTAAAATTACTTTACTCAATGCTTCCATTCCTTCATTCATCTCACGTCCATATATAGGGAATAAGGAAAAACATGCCAAAGGCCATAAGTTCAACAAATTACAAATAAATGATACGGTCCCGGGTCATGGATCGAGTAACATGGCGTGGGATTTGTGAATCCAGCACTGGTACTGAGTTGTTGGACTCGGTAAGGAGGGTTGAAGATCCCTTCTTTGGTAAATCTTCCACCAGTGATTAGTCTCCCTTTTTATGGACTCACTCTAGTGCTAAAGTTATAGCTAGATGGAATTAATTCAGGTGGAGAGATACTGGAAGAATACCTATTCTTGCTCACATAAACTAGGGTTTCAACCCTGATTTGGTGCAACTCGTGCTAGGCTTGAAGGCCTAGGGTAGGGGGGCAGCCTTGGCTCACGTTGATGGCTGTTCTTGCTTTGTTTCCATGATGCTTCCCCAACAAGAGGAGTTTCTCTAGTCCTTCATGTGGAAGAACCAGCAACTCTTCCTTTTTGCTGCTCGTCAAGAGGGATTGAACCCCTACTTGTTGTTGACGCTGAGGAGGAGAGAAGACCCTCTCTTTGGGCTCAGAAAAGGGGCAGAAAGCTCCTCTTCCAACTAGGGATGATGGTGGATGAAGTTGGATGAAGATGGATGGTAATGGAGGGTGAAGGATAGGTTGGATTTTTGGAGTAAACCCTAAACTCGGGATCAAGAAGTGATCTTAGCCTGTTTACACTAGGTTATTCTAAAATCTCAAAGCTTCCCTATTTCATTCATTCCTTTCCATTAAATAGATCACGTCATGGAGTTTTAGGGTTAGGGTTACAATAATTCCCCATAATGCCCCTACATATAAAAGTAATTAGAAATAACTCTTACTTAAAATAATATAAGAAATAAATTCTACTCAAAGTAATATAAGAAATAAATCCTATTGAGTGAGTTGTTGTTGCCTCCTTCGTTGTGTGACTCGGTGTGCTATTGAGTCCACAACATTTGCCTCCCCATGGAGAAAGAGCTTGTCCTCAAGCTCAAAAGTTGGGTAGACCTGTTTGAAGATGTCGACACGTTCCCATGTGGCAGTGTCGGGGTCAGTGTCCATCCACTGAACGAGAATCTCCCAATGGTCATTGGTCAGCCGCGCATGTAACACCGTAGCTGGGTTGAGAATAACCTCGCCACAACCGGTGGTAGGAATGGAGCGGATGTAGGTTGCGCCCCAGAATGTGGCTTCAAAAGAGAGACATGAAACACATCATGAATTTTGGCCGTGTCCGATAATTTGAGTTGATAGGCGACTGGTCCCACACTTCGAAGAATGGGAAATGGCTCAAAAAATTGGGGAGAGAGCTTATGATGTGGAGGTCCCGCAATAGACTACTGACGGTAGGGCTGGAGCTGTAGCCACCACATACTCCCAACCTCAAAAGAGACCTCACGGTGGCCTTTGTCGTAGACACCCTTCATCCGAGATTCGGCGTGTCGTAGCCGTTCTGTGATATTTTGTAGCAGCAGATCCCGGTCCCTGAGTGCCTGATCAATCGCGTCCATGCGGGTGGACCTTGGGTTGTACGAGAGAAGGCGAGGTGGATTGCAAGGCAGAGTGGAACGAAGTGTTGTAACAATATTCGGCCCACGGAAGCCATTGAACCCATTGTCGTGGACGATCACCCACCAAGCACCGTAGATACATCTTGATGGTGCGGTTCACCACCTCTGTCTGCCCATTTGTCTGTGGATGATAGGCGGAGGAGAACTTCAATTTAGTCCCGATCAAGCGAAAAAGTTCACGCCAAAAGGTGTTCGTGAAAACTGCATCGCTGTCGCTTACAACAGATTCTGGAATGCCATGTAAGCGGACTATCTGCTCCAGGAAAGTCTGAGCAAGCTGTGTTTCTGTATAAGGATGAGCCAGTAGTATAAAATGTCGGTACTTGGAGAATCTATCAACTACCACGAAAAGTACGAATTTTCCAGAGGACAGGGGTAGACCTTCCACAAATCCATCGAAATGTCGGCCCAAACCTGCGTAGGAAGGGCTAGAGGCTGGAGAAGACCAGCTGGACTCAAGTGCTCGGCTTTGTTGTACTGGAAGACCTGACAGTCGCCCACATAAGTCTCAATAGAGGGTTTCATGGCTTACCAGTAAAAATCAGCTTGAATTTTGTGCAAGGTCTTCTATATCCCCTCGTGTGTACTGTCATGGTAGGCCGAGAGAATAGCTGGAATCAACTCGAACTCAGGTGGAAGGAAAAGCCGTTGCTTGTAATAAATAAGTGAATCCTAGATGGACCACTTTGAATTCATTGTCCCTTCCAAAATCTTCTGATGTAGTTTTTGCAGTGCAGGGTCTGTGGCATGTGCGTCTCTCACCAAGTCCAGAATGAGAAATCTCGGCTGGCTGATCGAATAGACCGTTTGTTGATCCTCTAAACATCGTGACAAGGTGTATGCCGCCTTATTTAATTTCCCCGTGCAATATTCCACCGAGAAGTCAAACCCCAACAACTTACTGATCCAGTGCTGCTGTGGCGACGTCGTCAAACGCTGTTCTAGTAGGAATTTAATGTTGTAGTGATCCGTGCGTATGAGAAAAGCTCGGCCCCAGAGATAAGGCCTCCAATGTTGGACCACCTTGGCCAACCCAATCAATAAGCGCTCATAGGCTGCCAGCTTGTGATGACGGACTGCCAACTGTCTGCTAAAATACGCAATAGGATGGCCCAGCTGCTGTAAAACGGCCCCAATGCCCACTCCCGAAGCATCGCACTCTACCATGAACAATTCGTCAAAGTTGAGAAGTTGTAATACTAGCGCGGATGCGAGGGCAGCTTTGAGTGCCACAAACGACTTGGTGGCCTCCTCATTCCAAATAAAGGATTTTTTCTTGAGTAAACTGGTCAATGGTGCTGCCACTGGCCCATAGTTCTGAATAAATTTGTGGTAGTAGCCCGCAAGACCCAAAAAACCCCGTAATGCAAAACACGACTGTCGCTGCGGCCACTTGTGAATAGCTCGGATCTTCTCGAGATCCACCGTAACCCCCTCATGTGAGATAATGTGTCCCAGATACCCCACATGTGAAGCCGCAAAAGAACACTTGGAATGTTTCAAATAGAGCTGATGTGCTCGTAACAAGTCGAAAACAATCCTCAAGTGTGCCAAGTGATCCTCAACCGACTTGCTATATATCAAAATATCATCGAAAAATACAAGAACAAATTTTCCAAGATAGGGGCTAAATACCTCGTTCATCAGAGCTTGAAAAGTGGAGGGTGCATTGGATAACCCGAACGGCATGACGACGAACTCAAAGTGGCCATGGTGCGTGTGGAACGTCGTCTTCTTGATATCAAAGGGGTGCATCCGGACCTGATGGTATCCCTAACGGAGGTCGAGTTTAGCGAATAACCACGACCCAAGTAACTCATCCAAGAGCACATCCACTACCAGAATCGAAAACTTGTCTTTTACTGTCTGCACGTTCAACTCCCGATAATCCACACAGAACCTCCATGTCCCATCATGTTTCTTCACAAGTAAGACGGGTAAAGAGAATGGGGAGCGATTGGGACGAATAAGACCCTGTTTCAACATCTCTTGGCACTGACACTTTGTTGGAAGATGGGCTCAAGCCCACAAGCTCACGACAAGAAGCCCATAGGTCAAAGGAGTGGCATATGTGTAAAATATGGTACTTTCCATAAAGATGGCATAGAAGTGTAAATATGTGTTCCTTTTATGTCTTTTGTTTTATCAAGTTGTAGCCCTAAGGGTATTGTAAAACTATAAATAAAGGCATTGGCTAAGAGGTAGGGCATTGAAGCACTCTCCTCTCTTTCCACAAATTCGTCCAGCCCTCATTTTTCTTTTTGACACAACCCTCTTCTCCCTTAATCCAAACCCTCTTCTCCTTCTCTCTTCTTCTTCTTCTTCTTTCTTGTTGATCTAAAGTTCCTTTCATGAGATCCTAAATTCTACATGGTATCAGAACAAGGAGTTTAGGATCTCTTCATGGAGTTATTATGAAATTTGTTCAAGAAGTTGTAAAAGGAGTTCAGTCATAAAGAGATAAGTTCATCATCTTCTTATTTACGTTTTTTTTTGTTTTATTTTCTTATTTACACTCCTTTTTACTGTTTTCTTTACTTCTTGAATTTGGAGTCACATCAAGTCAAGATAAATCTTTATATGTTGTAAATATTTATTTCTATGACTATATTGATGTTATAATCTTGACTCCTTGTAAATCAATTACAAGAGTGATCAAGACCATTTGCTGTTTGCATCTTATTAAGATTGATGGGTGAAATTCAATTACCTTTATGTAATTTGGATCCATCTCATTTGAGGTAGAATTTCAGCACATATTGCTGTATCTTCTCCTACTTTAGGTTGCTCATGGGTTTGTGTTATGTTGTTGGATGCCCATTATATGTTTGATGAAATGCCAACAACCATTTACCCTTTGTAGTTTCGTTTTTTTTAACTTCAACAATTGAAAGTGTTTGGATGTACGTGTTTTGTTCATGTTACATCTCCACATAAAAATAAACTTGATCCTCGGTCTATGAAGTGTATTTTTTTGGGATACTCTCGCACCCAGAAAGGTTATGTCTGTTACAATCCTACCCTTCGGAGGATGTTTATCTCTAGGGATGTGACTTTCTTTGAGGACACTCCCTTCTACTCCTCCCATGATGCTCCTCCAGGATGGACTTGTCTTTCTACTACTCCTTGTCCGCTTGTGCCGTTCAATCTTGAAGTGGATCCATCCCCTGATGCACCGACCGTACCTTCACCTGTGGAGTTGTCGGATCCACCCGAGGTAAGTCCTTCTCCTCCTATGTATGGGCCTGAATTTGATACTCGGCCTATTGCTTTAAGAAAAGAACGTTGCTCCTGTACTAATTTGCATCATATCTCAAATTTTATGTCTCACCATCGCTTGTCTTCTGAGTGTTTTCAGTTTCTTACGTCCCTTTCTTCTAGTTCCGTTCCGTAGTCATATCAGGAGGCCCTGAGACATCCAAGATGGAAGGCGGCTATGGATGAAGAAATGCACACCTTATTTGAAAACCAAACTTGGTACTTAACATCACTCCCGAAAGGTAAAATACCGGTTGGTTGTCAATGGGTTTTTTCTGTGAAACATAATCCGGATGGATCGGTTGCTCATCTTAAAGCTCAACTGGTTGCTAAGGGCTATACGCAGTGCTATGGGATAGATTATGAGGAGACCTTCTCTCCTGTTGCAAAATTGAATTTGGTACGCATCATCTTATCTATTGCTGCTAACTCCTCATGGCCCGGCTATCAATTGGATGTTAAAAATGTTTTTTTAAATGGTGATATCAATGAGGAAATTTATATGGTTCAACCACCTAGTTATGTGGTTGAGGGGGAGTCAGTATGCCGATTAAAAAAGTCTTTATATGGGCTTAAGCAGTCCCCTCGGGCTTGGTTTGATAAATTTAGTCAAACACTCCTATGGTTTGGTTTTCATCGGTGCTCAGTTGATCATTCCGTATATTATAAAGATACGGTCAAAGGGAAAATATTATTGGCCGTATACGTGGATGATATTATCTTAACCGGTGATGATGCTTTGAGCATACAAGAGGTGAAACAGATGATATGTCAGGAATTCAAGACTAAAGACTTTGGTATGCTTAAATATTTTTTGGGTATAGAAGTTCTTCAATCCAAACATGGGATAATATTGTCTCAAAGGAAATTTGTCTTGGATCTCCTTGAAGAAACAGGAATGAAGGGTTGTAGACCAGTTGACACACCTATGGATACAAATGTAAAATTATGTGCCACAAATGAAGAAGATATTGATATTGGCAAATATCAAAGACTCGTGGGAAAACTGATTTATCTCACGGTAACTAGGCCAGACATATCATATGCTGTAAGTGTGGTGAGTCAATTCATGCACAAACCATAAATTACCCATTGGCAGGCTTTAGAGAGAATATTACGTTATCTAAAAGAAGCTCCAGGAAGAGGATTGTTGTATAAAAAACATGGGCACTTCAACATAGAAAGCTTCTCAGATGCAGATTGGGCTGGATCTCCTGATGATAGAAAATCTACATCATGATATTGTACTCTGGTTGGGGGAAACTTGGTTACATAGAAAAGTAAGAAGCAAAATGTGGTTGCAAGATCTAGTGCCGAAGCAGAATACAGAGCTATGGCCCATACCGTTAGTGAACTTTTATAGATTAGGACCCTTCTTACCGAACTAGGTTTTTATAAAAAGGGGTCCATGAATCTGCATTGTGATAATCAAGCAGCCATTCATATCACTTCAAATCCAGTTTTTCATGAAAGAACTAAACATATTGAGGTGGATTGCCATTTTATACAGGAGAAGTTTCAAGCAAGAATAATCTCTCTCAAACATGTGTCATCTCAAGAGCAAGTACCTGATATTCTCACTAAACCCGTTACATCTAAAATCCTATCGTTTATATGTGGCAAGCTGGGTATTTATGATGTCTTTTCTCCCCCAGCTTGAGGGGGAGTGTTGGAAGATGGGCTCAAGCCCACGAGCTCAAGACAAGAAGCCCACACGTCAAAGGAGTGGCATATGTGTAAAATATGGTACTTTCCATAAAGTTGGAATAGAAGTGTAAATATGTGTTCCTTTTATGTCTTTTGTTTGATCAAATTGTAGCCCTAAGGGTATTGTAAAACTATAAATAAAGGCATTGGCTAAGAGGTAGGGCATTGAAGCACTCTCCTCTCTTTCCACAAATTCGTCCAACCCTCATTTTTCTTTTTGACGCAACCCTCTTCTCCCTTAATCCAAACTCTCTTCTTCCACGTTCTTCTTCTTCTCTTCTCCTTCTCTCTTCTTCTTCTTCTTCTTTCTTGTTGATCTAAAGTTCCTTTCATGAGATCCTAAATTTTACACGCTCTAAGGTGTGGGTAACGGTACGGTCACGCGACCACTACCTCAGATCCTGGTGTCGGACAAATTATGTGGTCACAGTGCCTCAGGGGAGGTAGACCTGAAGGCTCCTGGAAGAGGTCAGATAACTTCTCAACCAGACCGTCACTAGTACTGTCAGGCTGTTCCTGTGTCTGCAAAGTGTGCATGCAGTGGGCCCTGTCCACCTAACAGCCCTGTAAGAGCACCCGACTCTCGGCCAAATCAAAGCTCATGGTTAAAGCCGAAAAGTCCCACAGAATGGGCCCCAACATTTGTAACCATTTAATGCCTAATACCATATCAAATCTCGTCAGGGGAATAACAAAAAATTCAGCATTAAACGAAGTAGAGGCAATGGAAAAAGTTACCGCCTTACTAATCCCATAGCTAGGGACCTTCTCGCCATTGGCCACTGAGACGGTAGCAGTCGGATGAGTGTGTATTTGGAGCTGGAGATGTTGTGCGGCTGTCAAACTCAAAAAATCGTGTGTACTCCCCGAGTCGACTAGTCCCACCAGTTCTCAGTCGATGACATGAGCTCGGACTTGCATTGTATTAGGCGATTTCTGCCCAGTAATAGCATGCAAGGATATCTCCAGTGGTTCCTCCTCGATAATATCCTCTGGCTCCTCAGGATCGTCTGAATCCTCCAGCTCGAGCCAAAAAAATTGTTTACATTGGTGTCCTACCTGATACTGTTCATCGCAGTTATAACATAAATTTTTGGACCGCCTTTCTGCCATCTCCGCACTCGTTAATTTTTTTATCAAGCTCGGTAGGGGATTACCAGGGCGGGGATCGGCTACCTGAGTCGTAGTCGGAGTGTGTCTAGATGGGGCTGCTGGAGATGCTCCTTGAGATGAAGTATAGCGGCGCCCTTGCCACATGGAGGAAGTGTTCCTCTCACCCGACCAACCCGGCTTACGTTACTGCAACTGTTGTCGTTGTTCCATTGCTCGGGCCATATTCATTGCATGAGCTAAATCCGTAGGCATAATGAGTTCTACCTCTAGCCGTAAATACTCATTGAGACCCGTTGTGAGTAGGGAGACCTGCTAGTCAACCAATACCCTCTCAGCAGCACGAGCCAACTTTTCCTGGAATAGTTTTTTATATTGTTCCACTAAACCAGTTTGTCGCAATAGGAATAACTCTCCCAAGGGGTTTCTGTTGGCGGGAAGGCCAAATCTAACTATTCGTAGGTCATCCCTAGTGTCTCTTTCTCTACTTGAGTAACCCATAACATGGCTTCATCTGTCATATGGAAAGAGGCTAGTTGCACCTTATCCCATTTAGTAGTCCCTTGGTTCAAAAGCAAATTTTCACATCTATGCAACCAAATTAAGGGATCAACTGAACCATTAAAAGAGGGAAACTCTAACTTGGTGTACCTTGGAACTGTGCCTCCATGCTGGGGTCCTTGGACAGCAGTGTGCCCAAGCCACTGCTCCCCTCTTCTGTGATATGGTTGAGTAACCTCTCTCACCTCTGGACTCTGATGTCTCTCTGCCCTCAACTTCGTTAGCATGCTAATGACTCGGCTCATCTCTTCTTCCAAACCACAAACCTTCCCCAACACTGGTTGTGCTGTTTCAAGGCTATCTTCTATCTTTTGTATCCTGATTTGGATTTCTTCATTGTTGATATTATCCCCCATGTTACCCTGCTCTGATACCAAGTTTTTATTGTCCCGGGTCATGGATCGAGTAACACGGCATGGGATTTGTGAATCCAGCACTGGTACTAAGTTGTTGGACTCGGTAAGGAGGGTTGAAGATCCCTTCTTTGGCTAATCTTCCACCAGTGATCAGTCTCCCTTTTTATGGACTCACTCTAGTGCTAAAGTTATAGCTAGAATGAAATTAATTCAAGTGGAAAGATACTGGAAGAATACCTATTCTTGCTCACGTAAACCAGGGTTTCAACCCTGATTTGGTGCAGCTCGTGCTAGGATTGAAGGCCTAGCTTAGGGGGGCAGCCTTGGCTCACATTGATGGCTGTTCTTGCTCTGTTTCCGTGATGCTTCCCCAACAAGAGGAGTTTCTCTAGTCCTTCACATGGAAGAACCAGCAACTCTTCCTTTTTGCTGCTAGTCAAGAGGGATTGAACCCCTACTTGTTGTTGACGTTGAAGAGGAGGGAAGACCCTCTCTCTGGGCTCGGAAAAGGGGCAGGAAGCTCCTCTTCCAACTAGGGATGAAGATGGATAGCAATGGAGGGTAAAGGATAGGTTGGATTTTTGGAGTAAACCCTAAACTCGGGATCAATAGGTGATCTCAGCCTGTTTACACTAGGTTATTCTAAAATCTCAAAGCTTCCCTATTTCATTCATTCATTTCCCTTAAATAGATCACGTCATGGAGTTTTAGGGTTAGGGTTACAATAATTCCCCATAATGCCCCTACATATAAAAGTAATTAGAAATAACTCCTACTTAAAACAATATAAGAAATAAATCCTACTCAAAGTAATATAATAAATAAATCCTATTGAGTGAGTTGGTGTTGCCTCCTTCGTTGTGTGACTCGGTGTGCTATTGAGTCCACAACAATAAACCACAACAATCAACCCCTAATGAATTGAATTACAAATAATTTAATTCCTACGTCTGTTGATAACTCGGGATACTATGGAGTCCATAACAAAGCCTTAGTTTGAAAAAGAAAAAAAATTAAAGAAACAATTATCAATAGCCTCCCACATAAAACTACAGACACATAAAGCTATCCACCAGTGGGAAGAGAGAGAGAGAGAGAGCATTTACCATGCAGGATGAATGAGGCAAAAAGTGCCACTATTATGGCTCAACGTTTTGCTCTAAAACAGATACCAACTACAACCATCCAAAAGGTTAGGACAGATATGCGCTGGGCCATGCTCCAGGCTTGCACAAGGAGAGTCTAACAGAGCTTATTTCCATAAATAACATTCAGGAACAAGCTGCCGTAAATGAATTACAACAATGAACTGGATTCCGATTCTTTAAATGCTTCTTGTACAGCATTCAAGAGGGCTGGCATCAGTTTTTTGTTGGTGACAATGATCCCTTTATCCAGATCCAAATAGTTACCTTTTGAGAAATCCAAATATTTACCTTGGCAAAAAGCATTCTCAATTGTCCGTAGTACTTCTTGAGTAGTATATTCAAGTCAAACCGGCAGAAAATTACAGAAACATAAGGGAATAGAATAAAGGCTACTGAACCACCCAGGGGATTATTTTTCCAGTTTTAAAGAACTTATCATTGGAATCAACCAGACTTCTAGGTTTAACTTCCACATATCAAGTTGGCCAAAACAGATCTAAAACATGGCAAATTAAGGAGATTTAAATAAGACACAATATTTTTCAGCCCATCCAGACATCTTTTCCACTTGTGCACCCAATACCTCATGATACAAAATGGAAACACTGGTTTCATCTTCAGGCCCTCAAAAGCAGCCCACGTCACATATATTCATAACATAGAATTCGCTGATCAAGAGTTTTGAGAAGAGAGAAGAATGAGGAGACAGACTTGCCACAGAAAGAGAGAGATTAGCGTCATGCTCAACCCCCTTTGTCCCCTTTTAACAATGACGTAAGTGATGTATATGGACAACATTACCCCTAAATTCACTTATTCTGTATGCAGAAAGACAAACTAATACTAAGAGATCTTACACGGTAGAAGAGTAGTTTATCAATATACCCTTGAAGCCAGATTATTAAAATACCTCTGATCTACATTTCTCAACACATAAAACAAAAAGAACAGGTACCAGGCAGATTATGCACAAACCTTTGCAATGGAACCAGATAAACCATGCAAGGAATGAGCTACTTCAAAGGATTTAAAAAAGGACGCTTCAACCGGATCTTCAACAGAACTTACATTCACCTGGGACAGCAACTTAATAAACTACGACCCTGTCTGAATGTTGTCCTTCAAGTATCTAATAAATGTAAATGAAGTAAAAAAGATATAAAATAAACACCTTCACAGATGAAAACCCATGCAGTAACTGAACATCAGTCCCAGCACCAAGTCTAGCAGAGAACAAACAACCACTTTGATCTAGTGAAGATGTTTGAGTGGGTTTCCCAATGGGAGCCATAGGAAGGTTTGGGCAACCCAAGACACCCAATACAACCTTTCCTTCACTCAGCAGTGCCAAAGCAATTGCATATTGGTCTCCTTTAAGAAACCTGAATACAGTATTGTGGTGCAAAGTGAATATAGTATTTGTTTGAAATCTAAATATGAGAGAAACTGTGCAACAAATTGTACAGAAAATGCTATTTAATGCTCTGAACAGACAAATAAACAAATAATAAACTTTTTTGTAACATGCTGAAGCTTTATTGTTTATACATTCCAGCTTGAGGAGAGTGTAGAATTATGTGAAGAAGGGCATTTTGATAATTTTACATTTGCCATATTGTCCCTCTAGGGTATTAGTAAACACAGATGTTTATAGGAGCTCTATATTCCAATTTTCATTGAATTCTGAAGTATATATATAGAAAGATATAGAAGTTCTAGCGTAGAGGGGCATTTCCATACTTTTCACTTTTCTTTAATTTTAAGTGAGTCATTAATAGAGAGGTTGACACAAAGGCCTCATTGGAGTGCCTGCCTGTGTTCTGCCACACCCTTCTCTCTCTCTCTCTCTCTCTCTCTCTCTCTCTCTCTCTCTCTCTGCTTCTTAATCTCTCAATTTAGAACTAGCAAGATATTTCATTAAGCGAAAATTATGGCAATGAAGCAAAAAATTACAGTCTCAAGGTGTAATCGCAACAAGAAGTTGATGTGCTCTCCAAAGATGCTTATATCCAACAATCCTAATAACAAACTTTAAACCTCTTGGTACTAGTTGAAAAGTTACTTTTCTTTGATAATTGAAATCATTCAAATTTTGCTTTCTTTCAACTCTAACCTCTCCCTTTTTCTTTCCGACAATGAAAGGAAAAAGAAAAAATAAAGTAGACTTATTTCAAAGAAAACCAGTGACCATGTGAATGGATGGCTTTGTTGCTGTTTAAAGAGATTAAACAAATGTACCATAATCTGCAACTGTAACTGGACTTTTATCCGACTCTGACGATCACTAAGTAACTAGCCAGTTGTGACAAAGCTAAGATCCCCATCTTTGAGTTTTGCCTTTTCTGTGCTTCGGAGGATGTTGAGTTCCTCCAGCACGGCGAAGTTATGTAGTATCAAAGGAAACATCTATGTTAGTTAGACCCTACAGAAGCTATGGCCATGGTGATTTTCAAAGAGGTGAGGTCGAGATTCAAGGAAAGCTTCAGGTAGAGGCAAAGGACAAATTATATATCACAGAAGTTGCTGGGATAAGTTCGAAAACTTGCGTAGGGTTTCTGTAGGTACCACTGCTAGAGATTCCCAAGTCCATATGTACTTTTGCAATTCTAGCATTTTTACCAACCTCTTGGATTATCTAATCATGGGCTTTCACTCGCATTGTAGGTCACTCTCATTTTCTTTTCCCTCTATTTTAAAAAAAAAATAGTGCTAGAGTTATATTAACATGCTCAGAAGAGCAAGATTACGAGGGGAAACAATCCCAAGCAATGAGAGATGGCTGGGATATTCCAAATTTAGCTAACCTAACACTGCCATTTACTATTGTCTTGTAAGTTATTTCTTTTACTCTTGTTAAGTAAAGAAGTAGTTCAAGTTGCTCCATGTCTATCATTTTGTTGGATGTTTGTAGTTTGAAAGTGTCCTAAATTTGATGTTTATTAGTAAATAAATAAAAAATTTCAATTGATCAATGACCTCGTTTTCTGATTCATGTGCATTTTAAGATCTGTTAACAAAGAGGATCAGAGGATGGCTAGAAGTGACAGGTTATATCACTTGAAGAATCCATCTATGCCAGAATGTTCAACCTTGCACCTAACATATAATATAATCGATGGCATTTGTGACTTCGCCACCATTCACTAAAAAAGGTTTAACAATTATTTCCTTCATTTATGCCAATGTCATAATTTGAGTGTAAGGTTAGTAACCATGGCGAGTATCACTGATCTATAGCTTCACCTCATGTCAATAGATGGAGTGAGTTTCTTTTGGTCAATTCTGATATTTGGGGCCCATGTCAAGCATTGACAAATCTAGTGAAGTGCTTCACTGCCTTGATAGATGATTATTCTATGATCCTGAATTTACTCACTAAAATCAAGTTTGTAACTGCCTTTGTGTTCAAAGAATTTTATGATGAAATAAAAGCTCACTTCCACATAAATGTGTTTATCATTCCTGCCAATAATGCTTTATAATATGCTCAAATGGAGACAAAATTGTTCTATGAAGAATGGACTTATTCATCAAATATGCATTCATACTCCACATCAAAATGGAGTAGTTGAACATAGAACTCTTGTTCTATGAAGAATGGACTTATTCATCAAATATGCATTCATACTCCACGTCAAAATGGAGTAGTTGAACATAGAACTCGTTGATGCGTATCGAGCCCAATAGCATACCTTAGTCTTTATATTATTTTCATTGTCTTTTGTGTTTTTGAGGCCAGTGATTGGTTAGTGTTTATATTGTATAATTGATCAAACAAAAAGTTGCAAGTTTACTGAAAATTTATGGTCGACATACTAATCGATTAAACAGAATGTTGCTAGTTTTAAACATAATGTATAATTGTTCATATTAATCAACCAAACGACAAGAAATTGCACTTGCAGGAAAAATACGTTTTTTCTAACTTAGAGTTTTGTAAGAGAAAATTTATATTTTTTTATCAAGTTAGAGAAAAGCAATAAAAAGAACGTTAGCCCACGCCCAATGCAGCCAGAATCAAACCAAATTTCGTTTTGTCTTAGAGTTAGGAGATCGATACCCTCTGGAATTGGTACCAACTATCTCTTTTGTTATATTTTCTACTCCATTCTACCTCTTTCATCTCGCAATGATTCACTATTTTCTACACAAATTCTACCAATCGTTTCAATTAGTATCAGAGACGATGAATTCCCAATTAGTGGGATTTTTTTTTAGGAACAAGTAGGAGAAGAAGGAGAATGAAGTTGAAGAGGAAGAGCCAATCTTCCATATCTATTTGGTTTAGTGGGATTTACAAACTTTTCATGAGGTTTTTGTTGTTCATGCATATACAAGCATATCAAGTGTTCAACAAAAAATCCAAATGCTGAACACGAGACAAACTACCTTGGAATCCTAGAACTCATGTTTTGATAGATTTGGAGGAGGGGTTCAAGGGGGTCCACATGAAGTTAGACACGTTGGCTCAATCATTCAAGGATAAGTTTACAGCTTTGGAAGAGTTGGTCAAGTAGTGGGTTACACTTAAGATTGAGACCCATGCCAGGATGAGCACTACTAAGATCAAGAAAGTCAAACAATTGGTTGATTGTCACAACACTCAAGAGGAGTAAAAAGTAGAGGCCACAAGGCTAGCCATTGTACAAGAAGAGAAATGTAATATTCTCCAACACCGAGGGATGACTTCAAGATCCACTTCCACTCCCATTCCCTGAACAACCATAAAGACCAAAGGCCAACACTAGGCCTAAGCCTTTCCATATTCTTACTAAGGAGGAAATGGGTAACAAACATGCAAAGGGATTATGTTTTCATTGTGATGATAAGTTCACCCCAAGACATCAATTTGAGATTTTCATATTATTACTATTTGATGAGCTAGATGAAGCAATCAGCCAGGAAGAAGTGGATGACTAGACCGTGTTCCAAGAATCTTACTCTATGGTGACAATACATGCCAGGGTAGGAAATCTTATCCCACAAACTCAGCAACTTCTCGATAATATCAAGAACAATAAAGTGGAAGAGTTGTTAGATAGTAGTAGAACCCCCGATTTCCTTTGTGGGAATGCGAGAGAATGTTACGGTCCCGGGTCATGGATCGAGTAACACGGCGAGGAACTTGAGACTCCAGCACTCAGAATTTAAACTCACTTCACGTCAAGGGTCTGTATAGGAGTCTTTCTCTTTGACCAGTGCTCAGCCAGGAGGAAAGCTCCTCTTTTGATGGTCTTACAGAGTTGTTGTGATAGGTAGGATACCCCACAGCAACGCTAGGCTTGCTAGAGCAAGCTGCCCTCTTTTCTTGCTCACGGCAAAGAGGGTTTGGCCCTCTTTGTTGCTGCTCTAGCTAAGAGTGCAATCCTACTTTCTGAATTAACTTGAAGCACAAGTTTGGGATAGATTATTACCTCTTCTTTGCTACTATGATCAGCTCCCACGTTGCACCAGGATTGCTCAAGATATGAGGATGAAGATCCTCACTTTTCTGCTCGGCAAGGGAACATTTGAGGCCTCTCTTGCTATTGCTACCGAGAAGGACGACAAACCTCCTCTTTGGACTCGAAAAAGGGGCAAGAAGCTCCTTTGCTTAGTAGGGATGATGGTGGATGAATTTGGGTGGAGATAGATGGCAATGGAGGGTAAAGGATAGGTTGGATTTTTGGAGTAAACCCTAAACTCGAGATCAAGAGGTGATCTCAACCTGTTTACACTAGGTTATTCTAAAATCTCAAAGCTTACCAATTTCATTCATTCATTTCCCTTAAATAGATCACGTCATGGAGTTTTAGGGTTAGGGTTACAATAATTCCCCATAATGCCCCTACATATAAAAGTAATTAGAAATAACTCCTACTTAAAACAATATAAGAAATAAATCCTACTCAAAGTAATATAATAAATAAATCCTATTGAGTGAGTTGGTGTTGCCTCCTTCGTTGTGTGACTCGGTGTGCTATTGAGTCCACAACAATAAACCACAACAATCAACCCCTAATGAATTGAATTACAAATAATTTAATTCCTACGTCTGTTGATTACTCGGGATACTATGGAGTCCATAACAAAGCCTTAGTTTGAAAAAGAAAAAAAATTAAAGAAACAATTATCAATAGCCTCCCACATAAAACTACAGACACATAAAGCTATCCACCAGTGGGAAGAGAGAGAGAGAGAGAGCATTTACCATGCAGGATGAATGAGGCAAAAAGTGCCACTATTATGGCTCAACGTTTTGCTCTAAAACAGATACCAACTACAACCATCCAAAAGGTTAGGACAGATATGCGCTGGGCCATGCTCCAGGCTTGCACAAGGAGAGTCTAACAGAGCTTATTTTCATAAATAACATTCAGGAACAAGCTGCCGTAAATGAATTACAACAATGAACTGGATTCCGATTCTTTAAATGCTTCTTGTACAGCATTCAAGAGGGCTGGCATCAGTTTTTTGTTGGTGACAATGATCCCTTTATCCAGATCCAAATAGTTACCTTTTGAGAAATCCAAATATTTACCTTGGCAAAAAGCATTCTCAATTGTCCGCAGTACTTCTTGAGTAGTATATTCAAGTCAAACCGGCAGAAAATTACAGAAACATAAGGGAATAGAATAAAGGCTACTGAACCACCCAGGGGATTATTTTTCCAGTTTTAAAGAACTTATCATTGGAATCAACCAGACTTCTAGGTTTAACTTCCACATATCAAGTTGGCCAAAACAGATCTAAAACATGGCAAATTAAGGAGATTTAAATAAGACACAATATTTTTCAGCCCATCCAGACATCTTTTCCACTTGTGCACCCAATACCTCATGATACAAAATGGAAACACTGGTTTCATCTTCAGGCCCTCAAAAGCAGCCCACGTCACATATATTCATAACATAGAATTCGCTGATCAAGAGTTTTGAGAAGAGAGAAGAATGAGGAGACAGACTTGCCACAGAAAGAGAGAGATTAGCGTCATGCTCAACCCCCTTTGTCCCCTTTTAACAATGACGTAAGTGATGTATATGGACAACATTACCCCTAAATTCACTTATTCTGTATGCAGAAAGACAAACTAATACTAAGAGATCTTACACGGTAGAAGAGTAGTTTATCAATATACCCTTGAAGCCAGATTATTAAAATACCTCTGATCTACATTTCTCAACACATAAAACAAAAAGAACAGGTACCAGGCAGATTATGCACAAACCTTTGCAATGGAACCAGATAAACCATGCAAGGAATGAGCTACTTCAAAGGATTCAAAAAAGGACGCTTCAACCGGATCTTCAACAGAACTTACATTCACCTGGGACAGCAACTTAATAAACTACGACCCTGTCTGAATGTTGTCCTTCAAGTATCTAATAAATGTAAATGAAGTAAAAAAGATATAAAATAAACACCTTCACAGATGAAAACCCATGCAGTAACTGAACATCAGTCCCAGCACCAAGTCTAGCAGAGAACAAACAACCACTTTGATCTAGTGAAGATGTTTGAGTGGGTTTCCCAATGGGAGCCATAGGAAGGTTTGGGCAACCCAAGACACCCAATACAACCTTTCCTTCACTCAGCAGTGCCAAAGCAATTGCATATTGGTCTCCTTTAAGAAACCTGAATACAGTATTGTGGTGCAAAGTGAATATAGTATTTGTTTGAAATCTAAATATGAGAGAAACTGTGCAACAAATTGTACAGAAAATGCTATTTAATGCTCTGAACAGACAAATAAACAAATAATAAACTTTTTTGTAACATGCTGAAGCTTTATTGTTTATACATTCCAGCTTGAGGAGAGTGTAGAATTATGTGAAGAAGGGCATTTTGATAATTTTACATTTGCCATATTGTCCCTCTAGGGTATTAGTAAACACAGATGTTTATAGGAGCTCTATATTCCAATTTTCATTGAATTCTGAAGTATATATATAGAAAGATATAGAAGTTCTAGCGTAGAGGGGCATTTCCATACTTTTCACTTTTCTTTAATTTTAAGTGAGTCATTAATAGAGAGGTTGACACAAAGGCCTCATTGGAGTGCCTGCCTGTGTTCTGCCACACCCTTCTCTCTCTCTCTCTCTCTCTCTCTCTCTCTCTCTCTCTGCTTCTTAATCTCTCAATTTAGAACTAGCAAGATATTTCATTAAGCGAAAATTATGGCAATGAAGCAAAAAATTACAGTCTCAAGGTGTAATCGCAACAAGAAGTTGATGTGCTCTCCAAAGATGCTTATATCCAACAATCCTAATAACAAACTTTAAACCTCTTGGTACTAGTTGAAAAGTTACTTTTCTTTGATAATTGAAATCATTCAAATTTTGCTTTCTTTCAACTCTAACCTCTCCCTTTTTCTTTCCGACAATGAAAGGAAAAAGAAAAAATAAAGTAGACTTATTTCAAAGAAAACCAGTGACCATGTGAATGGATGGCTTTGTTGCTGTTTAAAGAGATTAAACAAATGTACCATAATCTGCAACTGTAACTGGACTTTTATCCGACTCTGACGATCACTAAGTAACTAGCCAGTTGTGACAAAGCTAAGATCCCCATCTTTGAGTTTTGCCTTTTCTGTGCTTCGGAGGATGTTGAGTTCCTCCAGCACGGCGAAGTTATGTAGTATCAAAGGAAACATCTATGTTAGTTAGACCCTACAGAAGCTATGGCCATGGTGATTTTCAAAGAGGTGAGGTCGAGATTCAAGGAAAGCTTCAGGTAGAGGCAAAGGACAAATTATATATCACAGAAGTTGCTGGGATAAGTTCGAAAACTTGCGTAGGGTTTCTGTAGGTACCACTGCTAGAGATTCCCAAGTCCATATGTACTTTTGCAATTCTAGCATTTTTACCAACCTCTTGGATTATCTAATCATGGGCTTTCACTCGCATTGTAGGTCACTCTCATTTTCTTTTCCCTCTATTTTAAAAAAAAAATAGTGCTAGAGTTATATTAACATGCTCAGAAGAGCAAGATTACGAGGGGAAACAATCCCAAGCAATGAGAGATGGCTGGGATATTCCAAATTTAGCTAACCTAACACTGCCATTTACTATTGTCTTGTAAGTTATTTCTTTTACTCTTGTTAAGTAAAGAAGTAGTTCAAGTTGCTCCATGTCTATCATTTTGTTGGATGTTTGTAGTTTGAAAGTGTCCTAAATTTGATGTTTATTAGTAAATAAATAAAAAATTTCAATTGATCAATGACCTCGTTTTCTGATTCATGTGCATTTTAAGATCTGTTAACAAAGAGGATCAGAGGATGGCTAGAAGTGACAGGTTATATCACTTGAAGAATCCATCTATGCCAGAATGTTCAACCTTGCACCTAACATATAATATAATCGATGGCATTTGTGACTTCGCCACCATTCACTAAAAAAGGTTTAACAATTATTTCCTTCATTTATGCCAATGTCATAATTTGAGTGTAAGGTTAGTAACCATGGCGAGTATCACTGATCTATAGCTTCACCTCATGTCAATAGATGGAGTGAGTTTCTTTTGGTCAATTCTGATATTTGGGGCCCATGTCAAGCATTGACAAATCTAGTGAAGTGCTTCACTGCCTTGATAGATGATTATTCTATGATCCTGAATTTACTCACTAAAATCAAGTTTGTAACTGCCTTTGTGTTCAAAGAATTTTATGATGAAATAAAAGCTCACTTCCACATAAATGTGTTTATCATTCCTGCCAATAATGCTTTATAATATGCTCAAATGGAGACAAAATTGTTCTATGAAGAATGGACTTATTCATCAAATATGCATTCATACTCCACATCAAAATGGAGTAGTTGAACATAGAACTCTTGTTCTATGAAGAATGGACTTATTCATCAAATATGCATTCATACTCCACGTCAAAATGGAGTAGTTGAACATAGAACTCGTTGATGCGTATCGAGCCCAATAGCATACCTTAGTCTTTATATTATTTTCATTGTCTTTTGTGTTTTTGAGGCCAGTGATTGGTTAGTGTTTATATTGTATAATTGATCAAACAAAAAGTTGCAAGTTTACTGAAAATTTATGGTCGACATACTAATCGATTAAACAGAATGTTGCTAGTTTTAAACATAATGTATAATTGTTCATATTAATCAACCAAACGACAAGAAATTGCACTTGCAGGAAAAATACGTTTTTTCTAACTTAGAGTTTTGTAAGAGAAAATTTATATTTTTTTATCAAGTTAGAGAAAAGCAATAAAAAGAACGTTAGCCCACGCCCAATGCAGCCAGAATCAAACCAAATTTCGTTTTGTCTTAGAGTTAGGAGATCGATACCCTCTGGAATTGGTACCAACTATCTCTTTTGTTATATTTTCTACTCCATTCTACCTCTTTCATCTCGCAATGATTCACTATTTTCTACACAAATTCTACCAATCGTTTCAATTAGTATCAGAGACGATGAATTCCCAATTAGTGGGATTTTTTTTTAGGAACAAGTAGGAGAAGAAGGAGAATGAAGTTGAAGAGGAAGAGCCAATCTTCCATATCTATTTGGTTTAGTGAGATTTACAAACTTTTCATGAGGTTTTTGTTGTTCATGCATATACAAGCATATCAAGTGTTCAACAAAAAATCCAAATGCTGAACACGAGACAAACTACCTTGGAATCCTAGAACTCATGTTTTGATAGATTTGGAGGAGGGGTTCAAGGGGGTCCACATGAAGTTAGACACGTTGGCTCAATCATTCAAGGATAAGTTTACAGCTTTGGAAGAGTTGGTCAAGTAGTGGGTTACACTTAAGATTGAGACCCATGCCAGGATGAGCACTACTAAGATCAAGAAAGTCAAACAATTGGTTGATTGTCACAACACTCAAGAGGAGTAAAAAGTAGAGGCCACAAGGCTAGCCATTGTACAAGAAGAGAAATGTAATATTCTCCAACACCGAGGGATGACTCCAAGATCCACTTCCACTCCCATTCCCTGAACAACCATAAAGACCAAAGGCCAACACTAGGCCTAAGCCTTTCCATATTCTTACTAAGGAGGAAATGGGTAACAAACATGCAAAGGGATTATGTTTTCATTGTGATGATAAGTTCACCCCAAGACATCAATTTGAGATTTTCATATTATTACTATTTGATGAGCTAGATGAAGCAATCAGCCAGGAAGAAGTGGATGACTAGACCGTGTTCCAAGAATCTTACTCTATGGTGACAATACATGCCAGGGTAGGAAATCTTATCCCACAAACTCAGCAACTTCTCGATAATATCAAGAACAATAAAGTGGAAGAGTTGTTAGATAGTAGTAGAACCCCCGATTTCCTTTGTGGGAATGCGAGAGAATGTTACGGTCCCGGGTCATGGATCGAGTAACACGGCGAGGAACTTGAGACTCCAGCACTCAGAATTTAAACTCACTTCACGTCAAGGGTCTGTATAGGAGTCTTTCTCTTTGACCAGTGCTCAGCCAGGAGGAAAGCTCCTCTTTTGATGGTCTTACAGAGTTGTTGTGATAGGTAGGATACCCCACAGCAACGCTGGGCTTGCTAGAGCAAGCTGCCCTCTTTTCTTGCTCACGGCAAAGAGGGTTTGGCCCTCTTTGTTGCTGCTCTAGCTAAAAGTGCAATCCTACTTTCTGAATTAACTTGAAGCACAAGTTTGGGATAGATTATTACCTCTTCTTTGCTACTATGATCAGCTCCCACGTTGCACCAGGATTGCTCAAGATATGAGGATGAAGATCCTCACTTTTCTGCTCGGCAAGGGAACATTTGAGGCCTCTCTTGCTATTGCTGCCGAGAAGGAGGACAGACCTCCTCTTTGGACTCGAAAAAGGGGCAAGAAGCTCCTTTGCTTAGTAGGGATGATGGTGGATGAATTTGGGTGGAGATAGATGGCAATGGAGGGTGAAGGATAGGATGGATTTTTGGAGTAAACCCTAAACTCGAGATCAAGAGGTGATCTCAACCTGTTTACACTAGGTTATTCTAAAATCTCAAAGCTTACCAATTTCATTCATTCATTTCCCTTAAATAGATCACGTCATGGAGTTTTAGGGTTAGGGTTACAATAATTCCCCATAATGCCCCTACATATAAAAGTAATTAGAAATAACTCCTACTTAAAACAATATAAGAAATAAATCCTACTCAAAGTAATATAAGAAATAAATCCTATTGAGTGAGTTGTTGTCGCCTCCTTCATTGTGTGACTCGATGTGCTATTGAGTCCACAACGGAAAATATGATGATTTGGTGCAGCCAGGGGCCCCCTTCTATGAGATGTTTGGAAATGGATAGTATCTCTATTGTTCGACCAAGTGCCAACTAGTACCTTTATGTACTTTGGGCACCTTGTGACTCACAAGTTTTTTACATAGTATTGGTGAGGGACACAAATGTGGTACTTCTCCTAGAGTGACAAAAATGTGGTATTTGGCCTAGAGTGACTCCATGTGTTTAGAGTAATCTGCTAGAAAAAGTCCTTACTTTGAACTGTACAAAGGGGCAGTTTTTTGGGGAACAGATTCAAGCTATCCGGTCACTTATAGGAGTACTTGTTTCAAAAGGCATTTATTTGCAATTATAGGGACTTCCCATCAGTCAATGCAGCCTAGTCAAAGATAGAGACCATGGCTCAAATTTATGGGACACATCAAGCTCCCAAGCATCATATAGAACAAGAGTTTTAAGTTTTGTGGCAAAGCCTCTTCAGCATTCGTAGTCACTAGGTTTTTACAACCTTGAAGACAAGTTTCTCTAAAGAGGGGTGGAATGATACGTATCGAACCTAGTAGAATATCTTAGTCTTTATATTATTTTTATTATCTTCTTTATAAAAAAAATTCATTATCTTTGTATTTTTTGGGCCAATGATTTGTTAGTGTTTATAATATATGATCAATTAGATAGCAAGTTGCCTACGCAACATATCATCGATTAGACAGAATGTTGCAGGTTTTAAACGCAACATAAAATCAGTCATATTGATAGCAAGAAACTGCACTTCAAGAAAAATAGTTTTTTCTGTCTTTCAGCTTTGTAAGAACAAACTTGTAATTTGTTATCAAGTTAGAAAAAAGCAATAAAAATAAGGCTAATCCACATCCAAGGCAGCCAAAATCAAACCAAATTTCTTTGTTTCACAGAATTAGGAGAATGGTACTTTCTCAATTTGGTACCTACCATTTCTACTTTATTCTGCCTTTTTCATCTTGCAACTATTCACTATTGTCTACACAAATCCATACAAATCATATCATGTGGTTATTTTCACCCTTTACTCACATGCATGTACAATAAAGATATTTAGCTATGTTATTCTCACAACATATTTTTTAATTAATCATACGATCTCTACAATTTCCAAGCGCAAATTCCTTCCAATGCCCATTTACTTAGTCTATAATATTTTCCATTCTCCTAGAGTTTGAATGTGCATGCTAAGTTAGGATCTCATAGTGATAAATCCTTGCATCATTCTATCAAGTGCGTATTTAATGGATATTCTTGAGTTCGAAAGGGAAGTAATTACTATGGTCATACATCCAAAAAGTTGTTTTGCAATGAAGATGACACTTTTTGAGAGCTCTCATGCTATATAATTTCTCCGCTGCTCTTGTTATCAATCTTGAAGATGATTCAGTTGTTTTTCAGAATTCTTCTTATCATTTTGAGCATGTCAACTTAACTATGCATATCACTTTAGATACTTATTTAAACTTTAATCCATGCCAATAAAAAACACCTACTTTATTATTTTGATATACAAAATGCTTTCTTTATGGTAACTTGAATGAGAAGATTCCAAACTCTCTAAAGGGAACAAGTACTTTGGGATGCAAACCTATTGATCTTACAAGGAAACCAAGTTTGAACATATGTGATCAAAATAGTGATTTATTGGTGGATGGGAAGTAAAATACAAATTTGAAAGGAAAGTTAATTTATACAAACATTACTAGACATCGTACTCACAAGTAGATAGTTGGTCAATTCATGGAGAATCTGAGGTAGATTCATATAGAGGTGGTGTGTGTCATTTTAAAATTTTAAAGGTAACACCAAGGAAGAATTAGTTAATAACTTCATAATAATTTTCACATAGATGCCAACTATTAAAAGTGGATTACAGATCTATGAATAGTTTTAACAACCTAGTAGGTAACATTTTAGTTATTTGTAAGAGCAAGAAATAGAATGTAGAAGCTCAACCAATTGTTGAGACAAAATATTGAACTATGGCTCACATTTCATATCAGATAATCTAGGTGGAGTGTATGGTTGTTCGTGAATGGACAAAGCATGCCTTAGTTGTGACATGATGCACTAAATTCCTCCTGAATCCCCAAATTTATTCTTGGTCCAAAAATAAAAAATGCAGATTTGTCTACTCATTCTTTATTTAGAAAGATTTGTTTTGGGGTTTTTCGTCTTGCAAAGCAGCAACTAGTCGACGTCTTCTTTCCTTTCTTCTCCGCATCTCTTCTTTTTCTACTTAATGATTGTCACCATTTTGACATTATTGAACCTCATCAACATTGTCAATAACTTTATGTGAACCAAACAAACCACGAATGTGACAACAACGAGGGCTAAGATCATCTTGACAAATAGAGGATGCCCTTGAAAGAGGAGGAGTCAAGGCACTTTGCTTTTCATGGATAAGGCGAGGATGAGTATTAAGGATCATATTTGGTCCCTAAACCTGCAAGGAAATAAGAGAATGTTTCATAAGAATTTAAAGGTTGTCCGGTAGCTGCAAGTGTGTTACTGAGGACTTTAATTTTTTGAAAGTATTCAGATATGGTAGAGAATCCTTTCTTCGTGGTGGCAAGTTGATGATGAGTACGAGTGATACGAGCTTGAGATTAAGAAATAAACATTCTTTCGAGAGGGATCCAGAGATCACGGGAAGTAGTGGATAGGAAAGATATAAGGGGTGCTGAGACTGATTTGGTCTTGTTGGATCCATAGGTGGAATGTTGGATTTTTTATGATGGCAGCGGCACTTGAGGTCGGTGAGGGGATGGGTATGGTTGAAGGTGGAGGAGGGTTGGTGCCATCAACAAAGCAAAAGACATGTTTGTCATGTGGATAAGGAATCATTTGAGCACCCCAGAGGAGAAAATTCCCATGGGTTAATTTAATGGTGATCAAATGATAAATGTTGGTAAGGCCAATGATGGGAGCAAAAGTGGTGTTCGGGGATGGTTGTGGGTGGGTTTCAGTAGAAGATAGTGGTTACGGGGTTGTCCGTTGAAATAGAGGAGAGACGCAAGTTTTGGTGACTTTGATACCAAGTTAGACTACACAAATAATTGATAAACGGGGCTATCCATTGAAACAGAGGAAAGAAATTGACAACATAGAGGTGATAAACAACGGTGAGATAGAAAATTTGAAATGGGATGAGAGGTGGAAGGCCTAGTGGAAGTTCTAGGTTCTTTTCTCAAGGCAATTGAACGATTATCATATTGTGGTCCAAAAATCAATGGGGAAGATGGACTTACCTCGGCGGGATCCATGAACTCAACAGGTGTGGTGTCAGCCAGTGTGTCTCGGGGTTGAGCCATTTCTATATCAAGGGGCACAACCGGTAGAGGAGAACCTGGTATTGAAGAGAAACCTAGAAATATGAAGACTTTTAAAAAAAAGTGACATCCCTGGACACAAGTAAATATTGGAGAGTGGGATTATAGCAAACATAACCCTTTTGTGTGCTAGAATATCCCAAAAATACATTTGATAGCTTTTGGATCGAGTTTACTGTGTTGTGGGAAAGTAACATGAACAAAACATTGACACCCGATCATTTGGCAATAATTTCATGTATGGGAATTTACTACCTAGAACGGAAGAAAATAGCCAATTTATAAGAAAACATGCAGTGAAAATGGCATGAGGCTAATAAAAGTATGGAACTTTCATGGCATATAATAAACCACGGGCTACCTCAAAAATATCATGGTTCTTCCATTCTACTACACCATTTTGTTGAGGGGTGTAGGCACACGAAATCTGATGGATAATGCCATTTTCTAGACAAAAGGAGTCAATATCTCTGGAAGTATATTCTTTGGCATTATCAGACCGTAGTACTTTAATTTTTTTACCAAACTGAGTGAGTACCATAGCATGAAAAGATTTAAATATGGATGGTATTTTAGAATGTTTTTAAAAAGAAATACCCAAGTGGTACGAGTAAAGTCATCAATAACTGTAATAAAATACTTGACTTTGGAAATATATTTGAGACACTCAAGGGTCCCCATACATCTGTATAAATCAATGAAAAATGGATAACACTTTTAAGTTCTGGACGTGGTGAATATGTAGTTCTCTGGTGTTTGCTCTGTTGATAGACATCACAATTTAATTCTGACCTTGCTTTAAGATTAGGAAAAATATGATGAAGAGATTGTGCAGATGGATGTCCCAACCGGTTGTGTCATAGACTTGCATCAGTTTCACTGGTTGAAATAGTATTTATTTGAGGCACATCTAGGTAGTAGAGCCCCCCTTGTTCATGGTCTCCACCAATCACCTGCTTCGTTACAAGATCCTGAAAGACACAAGAAGTAGGTCAGAAGGTGATAGAGCAATTAAAAATTTTTGTGAGCTAACTAATAGATAAATGGTTCAAGGGAAAAGTAGGAACAAACAGAATATTTGTGAGCGAAAGTGATGGTGTAATGAAAGTGGATCCTTTCCCTAGAACTTTAATTTGAGAACCGTTAGCAATGGTAACATTTTTTTGTTAAAGACAAGGAGACACTGAGTGTAGTAAATTTTTGTTACCTGTGAGATACTCAGAGGCCCTTGAGTCAATTATCTAGGATGAAGAGGAGGCAGATAGCATACCTGAAGTGGAGGTGGCAACAGCAATGGAGGATGGACTTGAGCCAAAACCCAATAGTGTTTTCATTCTCTAAAATAACTCATACTCATCATCATTAAGGGTTTTCTTTTCTATGGATTTGGTAGGTTGTTCCTCCTTTGTAACACTTAATAAGGCTTGATGAGCCTTCTTATAACATATCTCTGCAACGTGGCCATATCTTCTGCAAAAGGTGCATTCCTTGTCTGAAGAGCACTATAGTGTGGCCAATTTTCCCACACTTAGTGCATTCTTTCCAATTTGTTTTGTCATAACCATTCCTTCCACCTCTTCCTTATCCTCCTCTAGAATTTTGGCCACGGCCTCTACCACGATCAGATGATGGTCCCCTATGCCTGGAGTACATAGCGGATGACAACATAGTAGTAGAGGAAGAAGTGTCTGGAATACGAAGTAATGTGGCACATGAATAGTTGAAGCGCTAAGGAGTTGACTTTTAGCAACTTTGAGATACAGCTTAATGTTTGCAAAGCATATGGCAGTGATTAAAACTTCTTCTTTTTTGTCTTGGATAGAGACATCCGTGGAGATTGTTGGAATATATGATGTAATTAGGGTGGCACTGATGTAATTAGTTTACATTTCCTGTCTCTTCTTTTTCCCAACGGTGCCGAACAAAGCGGTGATGAAACACAGATGTGAGATAGGCCGAGAAATGAGCAGTTCGAGATTATCTCCTCGTGATAATAGATGATTAGATTTCTAGATCAGAGAAGACGTGCCAATGACGAAATTTCCGAAATCTACCGTAGAAGGAAGGAAAGTGACATGCTAGAAGTATAACCAGCTGCCCAACTATAGCAGAGAAATTTTCGACGGCAATTAGATAAGAAGAGACGACCAAGAACTATGGGAGTTTCATACCAAGATGGATTAGAGGAAAGACTTCCCAAAAATAAATTAATCTGGAGCGGAAATCTTTTTTGAATAAGCTAATAGACAGAGATGGTTGTGCTAGAAATTTGTTGGAGCATGGTACCAATCCCGAAAATTTTCTGAAAGTTCTCTCAATTAACAACAACGTGATGAAGATTGACTTCTTCAAGTATAGGCACAAAGAAACAGAGAAACAGAGAACGAAGGCAGAGAACAAAGCAAAAAATGAGACATGAGACAAAAAATAAAAGGAAAGCAATTTAGAATTCTAAAAACCATAGCTACGCGTCTGAAAATCATTACTGTGATACCATGTTAATTTTCAGGACTCTATGATTTAGGTCATGGAGAAAAATGAGAGAGGCACCATTGGGAGAAAACTGGAGGTTATGGAGTTGATCCAAACCCTCCCTCATAAGGTATATTTATAGATATCAAAACTACCAATATTACAAGTATACCCTTCACCCTAATAAGAGTGAAGAAGAGACAAGAAATGTAAACTAATTACATCAGTTGGAATATATGATGTAATTAGGGTGGCGCTAATGTAATTAGTTTACATTTCCTGTCTCTTCTTCACTCTTATTAGGGTGAAGGGTATACTTATAATATTGGTAGTTTTGATATCTATAAATATACCTTATGGGGAGGGTTTGGATCAAGTCCATAATCTCCAGTTTTCTCCCAATGGTGTCTCTCTCATTTTTCTCCATGACCTAAATCATGGAGTCCTGAAAATCAACATGGTATCAGAGCATTGATTTTCAGGACTAGCGGAATGTTTTTTTAGAATTCCAGAAACCAATTTTTTCTTTTACGTTTATTTTTTGTCATCGCTCGAAATTCACTTTATTTTTTATATTACTACTCTAGTTATCTAGCCTCAAAATAATCTCAATATTTGTTGGTGCAGAGACGATGAAGGAGCATATAAGTAAATCCTTTACAACAGATTTTTTCATTTTTCATTGGTGTCCTACTACTGTGTTTTTATTTTTGGAAGTCTTCCACTGTCTCGCCCAGATTATTGCCATCAATCTCAGTTGATTATGCAATATCACTGCTAATTGATTCATGGTTGCTCTTCTATTTCTGGAAGTTCTATCTGCTCGGCTTATTCCTGTTGTGCATTGCTCTCTCTTGGAAGTTGCTGATAAATCATATCTGGAATTTTTTTTGGAACTTAATCCATCATTAGTAAATCCAGTCTGGTACTCCAAAGCCCTCTGCTGAATCTGCACGGCTCTTTGCTCTCATGATCGCTTATTGTTGGACCATTGATATCATCATTATTATTTTTTGTTGTTATTGTATCTCGCTATTGTCCTGCTCTGTTCGGAAGTGAGTGGGGAAGGAGTTGTCGGCTCTCTGCCGTTAAGCTGATTAACAGAAGATTTCGAAAACTCCTCTGATTGACATCTCTATTTTTTTGTTGCCGTTGCGTTTTCATACCGAGAAATTGATCCCATAAGTTTCCAAAAAAAAATTATCTTCCTACTGGATTGATTTTTATTCAGTTGGAGCTTGATTAGAAGATCGTGATTGACTTTCCTGGATTTTAGATGCTTGTCGCTATCTGCTATTGCTCATCGCTATCTCTGGTTTTGTTTGACACCATGGGGAAGAAATACTGTTACCGAATTAATATTTCTTCCTAAGTTTGGAAGCCTGGACTAAATTCGGGGCAAGCCTGATCTTGTCAACTCGGACCATGCCGAGTTAATTCAGGTCAACCATGACTGTGCCGAGTTAATCCGGGTCAACCAGGATCGTATCATCGTCTCTCCCGACGCTGCCGCTCGTCGTCGTCGAAAACCGCACAGTCGACGCTCTCTTCGCCGTCGCCACCGTTGGCCTTGAAGGCCATTGTTGAAGATCCGAACTTAACGGGTCTTACGATCCGAGATTAACACGGATCTGTAATTTTAAACGGGATTCGTTCCTTTATATGTAAATGTATTCTGAATGTATTTTTTCATATCGGAAATAAAGAATTTTACAGCCATAGTGTCGACCATGCCCAGCCAATCGGCGCCGCAGCACAAAACCCCCTTATCAGAGCAGGGGCTCTGCCTCTGCTTATTTCGCTCCCATGTTCGGCCAGGAGATTGAGCAGGGGCTCTATTTCCATTTGAGCAAAATAATCTCACGGATTTGGAAGAATCTGAGTCCTGTTGCCATTGTTGGCGAAGACAACCTCAGACTTCGTCGAGTCATCTTACCGTGATGCTGACTCTCTGCAATCACCAGTGCCACGGGGAGGACGAAACGTCTATCTGCCAGTGATTTATTTCAGGTGCTATTGATTTTCCATTCTGGAAATATTTGCCTCAGCCGGCGTCGCGACGATCTTTCCCTCTGGTTTCTGCCGTTCCACTCTGTCAGGAGGAACATCATGAAAAATCGGATTTCCTAAGTTAGGAAACCTGATTTAAACCGCCGGTTCAGTCGGCTCCTAAGTTTCGGACCGGACCAGCCGGTCAACCCGACTCAGCCCACTTGTGTTTCTAGCTCGTTATACGGGTCCGGGTCATAAGGTTTTTACCTATTTTTCCTGCAACTCAGCTATATTGGTTTGATATATTATTTCGTTCAACTTGGGTTTTTTTTCTCCAGCTAGATTATTATTGCGTATTATTATTGTGGATTATTATCCAGATGTGGTGCAACTTCCTTATTTACTGATGGACTCGCTGTGGATTATTTCATGTGTTCTTATTATTCTTAAGGATTTCTGTTATTTATCGGTTATCTGCTACTATACAACTGCACATATGGTGCATGTTATATTGATTATTTTCACTATATTCATTCGAAATCCTTTGAATTTGGTTTCGACTTATGTTTTATCACCTATTTTTACCTTTTAAGAGTTTGTGTCTAGTTTCGTACTTATCCTTGGGATATCGTGATGGAGGAGATTATTACTACATTTATGATATTTGGTTCAAGCTGGGATCACTGCTATTACCTCCCAACTTAAGGGGGTGGGGGGTGGAATATATGATATAATTAGGGTAGTACTAATGTAATTAGTTTACATTTCCTGTCTCTTCTTCACTCTTATTAAGGTGAAGGGTATACTTGTAATATTGGTAGTTTTGATATCTATAAATATACCTTATGAGGGAGGGTTTGGATCAAGTCCATAACCTCCAGTTTTCTCCTAATGGTGTCTCTCTCATTTTTCTCCATGACCTAAATCATGGAGTCCTGAAAATCAACAGAAGTAGGCTAAGCTATTTTCCATTCTTGAAGAAGACCTCTAAAACTAGCCAAATATTCATGGATATTTTCTCCTTGTTTAGTGTTAAGCTTTCTTTGGAGAATATCATATGGCATGTGTAAGTTGTCGAAGCTGGAATACAACTTGGCACATGTCTTCCAATTTTGTATAGCAGTATCAAGATGAATAACATTGTTAGAGACATGTTCTTTCATGCTATTTATAAGCCAACTAATAACCAAAGAATCATTCCTCAAACACTTGTTATAAAAAATATCCTCTACATCAATAGGTGGTCCACGATTGGTGAGGTGACCAAGAAGGTTTTTTGTTATAAGAAACCGACGAACCGATGTGGACCAACTCATGTAATTTGATACCCTCGCAAGGGTATAGTAGTAATTCTGAGTATATCATTCTTGCTATTCATGTTGTCTTCAGCCATAATAGGCAATTTCAAAAAATCTCCAATTAATCAAGAAAAAACCATGTTCTTTAACTAACGATTAATGGAGAGATTTAGCATTGACACTAAATGATTGTTTTTCTGATTAACCACTCATAAGATGACTCAATATCAATCTTTTATATCAGGGGATTCTTGTTCCCACGCAAAAAAAAATTCCAATAATCTTCTCATGAACTAATCTCTGTAAAAAATCATTCCAAACAGACAAAAATGCTTTGATGGCTTCTTCTAGACCAAGAAAACATTCACATAATCATCTTCACATCATCTTCTAAATTCGGACCAGTACCTTGAAAATAATAAAAATAATGAAGGAACTTATCTCAAGTTTTTTTATCTTCCTTCACAACGAGCCTTCTATTAGTGGTTTTGATCATACTTTTTTAGAGCTTTTTTTTTTACGTAGGGATCCTAAATTTAATGCTCTGATACCATATTGAATTTAGGATCCCTTATCTGAAATCATGAGCAAGAAGAGAGAGGGAGAAAAAAGAAAGAGGAGAGAGAGTGCTTTCGGTAAGGAGGAGAAGAGAGAAAACGGAAAAAGAAAAGAAAGAGCTTAAGTAAGAGAAGAGTTCTTCACTTGAAAGAGAAAAACTTAAACTCACTTCTTAATTAAAATCCATGTACAAGTCCTCTATTTATAGTAGAGGATATGGTAGAGTCCATGTATAACTACACTTCATTCTCCTTGTTACATTCAACCTCTAACTCTTAAAGATAAACCTATCATGATAAGATAACTTAGAAGTCTAACATAACTTAAATACTAACTCCTTATGAGAACGTGACCTCTAGGATAAGAGGCCAGATTGTGGCTATCTTGTGGGTCCCACTAGACCTTCTAACCAGCCCATGACTCTCCTTAGGAGTCCTTCTTGATCTTCTAACCAGTTTGTGTGAGTCCCACTTAATCTTTAAACTTATGATATAAGACAGCCAACTTGTGGTAGTCCTACTTGAATCTTAAACTCTTCTAACTCATGCTAGCTTGTGTGATGACTCATCAAGTCATCCTTCGTCTTCATGGTGGGTGCCACCAGCTCGTGCAAGCTTGGTGGAATCTACCTTGTAACAAGTTTGTTACATGAGATTGAGATCAGATAAACTAGATTGCAGTAAGATATTTGAATACAAAAGTTTGTTGAGATATTATTGCTATTTGAGTTGATCTTGTTGTTGGTTAGTTTCGGGACTCTGTTGTTGAGCAGTTGCAAAGGTAGATTAACATTGATCTTTAACAATGAGAAGCCAAATGAATTAATGGCAGGAAATAATGAAATACAAGAATATCTGAAGTACCAAATGCATATTCGTATCAAAATGATTCGACATACGCTTATAATTCTCTGATATGCTATCAAATCGGACAAACGGATATATATATATATATATATATATATATATATAGAGAGAGAGAGAGAGAGAGAGAGAGAGAGAGAGAGAGAGAGAGAGAGGAACTTGCCTGGCAGAGACGGGCCGCGAGAGATGTAGCTTTTTTGGCCACGGTGAGCTCTCTCTCATAGGACATCGTCACTTATAATGAACTTGATCTCATTTTAAAGCTAGAACAGAGTAACAACGGGGAAGTTTTTTCAGAGACTGATGGGAAGAAATGCTAATTTAAGTGGTTTAAGGAGCTACAACCGGGGAGTAACAATGTAGGCCACGGCCATAGCAGCCGATGTTGTAGCCCCTAGTCAAAACCAAATGTAGTTTTTAGTGGTTGGTTGACGTGGCGAAGGTGTTGGTGGGCTTGAATCCTCCCTAATTACTGCAACATCTAAAGAGGCATGCTCCACATAAAAAAATACAAATAATGTTGGAAAAATAAAAAATAAATTAAACAATTTACAAATCATTAATAAAAAATAAAAAATATAGTTATTTCATATTTATTAATAAAATTAAATAATAATTTATAATTTATATATCATTTAAACAATTCAAACACATGATAAAAACTTATTATAATTCCTAAATAAGAAGAAAATAAAATTTAATTTTAAATAATTCAAATAGTAATACATAATATACAATATCTTCTAAATAATTTTATAACAAAATGCCATATGATAAACCTATAAATAAAATAGAAAATTAATTATATAAAAAAATGATCCTATTATGGATAATTCAATAAAAATGTTCTAGTGTTTGTCGGTGAAAGATGGTTGTTCGGATTCCACCACCAAGGTAAAACCAAGTTAAGAAAAGAAAACAAGGCAGTCCTCGTCTTTGTTAGATGGAGTAAACAAAGACGAATTCATGTAAGAAATTTGAGTTTCCTTTTGGGGTGGTTAGTCCCCCAAATAGATTTTTGAAGTTGAAGTTCATGTCCAACATGAAGATCATGTCAGTCATCTACATGAAGATCATCTTCGCACTTGGTGTTAGTGTTGACGACTTTATATGTACTGGAAAACAGTTTCTAGTGTTAGTACCCCAACATGAGAAAAATATAAAAAACAAGAGAATCCCTAAACCTTTACAGTACACTTAATTACAACATAATCCTTAAACCCCAAATTAGGTAAAACAATCATTATTACTACACGAATAAGTTATTTGATATATAATTAAATATATTAATATATTTATTAATTGAATTAGATATTTTATTGTACATTAATATGGTAATTACATGAGCCAATGAAATACGTACATGATTAATTACAAATAATAAATAAATAACGCTATAAATAACAAAAACAAAAGTAATACATTGAGTTATTAATTTATTAATAACATATGATATACTTGTACCTAAAAATAAATAATTTAAGAGAAAAAATTGATCTAATCCTAACTTTAACACACTATATATTTGTACATAATATATTTTATGTATTATTAATTAATAATATATTATCACAAAATTTAAAACCATTGGTTTAATTAACCATAGCAATCAAATAACTATGCCAAAATAATTTATCAAATATTTATTTTAACAATATTTTAATTATGACTATTAAATCACTATTTTAATATAGTAATTGTAAAATAAATATATTAAATAAATAAAAATAATTATTTTATAAATACAAATAATTATTTTATAAATACAAATAATTATTTTATAAATAAAATTTATAAATTAATGATTTTTATCGTCTTCCTCAACGGAAAGCCAGCAGGCAACGGCGACGGGCAACGCCGACAGAGGCAACGCTCCAACGGTACACTAAGAGGGACAAGAAAGGGAGGCCAAGAAGTTCTGCAACAGATATTCGACCTCCCGCATTCTGCGACAAAGGTCAAGAGGGAGAGGAGAGGGAGGATGGCTGAAATCAAAGCCGAATGGGGAAATCGATGCCGAATCAAAAAAAATATTAAAAAATCATAGCCCAAATGTCAAAATTGAACGGGAAAAACGAGTCCGAGATGGAGAGAAGGACGCCGAAAAAATGTTCGCAGCGAGATACCAGAGAGGGATGGTGGAGTCGAGAGAAAGAGCAGAGAACGAGAGAGGGTTGCAAGAATGAAATGGTAGAGAGGTTATGTGGCAAAGAGAGCCCACGATAGTGTCATGGACATGATTCTCAAAATTGGGCGGAAAGCATTTACTCATGGGACATGAACTACTGAGTCATGGATAATCATGTACATGACATGAAGTTTGGCGCTCCCTAACGACTTCAAGACATAAACTGAGTAATGCACATGAAGATCATGTCCTGAGTCATGTTAACTAACCCCCCATCATAAACCTCTTGATCCAGATCATTTATTTACATATCAAGTACAAAAATTCTCTTGAGTACCCAAAACAGCCTCATCGTTTCTTCACCTCGGATGAATTTATGTTCTTAGAGGATTTGGCTCACTCTTCTCTCGACACAGATTTGTATTCCGACTCAGCAGCTTGTGTACTACTGCCATCTGACTTGTTTCTGCTGTTGTTATCACCAGGACCAACCTGTTCTGTATTAGTCTCTTCCTCACCCTTTGCATCAGTCTGCGTAAGCTCTGTAGTGTTTACACAATTGCTTTGACTATGCCCTACCTGTTCTGTTTTAAGCTCTTCTTTATCCGTTATGTGGGTCTCTGACAGTTTCTTCGTTTCATCTGCAATTTCCTTTAATGCTGCTTCTAGTGCATCCATCCTCTCCTTCACTTTAGATAACTCAGAATCTGCTTCCACTTCTTCTTCTCCAATGTCTTCCATCTCCTTTGCTTTCTTTTCTTCATCAGCCAGTCTTTTGAACTCTGCTTCCTGAAGCAACAATCAATAATTACCGAGTTTGACATAGAATTATAAACAACTTCACAAGCATCCCACCTTAAAAAGCTTGAGAGTTACAGTTCACAAAAGAAATTCAGTAGTCATAACATATTTCTGTCCAAAATTGTTTTTTATCGGTAATGGCAACCAAAAAACTGAAACACTGCATAGGATGAAGTGGCATCTTAGCCATCTTAGAGATAACAATAATTCCCTATAACATTTAGTGATCAGACTAATCAATTCATATATATCTATATTTCATACGGAGCAGTTTTCCAGGACTACAACATTAATTAATATTCAACAACCACCTTGATAGCTGCAAAAAGCACTGGGCAACCGTGGAATACTAACTTAAGAATAAGGTTTTAACATATATATGCCACAATACCAGAAGCAACACTGCTATCAAATAACAAGGCCCTTATCCATGCATGATGAACAGTTTAAAAGAGGCACCAGCAAGAAGGATCGTCAACTAGGTTCATTTAAAATTTTAAACACACTAATGAGTTTCCAAGAGCTATTTTTGCTGCTTCACAAAAAACATCCACAGTCACCCTAAACTACTCCAGTGAGTCTGACCAATAGATGCAATCTAATCAATGCAGTAAGAATGATTATCACATGGTAGAGATTAAGCATCCACGTGCAAGACATTGATTGAAAAAACAAGCATTGTGTAGTTAGAAAGCTCGGCGCATCAATAGATCCACACTGTTGAAAGTACTGTTTTGTATTTAATAGGCAACTCAAGTTTTCATGTGTAATGAAAACCATGTTCTCATGATTTAAAAGAGATGTAACTGTGATCATTCAAAATAATCATATTAAAGCTAGTAACTTTGCTCAAAAAAATAGAAGGAAAAAGCTAGTTACGTAAAGGTCAGTCAATTACTTTTGGCTGACTAAACAAGACAATTCAAACTAAAAATGGTTCATCAAATTACATCTGAAAGGAACCACCATGACAGAAAAGTAGACCACTGTCAAAGAGTATAGTGTTTTTACCGCTTTCATTCGTCTACTATCATACCGAGCATATTGTGCAACCAAAAATACAGCTGAAAGCAGAAAGTGTGATTCTTAGAAAGCAAGGAAATAACATGAATTTGCAAGTCTGATATGCACATCAATACTGTATTGAACAGAGTAACAAGAAGAGAATGAGAGTGATACCCAATGAAGGCATGCAGGCAAAAAATAGTTGTACCAAGTGGAAATCAAGCCTGCCACATGACATTCACTTTAGACATATTCAGGAAGCACAAAATTCCTTTCCAAAAAAAAAAAAAAAAAAAAGCAGAAGAAGAAGAAGTCCAAAGATAAGAAAGAATATTTCCAGGATAACCTAAGAGGTATCACAGCCCACTATCTTTATATGAAACTAGCCCATTCAGATACGTTATTAAAATATAACTTTTTTCATTAAATTATGCTACAAAGTAAAACAGTATTCTTCAAAATATCTTGCAGAAATGACAACACTAGAAGCTGAATGCAAGAGATAACTCTTCCACATTACTGGAGTATAAGATGTACACAAAGAAGTTTTGCGCTAGAACTACATTCATGGTCTTGTTTCCGAACAGGTTCTCCTTGTCAAAACAGCACTTATGCTACAGTTGACGACAGTATGATAGAACTCTGGTTTTCCTTCCTAGAGTCTATATTGTTGAAATTTACACAAAGAATCAAATAATCAACTGCTGATTACAAAACAAGTTAATGAAACACTATTTCAATCTGCATGTGTACCACTAGAATGGGATTTCCTCCAAAACTCTAAAATGGAAGCTGAAATTTTGGTGAACCCTAAATCTTAGTGACAAAATTAGGAGCATTACATCCTTTTTTAAAAAAAATACAAGTATCCTTACATGATAAGGAACCAGGTACAGATAAAGCAGATGAAATCAAATGCATTTCGGTCGTTTGTTTTATATGAAATCCTTTTGGGTCATGATCCTCAGAATCACAGTGAACTACATGTAATCTATCAAATACTCACACACTGAAGATAAATGTACCACAAAGGGAAATTGAATATGAGTTGAGCACCCTCTAGTAATAAACTCAATGTGCGTAAGAGTATGTCATTCACTGTCTACTGAAGTGTTAACTGCACATCAATTTGCTGCTTTCAGAGTTCCTACAAAAATGTTTTGCATGAGTTACATAGACCTAAAACTCCCTCTAAACCCTCAACCAAGAGAAGGAAAGAGATGACCACTCTCAAATAATAGACACTCAATGTGCGTAAGAGTATGTTATGCACCATCTACTGAAGTATTAAGAGCACATCAATTTGCTGCTCTCAGAGTGCCCTCTTTTCACAAAACACAAGCACACGCAAAAATGTTTTGCATAAGCTACACAGACCTAAAACTTCCTCTACACCCTAAACCAAGAGAAGGAAAGAAGGAATAGTGCAAACAAGCAGAACCCAAGGAATGACAAATGACAAGTTCATTTTGAGTCTCGTTACCCAAACTTTTTTTTCTTGGGAGGTTCATCGAAGAGAATCTTAGCAGCAGTCACCATGTCAAGGTTTTCAAGTTGACGATATCTTTCATCTTGCCCAGCCTTTGCAGTACAAAAAGCACGAGCTTGAAAGAGTGGCCATTTTGTAAATAAAGCATCCCCGCGGCACAACACCAGCAATCGATGTCCCCTTATCATCGCCTCTTGTTTCTAACAGCAGCGTTCTTCATCTGTGCTCACTAAGGTTTCAAAAGAATCAGAGATGTGGCACTACTGTGACAGGCAAAGCCATCGAATTCTCCTTTTCCGCCTTTGCGCTTCGAGGAGAAAGCTCTGAATCTGAAATATTTCGCTTGCTCTGAATTTCACAGAGAAAAATACTTAGAGGGAGTCATCCGAGAGGGACATCCATAAATAGTGAGCAATTACAAATTTAGCAAGCGGTTTCAATGAAATGACGAAATGTGTCAACAGAAATCCAAATTTAGCTGCATATCAAGGGACTGATAATCAGAAAAATTAAAAATTAAAAAGAAAAAAGATTATCGCAATAGCAGGAAAGAAAATTCTTACAATAAATGTCAAGAGATTCAAGCTTACAACGAGGCATTACGTTTCCTCAACTACTGCTCTGAATTGCAGAAAATGCCCCAAATGTAGTTTTAAACATGGAAATTTTGGAAAAGATACTTATTTAAAAAATTAATAAAGAAAATACCAATCTTTAAAATGTATTCGTCAAAATACCCAATTTTCACACGGTTAAAATACCCAATTTGTTCTTCTGGTTTTCTGACTTCTCTTTCCTGAAACTCGACTCTGACGAGAAATCCGTAAAAAAAAAAAAAAAAGGAGATTGAGTTCTGCTGTGGCGAGCCGGGTGTTCTTGTTGACGAAATCGAGCTATTTCTGGGCGACTTCGAAACCAGAGGGCGTGCAGCTATGATAAATATCGGGTTGGGCTGAAGAGCGGAGGTAGAAGAAGGTGTCCGTCACTCCCGTCGGCGAGGAAGAAGTTCGGAGGAAGAAATCGAAGAAGAAAATGAAGAATAAGAAGATGAAATAGAATAAAAAACCATAACTTACCTAACGGAGCAGAATGAAGTCGACTTCCTTCTCCATTTTCGCTCTATCTCCACTGCCGAATCCGGAATCCCGACTTTCCCTATTCTCCCCCTCCCCCTCCTGATCCTCCCGACTTTACCTAACTTAGTAGATGTATTATTATTTTGTTTCGCTTTCTTTATATGATATTTATTTAACATTTACTTGTATTATAATACATGGTTGTGTTATGAGTATACAGTTCATTCCCAGGAAACAATCTAATGAACTTTGGAATGTCATTATAGAGTCTTTATCAAGGTTGGATTAGATTTTTCATTTTAATTTTATCTTCAACATTCAAATTTCATTCTATTTATGTGGGCAGTCCTTCCGATCAAGTCTATGTAAAATGAGAATTTGTAGAGGTATAAATGAGCTTACCAAAATAAGATGGTTGTGGGATGTAATATAATGGTTTGCCAAAATTGTGCTAAGCCATTTTTTGTACCATTTATAGGTCTTCAATGGCAGTGAAAGCATAAGGCTTAGCAATATAGTTGAAAAATTAGTCAGATATACATGTCTAATTCTTTTAAGCTAACAAGTAAGAAAGACATGCTAATTTTTTTATTTTTATATAATTTATTTTATTTCTATTATAATATTTCAATAGATAAAATCAAAATGGGAATAGTGTTCAAAATTTATCATAGAGTATGGTTTAAAATCTCCAAGCTATCTAACACTTATTAGTATTATTTTAATATTTATTGGTATTTTAATTTTTTCATTTTTTAAATTAATTAGAACAAATGTATGTGAATTTATAATAAAATTATAAAAGTATTGCTGGTCTTAGTTATGATTTTTATAAATTATTTTTTATTTTCCATTTTCATGTGTATTCAAACAAGAGAATCATGTTTCTTTTCTATTTTCTCTCTTTTTTTTTCATGGGTATCCAAGAAGATATTTATTTATTTTTACTATTTTTTTATTTTTTTATTTTTTTTCTTTATTTTATTTTTCTCTCGACTTTGTATGCTCCAAACACATCCTTAGTATAAACACATGAAATCTTAGGGCATGTTTGGAACCCACAAAAATAAAAAATAAAAAAGGGAGAAAGTTATTTTTTGCTGCTTGGCAGTAGAAAATCATTGAGAGAAAAGAAAATAAGAGAAAAAAAATACTTTCTCTCGTAGTTAACAATGTTTTTCCCACAAAATGTTGAAATTTGGAGAGAACAAAAAAGAAAAAGAATCTTAAGAGAAAATTTAATCATCAAAATTTGAAGATATTACTAATTTTTTTTTCTTTTTTATTTTATGCATGTATCCAACAAGAAAAACTAATTTTCTCTTCCATTTCTCTCTCAATTTTCCACGGGCATCCAAAAAAAAGAAAACAATATTTTTTTCTTTTCTATTTTTTTTTCTTTGTATTTTATCTATCTCCACTTTATTTGTTTCAAACATAACCATAGGGCATGTTTGGAAACGATAGAAAGAAAATAAAATAAAAGGGGAAACAATCCTTTTCTAGTTTTTGGTAGCACAAATTATCGAAGAAAAAAAATATTACAGAAACTTAATTTCTCTCTTGCGAGAAAAAAGAGAAAAAAGAGAAATATTTTGGTATAAAATATTTAATTTAAATCTATTGTAGTGTAATTAATGTAATATAAAAAGATAAAATTATTGTCTTAAGTTCAAATTCATAAAAATATTAAAACATAGTAATCTTATTTATACTTTAGATTTTAATTATTTTAAAAGTCTATTAGTAATATTTTAGTTATTAGGCATGTATATAATTTGAATCATAAAAAATTAAAATTATTAATTTAATTTCTTCCTTTTTTTCTTGTGCATCCAAACAAGAGAAATTATATTTTTTTATTTTTTTCTTATTTTTAATGAAGAAAATATTTATTTTATTTCTACTCTCTCTTATTTTTCTCTTTATTTTATTTTCTCTTTACTTTTTGTATTGAGAACGCACCCTTACCCTTTTCTTCCTCGATAGCAGTAATATCAAATCACAAAGCAGTAACTCCTAAGAAAGTGAATTTTCTTGCTATTTTCATGCCCAAATCAAGAGAAATGAATTTCCCAAAAATATTTACGGGCAACTGGGTGAGCTGCGAGATACCCACTTGCTCGTACCGCACTCGAAGTCTCGAATTCGGACACGTACTTTGACGACAACCATCCTACCAAAACTGCGGCATCCCCCTTCAAACCGCTCTCTTCGTTTTCACCTCTTCCTCATTCTCTCGCTCGCTTGCATCGAACGACAAGAATTTCAACAAGCAGGTGCATAGTGTAGTATTTCTAAAATTCCGTCTTTCAAACGTCTGGAGTTTCTTTTTGAGATCTTGGCAGCAATGTATTGATTTTTACGGTTTCCTGTTTCTTCCTATGTGTCTTCCTATTTGTCTAATGCACGAGACTTCTGTCTCGTGATCCTTTGGAAGTTATCTTCGTTTTTATTTCCGGTGGGGGGAGGGACGGTGGTGGGCTCCTTCGTACTGCCAGGCCCCCAAGAGGAAAAGTTGGTCTCAGCTTTTATCATGCCTCCTGCTTAGCTTGTTTAGTCTTCTTTAGAATGTAGAGAGGGCATCCTTTGTCTCTTTCAAACTAACTGGTTGTATATTTGCAGTATTGGTCTTTGTCTTATGTTTTTACTTTCAATCAGGTCTTTCGTCGTGTCTTTGATTTTTTTCCATATTTCTTTAAATCTGCCCTGGTCACCCTTTTGCTAATAACTTTGGTCCTCTGTAAAACTTGGGTTTTACTCTGTATCAGGAGAATGAATTCTATTATAGTTGATCATTTTTTTTTAAATGGCATATAGTCCTCCAGATGTTGGATGTTGTTTATTGGTTCAAGTGGGGTTCATTGAAGAGAACAGTGTCAAGTAATTGAAGTTACTCTACAGATGGAAGTAAATCTTCACTTATCCTACTAAGCATGCGGTACAACATAGAGAGTTTTAGTCTTTATAGTTTAAAACAAGTGGAAAAAAATCCATCTTTCATTACAGTTTATTACTAATTTCTATTAGTAGAAGTGTAGCGGAGTTTCATAGCATATTGTCTGTCAACAATATTGACCATCAATGTCTGCCTCCAGCCTTTTTATGTAATTTTCTTCGCCATTTTGAATTAAAATAATTATGAGTCAGCTATTATCTTTTAATATATGGTTATACATTGGGTGCTTTTGAAAAAATTAAGTCTAGTAAATTCAGGCCTAGGGGGTTGCTAGGAAGCCATATCTTGATGACTTTGGACTAAAGAAGCCAACATAGGAACTCCATTGATGCTGGAGATATATTCTGAAAATCCTTTAGCATGATGAGCAAGGAAACCAAGGAGTTTGTAAATCTGTCGATGAGAGTTCATAATGCATATTGTTAGTTGGAATAATCCCACATAGGTTGGGAAGTTTAACACAATCCTTGCTCTCCTCTTTTCAAGCCTAAGACTTCTATTGGAGGGATTTTGTTATGTTCCAGATCCACACATTGTGATTCGTAGGGAATAAGAAGAGAAGAAAAAAATCAAGCCAAAGGGAAACTTAAAAACCCTAGGTTCGTTAAGGAGAATGCACAGCCCTGAACTCGTTTAGGAGAACTCAAAACCTTTTGTTTAACCTAAATCAAGACTTCCTTTTTCCCATTCCTTTCCACCCTTAAGTAGGGTTCAATAGTACAAAATTAAAGATATGCCCCTCCATGACATTCAACTTGAAAAGTAAATAAACTTAATGACTTTAGCTTAATAAATAAGTAACTTAACAACTAAGTAGCGTAATGACTAAGAAACTTAATAACTAAGTAATTGACTCAACTAAAGTAATTGACTCAGCCACGACGCCTCCGAATGACTCAACCTATTATTGAGTTTATAACATTACACCCCCCTGGAGAACGAGCTTGTCCTCAAGCTCGAAGGTAGGGTAGGCTTGCCGAACGTCTCCACCTCTTCCCAATTAGTATCCGTGGTATCTGTGGTAGTGTCAATAATTTCTATCCTAAGAGAGGCTACTAGAACAACCAAATCGAGTTGCTAAAGAAAGCAACAACAACCAAGAGGTGCTACCATTAGCAGCCAAAATAAAGAACTCTCAACTCTAAATCTATTGAAAGAATTCTAATTGCTGGAGGAAGCAGCAATGATCAAGAGAATATACCTGATAGGGTCATGGAACACCCACAACTAAGAGCTCCAAGCTCTGAGATTGACGACCACCAATATGCAAGAGAAGTTTCTGAAATCAGGAATCCCACTTCCCCTTTTTCGTTCTCTATTTAAACATAAAATTAGGTTTAGGTTAAACAAGATAGCCCATGGGCTTAGTTAAAATATAACCCATATAAATTATTAACATATATACATGTAATTATCTAAACAACTAACATTAATATAAATTCCAAAATACGGTAACATCCCCCTTCAAATTGATGCGGGTAAGTCAACCAGTAACAATTTGCCAACCAGAAAATTATGACGATGTTGAGTCATGGCTTTGGTGAAGACATCAACCACTTGGAGATCTGAAGAGATGTGAGGAAGAGATATCACTCGACGCTCCAAGGTGTCGTGGATAGAATGACAATCAACTTCAATGTGTTTGGTGCGTTCATGAAAAATATGATTGGTAGCAATCTGAATAGTACTAGTGTTATCCACATGAAGATGCGTCAAGATGGTTTAAGGAAACTCAAGTTCTGCAAGGAGACCGCGGAGCCATATAATTTTAGAACACATAGAGCCATATAATTTTAGAACACATAGAAGACATGGCTTGATACTCTGTCTCAGTAGATGACTTGGACACATGATCTTGTTTCTTACATTTCTAAGAAATCAAGCCATCCCCTAAAAACATACACCAACCTGTAGTAGAGCAACGGGTATCGGGGCACCCTACCCAATTAACCTCACTGTAGGCAACAAGTTGAAGAGATGAGCTGGTAGGAAAAAATAACCCACGAGTAGGAGAACCTCGAAGATAACCAATAATGTGTAGGACTGCCGCAAGATGAAGATGCCGAGGAGAAGACATAGGAGATGTCCTGGTGAGTCGTGGTCAAGTAGATGAGACTCCCAACTAAACACCGATAGAGAGTAGGATCATCAAGAAGGTCCCCTTCATCTTTCCGGTATTTCACATTCATCTCCATAGGAGTAGCAATAGAAGAAGTGTCCGCCAAACCATCTAAGGTAATAATATCTTAGGTATACTTGTGCTGATTTAGGAAAATACCTTTGGCCCAATGATGTACTTCTAGTCCTAAGAAGTACGTTGTTGTGGACTCGATAGTAGAATGAGTACGCCAAAGGCGACACAGACGAGTCAGTGACTCAGGGGAGAAGTGAAGTACATTAGCCAGTATATGTTCTTTTAAATTATTAGTGTCAAGTAGGAAGCCCACAAGGGCAGTATTATAAATAAACAATAACTCTTACCTCGAGCCTTAGCTTATTAGGCCATTCAGAAGGAATGAGGAACTAAGCAAAAACTTACTAGGATCTGTGTTCTCCTTCAATGAACCAAGGTCGGCGTTCCCCTGGAACCCAAGGTGTAGGACTCCCTTTTGATGAGCATGATCCTCTTCTCTCCATCGATTTCTCTATTCTTCCCCCTTCCATTCCGTTCACCATCCTCAATCGTAACAATAGGTCATCCGGGTAGAACAAGGAGACCAGGTTCTGATTCGAAAGCACAAGAAATCCTCTCCCACCATCGCATTACTCGGTCCATGGTTAGAGATCACAACAACGTGAGTTGTCCTAGATCTTTCATATGGAAGGTCAAATGCAGAAGCCGTTGGAGCTTAGTAATCAGACCAAAGTCAGTGCCAGTAAGGATAATATCATCCACATAGACCAAGAGAAGGACTATGCCCGATGCCGACTTGTGAAAGAATAGAGAAGAGTCATACTGGCTTTGTGTAAAGCGGTGGAGAAGAAGTGTACCCCAAAACTTCTCAAACCAACCTCGGGGAGCTTACTTAAGCCCGTACAGAGGACGACGTAGCTTGCATACATCTTGAGGAGAAGAAGTAGTCATACCAGGGGGAAGCTTCATGTAGATATCTTCTTGTAAATCACCATGCAGAAATGCATTCTTCAGATCTATCTGATGCAGATGCCAGGACTATGAAGCAGTAATAGCTAAAATAGTGCAAACCATGGTCATCTTGGCAACTGGAGCAAATATATCCTCATAATCAATCCCATAGTCCTGCGTGTTTCCAAAGCTACGAGGCGAGCTTTGTACCAATCCAAAGAACCATCCGATCGAAGTTTTACAGAGAAAACCCATTTACTCCCAAGAAGCTTAATAGTAGGGGGAAAGTAACAACATCCCAAGTGTGATTTTCCTCAAGAGCTTGAAGTCCTGTTTGCATTGCCTTTTGCCAACACTCATGTGTGCCTGTTTATAGCAAGAAGAAATTAAAATAAATGATAAAGTAGCCACAAGAGAGACAGTGGAGGAGAAAGCATACCTATCAGGGGGTGAGAAGTGCGAGTAGACCGGCGAAGAGTGATGGAAGCAGGAGGAGGAGGAGGAGGATTAGGAGCAGGCGCCTGGTCAGGATCAGGAGGGGGCACAGACAAAGTGGGACTAGGGTCATAAAAACTAGGCATAATAGATAAAGATGCAGATAGTAGCACAACATGAGAGGGAAAGAAATATTGATTTTCAAAGAAAACAACATTCTGAGAAACTCGTATACGACGAGCATGGGGATAATAGAAAATATAGATTTTTTGCGATATAGCATAACCAAGAAAAGCACACTTAACGGATTGGTCTGTAAGTTTATGCCATTCATGAGTAGGTAGATGCACAAAACAAACACAACCGAATGTGTGAAGATCCGCATATGAAGGAGAATGGCCAAATAACTTAAAAAATGGAGAAACATGATGCAATGTAGGAGAAGGCAAGCGATTGATTAAATGTACCGAAGTGGATAGTGGTTCACACCAAAAATGAGGAGGAACAGATAAATAAAGTAAAAGAGTTCGTACCACATCAAGAAGATGACGAATTTTCCTCTCCGTAACTCCATTTTGTTGCGGTGTCGAAGGACACAAATGCTAAGAGATGATTCGTTTGGTTTAAAGAAAATCCTAAAAGTCATTGGACATGTATTCACCACCAGAAGCAGAGCGTAATACCTTGATGCTAGCAGAGAATTGAGTCTCAAGAAGTACAAGAAATCATTTAAATACGACAAAAACTTCAGACTTAGCCCCCTGTAGGAAGTGGACCCAAGTAAAATGGCTAAAGTCATGATAAAAGTAGCAAAGTACTTATAATGCGCATGAAAAACAATAGGACCAATTCCCCAAACATCACTATGAATAATATCAAAACAATGTGTGGTATGAGATCCATGATGAGGAAAAAAGAGAACTTTTCTTTTGCCAAGTTTGCATGATGAACAGTCAAATGAAAGATCCAGAGAAGAACATGTTGTACTTTTTAATAAACCAAAATTAAACACGGTATGAAGTACATCAAAGTTTGGATGGCCGAGACGTCTATGCCTCATTTTAGTTCCAAAACTAATAACATTACATGCAAAGGAAAGTAAAGAAGCACAAGGAATACTAGTAGAGAGAAAAAATTGAATTGGAAAGAGTCGTCCCACTTTAGGCCCCTTCGCGATCATCTTCCCTGACGCTTGATCCTGCACAACACAACCAGATCGAGAGAACTAAACATTATAATTATTATCAACCAACTGACCAACGGAAATAGGATTTGTGGAGAGAATAGGGGACATAAAAATATTAGCTAATGTAGGAGAAAGATCACCAACAACATTGATAGGTAGAGAGTTGCCATCAACAATGTTAGTTTTTAGATTTCCATCATACTTTTTGACATTGCAAAGAGAAATAGCAGTGTTGGTCATATGGTTAGAAGCTCTAAAGTCAACATACCATGGGCGAGTAGAAACTTTATTCTTACCTGAGAGCCCAAAAGTAAAAATGGCAGAAATGATCATCTGTTGTACCATTTAAGGAGTGAGTGTACTCGGACTTGTCGAGACTGTAGAAATAGTATTCAGTGTAATCGGCATGGCAGGAGGCAAGGAAGTAAAACTAGAAGTACCTGTGGAGGCTTGATAAGCAGTGCCCTTCTTCCTTTCTGGGCGAATAGGACAAGCGACGAGGAGATGACCTGTTGGCTTATAGTACCTACAAATCTTCTTAGTGCAATCTCGAGCAAAATGACCAAATTATTTACAGTTGAAGCACTGGACGGACTTCATGTCCCTACCCTAATTTCTCCCTTGTGCGGCATATGCCACAGGAACAGGGGCATCCGTGTTAACCCGACATTCCATGGCGACCTGAGTGGCAATACGTTGTTCCTCCCTTAGAAGCTCACCCAAACAGGTATCCAGAGACAATATAGGATGACGATTCATTAGATTGGAACTGGCAATGTCAAAATCTGAACGGAGCTTCATCAAGAATTGATCTCTCTCGCTTGTCTCATGCATGACCTGAACAACAGAGAGAATACCAACTAGAACATTCTCATAAACAATCTCGGCATAGTTGGCCCAAAGGTTTAGAAACCCAGAATAGAATTCTTCAATAGAGAGGCTGCCATGTGTGAAATTAGCCATCTCATATTCCAATTGAAACCACCGAGCCGTGCTATTATGGTTTTAAATCTTGTGGAGGTATTCCACATATCAGCTACATTTCTATAGGGCCGCAAATTTAGAACAAAATGTGGCTCAACATAGCCAAGTATCCAGGTCATTACCGGAGCATCCATGGTTGTCCCCTTTAACAAAGCTGCGGCCTCTTGAGGTGCCAGATCACTTTCATCTATATGACCCATAACTCTTTTCCCATAATAAATAAACGGAATTGAAATGCCCATGTAGAGTAGTTCTTACCCATGAAACGAATAGGTAAAACATATAACTTGTCAATTGACATGATGAAATATAGCAAGCCACTCAGATACACAACAATCTGAGTGCAAACATTGCTGAAATGCAATCCTGGAGTCACCAATTTTTTTTTCTCACTTTGCGGAAAATGGTTTTATGAGAATAGATGCTGTAAACTTCAACTCAGAACTCAATCTAAAAAGCTGACAAATCAAATAAACATGTTCCAATCATTTGTCTCAATCAAAAAATCCAAACTAGAATGGGTCACAAAATTAAAAATCCGAAACAGGAACCAATAAACCATCCCGTCCGGGTTGAGTAGGTATGGGCTGGTATGGGTTAAACTTTGCCAACTTAGGAAGGTTTAATATTTCAACAGTGTCGTCGTCCTCCTCGCGCCAAAATAGAGGTCGAACTTGGTTTTTCTTACAGGTGCTGCTAAGGACGAAGCTAAATCAGCAAAACAATCCATAAAAGGTTGAGGGGTTCGGTTTCGTGACGTTTAGCAGCAAACCAATCCAAAAAAGAAATCTTGCAAGTTTCTGAAATCTGTTGTTAACCAGCAAAGCGGTACTTCTGGAAACGGCAACAAGTGCCAAAATAGTACCAGCACCATGGAAAAAAAAAGTATAATAGTAGCTCAGATACCATGTCAATAATTTCTATCCCAAGAGAGGTTGCTGGAATAGCCAAATCGAGTTGCTGAAGAAAGCAGCAACAACCAACGATTTCCACCAAGAGGTGCTGCCGTGAGCAGCCAAAATAAAGAGCTCTTAGCTCTAAATCTACAGAAAGAATTCTAATTGTTGGAGGAAGCAGCAATGATCAAGAGAATATACCTAATAGGGTCACGGAACACCCACAACCGAGAGCTCCAAGCTTTGAGAATGATAACCACCAATATGCAAAATAAGTTTCTGAAATCGGGAATCCCACTTCTCCTTTTCCGTTCTCTATTTAAACATAGAATTGGGTTTAGATTAAACCAGATAGTCCACGGGCTTAATTACAATATAACCCATATAACTTATTATCCTATATACATGTAATTATCTAAACAACTAACATTAATAAATTCCAAAATATGGTAACAAGCAGCCCACTAGATGACCCTTTAGCTTAGCACCAGCAATTTCAGCATCCTGAGTATCAAAGAATGCCCCATGGTTTTGGAGACCAACTGTAGCATTTAAAAAATCCATAATGTTTCTCCCAAGTGCAAATGTAATGTCCTGTTCCACGGTGACTTCTGCATTGCCACTGTCTCCCTAGCCATGCCCGACAAGTTTCCCATTGACAAAAGCATGGAGAACATTATTGAGTCCATTGGTCGAATACCACAAATAGTTACTAACATCAGCAGTGGTATTAATTTGGTTCAGCCGTCTAGATTTTACAAAGGAGTCACTCTGTGAGATGGCCACAGGTTCAATCATCCAGTTCCAACCTGACTGGAATACTTCCGAAGAACCAACAATATTTTGGGCACTAGACTTAAGGCATCTCATCGCCAAACGAGTAGTTAGAGAGTTAATCTTTGCTGTGTTGAAGACCACATTTTGACAATCAGCAGGTAAAACATATGAGGTACCCCAAAAACTGACAGTAGCATCAGACTCTGTACCTCCATTGGCGAGAAAAAACAGCACAACTACCTGTATCTATTTTTTTATGGAACTCTGTCCCACCATTGCTGCAAGACATGAATGAATACAGTGTCCCAACATCATTGCATTCCAACAAATTAAATTCCTCTGTGAGATTTGGTAAAAAACTCTTCTAGTATCATCCACCTTAAGTGCCTTGACATGCATGTCATGAAACTGGGTGGCAACAACATACACCCTACCAAACAGGGACACGACTCCTATTTTTGAGATCCAAACATTCATAATTATGATTGTCTGCCCACGTTCGTCTAGTGTACCCTCACATTTTTGTGCATAAACTACTGAAAAATACACAACTGCTATGGCTCCACAAAAATTCCAACACAAGGCAGAGATAGGTATATTCTTCTGTCCCTTGGATCAAAGAATGAGTGAACACTAGTAAGATTCCCCAATGTGTAGTAACGAACAATGAGAGCATTCCATGCCGGTCCATGCTATAAAAAACAAAATGAGAAGCTTTGATTTCTAGACATTTGGCATACATGTCAACTAAGGTCACTACCAACTTGCTACTCATAGGAATATTGTCACTATTAACCAAGTCATGAATCCATAGACCAATATCTAACACCTTCAATTGGGCACAAACTGAGAGGACTGAAATAACATCAACACTATCTAGCTTAACACTGCAAACATCAATTTTTTGAAGAACCCAATAGCCACTTTAGGTGGCCTATTCTGAGCATACCCGACAATCATACTAGTCCACACCTTTGGTTTGTTCGCAGAGTTTGAAGTGAACTAGGTACTAAGCTCAAGCACCCCATGTAACTGACCTGCTCGACTGAGAACAACCACCATGCAGGCATAGTTTTCAGTCATTGGAGCCAGTCCATGTTCATCAAATTGCCCAGAATTATGTACTAAACTACCATGAGCATAAACACTGAACAAACCTAGGTAAGTTACCTCATCTAGTCCAACACCATGAGATTGCAGTTCAACAAACAAATCAAGTGAATCTCTGCATAACTCACGCGCTGCAAAACCAACAGCTTCCTCTATGGGTCCATTAACCCCTTCTCCAAGATCTAAAGCACCCATTCCAGAAATATCTCCCACATTATCACCTACATTGTTAGCAATAACCGTAGGGTTTTGGGGGTCATCTTCAGGGATATTTCTCTCAACATTTCCAACAAGGTTTGCCCCAAAGAGTGTTATTGAAGAGGCTTTAAGACCAAACCCAGTAATGGATATGTACAATCCCTCTCAGTCATCTCTATAATATATTCCGAAGATATTTATAGAAATATACAAACCCAACGGATCACTTGCTGCAAGAAGAAAACCCATCACAACCCCTGAGTGGAAGGTACTAATAAAAGCCTTTCCTATGCCCCTTCTACCCTCTAAGGTTGTTCTAGCATTAGCATATGTGGCAATCTTCATTCCAAGAAAACCAGAGAAAACAAAAGTTAGAGCACACAAAATACTCACCATTGTCATAGCCTTTGCTTTGGGACCTTCAATCAATATTCTTTCAAATATAGCCTGGACTTCCCTGTAGTTGCAACCTTTGACATAACCATCAATAAAAGCACTCCACGATACAATATCTCGTTCAGGAATTAAGTCGAATAGCTCCCTTGCAGACACCATATCACCACCCTTTGCATAGCCATCCACGATAGAATTCCAAGAAACCATAGTTGTAGCTGTTCTTGGAACACCCAACGTCCCCATCTCTCTAAACAGCTTCAGCCCCTGGCCTGGGTTTCTGCCTTTTAAGTATCCAACAATCACCACATTCCAGGATATTTGATCTCTAATAAAGATATTACCAAATAGGGGACGAGCAGTTGCCAAAACTTCATTTGCCCTCAACATTACAATGGAAAACCTTAACGAGTTCACAAATAAACTAGACTAAGTATAGTAAGAATTCATTGCATTCCACGCAGAAACATCCTTCACCAGTATTTCATCAAAGAGTTGGCAACCTTCCCTTCTGAGGCCTCAATGTGATGCTTCTTGATTTCTAGCAATGTCTTAGACATTATACTGGAAGACTCATGCATTCCATCACACAATGCTTAAAACTTTGTGCGTATTTCTCCTGATAGATGGAATATGGCAAGCCATTTTTCTCAGGATGAAGAATCACTCATTGTGTTCCCACTCTGATACCACGTTGTTACGGTCCCAAATCCACACATTACGATTCGTAGGGAAGAAGAAGAGAAGAGAAGAATCAAGTTGAAGGGATGCTTGAAAACCCTAGGTTCATTTAGGAGAACACACACCCCTGAGTTCATTTAGGAGAACTCAAAACCCTTTGTTTAACCTAAATCAAGACTTCCTTTTTCCCATTCCTTTCCACCGTTAACTAGGGTTCAAGAGTAAAAAATTATAGATATGCCCCTCCATGGCATTTAACTTGAAAAGTAAATAAACTTAATGACTTAACTTAATAACTAAGTAACTTAACAACTAAGTAACTTAATAACTAAGTTGTCAAATTTATGGAAAAGAGAAATACTTCATTGACTTCATTAACTTATTATAATCATAGTACATGACCCTCTATTTATAATAGAGGAAGGTAGGAGAGTCCAATTACAATAAAACTACCTTTGTCCCAATTACACCCAAACTCTAACACTTAAAGATAAGTTCTAGCATAATAAAATAACTCAATATAGAAAAATGACAAATATAACTCAAACAAGAACTCTTCTAGGACGTGACTATAAGATAAAGATGCCTTTGTGAGTCCTTCTTGATCTTCCAACTTATGTGATAAGGATGTTAGCTCGTGGTAATCATGGTGGGTCCTACTTCTTATGTGCTTGGGCCCATCTTGTGGGCCTTCCTTGGCTGTGTGACCCATCTTATAATACTCTTAGATATGTAGACCTTCCTTGGTCGTGTGGGCTTGGGCCTATCTTCCAACACTCCCCTTCAAGCTGGGGGTGAGAGAACAATATGAACTCTCAGCTTGTTGCAAATGATGTATAAAACCTTTTTTTTTTAATAAAATGACACATCTTCCAATATGCCTTAATCTTCCAACACTCCCCCTCACGCTGTTGCGTCCTTCCATAAGGCCCTGCTGCCATAATATAAGTGAGAGTAAAAATCACTCCTAGCCCGTAAAACAATGCTCCATACTCCATTCCTAATGCTGGATGTAGGGCACACTCCGTCTTCTATAGGTAGTGTGTCTATCGACATCGCTCTGAAAAATCCACCACCGTGTCCCTCCATAGGACAACGACTCTCAAGTGGTAGGAGTAATAAAATCCATTACAGGGGGGTAGTGGGTTTATTTATAATGGTGTCCCAATCTGGACATCGACTCTAATGGTATCCCAACCGTGATGTTTTTTAGAGTTAAATTTATCATGGTGTCCCAATCAGGGCACCGACTCTCGTGGTGTCCCAACCGTGATATTTTTGAGAGTCAAATAAATTATGGTATGAGAAAAAGTACTGAGGCCACCTCTTCTTCAATAATAATGTCTCATCCAAAGAGACATAATAGCAGCAGTTGTAATGTAACACGTCCATCTTCCAACACATATAACACAAACCAAAATAATAAACCTTGTAGAAGGACCCATGAAATAATCATAATCAGATATAAATATTTTTTCTTAGATGCATAAGCTTCATCTTTTGTGCTCCCAATTTCTTGAATATTATGGTCACATAAACTTATCCACAACATATGGAATAAAATACCTCTTTCTTGTACTTCTTGTACTTCTCCCCCTCAAGTTGGAAGGTAATGGCAGTGATCCCAACTTGAACCAAATATCATAGATGCAAAAATAAGCCAAAATAACATAGATGTAGTAATAAGCCCTTAAACTAGGGAGAAGTGAGATATTTTCCTGATATAGCATCTCAAACAGTGACACAAAACAAAGGGCATAAATTCAGATTTTTCAATACAACAGAATACCAGCATGACCTTTGATTCTTTCAATACAAATATATCTTTAAATATATATCCGATTGACATGAAATTTTCTCCTTATGAAACTAGACTTAAATAAATTTCATCCAAGTATAACATTTCTTCATAAAATATAATTATCAAAATATAAATAATCTGATAGATTTTGGTCTCTGTCATCTGGCCGAACTAAGCAATGTTTTTTCTTTTTTTCCAGCATGACCATCGACTCTTCCAATATCAATATATCCTTATAAAAAAACCCAGATAAAGAATTGGTTGAATAGGTAAGAAAATAGACTTACAATTATTTCTTTTGATATATAATTTTCCATATAAAGTCTTGTTGTTATAGATAAATACCTCGTAAGTTGAAGCTTTCTACTATTGCTCAAACCTTTTTTTCAATCTGACATTCGCTGCTTCAAATATCGTTTTATCTTTGTAGATAAATCCGATTGAAAATTGGTTGAAAATGTAAGAGAATACACTTAAAAATATTTATTTTGACATATATATATATATATATATATATATATATATATATATCTTCATATAAAGTCTCGTTCTTGATAGCATAAAATACCTCGAAAGTTGAAGTTTTCTGCTGCTACTCGAACCTCTTTCACAATCTGACCTTCGCTCATTAAAATATCGATTTCTCTTTGTAGATAACTCCGATTGGAAAAATAGTTTTTCATTGGAAATTAGACTCAAATATATTTTTATCAATATATAATTTACAAAATGAAAATATAAGTATAGAGGTCAAAAACACAAAGCAAACTATGGGTGTAGGAACTGAAAAAAAAAACTACGAACCTAGACTTAGGGTTTAGGGTTTAGAGAAAAGGATCTCATTATCTCTGTGGGTTGACCAAGTCAACTCACATAAATTGCTCTAATACCATGTTGAATTTATGGAAAAGGGAAATAATTTATTGACTTCATTAACTTATTATAACCAGAGTACATGACCCTCTATTTATAATAGAGGAAGGTAGGAGAGACCCCTATTTATAATAGAGGAAGGTAGGAGAGTCCAATTACAATAAAACTACCTTTGTCCAAATTACACCCAAACTCTAACACTTAAAGGTAAGTGCTAGCATAATTAAATAACTCAATATAGATAAAAGACAAACATAACTCAAACTAGAACTCTTCTAGGACGTGACCATAAGATAAATATGCCTTTGTGAGTTCTTCTTGATCTTTCAACTTATGTGATAAAAATGTTAGGTTGTGGTAATCATGGTGTGTCCTACTTCTTATGTGATTGGGCCCATCTTGTGGGCCTTCCTTGGTCGTATGACTCATCTTATAATACTCTTAGATAGGTGGGCCTTCCTTGGTCGTGTGGGCTTGGGCCTATCTTCCAACATAAGTAATTAACTCAGCCACGACGCTTCTGAATGGCTCGGCCTGCTATTGAGTTCATAACATCTACCTCAATGTGCTTTGTTCTCTCATGGAAGACCAGATTCGAGGTGATATGTATTATTGTTTGATTATCGCAATATAGATCCATAGGGGTTTCTTCATAAAATCCAATTCAGTAAGAAGGGATCTGATCCATAGAAGCTCACTAACTGTGTGTGTCATGGCCCGGTATTCCGCTTCTACACTAGACCTTGCAACTACATTATGCTTCTTGTTTCTCCATGTAACCAAGTTCCCTCCAACCATTGTACAATATCCAGAAGAAGATTTTTAGTCATCTGGGGATCCGACCTAAATTACATCTGAGAACCCTTCTATGTTGAAGTGACTATGGTTCTTATAGAGAAGCCCTCTTCATGGAGTTCCTTTCAAACATTGCAATATTCTTTCTAGTGCTTTCCAGTGAGTAACTTGTGCATGTATTAATTCACCACACTTATTACATATGATATATCCAGCCTTGTTACACAAAGATAAATGAGTTTCCCCACAAGTCTTTGATATTTTTCGATATCCACATCTTCTCTAGTGCCTGCAGATAATTTTGTATTTGAATCCATAGGGGTTTCTGCTAGTTTACACCCCATCATTCTTGTCTCCTCAAATTGATCAAGGACATACTACCTTTGAGATAGTATAATCCTATGTTTGGACTGTAGTACTTCAATACTTAGAAAGTATTTAAGTCGTCCAAGATCTTTTGTTTGGAATTCTTCATATATCTTTTCCTTAGTTTCCCGAATGCCCTCGAGATCACTACCGGTTAAGACAATATCATCAACATATTGTCTTAACATACTACCTTTGAGATAGTATAATCCCATGTTTGGCCTGTAGTACTTCAATACTTAGAAAGTATTTAAGTTGTCCAAGATCATTTTTTTTGAATTATTCACATATCTTTTCCTTGGTTTCCCGAATGCCCTCGTGTTCCCTACCAGTTAAGACAATATCATCAACATATACGATCAAAATCACTTTGCCTTTAGGTGTGTCTTTAAGAAATATGGAGTACATAGCGGAGGATAGTTCAGTAGGAGAAGGAGAAGAAGAGTCTAGAATTAGGAGTAACGTGGCACATACATCATCAAAGGTGGGAATAGTAGAGGCGCTAAGGAGTTGACTTTTAGCAACTTCGAGATATGGCTTAATGTTTCCTAGGCAAATGGCAGTGGCTAAGGTTTCCTTTTGGTTGTCTTGGATAGAGACATCGGTGGAGGTAGGCTGAGCTAGCTTCCATTCTTGAAGAAGGCCTCTAAAATGAGCCAAATATTCCTGGATATTTTCTCCTTCTTTGGAGTATATCATATGGCATGTGTAAGTTGTCAGAGCTAGAGTACAACTTAGCACATATCTCCAAAATTTGTTTATCGGTCAAGAGGAATACCATTGTTGGAGACAGGTTCTTCCATGTTGTTGATGAGCCAACTAATTTCCAAAGTGTCATTTTTAACCACTTAGCATAAGCAACATTTTCTTCATCAATGTTTGGCCCAAGTTTGGTGAGTTGACCAAGTAGGTCCCTTGTTATAAGGAACTGTCGAACCGATGTGGACCAGCTCAAGAAATTTGATATCCCTCGCAAGGGTATGGTGGTAATCTTGAGAAAATCATTCTTGTTTCCCATGTATTCTTCCGCCATAAAAGGCTTTCTAAGGGGAATAATGTACTCAAATTTGAAGTAGCCTTGGAGATTCAAGTGCAACCAAGGGAGCTTGGGTAGAAGGTAGGAGAACCTGAGCTTATCAAGTCTTTAGGTAAGAAGGGAACCCTCTTGGGCCAGTCAACTTGCTGGCCAAAAATTTATGTAATTAATTCTCTAGTCTTCCTTGTAGAGAATAGTAAAAATTAATCAATAAGCTTGACATCTAGGTAAGGTAGCAATTTCTAATTAGATCTTTCCAAGATCATTCCAAAAATATATTTGACTCCAGCTTGGGATAAACTAGTCTAGATTCAGTTCCTCATGAAATATAGAAGATATGATTGATAAAAATCCAATAAAATCAGGCCTAATCAAGAAGATATTGTGAGATCTTCAAAAATAGCAATATTTCTTCAAATGGATTGGCATCAACTAGACTTCAAAGGACCACTTCCTTTCTTACTTTGTGCTTGATTCTTTTTATGTAAAATAAAATATTATATTATTTATTTTACAAGAACAATAAACCAACTCGTGGCTCTCAAAAAATTCTCCAAAAAATCTCAAATCCAAGTAGGTTTTTTCAAACAACTCGGTTAATGGAGAAGCTTAGCATGTAGGCTAAGTAATTAGATTTCTGAAATCCAATGGATTAAAAACAACTAATAATATTCTCAAGAATATTTTTCTTCATCAGGAAAATCTTTTTCCCACAAAATTATAACTTTTATGCAAAAATCTCAACATAAACCGATTTTCAACCAAGAACTTGCAAATCGACAAAAATGCCTTGGTAAATTTCTTCTAATCCGAGATGCATAGTTCTCAATAATTTCATAAGATGAAGACAAAAATAAAATCATCTTTGAACCATCTTCAAAATATCCAAAAGCCAAGAACATGAAGTAATAATAACAAGAATGAAAAACTTATCTCACAAGCTTCAATCTTGCTTCACAAAGAGATTTCTATGAGTAGCTTTGATCATAACTTCTTAGAGCATTCTTTTGAAGTGGGGATCCTAAATTTGATGCTCTAATACCATGTTGAATTTACAACCCTATGTTTGAAACCTCGAGCAAGATGAGAGAGGGAGAAGAAAATGAGCAAAGAGAGAGAGAGAGAGAGAGAGAGAGAGAGACAGAGAGAGAGAGAGAGACAGAGAGAGAGAGAGAGAGAGCTCAGGTAGAGAGGAGAGAAGAGTGTTGTGGTCCCTAGCCATGGATCGAGTAATTAGGCGTGGGATTGTGTTATGGACTACATAGCATCCAGAGTAATCAGTAGACGCAAGGTTTAATTTATGCAATTCCCAGTTTATGTTGTTAGAAGGGTTTTATTGTAATTTCCTTCAACCTTGTTTGGCTTGTATGCATTCCCGCTAGAGAGACAGAGGCCTCTTTGATTTTGTGCTTCTTTGAGTTCTCTGATTTCATTGTTGCGGCACTAGACGGACTAGCAGAAGTCCGAGCAATATATGCTCCAAATTGAAGACTTATTTGATGAGGTGGACGCAGAGGAGCATCTTGTGCAAAATCTTCCCCCATGCGCAGCTTAAGTTGAAGAAGAATCTCCTTAATTTCGTTCATCTGGGTGGAGATAGCAACTTGGTCAGTCCGAAACTCGTCAATGGAGTTGCGTAAATCCGCTGGAGAGGAATAATCGTCCAAGGTGGTTCGCTCTGATACCAAGTTGATATGCCCCATTTCCATGGATCTGCCACCAGACGATCTCTTCTTGGTTTCGGATTGGAAGACGTGAGGCTAACCAAGCTTTCGATGGAAGATTGTACCTTAGGCCTCGTTAGAGAGAGAACCTGTTCTCATTTGCAACTATGATCAATGCTTACCTCATTACTTAGCCCGAACTCCCTATAAAGGGGATTAGGGAACACATACAAGCCAAGGCCCAACCCTACGGCACATGTTTGAAGGAAATTACAATAAAACCCTCCTAACAACATAAATTGGGAATTGCATAAATTAAACTCTGCTTCTACTAATTACTCTAGATGCTATGGTGTCGATAACAGATTGGTGAATCCAGCACTATAATAGAGCTGCAACTCTCGGTAATGAGGAAAAGAGTCTCTTTTCTGTACAACTTGGTTGCTATTCTCAATAAGGGTTGAGAAACCCTTGCTGCTCTTGGACAGGAGAGGGATTGGCCTGGCTGCTCACTGCTGACTGAGATTAGGACCCTTCTTGCTTCTTGCTGCTGCTCACAGCTGAGAGGGGTTAGGGATTCCTAACCCTGTTCCTCATTGGACTAGTGGCTGAAGCACCTCTATTATGGGTTGCTCTTAGTATAGGGCTGGAAAGCCCCAACCTTTGCTCAGAAAGAGAGAGAGAAACCCTCTCTTACTGCTGTGGATGAATGAGAGGCTATAGCCTCTGGTTGAGCTCGAAAAAGGTAAAGAACTTCCCCGCTTGGTTTCGGTAAGAACAAAAAACAGAAATCAAGAGAGAAAGAAGAAAATCAGATTCAAGAGGGAACCTGCACATGGAGCTCTTCAAGGAGACCTCCCAAACCCTAGAGCTCGTCAAGGAGAACTCCAAACCCTATTTAACTTAATTTAATGCTTGCTTTTCTTCTATTCCTTTACCCTCTAAATAGGGTTTGACGTCATTAGAGTTTAGGGCTTAAAAATTATAATTTTGCCCATGCAGCATGTACCCTTACATAGTTAATGAAACTTTTTACTTAAAATTAATATAAAATATGAAAGTAAAAGTTATTAACTCAGCAAGTCATTGATACCTCCTTTGGGTGACTCGGTTAGCTATTGAGTCCTCAACATCTGCCCCCCTTGGAGAAAGTTGGGTAGACCTATTTGAAGTTGGCCAACTATTCCCATGTAGCAGCTGCTGGTTCGGTGTCCTTCCATTGGACTAGAATCTCCCACTGGTCATTAATAGGGTGGGCACACAATACCGTGGCTGGAGTAAGAATAACCAGCCCATTGCCCATCGAAGGAAGTGATGAGGTTGAAGGAGGAGGTGGACCCCGAAAGGGTTTAAGTAAGGAGACACGGAACACATCATGAAGTTTGGCCATTGTGGGAAGTTGCAGTTGATAGGCGACTGGCCAGCTATTGAGTGTTGGCGGTAAGATTAGACTCATAACCATACGTAGTCTCCTTGTATGCGATATCCCAGAGTCCCTTGTCATAGAAGTCCTTCATACGAACTTGTGCTTTGAGGAGGTGAGCCAAAATATTCTGTAGCACCTGGTCCCGTTCAAGTAGTGCTTGATCAATAGACTCCACTAGGGTGGAGCCCAGAGTATACTAGAGAAGCCAAGGAGGATCTCTTCCATATAGAACATTGAAGGAAGTAGACTACTATGCGGTGTGGAAGGAAGTGTTGTAACAATATTCAGCCCATGGTAGCCATTGAACCCAGATTTTAGGACGATCACCCACTAGACATCAGAGATACATTTCCACAGTGTGGTTAACTACCTCTATTTGGCCTTCTGTTTTAGGATGATAGGATGAGGAAAATTTCAACTTGGTGCAACATAGACGAAAAAGTTCCTGCCAAAAAGTTTTGCTAAAGACCGCATCACGATTACTGACAATCGATTCTAGAATGCCATGTAAACAAACAATATGCTCGAGAAATATCTGTGCCACTTTGGATGCCATATATGGGTGTGCCATGGGAATAAAGTGAGCATACTTGAATAGCCTACCCACCACCACAAATAATACCGATTTTCCAGAAGATTGTGGAAGATCTTTGACGAAATCCATAGAAATATCAGCCCACACTTGTGTACGAAGTGCAAGAGGCTGCAGAAGACCCGATGGACTTAAGTGTTCGGTTTTGTTACATTGACACAACGGACAAGATGTTACATATGCTGTAATGGAGGTCTTCATAGCCTACCAATAGAAATTCGCTCGAATGCGATGCAATGTTTTCTGTATGCCTTCATGAGTGTTGTCATGGTATGCAGAGATGATGGCTGAAACTAACTCTGAAGTGTGTGGTACATATAAGCGTAAATTGTACTAAATAAGAGAATCTTGAATGACCCATCTAGAGTCCAGTGCCCCCTCTGTAATTTTTTAGTGTAGATTGAGAAGAATCGGATTGCTGGCATTTTGCTCCTTTACCAAGTATAAAAGAATAAAACGAGGCTGGCTGATAGCATTGAGAAGTGGTGGAGTCTTCAAACGTCGTGACAAGGCATCAACTGTCTTGTTTAACCTCCTGGTGTGGTATTCCACTGTAAAGTCGAATCCAATCAATTTACTAATCTAGTGTTGTGGAGGAGTAGTCGTGAGGCACTGCTCTAGCAAATATTTAAAACTTTAATGATCAATACGAATGAGAAATGCATGGCCTCATAAGTACGGTCTCCAATGTTGGACAACTTTGGGCAACCCAATTAACTCACGTTCATATGCTGGCAATTTGTGATGCTGTTCTGCCAACTGTCTTTTGAAATATGCAATAGGGTGAAAGTGTTGTTGTAGAACGGCCCCAATGCCCCCATCGGATGCGTCACACTCAACCTCAAATAAATCTTCAAAATTGGGAAATTGTAGAACTGGTGCAGATGCAATAACTAGTTTGAGATCTGAGAATGACTGTTTTGCCTGATCATTCCAAATAAATGAATTATTCTTGAGGAGACTTGTCAATGGTGTTGCTAACGGTCCATAATTATTGATAAATTTTCTATAATATCCCGCCAATCCCAAAAACCCTCTCAAAACAGAGGTATTCATAGGCGTTGGCCAATTAGCAATGGCTTGAATTTTTTGGAATCAACCGTAACCCCATCATAGGAAATAATATGGCTGAGATAGGCCACATGTGATGTCGCAAATGAACATTTAGATTTTATTAAATATAGTTGATGTGCTCGTAACAGTTGAAATACCATTCTTAAATGCTTTAAATGCTCACTTCCGGATTGGCTGTAAATGAGTTTGTCATCAAAGAATACAAATAAAATTTTGTAGAGATAGTTACATAATACCTCATTTATTAACGCTTGGAATGTGGAGGGTACGTTGGATAACCCAAATGTCATGACCACAAATTCAAATGTTAAACACCTAGACAATACTACCCAAAATATCGGCCTAAAAAAGACTGGCCTAGTAGGTAGCAGAAAGCCAAACACTTAACCCAGGATCATAACATCACACACCCCTTGGAGAAAGAGTTTACCCTCAAGCTCGTACGAGCCAACGCTCAACAAACTCCTCCGTTTCGAGCCGATGTTTATGGCGGCCCACTCTAGTGATGACCCACTTTAGTGACACCACTAGGTTGTCCCCTCCGCTAGGTCACCCCCTCTAGGATTCGAACCTGCAACGTAAGTAGTGGCTTTGATACCAAATGTTAAAAACCTAGCCAATACTACCCAAAAGACCCACCTGGTAGGTAGCGGAAAGCCAAACACTTAACCCTAGAACCTAAATAATACTCCCACTGTTATGAGCCGACGACCATGATGACCCACTCTAGTGACCCGAAATGCCTTTTTTTACTACACAGTTCTCTAGGTCGCCCCCTCTGGGATTCAAACTTGTAAAATTTATATAGCTCCGATACCAAGTTGTTATAGTCCCTAGCCATGAATCGAGTAACTCAGCGTGGGATTGGTGAATCCAGCACTGTAATAGAGCTATGGCTCTCGATAATGAGGAAAAGAGTCTTTTTTCTTTACAACTTGGTTGTTGTTCTCGGTAAGGGTTGAGAAACCCTTGCTGCTCTTGGATAGGAGAGGGATTGGCCTGGCTACTCATTGCTGAGTGAGATTAGGACCCGTCATGCTTCTTGCTACTGTGCAAGACTGAGAGGGGTTAGGGATCCCTAACCCTGCTCTTCGCTGGACTAGTGGCTGAAGTACCTCTATTTGGGGTTGCTCTCAGTATAAGGCTGGAAAGCCCCTACCTTTGCTCGGAAAGAGAGAGAGAAACTGTTGAGGACTCAATAGCTAACAAAGTCATACAAATGAGGCGGACTAAGTCACTGATTTAATAGCTTTCTTTCCATATTGTTTAAAATTCGTTTTATGCACTATTTAAGTTAAATTACCACAAGGGCAGAGTTGTAATAATTAAACCTAAAACTATGTTGGCTTCAACCCTTCTTAGAGGGAAAGAGTAATGAGAAAAGGCAAGTCTTGAATTAGGTTAAACAAGGTTTGGAGTTCTTGATGTGAAATTTTTATTACATCGGTTTTTATACCTCGCAAGCGTACGAATCGTTCATGTAATCTAGCGGTAAGCGAGGGTCATATCCACAGGGAGGACTGAATTTTGTGTATTCTTCAGTCAGCTAGCCTAACCAAATATGTTGAATTAATCTGAACTAAACACTAATTATATCCTAAATTATCAAGCAATAATCTAATTAACTACTTGCACAATAGGAAATGTAAACTCTGGATTTATCGTGATTCGTGCCTCTCTCGAGCGCCACGTAACCACAAATCCGGATTCTCAATCCTTGCGTCTAGCCCCTCTCAGGTGCCTAGAGTTAATGACAGAGATCGGATTATAATAGAATGCAGTGAATCAATTTCCTATTGTGATGATGCTAAAATTATCAACTCTGGATTTTATTGTGATTCGTGCCTCTCGAGCGCCACATAATCACGAATCTAGTTTCTCAATCCTTACATCTAGCCCCTCTCGAGCACCTAGAGTTAATGACAGAAATCGGATAAAAATACCAGAATCCAACCTAAATTTCAATCCTACCCTAACTAGCTAATTTAATCAAATATTCAGTAAACAAATATTCGATAAACATTAATTCTCAAATAAAATTTAATAAAAATTCAAAACCTAAGTTCAAACTATAGGAAAATTAATTACAAAATGATAGATTACTCCCCTTCTCCTTCCTTTCGCTCGGGCAGCAAAGGCTCGTTCTCACGGGTGCTGCAATTTCCAGAAATTGATGGCTTCAGGTTGCAAGAGCGAGTGGCCGGAGGTAGAGACGCCGCCAAGGAAGAAGGATAGAAACCCATGGATGGAGGTGGTACGGCGGACAACGGAATGGAGCTGAAATCCTCTGATTGGCTCTCTCAAGTCTCAGTCGGAGTTGGAATAGCTCCAGAAATGGTCGAAAATGGGTAATCGACGCCGGAGGATGGTCAGAATGCGGAATCGGCGCCGGACAAGCCTGCTCAGGTCACCTCTCTACCTGGCGAGCAGAAAATGGTAGCGTCAAGCTCACCGCGATGGAGACTCTCTCGAGCTCTCCTGGGGTCTGTTCTTGGTTACCGGACGATGGTGGACGACGGTGGCGCTGCAAACAACGGCTGCAAATCCTCTTGGGTCTCCCTTCTTTCGGTTGGCGGCCTTCCCTATTTTTCCCCTCCCGCTCCCTTTCTATTGATCGATTTTGCCCTAAAAAATCCCTCTCTTCACTATTGGCATTTTTTTAAATATCTCCTTCTCCACCAAAATTCTCTTGAAATTCCATAATTGAATCCATAAAAATCATTTCAGGAAGAAATAAACCTTAAAAGCAATGAAATATAATTCAGGAGAGATAAATATGCAATGTAAGCAGTGATTAATGCCAAATTCAATAAATGCATGTTTCATTTGAAAACTGATAAATACCCACTTATAACACAATTATAAGGGTTATTCTATTATAATTAACTTAGTTCTCATGTCAGAATCTGGCATCTATCACACCCCAAACCTAAATCTTTGCTAGTCTCTAGTAAAACAACAACATAACCAAAATTAAGCCTAAGAAAACAAAATGCCACTTTTGTAGGGAACACGATTGCATTTAGCGTACGCAACAAGCCATTAAACCCCTACTTTATGGTAGTGGACGAGTTGTGTCTCGTGAGGGTTTGCATGAAACTTACCCACACAATTCATCTAAATCAATAATATAAAAAGAAAACTGAAGAAAATCTACTCCTCATTAGCATATGACTAACACTTAGTATCGTAAAATACCTGAAAATCATTTGAAACCCTGCTCAATTTGAAAACCTGTGCAAAATATAGCACATTATCAATCCAAATACACTCATTGTTACTCCACCTGAACCAATGTGACCCATAAGCAATTACTTCAACAGAACAAAGAGGCAACAAATAACAATAAAATCCTGGTCACATCACAATTAAGAGAAAATGGTAGAGTAAGCCTATTGTCTGACAATCTCACAAAAGAAGTATATAAATTTCAATCTTGACCTGCAACTTCTTTCAACTTACAATTCATCATCAAAGTTAAGGAAACTCATTGCTTCCAGATTTAAACCCATTTTTTGCTATTACCAGCGTAATTTTTGTTTCACTGAATACTTTTGGTATTACCACCATTTTGAATTCATCTTCACTGCACATGCACTTATTTTTAAGTAACCGACTGTTCCAATGCATGTCCCTAGATTTGCCCAGGCTGTTTCTGAGGTTATCTGTCTTTTGCAAGCAAGAGCATTTATATTTGCATTTATACATTACAACAAGGAATTTCGCTGAGATAAAAAAAAAAAAGATCAAATAGGCATACAAGACTATTTAGACTAACATAGATCAACACTAGATTTACATGTTCTCTTTTGCAACTAAGTTCCAAGTCTAATGCAATAGTAAGTTATCTCACTGAATTCTCATGGATCACAACAAATGATATTAGATTTCTAATAGACATATTCTACACAGTTTTACAAAAATTTTGAAACACATTTGAGCAACTTATTTTAACTCTAGTAAAGTTGACCACATACTAAGAGGAGTAATTTTAAAACCACGAACAAAAATCAAAAGAAAATCATTGTTAAGACATCAAAGAGCCGCTCCACCCCCCCCCCCCCCCCCCCCCCCCCCCTCCTCCAAACCTAAATTTGACATTGTCCTCAATGGGGAAAAGTTAAAACACCAGAACGACTACAAAAAAAGGAATAACAGCTAAAGAATAATAAAACTCATGGAAACTACATGCTCCATTGGCACACAAGAAGTAAAGCAAAGCCAAAAAAGTGCAAGGAAAAGAGATATCAGCAAACATCCCCAAACCTAGAGCATGACACATCATCAAACAAACCAACTAACAATCACTAAAATATCTGATTTACTAGACGATTTATTGTTGGCCTCAACGTCAGTTCTGGTGCCAGTCTTCTCGTCTAGTAGCTACTACTCCAGTTGACTCACAACTTAGCTAGTTATACCCCACCAGAGTAAGGGTTAAGCTCCCTCAGGGCTCCTAAATCCATAGGTGGGACCATATGTGTTTGGTCATCAACAATAATATCGAAGAGTCAATAAAGACCCCCAGAAATGATACATAGTCTCCCTCACAGAAGGTTTACTCGTATCAGTAGTACCTGTAGGTAATCACCCATAGATGAAACCGCTATCCCACATCACACTTTGAAGAAATCTCCGTGTAACTGGCCACTAAAGGCAGTAGAACTCACGCGCTGAACACAAGCTCTTGAGTTACTCACCATAAGGTTTTCATTCAATACTTCAAGATCGAACTGGTCAATCCCAGAATGGTTGGTTGAGTATAGACCTCTCAAACTAGGGACCAAAAGTCTGGTCATCGACTACCAGAACCATTTATGCTCTCAGCCGGCAAGAGAGTACCCCAAGTCCATGACGGGGCCGGCATCGCCGGGGGACCTCCAATCAATCAAGACCAGAGTACACCAAAGGTTATCCAAAATAAGAATGAATAAACCAAAAATAAAAACTGTAATGTACAAAGGGATAGAAATGTGGGGATTGCCCACAATGTGCTAAGTTTATAGTCATAATCAAGACTCTGACGCAGTCAAGATGAAAGGACAGGTTCCTCCAAGAAAATCACCATCACCTCCTGCGGTGTGGGGACATTCTCACGATACGGTTTGAGCCTCTGACCGTTAACTTTGAAGACCGGCCCGTCTCCATGATTGCGGATCTCAACAACGCCATGAGGAAACACCTGTGTAACCTCAAATGGACCGGACCACCTGGATCTCAGCTTCCCTGGAAACAAATGCAATCGTGAGTTATAAAGTAAAACATTCTACCCAATAGTAAAAGACTTCCGAAAAATAGATTTATCATGTAAAATCTTTGTTCGTTCCTTTTACAGTTTGGCATTCTCATAAGCATCATGACGTAGCTCCTCCAACTCATTCAATTGCAATTTCCTCTCCTCACCCACTTGAGTCAAATCAAAATTCAAAGCCTTAATGGCCCAATAAGCTCTATGCCCAAACTCAACAGGTAGATGACGTGGTTTGACGAACACTAGGGGAAATGGAGACATCCCAATAGGAGTCTTATAAGCGGTTTGATAGGCCCATAAAGCATCGTCCAATTGAGTGGACCAATCTTTCCTATCAAAGCGAACCGACTTCTCCAAAATCCGTTTGATCTCCCTATTAGAGATTTCCACTTGACCACAAGTTTGCCGGTGATACGGAGTGGACACCCGATGAGTGATGGAGTATTTCTTCAACAAGGTCTCAAATGTTCTGTTACAAAAATGAGAACCCCCATCACTGATGATCGCTCTTAGGGTACCAAACCGATTAAAGATGTTTTCTTTTAAAAACTTTACCACCACTTTGTGATCATTTGTCTTACATGCAATAGATTCAATCCATCAAGAGACATATTCAACCGCAACAAGGATGTATTGATAGCCGAATGAGACAGGAAAAGGACCCATGAAGTCAATACCTGACACATCAAACAATTCAACAATAAGAATGGGGTTAAGAGGCATCATGTTCTTCCTAGACAAACAACCAGTCCGTTGGCATCTATCACACACACGACAACACTCATGGGCATCTCTAAATAATGAAGGCCAATAGAAACCACATTGCAAGACTTTAACCGCAGTCTTTCTAGCACCAAAATGTCCACCACATGCGTGGGAATGAAAACATTCAAGAATGTTGGCAAAGTCTTGCTCAGGTACACAACGCCTAATGACTTGGTCAGGACACACCTTAAACAAATAAGGGTAATCCCAAAAAAAATTTGACTTGGGAAAAGAATTTCAACCGATCTTGTTTACTCCAATAATCAGGAATCTTACGAGTTACAAGATAGTTGACTATGTTAGCAAACCAAGGCAACTAGGATACTTGGAGAAGTCGTTCATTAGGGAAGGAATCATATAAAGGAAGGGATCCTTCCTAAGGTGCTACACAGATCCTAAATAGATGATCAACAACAACATTCTCACAACCCTTCTTATCTCGAATCTCAAGGTCAAATTCTTGCAATTGCAAGATCCATCTAATCAAACGGGGTTGAGTGTCCTTGATGGATAATAAGTACTTCAAAGTAGAATGATTAGTGGACACTATAACCTTTGACCCTAACAGATAATCTGAATTTGTTCAAGGCAAACACAACAGCTAGCAACTCCTTCTCAGTGGTAGTGTAATTCAATTGAGCATCATGAAGAGTGCGACTAGCATACTGAATGACACAGGGAATTTTATTCATCTTTTGCCCCAAAACAGCCCCCAATGTATAATCAGAGGCATCACACATCAACTCAAAAGGCAAAGACCAAGTAGGTGGTTGGACAATGGGTGTAGTGGACAAACATTTCTTCAATGTCTCAAAAGCATGAATACAGGCATCATCAAAGGCAAAAACAACATCTTGAGCAAGAAAATTTGTCAAAGGACGAGAAATTTTGCAATAGTCCTTAATGAAGCGCCTATAGAATCCAGCATGGCCAAGGAAAGAATGCACCCCCTTCACAGAAGTAGGTGGTGGCAGATTGGCAATTAGGTCAACCTTGGCGTTGTCCACTTCTACACCCCGCTCAGACACTACATGTCCTAAAATAATTCCTTCTTTTACCATGAAGTGGCATTTCTCCCAATTCAAGACTAAATTGGACTTAATGCAATGGGACAATACGAGTGAAAGATTGTGTAGACATGTCTCAAAACTAGAGCCAAACACAGAAAAGTCATCCATAAAGACCTCTAAAAAGTCACCAATCATGTCAGAAAAGATACTCATCATGCACCGTTAGAAAGTGGCAGGCGCATGGCATAAACCAAAAGGCATGCGTTTGTAAGCATAGGTGCCAAACGGACACGTGAATGTGGTCTTTTCCTGGTCTTCTGATGCAATGGGAATTTTATTGTAGCCAGAGTATCCATCTAAGAAGCAATAAAAATTGTGGCCGGCCAATCGCTCTAGCACCTGATCAATGAAAGGTAGTGGGAAGTGATCCTTCCTAGTGGCGGAATTAAGTTTTCTATAGTCAATGCAGACACGCCACTTGGTGGTAGTTCTTGTGGGAATCAATTCACCACTCTCATTTGTCATTATCGTTATCCCCCCTTTCTTAGGGACAACTTGAATTGGACTCACCCAGGTGCTATCAGAAATAGGGTAAATGATTCCTGTCATAAGCAACCTGATGACTTCTTCTCTCACAACCTCCAGCATATGGGGATTTAACCTACGTTGCATCTCACGTGAGGCTTTAGTCCCATCCTCCAAATGAATACGATGCATGCATATGGAGGGGCTAATCCCTTTTAAGGCATCAAGAGTCCACCCCAATGCCTCTCTGTGTGCTTGTAAAATTTCAATCAATTGTTCCTCCTGCTCAATACTCAAATTAGAGGCAACAATGACTGGAAATGAGTTCATGGGCCACAAGAAGGCATACTTCAATGTGGGAGGAAGTGTCTTAAGATCTAGCTTGGAAGTTTCAAGAGGTTTGTCCAAGTCAAGATGAAGATCCTGTGGATGATCAGTTGTGACAACCTCATAAGCTTCCTCCAACAAAGGTACAAAACTGAGTAAAGAGTGAACCTCTCAGAAATATGTTTCCTCATCAAAATAGTCCATGCCTAAAGTTTCTATGTAAGACTCAAAAGATTCAAGAGTGGATTCGTCATTAAGCATAACAGTCTCTATCTTAAATGCAGGACTCAGATCATCAGACTCAAGTGGATGGTGCCCGACATTAAACACATTCAACGAGACCTTAAAATTTCCAAAAGACAGCTCCAACTCACCACTTTTACAAAGAATGACAGCATCAGATGTGGCTAAGAAGGGACATCCTAGGATGACAGGAATTTGGTTGGTCACATTGACTACTGGTTCTGTTTCAAGAACAATGAAATCAACCGGGAACAGAAATTTGTCCACTTTTATCAAAACATCTTCAACTATTTCTCGTGGTATCTTGATAGAATGGTCAACTAGTTGAAGTGTGATGGGGGTAGGCTTCAATTCCTCCAAACCTAATTGCTGGTACACAAAGAAAGGAAGCAAATTCACACTTGCCCCTAAGTCAAGAATTGCTCTCTGGATGGTATGTTCACCAATGACACATGAAATTGTGGGGCATTCAGGATCATTAACTTTAGGAGGAGTGTTGTGCTTCAGAATTGAGGTTACATTCTCAGTAAGAAAGACGTTTTTGTTAACATGTTGTTTTCTGTTCTGTGTACAAAGGTCTTTCAAAAATCGGGCATAAGCAGGGACTTGCCTTATAGCATCAAGAAGTGGAATGTTAATGTGAACCTTACTAAACAGTTCCAATGTTTCATGCATGCTATCTTCTTTCCTAGGTGGGCCCGATAACCTCTGCGGATAAGGAGCTTGTGGGACTTGGTTAGGGATCTGCCTTGTTGTTGGTGGAGAACTTGGAGGTTCTTCACTCAATGATGTGTCCCCATTGTCATCCTTTGACTCCTTAGACTCCTTAGACTTAGTGGTCCCTACCCCATTGTTCAACTCATGACCACTCCCAAGGGTGGTTATGGCTTTGGCTTGCTTGTGGTGGGGATTGGAATTCGACCCACTCTCATATGTGCTTTTGAGGTTAGGAATGGTTTGACTCGGGAGTCTATTTTGTGCCTGTTCACTCATGTGGCTGGCCAACTGACTCACTTGCATTTCAAGTTTAGCAATGGAGGACTGTTTATTCTGCATGAATAATTGAAGTGTATCCTCAAGTGAAGGTTTTTGCTCAAGTGAAGGTTTTTGTGGAATCAATGGCTGTTGAGTGAAGTGTGGCTGGCCAACTGACTCACTTGCATTTCAAGTTTAGCAATGGAGGACTGTGTATTCTGCATGAATAATTGAAGTGTATCCTCAAGTGAAGGTTTTTGTGGAATCAATGGTTGTTGAGTGAAGTGTGGGCGCGGAGCTTGGGGTTGAGTAAACCCTGGAGGACCCCAAACTTGTGGGCCCTTGGACCATGAGAAATTTGGGTGCCTAGCCCAACCCGGATTATATGTTTCTGAAAAAGGATCGTTTTAGTCTATGAAAATTCTGGACTACATTCAAGTCCTTAATGAGCTACGGGTAGGATGAACTAGATGGACACATTTGTGTGGGATGAGATGAACTAGAGCATATGGCACAGACACTAGATGGGTTAGGAGCAGGTGAACTCTTGGACACCATAAGGGCATCAATTTTTCTAGTCAACCCCTCAATCTTGGCCATGAGCATGGGTGTTTCACTAACCTCATAGAGCCCCCTCTTTTGGCTTCGTGGGATCTCCTATCAACATTAAATGACGAAACTCATTACTGAGATTGATCACTCAACGTTTCAAAGAAGTCCCACGCTAGCACTCTTACCCATCAAACTCCCACCACTCGTTGCATCTACCATGGATCTAACCTGGGTGTAAGACCTTTATAAAAGTATTGCACTAAATGCCAATTCTCAAACCCATGATGTAGACACCTATGGATCAAATCCTTCCATTTCTCCCAAGCCTCATAAAAGTGTTCACCCTCCTGCTGCATAAAGTTGGAGATTTCTTTCCTGAGGGCTGTAGTTCTCTGAATGGGAAAGTACTTGGACAAAAATTTTGTGACTAATGTGTCCCATGAAGTAATGCTTCCCACCTCCAAGGAATTAAGCCAAGACTTGGCCTTATCCTTAAGTGAAAATGGAAAAATTCTTAAGCGGATAGAGTCATCTAAGAAATTCTGGAATTTGAAAGTTGCACAGATATCTAAGAATTCCTTGATGTGGTAATAAGGGTCCTCCTTCTTCAACCCATAGAATGTAAGGAGGACTTGGATCACACCCGGTTTCAACTCATAACTAGCGGTAGTAGTGGGTGGTAATACAATGCAAGAAGGTGATGTGAAGTGGGATGGGATAGAATAATCCGTCAGGGCTCTACGGTCACCTGCTGCAGGTAACCGTAATGCTTCACCCTGATTGGCCATGGTAGCTCCTAACTTGACTTCTGGTGTTTTTCTACAAATATGTTCTACCTCTTCAACAAAGGGAGCCAATGGTTCACCTAGGGAGCGGTGCCCGTGCATAAAAACACAAAAAGAAACAAAACTAACTATCAAATTATGCTAACACACTAACTACTGAAAATACGAACTAACTAGAAGAAATAACAATAACTCCATACAAAATCATCAAGATAAAATTATTAAAGCAAAAAAAAATAAATCTAACCTAAGACCATGGAGAACAAAGAAATACACTTATTATGTGCCTCCCCGACAACGACGCCAAAAACTTGATGTGAAATTTTTTATTACATCGGCTTTTATACCTCGCAAGCGTACGAATCGTTCATGTAATCTAGCGGTAAGCGAGGGTCATATCCATAGGGAGGACTGAATTTTGTGTATTCTTCAGTAAACTAGCCTAAACAAATATGATGAATTAATCTGAACTAAACACTAATTATATCCTAAATTATCAAGCAATAGTTTAATTAACTACTTGCACCACAAGAAAAGTAAACTCTGGATTTTATCATGATTCGTACCTCTCTCGAGCGCCACGTAACCACGAATCCGGATTCTCAATCCTTGCGTCTAGCCCCTCTCGGGCGCCTAGAGTTAATGACAGAGATCGGATTACAATAGAATGCAGAGAGTGAATTTCCTATTGTGATGATGCTAAAATTATCAACTCTGGATTTTACGGTGATTCGTGCTTCTCTCGAGTGCCACGTAATCATGAATCTGGTTTCTGAATCCTTGTGTCTTGCCCCTCTCAGGCGCCTAGAGTTAATGATAGAAATCAGATTAAAATACCAGAATCCAACCTAAATTACAATCCTACCCTAACTAGCTAATTTAATCAAATATTCGGTAAACATTAATTCTGAAATCAAATTTAATAAACATTCAAAACCTAAGTTCAAACTATAGGAAAATTAAATTAAAAAATGATGGATTACTCCCTTTCTTCTTCCTCTCCCTCGGGCAGCAAAGGCTCCTTCTCACGGGTGCTGCAATTTCCAGAAATTGATGGCTTCGGGTTGCAAGAGCGAGTGGCCGGAGGTAGAGACGACGCGGGTGAAGAAGGATGGAAACCGAGGGATGGAGGTGGTGCGACGGACGACGGAATGGAGCTGATATCCTCTGACCGGCTCTCTCGAGTCTCGATCGGAGTCGGAATAGCTCTGAAAATGGTCGAAAATGGGTAATCGATGCCGGAGGATGGTCAGAATGCGGAATTGGCGCCGGAGGAGCCTTCTCGGGTCACCTCTCAGCTTGGTGAGCAGAAAATGGCGGACTGAGTCACTGAGTTAATAGCTTTCTTTCCATATTGTCTAAAATTTTTTATGCATTATTTAAGTTAAATTACCACAAGGGCAGAATTGTAATAATTAACCCTAAAACTATGTTGGCTTCAACCCTTCTTAGAGGGAAAGAGTAATGAGAAAAGGCAAGTCTTGAATTAGGTTAAACAAGGTTTGAAGTTCTCCTTGACGAGCTCTAGGTCTAGGTTCCCTCTTGAATCTGAGTAGTCAGGTTAACATTGTCGAAGAACATTACTCACAATGTGGCGTCAGAGAAAACCAAAATAGGGATAATGAAGATTTTGTTAGATATATATGAGAAGCCTTAAACAAATAATAAGGTACATCTAATGAAAAAGCCCTTTAATTTAAAGATGACAGAATATACATCAGTGGCATCACATTTGAATGAGTTTGACACGATTGTCAATCAATTAACCTCCGTTCAAATTAAATTTGATGATGAGGTTCATGCTTTAATTCTTTTGGTGTCTCTACCAAATTTTTGGGAGCCTATGAGGGCTACGATCAACAATTCTGTAGGCAACAGGAAGTTGATTTTTAATGATATTTGGGATACCAGTCTTGCGGAGGAAGTTCGTAGAAAGGACTCTAGAGAATCGTCGACATCTAATTCTGCCTAAGTGTCGATACTAGGGGCAGGAACTTAGAGAGGAATTCTAACAAGGGTAATAGTGGAGGGAAGTCAAGGAATGGTAAAAGCAAGTCCAAATTTAGAAGGAATGTGAAAGGCTGGAATAATGGCAAGTCTGGTCACATAAAGAAGAACTACAGAGCACTAAAGAATAATAACAAGAAAATCAATGTTGTAAATGCAGTCACTGAAGAGGTACAAGATGCTTTACTCTTTTTGGTTGATAGCCCTATTGACTTTTGGGTGTAGAATTCAGCATCTTCTTTCATACCACTGCACACCACGAGATCATGGAGAACTATGTTGTTAGAGATCACGAAAAGGTGTATCTTGCTGATAGAGAATCTTTGGATATTGTCGGTATTGGTAATGTCCGTTTGAGGATGTCAAATGGGTCAGTGAGGAAAATTCACAAGGTGAGACACGTACATAAACAAATGCGTAATCTGATCTCAATAGGGCAGCTTGATGATGAAGGTCATAATGTGACTTTTAATGGTGCTGCCTAGAAAGTCACTAAGGGAGCCATGGTTGTTGCATGAGGAGTTAGAACTGGAACTCTTTACATCTCTTCCAATTGCAGAGACAAAGTTGTAGTTGTTGATGTTGTTACTGATTCTGACTTGTGGCATTACAAGCTCTGTCACATGAGTGAGAAGGGAATGAAAGTGCTTCAATCCAAAGGGAAGCTACCAGGGTTGAAAATTATAAACAATAGTTTGTGTGAAGGCTATATTTTTGGAAAGCCGAAAAGGATTAGCTTTTTTAAGGCTGGAAAGGAACAAAAGACAAAAAAGTTAGAGTTGGTTCACACAGATGTGTGGGGGCCTTCAATTCTTACCTCCCTTGATGGTTCTAATTACTATGTGACATTTATTGATGATGCAAGTAGAAAGGTATGAGTTTATTTCCTGAAAAAGAAATTCGATGTCTTTGATACCTTCAAGAGATGGAAAGCAATGATTGAGAATGAGATAAAATTGAAGGTGAAGTGTCTACATTCAGAAAATTGGGGAGAATACGTAGATGATGATTTCAAATGGTATTGTGTTGATAATGGAATCAAGATTAAGAAGATCATTCCTGGAAAACCTCGACAGAATAGTGTAGTTTAGAGGATGAAAAATACCTTGAACGACCGTGCTAAGTAACAAATATTTCTAGAAGAGTGATGCCTGAAGAGAACACCCAACATCCATCAATGGAGGTTGACGGAACAGCCAAGACCTGAGCTCCTAGCTCTGAGAATTTTTGGATCGAACCGCAATGAAATGAGGCTAATGGCATAGCCTAGACCAAGAGCTCCAGGCTCTGAGTTCGGTGGACAAAACCACCACCACCACTGTTAGGATCCTCACGAGCCATGGATCTTGTCACCCTCCTCTCTTCTCTTCCTTCCATTATCTTGCTTGACGTTGAGATGGAATGAGGGTTGAAGGGGATTGAATTTCGGAAAGGAGAATTGGGGAAATTCGGAAGAGAGCTTGAAGGAGCTCTTGACCTGTTTATCTAAATTACGTTAACTAGAGTGAACTCAATTCATAATCTTCATTACCCTAGCCGTCCCCTTAAATAGGGTGGAGGACGTCCAAAACCCTAAAGACCTCTTGGGTCAATGGTTCAAACCAATAAATGCTAAACCAACCCAAACCAAAGACAAAAAACCAAACCAAAGACAATTACATGGAAATTGAAAAACACATTAATTAATTCCTACGCCTGTTGGTAACTCGTGATGCTATAGAGTCCATAACAACCACCTAAGGCTGATGGAACAGCCAGGGAGAAGAGCTTCAAGCTCAGGTTTCACCTTGAGGAAGCAGACACCAAGGAGGCTGGAAAAACGGGAGTGTTGCTCTCCTCCTCTTCTTTTCTTTTTAAACTTAGTGTTATGTTGATTACATTATAGCCCATGGGCTAAATACAATGCAACCCAGACCAACTAATCCCTTTCTAATTAGCCTATGTACATGACATAAATTGTACAAAAAATATTAACATAAAACCTATCTTATATACATTCCAACATATGGTAATGTCCCCCCTCAAATTGATGCTAGGAAGTCAACCAGCAACAATTTGCCAACCAGAAAATTATGCCGGGGTTGAGACAATGCTTTGGTGAAGACATCAACCACTTGAAGATTCGAAGAGATGTAAGAAAGAGATATTACCCAGTGCTCCAAAGTGTCGCGAATAGAGTGACAATCAACCTCGATGTGCTTGGTGCGTTCATGAAAAACAGGGTTGGCAGCAATCTGAATAACACTCGTATTATCCTCATGGAGAGGTGTAGGGGTAGTATGAAGAAACTAGAGCTCAACAAGAAGACTGCGTAGCCATATAACTTTAGAACACGTTGTTGTGGACTCAATAGCACACCGAGTCACACAACGAAGAAGACAACAACAACTCACTCAATAGGATTTAATTCTTATAATTCTTTGAGTAGGATTTATTTCTTATATTGTTTTAAGTAGTATTTATTTCTTATATTGTTTTAAGTAGGAGTTATTTCTAATTACTTTATATGTAAGGGCATTATGGGGAATTATTGTAACCCTAACTCTAAAACTCCCTATTTAAGGGATAGGTATGAATGAAATAGGTAAGCTTTGAGATTTTAGAATAACCTAGTCTAAATAGGTTGCGGTCACCTCTTGATCTCGAGTTTAGGGTTTACTCCAAAAATCCAACCTATCCTTCACCCTCCATTGCCATCCATCTTCACCCAAATTCATCCACCATCATCCCTACTAAGAAAAGGAGCTTCCTGTTCCTTTTCCAAGCCCAAAGAGGAGGTCTATCCTCCCTCTTGGCAGCAGCAGCAAGAGAGGCCGAATTCCTCCCTTACCAAGCAGTAAAGTGAGGATTTTTATTCTCAAATCTTGAGCAAATTCTGGTGCAACGTGGGAGCTGATCATAGTATCAAAGAAGAGGTATTAATCTATCCCAAACTAGTGTTTCAAGTTATTTAAGAAAGAAGGATTGCATTCTTAGCTAGAACAGCAACAAAGAGGGCCAAACCCTCTTTGCCATGACCAAGAAAAGAGAGCACCTTGCTCGAGCAAGGTCAGCATTGCTGTGGGGTCTTCTACCTAGCACAACAACTTGGTAGGACCCTCAAAAGAGGATCTTTCCTCCTAGCCAAGCACTGGTTAAAGATAAGTACTCATACACAGACCCTTGACGTGAAGTGAGTAAATTCTGAGTGCTGGATTCACAAATCCCACGCCGTGTTACTCGATCCATGACCCGGGACCGTAACAACTTGGTATCAGAGCAGGGTAATATGGGGGATCATATCAGCAATAAAGAAATCCAAATCAGGATACAAAAGATAGAAGATAGCCTTGAAACAGCACAACCAGTGTTGGGAAAGGTTTGTGGTTTGGAAGAAGAGATGAGCCGAATCTTTGGCATGCTACAGGAGTTGAGGACAGAGAGACATCAGAGTCCAGAGGTGCGAGAGGTTGCTCAACCATATCATAGAAGAGGGGACCAGTGGCCTGGGCGCACTGCTGTCCAAGCACCTCAGCATGGAGGCACAATCCCAAGGTACACCAAGTTAGAGTTTCCCTCTTTCAATGGTGGTTGCATAGATGTGAATTTTTTTTTTGAACCAAGGGACTACTGAATGGGATAAGGTGCAACTAGCCTCTTTCCATATGACAGATGAAGCCACGTTATGGGTGACTCAAGTAGAGAAAGAGAGACCGGGAATGACTTGGGGCGAATTTAAAAATCTATGCACAGTTAGATTTGGGCCTCCCGCCAACAGCAACCCCTTGGGAGAGTTAGTCCTATTGAGACAAACGGGTTCGGTGGAACACTATCAAAAACTCTTCCAAGAAAAGTTGGCTCATGCTGGAGAGAGGGTATTGGTTGACCAGCAGGTCTCCTTATTCACAGCAGGTCTCAATGAGTATTTACGGCTAGAGGTAGAACTCCTTATGCCCACGGATCTAGCTCATGCCATGAATATGGCCCGAGCAATGGAACAAAGACAACAGTTGCAGCAACGTAGGTCGGGTTGGTCGAGTGAGAGGAACACTTCCTCCACGTGGCAAGGGCGCCGCTATAATTCATCTCAGGGAGCATCTACAGCAGCACCATCCAGACACACTCCGACTACGACTCGGGTAGCCGATCCCCGCCCTGGTAATTCCCTACCGAGCTTTATAAAAAAATTGATGAGTGCGGAGATGGCAGAAAGGCGGTCCGAAAATCTCTGTTATAACAGCGATGAGCAGTATCGGGTCGGACACCAATGTAAATGATTATTTTGGCTCGAGATGGAGGATTCAGAGGATCCAGAGGAACCAGAGAAACCAGAGGATGTTATCGAGGAGGAACCACCAGAGATATCCTTGCATGCTATTACTGGGCAGAAATCGCCTACTACAATGCAAGTTTGAGCTCATGTCATCGACCGAGAACTGGTGGGACTAGTCGACTCGGGGAGTACACACAATTTTTCGAGTTTGACAGCCACACAACATCTCCAGCTCCAGATACACACTCATCCGACAGCCACCGTCTCAGTGGCCAATGGCGAGAAGGTCCCTAGCTATGGGATTAGTAAGGCGGTAACTTTTTCTATTGGATTTACTTCGTTTAATGCGGAATTTTTTGTTATTCCCCTAGTGGGATTTGATATGGTTTTAGGCATTAAATGGTTAAAAACATTGGGCCCCCATTCTGTGGGACTTTTCGGCTTTAACCATGAGCTTTGATTTGGCCGGAAGTCGGGTGCTCTTACAGGGCTGTCAGGTGGACCGGGGCCCACCGCACACACTTTGTAGACACAGGATCAGCCTGACAGTACTAGTGATGGTATGATTGAGGAGTTCTATGACCTCTTCCAGGAGCCTTCGGGGTTGCCTCCCATGAGGCACTGTGACCACAGGATCTGTCTGAAACCAGGTTCTGAGGTAGTGGTCGTGCGACCATACCGTTACCCACACCTTCATAAGGATGAGATAAAGCGTCAGTGCCATGAGATGTTGAAACAGGGTCTTATTCATCCCAGTCACTCCCCGTTGTCTTCACCCGTCTTACTTGTGAAGAAACATGATGGGACAAGGAGGTTCTGCGTGGATTATCGGGAGTTGAATGTGCAGACAGTAAAAGACAAGTTCCCGATTCCGGTAGTGGATGAGCTTCTGGATGAGTTACATGGGTCATGGTTATTCACTAAACTCGACCTCCGTTTGGGATACCATCAGGTCCAGATGCACCCCTCTGATATCGAGAAGACGGCGTTCCGCACGCACCATGGCCACTTTGAGTTCGTCGTCATGCCGTTCGGGTTATTCAATGCACCCTCCACTTTTCAAGCTTTGATGAACGAGGTATTTAGCCCCTATCTTCGAAAATTTGTTCTTGTATTTTTCGATGATATTTTGATATATAGCAAGTCGGTTGAGGAGCACTTGGCACACTTGAGGATTTTTTTCGACTTGTTAAGAGCACATCAGCTCTATTTGAAACACTCCAAGTGTTCTTTTGCGGCTTCACATGTGGGATATCTGGGACACATTATCTCACATGAGGGGGTTACGGTGGATCCCGAGAAGATCCGAGTATTCATGAGTGGCCGCAACCACAGTCGTGTTCTGTATTACGGGGTTTTCTGGGTCTTGTGGGCTACTACCGCAAATTTATTTAGAACTATGGGCCAGTGGCAGCACCATTGACGAGTTTACTCAAGAAAAATTCCTTTATTTGGAATGAGGGGGCCACCACGTCATTTGTGGCACTCAAAGCTGCCCTCGCATCCGCACCAGTATTACAACTTCCCAACTTCGACGAATTGTTCGTGGTAGAGTGCGATGCTTCTGGCTTGGGCATGGGGGCCATTTTACAGCAGCTGGGCCATCCTATTGCTTATTTTAGCAGACAGTTGGCAGTCCACTATCACAAACTGGCAGCCTATGGGCGTGAATTGATTGGGTTGGCCAAAGCGGTCCAACATTGGAGGCCTTATCTCTGGGGCCAGGCTTTTCTCATACGCACGGATTAGTACAGCCTTAAATTCTTACTAGAACAGCGTTTGACGACGTCGCCACAGCAGCACTGGATCAGTAAGTTGTTGGGGTTTGACTTCTCGGTGGAGTATCGTGTGGGGAGATTAAATAAGGTGGCAGATGCCTTGTCACGGTGTTTTGAAGATCAGTAGTCGGTCTATTCTATCAGCCAGCCGAGATTTTTCATTATGGACTTGGTGCGAGAAGCACATGCTACTAACCCTGCACCGCAGGAATTGCATCAGCAGATCTCAGAAGGGACAATGAATGTGAAGTGGTCCATCCAGGATTCACTTATTTATTACAAACATCGGATTTTCCTTCCACCTGAGTCCGAGTTGATTCCAGCTATTATCTTGGCCTACCACGACAGTACACACGAGGGGATCCAGAAGACCTTGCACATAATTCGAGCTGATTTTTACTGGCACGCCATGAAACCCTCTATTGCGACTTATGTGGGCGACTGTCAGGTATGCCAGCGCAACAAAGCTGAGCACTTGAGTCCAACCGGTCTTCTCCAGCCTCTGGCCCTTCCTACGCAGGTTTGGGCCGACATTTCAATGGATTTTGTGGAAGGCCTACCCCTGTCAGCCGGCAAATCCGTACTTTTCGTTGTGGTTGATCGATTCTCCAAGTACGGGCATTTTATACCGATGGCTCATCCGTATACAGCAACACGGGTTGCTCAGACTTACCTGGAGCAGATAGTCCGCTTACATGGCATTCCAGAATCCATTGTGAGTGACAGAGATGCAGTTTTCATGAGCACCTTTTGGAGGGAACTGTTTCGCTTGAGTGGGACGAAATTGAAGTTCTCCTCCGCCTATCATCCACAGACAGACTGGCAGACTGAGGTGGTGAACCGCACCATCAAGATATATCTACGGTGCTTGGTGGGGGATCGTCCACGGCAATGGGTTCAATGGCTTCCATGGGCCGAATACTGTTACAACACTGTGTTCCACTCTGCATTGCAATCCACTCCTTTTCGGGTTATATATGGCCGGGATCCACCTCCCCTCCTCTCTTACAACCCAGGGTCCACCTGCATGGACATGATTGATCAGGCACTCATAGACAGGGATCTACTGCTACAGAATATCACAAAACGGCTACGACTTGCCCAAGCTCGGATGAAGGATGTATACGACAGAGGCCACCGTGAGGTCTCTTTTGAGGTTGGAAAGTATGTGTGGCTATGGCTTCAGCCCTACCGTCAGCAGTCTTGTTAGGTTCTTCCCTTGCCATGGATCGAGTCACCCTTCTTTCCTCTCTTCCCTCCATGGTTGATCTTGACATTGGAAGAGAAACCTTGTTTCTTGAACGAGTAATGGTGGAACTCAATTTAGAATGAAGGAGCTTTGGAGGAAGCTCAACCTTGGACCTCAAAGGGAGAATCCGACCTTGACCTCTGAGGGAGAATCAGAACTGTAAAATATAATTTTCTTAATACTTGCCTCTCTTTTCCTTCACGTCCCCCTAAATAGGGTTGAGGACGAAAATACAAAGATGACCCATTAGGTCAAGTGGTTCACGCCACATTACACTGAACCAACCCAAATTAAACCAAACCAAATAAAGTAAACCAAACCGAATTGAAATTACATGAAAAGTAAATTGACATAATTTAATTCGTATGCCTATGGATAACTCGTGATGCTATGGAGTCCATAACATCACCCCAACCCCCCCCCCCCCCCTTGGAGAAAGAGCTTGTCCTCAAGCTCAAAGTATGGGTAGAGGGTGCGAAACGCCGCTAATGGCTCCCATGTCGTGTCACTGGGGTCAGCATCAGCCCATTGCACTAAGATCTCCCAATCACCGTGAATACGACGAGTTTGTAATACCTGTGCCGGGGTAGAAAGTACACGTCCCTCATAGAGTGGTGGCAACGGGGTGTGCAGCATGGGCGAATCACCTTGGAAGGCCTTTAATTGTGAGACATGAAAGACGTTGTGAATTCTGGCCTCTGGCGGAAGCTGCAATCTGTAGGCCACTGTCCCAATGCGGTCCATCACCTGAAAGAGACCATAATATTTTGGAGAGAGCTTGTGACGTTTGGAGGCTGCCAACGACAGCTGCCTGTAGTGTTCGAGATGCAACCAAACATAATCTCCAGGAGAAAAGAAGACTTCCCGGTGCTTCTTGTCATAATATTGTTTCATAGAATTTTGTGCCTTCTGTAGATGAGTGCGCACCTCTGTGATGAATGTGTCTCTTTCAGCCAATGCTTGGTCCAAAGTTGTGACTTTAGAGGCCCCTGGTTCATAGGCTAAAAGACGGGGAGGTTCTCTACCATATACCACCTTGAATGAGGTTGTGCCGAGAGCATTGTGGTAGGAGGTGTTGTAACAGAACTCAGCCCAGGCGAGCCACTTAACCCACCTCTTAGGTGAGTCCCCCACGTAACAGCGGAGATACATTTCAATGGTTCTGTTGACGACCTCTGTCTGACCATCAGTCTGTGGATGGTAGGCTGAAGAAAAGGCTAATGTTCTGCCTTGTAACTTGAAGAGTTCTTTCCAGAAGGTACTTGTAAAGATTGCATCCCTGTCACTGGTAATTGAATTAGGCATCCCATGTAATCGTACAATGTTATCCATAAAAAGTTGAGCTACCTGCGTTGCAGTATAAGGATGTGCCAGAGGAATGAAATGCCCATATATAGAGAAACGATCCCCCACTACCAGGATAACAGATTTACCTGACGAAGAGGGAAGTCCATCTATGAAGTCCATAGAAATATCAGACCAGACCTGTGATGGAAGCTGAAGTGGTTGGAGCTACCCCACTGGACTTAATGTTTCAGCTTTATTCCGTTGACAAGTCTGACAAGCCGCCACATAATCAGCTATACTACGCTTCATGCCCCTCCAATAAAATTCCCTACTGATTCGAAAATATGTTTTCTGTTGGCCCTCATGTGTACTATCATGGAAGGAGGCCAAAATGCTGTTAATCAGAGGGGATGTGTGGTGTAGAAAAATTCTATTTTTGTAGAGGACGAGATTGTCCTGAACCGTCCAATGTGGTGCTGCTGTGCCCTGCTGGATATGCTTGCATAAGGAGATAATATCTGGGTACTGTTGTGCCTCTTCCTGTATAGAATCCAACAAGAGAGCTCTGGGCTGACTGATGGCGTTTAATTGCGGCTCTGGAACGTCCCGGCGAGATAAGGCATCAGCCCCTACATTGAAACTTCCCGGTTTATACTCGACAGAAAAGTCAAACTCCATAAGCTTACTTAACCAATGCTGTTGTGGTGAAGTAGTGAGACGTTGCTCAAGAAGATACTTGAGGCTGCAATGATCAGTGCGAATAAAAAAACAACGTCCCCAAAGATAAGGGTGCCAATGCTGTATAGCTTTCGCCAATCATATTAATTCCCTCTCATAAGCTGCCAACTTGTGGTGGTGTTGGCCCAGTTGATGGCTAAAATAAGCAATCGGGTGCCCTGTTGGTGCAACACTGCGCCAGTACCGCCCCCTGAAGCATCACATTCCACTACAAAGGACTCCTCAAAGTAGGGGAGCTGCAAAACTGGGGTTGATGATAAGGCGTCTTTCAATTGCTGAAAGGAATGAGCTGCTGTCTCTGACCAGGTAAAAGCATTTTTCTTGAGGAGATTGTTGAGTGGAGCTGCAAGCTGGCCATAGCTACGAATAAATTTTCTATAATATCCAGCTAGGCCCAAAAATCCTCTTAAGGCTGTAATAAATGTAGGAATAGGCCAATCTGTGACCGCTTGTATCTTTCTCTGGTCTACCTTCACCCCTGATGCTGAAATAACGTGGCCCAAATATGCCACTTCTGATGTGCCCATAGAACATTTTGACCGATTTAAAACCAAATGATGTGAACGTATAAGAGAAAATACCTGGTGAAGGTGCTGAAGATGTTCTTCCAAGCTGTTGCTATAGACCAAAATATCGTCGAAAAAGACCAATACATATTTTCGCAAGAGAGGGGAAAATACCTCATTCATGAGGGCCTGGAAGGTGGAAGGCGCATTTGATAGACCAAATGGCATTACGAGGAATTCAAAATGGCCGTGATGCGTGCGGAACACTGTTTTCTCCACATCTGATGGATGAACTCGGATTTGATGATAGCTAGATTTCAAATCGAGTTTAGTAAATATTTTAGCTCCATGTAGCTCATCGAACAGTTCGTCCACCACTGGAATAGGGAATTTATCTTTAATTGTGTGGGCATTGAGTTGTCGGTAATCCACACAGAACCTCCATGACTTATCATGCTTGCGGATTAGTAATACGGTGAAGAAAAAGGAGACCTACTGGTCTGAATAATACCCTGTGCTAACATCTGTTGGCGCTGCCTTTCAATCTCATCCTTCTGTAAGTGAGGGTAACGATACGGACGTACCACTACCGGCTCGGTCCCTGTTTTCAAACGAATATGGTGATCACAGTGCCTAAGTGGCGGTAAGGCAGTAGGGTCTTGAAAGATATCGTTAAATTTTGTCAGTAAGTGAGATAACTGGCATGTATTTGTGGACTGGACCTGGGCAACCCGTAGTGCGCAGGTGAGTGGTGCTTGTGTGCCATGCAATATAATCTGATGTTGGTCCTCTATAAAAGACATGGTCAGAGCTTGGAAATCTTATAGTATTGGTTCCAACAATTGTAGCCATTTAATTCCTAGCACCAAATCAAATCCTGATGGTGGAATCACTAGAAAATCTAAAACAAATTTATATCCCTCAATATCAAAATGTGTGGCTGGTGATATGCCTACACTAGTAATTTTAGCCCCATTTGCAACTGATACAGAAAGACCATTCTGTTGCTGTACTACTAACCCAAGTTGTTCTGTCGCCTGCTGACTGATGAAATTATGTGTGCTACCCAAGTCAACTAAAGCCAGTAACTGTAAATGATGTAATTGAGCTTTAACCTGCATTGTGCTTGCACTGCGTAGACCAGTCATAGCATGAAGGGAAATCTCTGGATCTTCGTGGTCAGTTTCCACAATTTCTTCCTCTTGTGGTATTTCGTCTCCATCCTCCCACAGACATATACTGAATAATCGTTTGCAGTGGTGACCAAAAACATACTGTTCATCACAATTAAAACAGAGGCCCTTGGCCTTTCTCTACTCCATTTCCTGTCTAGTAAGTTTTTTGAAGTAAGGAGCAGGTGGAGCTGAATTAGAGATGTCTGGGTGTGGGGCTGCACTGTCTCTAAATCTTGGAGGTCCATAGGAATGGTTTGGCGTAGAGGCATTGTGCCTTCCTGGCCAAGCTGGTTTTCTGACCAGTGACTCCTTTAGAACACGCTGCTTGTGCTCAATTGCTCTGGCTAAATTCATAGCGTGGTCTAAATCTGTAGGAGCATGTAATTCAACTTCTAAACGCTGAGCTTCTGTCAAACCAGCAATAAAAATATGAACATACTGTGTGTGGCTAACAAACTGGTTTGCTCAGGCTAACCTTTCCTAGAAGGTCTTTTGGTACACCTCTAGTGTTCCAGTTTGTTTGTAATTGATTAATTCGCCCAATGGATTGCTACTAGCAGGAGGACCAAATCTCATCATGCAAGACTGTCTAAAAGCAGCCCAATCCTGAACCACTTGGTCATTGCGGAATTGGTGGTGCCATAGAAGCGCTTCATCGAGCATGTGGTAGGCGGCCAAATACACTTTCTCATCCGCAGGTGTTTTTTGATGGTAAAAGAACTAATCACACTTGGCTAACCAAATCAAAGGGTCCGTAGACCCATCATACGTAGGAAAGTCAAGTTTTAAATACCTGGGCACAATGTTTAGTCCTTGAATGGCAGGCCCCAGATGGGAATGATGTTGACGCATTGGTGGTTGTGGGGGAGGTGGTGGGTGGAATGGATGGTGTTCGGCCGGTGGAGAGTAGGCAGGTGGAGGTTGGGTTCGTGTATCATGGTCCTCTTGTCGCCGGAGGAGAGCTTGGATGGCATCATCCATTGATTTTATTGCCTCACGCAAATCAGAGGTTGTTTGACGCACCTCTTCCAGGGCATGAGCCTGGTTATCTGTCCTTTGCCTATTATCTTCCACTAACTGTCTCAAATCATCAGGGGAAGAGGAATCCCCAAGGGTGGACCTGTCTGATACCAAGACGCTTATTCCTTTCAGCAATTGAAAGACGCCTTAACATCAGCCCCAGTTTTGCAACTCCCCGACTTTGAGGAGTCCTTTGTAGTGGAATGTGATGCTTCAGGGGGCGGTATTGGCGCAGTGTTGCACCAACAGGGCCACCCGATTGCTTATTTTAGCCGTCAACTGGGCCAACACCACCACAAGTTGGCAGCTTATGAGAAGGAATTGATTGGATTGGCGAAAGCTATACAGCATTGGCGCCCTTATCTTTGGGGACGTTGTTTTTTGATTCGCACTGATCATTGCAGCCTCAAGTATCTTCTTGAGCAACGTCTCACTACTTCACCACAACAGCATTGGTTAAGTAAGCTTATGGGGTTTGACTTTTCTGTCGTGTATAAACCGGGAAGTTTGAATGTAGGGGCTGATGCCTTATCTCGCCGGGACGTTCTAGAGCCGCAATTAAACGCTATCAGTCAGCCCAGAGCTCTCTTGTTGGATTCTATACAGGAAGAGGCACAACAGTACCCAGATATTATCTCCTTATGCAAGCATATCCAGCACGGCACAGCGGCACCACATTGGACGGTTCAGGACAATCTCGTCCTCTACAAAAACAGAATTTTTCTACACCACACATCCCCTCTGATTAACAGCATTTTGGCCTCCTTCCATGATAGTACACATGAGGGCCGACAGAAAACATATTTTTGAATCAGTAGCGAATTTTATTGGAGGGGCATGAAGCGTAGTATAGCTGATTATGTGGCGGCTTGTCAGACTTGTCAACGGAATAAAAATGAAACATTAAGTCCAGCGGGGTAGCTCCAACCACTTCAGCTTCCGTCACAGGTCTGGTCTGATATTTCTATGGACTTCATAGATGGACTTCCCTCTTCGTCAGGTAAATCTGTTATCCTGGTAGTGGGGGATCGTTTCTCTAAATATGGGCATTTCATTCCTCTGGCACATCCTTACATTGCAATGCAGGTAGCTCAACTTTTTATGGATAACATTGTATGATTACATGGGATGCCTAATTCAATTACCAGTGATAGGGATTCAATCTTTACATGTACCTTCTGGAAAGAACTCTTCAAGTTACAAGGCACAACGTTAGCCTTTTCTTCAGCCTACCATCCATAGACTGATGGTCAGATAGAGGTCGTCAACAGAACCATTGAAATGTATCTCCGCTGTTTCACCTAAGAGGTGGGTTAAGTGGCTCGCCTGGGCTGAGTTCTGTTACAACACCACCTACCACAGTGCTCTCGGCACAACCCCATTCAAGGTGGTATATGGCAGAGAACCTCCCCGTCTTTTAGCCTATGAACCAGGGGCCTCTAAAGTTGCAACTTTGGACCAAGCATTGGCTGAAAGAGACACATTCATCACAGAGGTGCGCACTCCTCTATAGAAGGCACAAAATTCTATGAAACAATATTATGACAAGAAGCACCTGGAAGTCTTCTTTTCTCCTGGAGATTATGTTTGGTTGTGTCTCCAACACTACAGGCAGCTGTCGTTGACAGCCTCCAAACGTCACAAGCTCTCTCCAAAATATTATGGTCCCTTTCAGGCGATGGACCGCATTGGGACAGTGGCCTACAGATTGTAGCTTCCGCCAGAGGCCAGAATTCACAACGTCTTTCATGTCCACAATTAAAGGCCTTCCAAGGTGATTCGCCCATGCTGCACACCCCGCTGCCACCACTCCATGAGGGACGTGTACTTTCTACCCCGGCATAGGTATTACAAACTCGTCGTATTCACGGTGATTGGGAGATCTTAGTGCAATGGGCTGATGCTGACCCAGTGACACGACATGGGAGCCATTAGCGGGGTTTCGCACCCTCTACCCATACTTTGAACTTGAGGACAAGCTCTTTCTCCAAGGGGGGGGGGGGGGGGGGGGGGGGGTGATGTTATGGACTCCATAGCATCACGAGTTATCCATAGGCGTAGGAATTAAATTATGTCAATTTACTTTTCATGTAATTTCAATTCGGTTTGGTTTACTTTATTTGGTTTGGTTTAATTTGGGTTGGTTCAGTGTAATGTGGTGTGAACCAGTTGACCTAATGGGTCATCTTTGTATTTTCGTCCTCAACCCTATTTAGGGGGACGTGAAGGAAAAGAGAGGCAAGTATTGAGAAAATTATATTTTACAGGTCTGATTCTCCCTCAGAGGTCAAGGTCGGATTCTCCCTTTGAGGTCCAAGGTTGAGCTTCCTCCAAAGCTCCTTCATTCTAAATTGAGTTCCACCATTACTTGTTCAAGAAACAAGGTTTCTCTTCCAACGTCAAGATCAACCATGGAGGGAAGAGAGGAAAAAAGGGTGACTCGATCCATGGCAAGGGAAGAACCTAACATCTAGCCAGGTATTTAAAACTTGACTTTCCTACGTATGATGGGTCTAAGGACCCTTTGATTTGGTTAGCCAAGTGTGATCAGTTATTTTACCATCAAAAAACACCTGCGGATGAGAAAGTGTATTTGGCCGCCTACCACATGCTCGATGAAGCGCTTCTATGGTACCATCAATTCCGAAATGACCAAGTGGTTCAGGATTGGGCAACTTTTAGATAGTCTTGCATGATGAGATTTGGTCTTCCTGCTAGTAGCAATCCATTGGGCGAATTAATCAATTACAAACAAACTGGAACACTAGAGGTGTACCAAAAGACCTTCCAGGAAAGGTTAGCCCGAGCAAACCAGTTTGTTAGCCACACACTAATACCAAATGTTAAGCACCTAGCCAATACTACCCAAAAGACCGGCCTGTTAGAAGCGGAAGACATAGGTATTTAACCCAGGACCATAACATCACACCCCACCTTCACGAGCCGATGACCATGGCGGCGCAACGACACTGGCCCAACCGCAGCATCGCAACAGCAGCGTGACCTACCAGTATTTTAATCCAGCCTTTGCGCACAACGCAGTAGCGACACTGGCCCAACCGCAGCATCGCAACAGCAGCGCAACCTACCAGTATTTTAATCCAGCCTTTGCGCACAACACAGCGGCACTGGCCCAACCGCAACATCGCAACAGCGGCACGACCTACTAGTATTTAAATCCAGCCTCTGCGTTGTTGCCGGGATTCGAACTCGTGACCGAGCGCTGGCTCTGATACCAAATGTTAAGCACCTAGCCAATACTACCCAAAAGACCGGCCTGTTAGGAGCACACCTAGCCAATACTACCCAAAAGACTGGCCTGTTAGGAGCGGAAGACATAGGTACTTAACCCAGGACCATAACATCACACCCCACCTTCGCGAGCCGACGACCACGATGGCGTAACGACACTGGCCCAACCCGATGGCCTACTCTAGAGGCGGCCTACTTCTAGTGCCCCTTCACAGTTCTCCAGGTCGCCCCCTCAGCTAGGCCGCCCCTTCCAAACCTACCAGTAATTTTAATCCAGCCTTTGCGCGCCCCAGGACTCGAACTCGAGTCGTGGGAGCCCGCTCTGATACCAAGATGTTAGGTTCTTCCCTTGCCATGGATCGAGTCACCCTTCTTTCCTCTCTTCCCTCCATGGTTGATCTTGACGTTGGAAGAGAAACCTTGTTTCTTGAACGAGTAATGGTGGAACTCAATTTAGAATGAAGGAGCTTTGGAGGAAGCTCAACCTTGGACCTCAAAGGGAGAATCCGTCCTTGACCTCTGAGGGAGAATCAGACCTGTAAAATATAATTTTCTCAATACTTGCCTCTCTTTTCCTTCACGTCCCCCTAAATAGGGTTGAGGACGAAAATACAAAGATGACCCATTAGGTCAACTGGTTCACGCCACATTACACTGAACCAACCATAATTAAACCAAACCAAATAAAGTAAACCAAACTGAATTGAAATTACATGAAAAGTAAATTGACATAATTTAATTCCTATGCCTATGGATAACTCGTGATGATATGGAGTCCATAACAAGTCTCTAGCGGGACCTCCACGTCATAAGCTCTCACCCAGATTTTTTGGGTCGTTTCCCATTCTTCGACGCGTGGGACCAGTCGCCTATCAACTCAAATTACCGGACACAGCCAAAATTCACGATGTGTTTCATGTCTCTCTTTTGAAGCCGCATTCCGGAGCACAACCTACATCCACTCCATTCCTACCACCGGTTGATCATGGCGAGGTTATTCTTAACCCAGCTGCGATGTTGCGTGCACAGCTGACCAATGATCATTGGGAGATTCTTGTTCAGTGGACGGACACTGACCATGACGCTGCAACATGGGAATGTGTGGACATCTTCAAACAAGTCTACCCAACTTTTGAGCTTGAGGACAAGCTCTTTCTCCATGGGGAGGCAGATGTTGTGGACTCAATAGCACACCGAGTCACACAACGAAGAAGACAACAACAACTCACTCAATAGGATTTAATTCTTATAATTCTTTGAGTAGGATTTATTTCTTATATTGTTTTAAGTAGGATTTATTTCTTATATTGTTTTAAGTAGGAGTTATTTCTAATTACTTTATATGTAAGGGCATTATGGGGAATTATTGTAACCCTAACCCTAAAACTCCCTATTTAAGGGATAGGTATGAATGAAATAGGTAAGCTTTGAGATTTTAGAATAACCTAGTCTAAATAGGTTGAGATCACCTCTTGATCTCGAGTTTAGGGTTTACTCCAAAAATCCAACTTATCCTTCACCCTCCATTGCTATCCATCTTCACCCAAATTCATCCACCATCATCCCTACTAAGAAAAGGAGCTTCCTGCCCCTTTTCCAAGCCCAAAGAGGAGGTCTATCTTCCCCCTTGGCAGCAGCAGCAAGAGAGGCCGAATTCCTCCCTTACCAAGCAGCAAAGTGAGGATTTTTATCCTCAAATCTTGAGCAAATCCTTGTGCAACGTGGGAGCTGATCATAACATCAAAGAAGAGGTATTAATCTATCCCAAACTCGTGTTTCAAGTTATTTAAGAAAGAAGGATTGCATTCTTAGCTAGAACAGCAACAAAGAGGGCCAAACCCTCTTTGCCGTGACCAAGAAAAGAGAGCACCTTGCTCAAGCAAGGTCAGCATTGCTATGGGGTCTTCTACCTAGCACAACAACTCGGTAGGACCCTCAAAAGAGGATCTTTCCTCCTGGCCAAGCATTGGTTAAGGAGAAATACTCATACACAAATCCTTGACGTGAAGTGAGTAAATTCTGAGTGCTGGATTCACAAATCCCACGCCGTGTTACTCGATCCATGACCTGGGACCGTAACACACGTAGTAGACATGGCTCAATATGTTAGGTTCTTCCCTTGCCATGGATCGAGTCACCCTTCTTTCCACTCTTCCCTCCATGGATGATCTTGACGTTGGAAGAGAAACCTTGTTTCTTGAACGAGTAATGGTGGAAGTCAATTTAGAATGAAGGAGCTTTGGAGGAAGCTCAACCTTGGACCTCAAAGGGAGAATCCGACCATGACCTCTGAGGGAGAATTAGACCTATAAAATATAATTTTCTCAATACTTGCCTCACTTTTCCTTCACGTCCCCCTAAATAGGGTTGAGGACGAAAATACAAAGATGACCCATTAGGTCAAGTGGTTCACGCCACATTACACTGAACCAACCCAAAGTAAACCAAACAGAATAAAGTAAACCAAACCGAATTGAAATTACATGAAAAGTAAATTGACATAATTTAATTCCTATGCCTATGGATAACTCGTGATGCTATGGAGTTCATAACATCACCCCCCCACCCCCCCTTGGAGAAAGAGCTTGTCCTCAAGCTCAAAGTATGGGTAGAGGGTGCGAAACGCCGCTAATGGCTCCCATGTCGTGTCACTGGGGTCAACATCTGCCCATTGCACTAAGATCTCCCAATCACCCTTAATACGGCGAGTTTGTAATACTTGTGCCGGGGTAGAAAGTGCACGTCCCTCATGGAGTGGTGGCAGCGGGGTGTGCAGCAAAGGCGAATCTCCGTGGAAGGACTTTAATTGTGAGACATGAAAGACATTGTGAATTTTGGCCTCTGGCGGAAGCTGCATTCTGTAGGCCACTGTCCCAATGCGGTCCATCACCTGAAAGGGACCATAATATTTTGGAGAGAGCTTGTGACATTTGGAGGCTGTCAACGACAGCTGCTTGTAGTGTTGGAGACGCAACCAAACATAATCTCCAGGAGAAAAGAAGACTTCCCGGTGTTTCTTGTCATAATATTGTTTATAGAATTTTGTGCCTTCTGTAGATGAGTGTGCACCTCAGTGATGAATGTGTTTCTTTCAGCTAATGCTTGGTCCAAAGTGGCGACTTTAGAGGCCCTTGGTTCATAGGCTAAAAGACAGGGAGGTTCTCTACCATATACCACCTTGAATGGGGTTGTGCTGAGTGCGCTATGGTAGGAGGTGTTGTAATAGAACTCAGCCCAGGCGAGCCACTTAACCCACCTCTTAGGTGAGTCCCCCATGAAACAGCGGAGATACATTTCAATGGTTCTGTTGACGACCTCTGTCTAACCATCAGTCTATGGATGGTAGGCTGAAGAAAAGGCTAACGTTGTGCCTTGTAACTTGAAGAGTTCTTTCCAGAAGGTACTGGTAAAGATTGCATCCCTATCACTGGTAATTGAATTAGGCATCCCATGTAAGTGTACAATGTTATCCATAAAAATTTGAGCTACCTGAGTTGCAGTGTAAGGATGTGCCAGAGGAATGAAATGCCCATATTTAGAGAAACGATCCACCAATACAAGGATAACAGATTTACCCGACGAAGAGGGAAGTCCATCTATGAAGTCCATAGAAATATCAGACCAGACCTGTGACGGAAGCTGAAGTGGTTGGAGCAACCCCGTTGGACTTAATGTTTCAGCTTTATTCCGTTGACAAGTCTGACAAGCCGCCACATAATCAGCTATACTACGCTTCATGCCCCTCCAATAAAATTCGCTACTGATCCGGAAATATGTTTTTTGTCGGCCCTCATGTGTACTGTCATGGAAGGAGGCCAAAATGCTGTTAATCAGAGGGGATGTGTGGTGGAGAAAAATTCTATTTTTGTAGAGGGCGAGATTGTCCTGAATCGTCCAATGTGGTGTCACTGTGCCCTGCTGGATATCCTGGCATAAGGAGATAATATCTGGGTACTATTGTGCCTCTTCCTGTATAGAATCCAACAAGAGAGCTCTGGGCTGGCTGATGGCGTTTAATTGCGGCTCTGGAATGTCCCGGTGAGATAAGGCATCAGCCCCTACATTCAAACTTCCCGATTTATACTCCACAGAAAAGTAAAACCCCATATGCTTACTTAACCAGTGCTGTTGTGGTAAAGTAGTGAGACGTTGCTCAAGAAGATACTTGAGGCTGCAATGATCAGTGCGAATAAAAAAAGAACATCCCCAAAGATAAGGGCGCCAATGCTGTATAGCTTTCGCCAATCCAATCAATTCCCTCTCATAAGCTGCCAACTTGTGGTGGTGTTGGCCCAGTTGACGGCTAAAATAAGCAATCGGGTGGCCCTGTTGGTGCAACACTGCACCAATACCGCCCCCCGAAGCATCACATTCCACTACAAAGGACTCCTCAAAGTAGGGGAGCTGCAAAACTGGGGTTGATGATAAGGCGTCTTTCAATTGCTGAAAGGAATGAGCTGCTGTCTCTGACCAGGTAAAAGCATTTTTCTTGAGGAGATTGTTGAGTGGAGCTGCAAGCTGGCCATAGCTACGAATAAATTTTCTATAATATCCAGCTAGGCCCAAAAATCCTCTTAAGGCTGTAATAAATGTAGGAATAGGCCAATCTGTGACCGCTTGTATCTTTCTCTGGTCTACCTTCACCCCTGATGCTGAAATAACGTGGCCCAAATATGCCACTTCTGATGTGCCCATAGAACATTTTGACCGATTTAAAACCAAATGATGTGAACGTATAAGAGAAAATACCTGGTGAAGGTGTTGAAGATGTTCTTCCCAGCTGTTGCTATATACCTAAATATCGTCGAAAAAGACCAATACATATTTTCTCAAGAGAGGAGAAAATACCTCATTCATGAGGGCCTGGAAGGTGGAAGGCACATTTGACAGACCAAATGGCATTACGAGGAATTCAAAATGGCCGTGATGCGTGCGGAACGCTGTTTTCTCCAAATCTGATGGATGAACTCGGATTTGATGATAGCCAGATTTCAAATCGAGTTTAGTAAAAATTGTAGCTCCATGTAGCTCATCTAACAGCTCATCCACCACTGGAATAGGAAATTTATCTTTAATTGTATGGGCATTGAGTTGTCGGTAATCCACACAGAACCTCCACGACTTATCATGCTTGCGGACTCGTAATACCGGTGAAGAAAAAGGAGACCTGCTGGGTTGAATAATACCCTGTGCTAACATCTGCTGGCACTGCCTTTCAATCTCATCCTTCTATAAGTGAGGGTAACGATATGGACGTACCACTACCGGCTTGGTACCCATTTTCAAACGGATACGGTGATCACAGTGCCTCAATGGCAGTAAGGCAGTAGGGTCTTGAAAGATATCCTCAAATTTTGTAAGTAAGTGAGATAACTGACATGTGTTGGTGGACTGGACCTGGGCAACTTGTAGTGCGCAGGTGAGCGGTGCTTGTGTGCCATGCAATATAATCTGATGTTGGTCCTCTATAAAAGACATGGTCAAAGCTTGGAAATCCCATAGTATTGGTCCCAACAATTGTAGCCATTTAATTCCTAGCACCAACTCGAATCTTGATAGTGGAATCACCAGAAAATCTGCAACAAATTCATATCCCTCAATATCAAAGTGTGTGGATGGTGATATACCTACACTAGTAATTTTAGCCCCATTTGCTACTGATACAGAAAGACCATTCTGTTGCTGTACTACTAACCCAAGTTATTCTGCCGCTTGCTGACTGATGAAATTATGTGTACTACCCGAGTCAACTAAAGCCAGTAACTATAAATGATGTAATTGGGCTTTAACCTGCATTGTGCTTGCACTGCGTAGACCTGTCATAGCATGAAGGGAAATCTCTGGACCTTCTTGGTCAGTTTCCACAATTTCTTCCTCTGGTGATATTTCTTCTCCATCCTCCCACAGACATATACTGAATAATCGTTTGCAGTGGTGGCCAAAGACATATTGTTCATTGACAGATGCCATATTCTGACATGAGAACTAGGTTAATTATAATAGAATAACCTTTATAATTGTGTTATAGGTGGTTATTTATCGGTTTTCAAATGAAATGAGCATTTATTGAATTTGGCATTAATCACTGTCGATATTGCATATTTTTCTCTCCTGAATTATATTTCATTGTTTTTAAGGTTTATTTCTTCCTGAAATGCTTTTTATAGATTTAATTATGGAATTTCAGGAGAATTATGGTGGAGAAGGAGATATTTACCAAAATGCCCTTAGTGAAATGGAGATGATTTTTAGGTCAAATCGTTTTAAAATAAATAAGATGGTATTTAAAGCAAAAGGGGGGCGTCGAAAGAGGGGGTCCAAAGGGGGCCCGAGAGGAGAGACCCGGGAGGGAAAACCCGAGAGGGGAGACCCGAGAGGGGGAAGCGTGAAGAGAAAACAAAGTACTTTGACCGGAAACAGGGGAGGACCCGAGAGGAGTTCCCCACCGTCGTTCGCCAGGCCAATACCTTCCGCCGCGCCACCGTCGTCCACCGCCATCCACTGCCATCCAGGAATCGAGAACAAACCCGAGGAGAGCTCAAGAGAGTCTCCGTCGATGTGAGTTCGACAGTTGTCGCTCGCCAGGCCGAGAAGTGATCCGAGAGGGCTTCTCCGGTGCCAATCCCGCTTTTCGACCATCCTCCGACGTCTATCACATATTCCGACCAGTCCCGGAGCCATTCCGACTCCAACCGAGACTCGAGAGAGCCGGTTAGAGAACGTCAGCTCTGTTTCACTCTTCGCCGGACGTTACCTCCGTCCGTCGGCTTCTAACCGTCATCGCCAGCGTCGTCTCTACCTCCGGCCACTCATTCTTGCCAACCCGAAGCCATTGATTTCGGGAAATTGCAGCACCTGTGAGAACGAGTTGCTGCCCGAGTGAGAGGAGGAAGGGGAGTAATTCGTCATTATTGAATTTAGTTTTTATATGGTTTGAACTTAGGGTTTGAATGTTAATTGAATCTGATTTGATAATTAAGGTTTATTTAAGATTTGTTTTCTTGATATTTGATTAAATTAGCTAATTAGGGTAAGATTATAATTGAGGTTGGATTTTGGTATTTTAATCTGATTTCTGTCTTTAACTCTAGGCGCCCGAGAGGGGCTAGATGCAAGGATTGAGAATTCGGATTCGTGGTTACGTGGCGCTCCAGAGAGGCACGAATCACGATAAAATCCAGAGTTGATAATTTTATCATCATCACAATAGGAAATTGATTCTCTGCATTCTATTGTAATCCGCTCTTTGTCATTAACTCTAGGCGCCTGAGAGGGGCTAGACGCAAGGATTGAGAATCCGGATTCGTGGTTACATGGCGCTCGAGAGAGGCACGAATCACGGTAAAATCCAGAGTTGATAATTTTAGCATCATCACAATAGGAAATTAATTCTCTGCATTCTATTGTAATTCGATCTTTGTCATTAACTCTAGGCGCCTGAGAGGGGTTAGACGCAAGGATTGAGAATCCGGATTCGTGGTTAAGTGGCACTCGAGAGAGGCACGAATCACGGTAAAATCCAGAGTTGACTTTTCCAGTTGTGCAAGTAGTTAATTAAATTATTGCTTGATAATTTAGGAAATAATTAGTGTTTATTTCATATTAATTCATCATATTTGGTTAGGCTAGTTGACTGAAGAATACACAAAATTCAATCCTCCCTGTGGATATGACCCTCGCTTACTGCTAGATTACATAAACGATTCGTACGCTTGCGAGGTATAAAAGTCGATGTAACTAAAATTCTACATCAAGTTTTTGGTGCCGTTGCCGGGGAGGCACGTATTAAGTGTATTTCTTTGTTCTCCATGGTCTTAGGTTAGATTTATTTTTATTTTATTTTATTATTTTTATTTTTATTTTTATTTTTTATTTTATTTTTTTGCTTTCATAATTTTAGCTTGGTGATTTTTTTTTGGAATTATTTTTATTTCTTCTAGTTAGTTCATATTTTTAGTAGTGAGTTTGTTAGCTTAATTTGATAGTTCGTTTTGTTTCTTTTTGTGTTTTTATGCACGGGCGCCGCTCCCTAGGTGGACCATTTGCTCCCTTTGTTGAAGAGGTAGAACAAATTTGTAGGAAAACACCCGAAGTCAAAGTAGGAGCTACCATGGCCAATCAGGGTGAACCATTACAGTTACCTGCAACAGGGAAGCTAAGATCCAGGTGGTCCGGTCCATTTGAGGTCACACAGGTGTTTCCTCATGGCGCTATTGAGATCCGCAATCATGGAGACGAGTCGGTCTTCAAAGTTAATGGTTAGAGGCTCAAACCGTATCTTGAGAATATCCCCACATCGGAGGAGGTGATGGTGATTTTCTTGGAGGAACCTGTCATTTCATCTTGAATGTGTCAGAGTCTTGCTTACGACTATAAACTTAGGCAATCCCCACGTTTCTATCCCTTTGTACATTACAATTTTATTTTTATTTTATTTTATTTATTTATTTATTTTTGTTTTATTCATTCTTAATTGCCGGCTGAGAGCATAAATGGTTCCGGTAGTCGATGACCAGACTTTTGGTCCCTAGTTTGAGAGGTCTGTACTCAAACAACCGTTCTGGGATTGACCAGTTCGATCTTGAAGTATTGAATGAAAACCTTATGGTGAGTAACTTAAGGACTTGTGTTCAGCGTGTGATTCTTGCTGCCTTCAGTGGCCAGTCACACAGAGATTTCTTCAAAGTGTGATGTGGGATAGCAGTTTCATCTACAGATGATTACCTACGGGTACGGCTGATACGAGTAAACCTTCTTCGAGGGAGACTATGTATCATTCCTGGGGGCCTTTATTGACTTTTCGGTATTATTGTTGATGACCAAACACATATGGTCCCACCTATGGATTTAGGAGCCCTGAGGGAGCTTAACCCTCACCCTGTTGGAGTATAACTAGCTAAGCTGTTATTTTTTTTTAATTTTTTTTAATTTTTTTTATTTTTGTAGTCGTTATAGTGTTTTAACTTTTCCCCATTGAGGACAATGTCAGTTTTAGGTTTGGGGGAGAAACGACACTTTTATGCCTTAGCAATAATTTTCTTTTGATTTCTGTTCGTGGTTTTCAAACTACTCCTCTTAGTATGTGGTTAACATTAGTAGAGTTAAAATAAGTTGCTTAAATGTGTTTCAAAAATTTTCGTAAAACTGTGTAGAATATGCCTATTAGAAATCCGATATCATTTGTTCTGATTCATGGGAATTCAATGGGATAACTTACTATTGCCTTAGACTTGGAACTTAGTTGCAAAAGAGAACATGTAAATTTAGTGTTGATCTATGTTAGTCTGAATAGTCTTGTATGCTTGTTTGAACTCATTCCTTTGTATACCTCAGTGAAATTCCTTGTTGTAATGTATGAATGCGAATGGAAATGCTCTTGCTTGCAAAAGACAGATAACTTCAGAAACAGCCTAGGCAAACCCAGGGGCATGCACCGGAACAGTCGGTCACTTAAAAATAAGTGCATGTGCAGTGAAGACGAATACAAAATGGTGGTAATACCAAAAGTATTCAGTGAAGAAAAAAAATTACGCTGGTAATAGCAAAAGTGCGCTGGTAATAGCGTAAAATGGTTTTAAATCTGGAAGCAATGAGTTTCCTTAACTTTGATGACGAATTGTAATTTGAAAGAAGTTGCAGGTCAAGATTGAAATTAGTATATTTCTTTTGTGAGATTGTCAGACAATAGGCTTACTCTACTATTTTCTCTTAATTGTGATGTGACCAGGATTTTATTGTTATTTGTTGCCTCTTTGTTCTGTTGAAGTAATAGCTTATGGGTCACATTGGTTCAGGTGGAGAAACAATGAGTGTATTTGGATTAATAATAGGCTATATTTTACACAGGTTTTCAAATTTTGCAAGATCTCATATGATTTTCAGATATTTTACGATACTAAGTGTTAGTCATATGCTAATGAGGAGTAAATTTTCTTCAGTTTTTCTTTTTATATTATTGATTTAGATGAATTTTATGGGTAAATTCCATGCAAACCCTCACGAGACATAACTCGTCCACTACTGCAGAGTAGGGGTTTAACGGCTTGTTGCATGTGCTAAATGCAATCGTGCTCCCTACGAAAGTGGCATTTTTTTTTCCTAGACTTAATTTTGGTTCGATTGTTGTTTTGCTAGGGACTAGCAAAGATTTAGGTTTGGGGGTGTGATAGATGCCATATTCTGACATGAGAACAAGGTTAATTATAATAGAATAACCTTTATAATTGTGTTATAGGTGGTTATTTATCGATTTTCAAATGAAATGAGCATTTATTGAATTTGGCATTAATCACTGTCGATATTGCATATTTTTCTCTCCTGAATTATATTTCATTGTTTTTAAGGTTTATTTCTTCCTGAAATGCTTTTTATAGATTTAATTATGGAATTTCAGGAGAATTATGGTGGAGAAGGAGATATTAACCAAAATGACCTTAGTGAAATGGAGATGATTTTTAGGTCAAATCGTTTTAAAATAAATAAGATGGTATTTAAAGCAAAAGGGGGGCATCGAAAGAGGGGGGCGAAAGGGGGCCCGAGAGGAGAGACCCGGGAGGGAAAACCCGAGAGGGGAGACCCGAGAGGGGGAAGCGTGAAGAGAAAACAGAGTACTTTGACTGAAAATAGGGGAGGACCCGAGAGGAGTTCCCCACCGTCGTTCGCCGGGCCAATACCTTCCGCCGCGCCACCGTCGTCCACCGCCATCCAATGCCGTCCAGCAACCGAGAACAAACCTGAGGAGAGTTCGAGAGAGTCTCCGTCGAGGTGAGTTCGACAGTCGTCGGTCGCCAGGCCAAGAAGTGATCCGAGAGGGCTTCTCCGGTGCCAATCCCGCTTTTCGACCATCCTCCGGCGTCTATCACATATTCCGACCAGCCCTGGAGCCATTCCGACTCCAACCGAGACTCGAGAGAGCCGGTTAGAGAACGTTAGCTCTGTTTCGCTCTTCGCCGGACATTACCTCCGTCCGTCGGCATCGTCTCTACCTCCGGTCACTCACTCTTGCCAACCCGAAGCCATTGATTTCGGGAAATTGCTGCACCCGTGAGAACGAGTTGCTGCCCGAGCGAGAGGAGGAAGAAGGGGAGTAATTCATCATTATTGAATTTAGTTTTTATATGGTTTGAACATAGGTTTTGAATGTTAATTGAATCTGATTTGATAATTAAGGTTTATTTAAGATTTGTTTTCTTGATATTTGATTAAATTAGCTAATTAGGGTAAGATTATAATTGAGGTTGGATTTTGGTATTTTAATCTGATTTCTGTCTTTAACTCTAGGCGCCCGAGAGGGGCTAGACACAAGGATTGAGAATTCGGATTCGTGGTTACGTGGCGCTCGAGAGAGGCACGAATCACGGTAAAATCCAGAGTTGATAATTTTAGCATCATCACAATAGGAAATTGATTCTCTGCATTCTATTGTAATCCGCTCTTTGTTATTAACTCTAGGCGCCCGAGAGGGGCTAGACGCAAGGATTGAGAATCCGGATTCGTGGTTACGTGGCGCTCGAGAGAGGCACGAATCACGGTAAAATCCAGAGTTGATAATTTTAGCATCATCACAATAGGAAATTAATTCTCTGCTTTCTATTGTAATCCGATCTTTGTCATTAACTCTAGGCGCCCGAGAGGGGCTAGACGCAAGGATTGAGAATCCGGATTCGTGGTTAAGTGGCGCTCGAGAGAGGCACGTATCACGGTAAAATCCAGAGTTGACGTTTCCTGTTGTGCAAGTAGTTAATTAAATTATTGCTTGATAATTTAGGAAATAATTAGTGTTTAGTTCATATTAATTCATCATATTTGGTTAGGCTAGTTGACTGAAGAATACTCAAAATTCAATCCTCCCTGTGGATATGACCCTCGCTTACTGCTAGATTACATGAACGATTCGTACGCTTGCGAGGTATAAAAGTCGATGTAACTAAAATTCTACATCATTCATCACAGTTAAAACAGAGGCCTTTGGCCTTTCTCTGGTCCATTTCCTATCTGGTAAGTTTTTGAAGTAAGGAGCAGGTGGAGCCGAATTAGAGATATCTGGGCGTGGGGCTGCAATGTCTCTAAATCTTGTTGGTCCATAGGATAGGTTTGGCGCAGAGGCATTGTGCCTCCCTGGCCAAGCTGGTTTTCGGACCAGTGACTCCTTTAGAACACGCTGCTTGTGCTCAATTGCCCTGGCTAAATTCATAGCGTGGTCTAAATCTGTAGGAGCATGTAATTCAACTTCTAAACGTAGAGTTTCTGTCAAACCAGCAGTAAAAATATGAACATACTGTGTGTGGCTAACAAACTGGTTTGCACGGGCTAACCTTTCCTGGAAGGTCTTTTGGTACACCTCTAGTGTTCCAGTTTGTTTGTAATTGATTAATTCGCCCAATGGATTGCTACTAGCAGGAGGACCAAATCTCATCATGCAAGACTGTCTAAAAGTTGCCCAATCCTGAAGCACTTGGTCATTTCGGAATTGGTGGTACCATAGAAGCGCTTCATCGAGCATGTTGTAGGCGGCTAAATACACTTTCTCATCCGCAGGTGTTTTTTGATGGTAAAAGAACTGATCACACTTGGCTAACCAAATCAAAGGGTCCTTAGACCCATCATACGTAGGAAAGTCAAGTTTTAAATAACTAGGCACAATGTTTGGTCCTTGAACGGCAGGCCTCTGATGGGATTGGTGTTGATGCATTGGTAGTTGTGGGGGAGGTGGTGGGTGGAATGGATGGTGTTCGGCCGGTGGAGAGTAGGCAGCTGGAGGGTGGGCTCGTGTATCATGGTCTTCTTGTCGCCGGAGGAGAGCTTGGATGGCAGCATCCATTGATTTTATTGCCTCACGCAAATCAGAGGTTGTTTGATGCACCTCTTCCAGGGCATGAGCCTGGTTATCTGTCCTTTGCCTATTATCTTCCACTAACTGTCTCAAATCGTCAGGGGAAGAGGAATCCCCAAGGATGGACCTGTCTGATACCAAGATGTTAGGTTCTTCCCTTGCCATGGATCGAGTCACACTTCTTTCCTCTCTTCCCTCCATGGATGATCTTAACGTTGGAAGAGAAACCTTGTTTCTTGAACGATTAATGGTGGAAGTCAATTTAGAATGAAGGAGCTTTGGAGGAAGCTCAACCTTTGATCTCAAAGAGAGAATCCGACCTTGACCTCTGAGGGAGAATCAGACCTGTAAAATATAATTTTCTCAATACTTGCCTCTCTTTTCCTTCACGTCCCCCTAAATAGGGTTGAGGACGAAAATACAAAGATGACCCATTAGGTCAAGTGGTTCACGCCACATTACACTGAACCAACCCAAAGTAAACCAAACCAAATAAAGTAAACCAAACCGAATTGAAATTACATGAAAAGTAAATTGACATAATTTAATTCCTATGCCTATGGATAACTCGTGATGCTAGGAGAAGAAGTAGTCATACTAGAAGGATGCTTCATGTAGATATCCTCTTGTAGATTACCATGCAGAAAGACATCCTTCACATCCATTTGATGCAGCCAGGACTGTGAGGCTGTAATGGCTAATATAGTGCGAAATGTGGTCATCTTGGAAACTTGAGCAAATGTATCCTCATAATCAATCTCATATTCCTGCTTGTTCCCTACAGCTATGAGGGGGGCTTTGTACCGATCCAAAGATCCATCTAAACGCAGCTTGACAGAGAAAACCCATTTACACCCAATAGGGCGAATAGTAGAGAAGCAAGTAACAATGTCCCAAGTGTGATTCTCCTCTATATATTGTAGTTCTTTTAGAAATGCCTTTTGCCTACACTCATGTGACATTTCCTATTTTTAGCAAGAGGGAATGGAAATAGATGATAAAGTATCTGCAAGAGATACAAGGGAGGAGAAACTATACCTATCAGGGGGCGAGAAGGGCGAGTAGACCTGCGAAGAGTGGTGGAGGCAGGAGTAGAGGGATGATCAGGAGCAGGCGCTAGGTCAGGATCAGGAGGGGGCACAAATGAAGTGGGGCAAGATTCATCAAAGCTTGGCAGAATAGACAAAGATGCGGATGGCAGTGCAACATGAGATGGAAAGAAATATTGATTTTCAAAAGAAAACCACATTCTGAGAAACACAGATATGACAAGATGTGAATCATAGCAATCATAACCTTTTTGAGAAATGGTATAACTAAGAAAATCACACATAACTGATTTGGTTGTAAGTTTTTCTCATTCATGATCAGGTAGATGCACAAAACAAACACAACCGAATGTCCGAAGATCAGTATATGACAGAGAATAACCAAATAACTTAAAGAATGGAGAAACATGATGCAGGGTAGGAGAGGACAGGAGGTTGATTAAATGAACTGAGGTAGAAAGCGCTTCACACCAAAAATGGGGAGGAACAAATGATTCAAGTAGAAGTGTTCAGACCATATCAAGAAGATGGCGATTTTTTCTCTCAACAACTCCATTTTGTTGTGGTGTCAAGGGACAAGAACTCTGAGAGATAATGCCTTTGCTTTGAAAAAAATCCCGAAACTCAGTAGACATGTACTCACCTCCAGAATCAAAGTGTAGTACCTTAATGTGAGCAAAGAATTGAGTCTCAAGAAGTGCAAGAAACCGCTTAAATACTATAAAAACTTCAGACTTAGTCCGTAAGAAGTAGACCCAAGTAAAAAAACTGAAGTCATCAATGAAGGTAACAATGTACTTGTATTGCTCATGCGAGATAATGGGAGCGATTCCCCAAATATCACTATGAATAAGATCAAAATAGTGGGAGGCATATGAGGCATAATGAGGAAAAGTTAGAACCTTACTTTTTCCAAGTTTGCATGATGAACAATCAAAAGAAAGATCAAGAGAAGAGCATGTTGTACTGCCTAATAAACCAAAATTAAACATTGTATGAAGAACATCAGAGTTTGAGTGGCCTAGACATCTATGTCACATCTTAGTGCCAAAGCCAACAACATTACATGCAAAGGAAAGTACAGGAGCACGCGAAATAATGGTGGAGAGAAAGAATTTAAGTAGTGTTAGAAGATAGGGCCCAAGCCCACACGACCAAGGAAGGCCCACATATATAAGAGTATTATAAGATGGGCCACATGACCAAAGAAGGCCCACAAGATGGGCCCAAGCCCATAAGAAGTAGGACCCACAATGATTACCATGAGCTGACATACTTATCACATCAGTTGAAAGATCAAGACGGACTCATAAAATTATCTTTATCATAGGGTCATGACCAAGAAGAGTTTTAGTTTGAGTTATGTTTGTCTTTTATCTACATTGAGTTATTTAATTAAGCTAGGACTTATCTTTAAGTGTTAGAGTTTGGGTGTAATTGGGACAAGGGTAGTTTTATTTTAATTGGACTCTACTACCTTCCTCTATTATAGATAGAGGTTGATGTACTCTGATTACAACAAGTTATTGATGTCAATGAAGTATTTCACTTTTCCATAAATTCAACATGGTATCAGAGAAGGTTTTGTGTTAAGCACCTAGCCAATACTACCCAAAAGACCGGCCTGTAAGGAGCGGAAGACATAGGTACTTAACCCATAACCATAACATCACACCCCACCTTCGCGAGCCGATGACCACGGCGGTCCACTCCAGCGATGGCCCACTCCAGCGATGGCCTACTCTAGCAATGGCCTACTCAGGTCGCCCCCTCCGCTAGGTCACCCCTTCAGGGAGGTCGCCCCCTCCGCTAGGTCGCCCCCTCTGCTAGGTCACCCCCTCCGGGATTCGAACACGAGACAAGGGAGCCCGCTCTGATACCAAATGTTAAGCACCTAGCCAATACTACCCAAAAGATCGGCCGCTAGGAGCGAAAGACATAGGTACTTAACCCAGGACCATAACACTCTATGAGTTGACTTGGTCAACTCACGGAGGTAATGTGATCCTTTTTTCTAAACCCTAACCCCTAAGTCTAGGTTCATAGTTATTTATTTCGGTCCCTACATCTGTAGATTTCTCTGCGTTTTTTTACCTTTATACATAGTTTTTTTATATTGAAAAATATATATTTACGGAAATATATTTTAGTCTACTTTCCAAAGAAAACCTGTTTGTTCTAATCAGAGTTATCTACAGAGAGATATAAATATTTGAATGAGCGAAGGTCAGATTGCAAAAAAGGTTCGAGCAACAGCAGCAATCTTCAGATTCCGAGGTATTTTTTGCTATCAAGAACTAGAATTTATATGGAGATATATATATAAAAATAAATATCTGTAAGTCTATTCTTTATTTTTTATCTGATTTATCTAAAAAGATAAATTGATATTTGTAGCAGCAAAGGTCAAATTGAAAAAGAGGTCCGAGCGACAGCAGAAAGCCTCAACTTCCGCGGTATTTTATGCTATCAAGAAAGAGACTTTATACGGAGAATTATTTATCAAAAGAAATATACGTAAGTCTATTTTCTTACCTATTCAACCAATTCTCTGTATGATTTTTTTATAAGGAGATATTTTCTTTGAAGAGTTGATGGTCATTCTGAAAAAAAAGGAGAAACAGTACTTAGTTCGGCCAGATGACAGAGACCAAAATCTATCAGATTATTTATCTTCTTATAGTTATATTTTATGAAGATAATTTATACTTTTATGAAAGGTATTTAATTCTAGTTTCAGACGAAGAAAATTTCATGTCAATCTGATCTATATTTAAAGATATATTCACTTTGGAAGAATCAAAGGTCATGCTAGTATTTTGTTGTATTGAAAAATCCGAATTTATGCCAATTTTTTTGAGTCACTTTTTGAGTTAATATATCAGGAAAATATCTCACTTCTCCCTTGTTTGAGGGCTTATTTATTCATCTCTATTATTTGGGCCTATTGCTACATCTATGATATTTGGTTCAAGTTGGGATCACTGCCATTACTGCCTAGCTTGAGGGGGAGAAGTACAAACAGTACAAGAAAGAGGTATTTATTCCTTATATTGTGGATAAGTTTATGTGACCAAAATATTCAAGAAAGGGGGAGCACAAAAGATGAAGCTTTTACATCTAAGAAAAACATATTTATATCGGATTATTATTATTTCATGGGTCCTTCTACAAGGTTTATTATTTTGGTTCGTGTTATATGTGTTGGAAGATGGCCATGTTATATACAGTTGTTGCCATTATGTCTCTTTGGGGACATTATTTCTTGGGTTCTCTTTCGTGTTATATATCACATTGGGAAACCATGACGGAGAAACTTATAACATCTATGTTACCCCCCCCCCCCCCCCCCCCCCCCCCCCCCCCCCCCCCCCCCCTGGGCCTTGTAATGGCTTTTATGTCTCCTACCACTTGAGAGTCGTTGTCCTGTGGAGGGACATGGTGGACACACTACTGATAGAAGATGGAGTGTGCCTTACATCCAGCATTAGGACTGGAGTATGAAGCAATGGCTGACTGGCTAGGAGTAATTTTTACTCTCACTTATATAATGTCGTTGGGCCTCATAGAAAGACGCAACAACGTGAGGGGGAATGTTGGAAGATGAAGGCATATTGGAAAATGTGTCATTTTATACAAAAATACTCTATACATCTTTTGCAGCAAGCTGGGAGTTCATGTTGTTCTCTCACCCCCAGCTTGAGGAGGAGTGTTGGAAGATAGGGCCCAAGCCCACACGACTAAGGAAGGCCCACATATATAAGAGTATTATAAGATGGGTCACACAACCAAAGAAGGCCCACAAGATGGGCCCAAACCCATAAGAAGTAGGACCCACAATGATTACCATGAGCTGGCATACTTATCACATCAGTTGGAAGATCAAGGACTCATAAAAGTATCTTTATCTTAGGGTCACGACCAAGAAGAGTTTTAGTTTGAGTTATGTTTTTCTTTTATCTACATTGAGTTATTTAATTAGGCTAGGACTTATCTTTAAGTATTAGAGTTTGGGTGTAATTGGGACAAGGGTAGTTTTATTGTAATTGGACTCTACTACCTCCTCTATTATAAATAGAGGTTGATGTACTCTGATTACCACAAGTTATTGATGTCAATGAAGTATTTCACTTTTCCATATATTCAACAAGTAGAAATAATTATCCCACTATAGGCCCATTTGCGATCACCTTCCTTGACGCTTGATCCTGCACATCACAACTAGAGCGAGAAAACTGAACATTAAAATTTTTATCAATCAGGTTACCAACAGAAAGAAGATTTGTAGAGAGCCCAGGAGACACAGACATCAGCTAAGGTGGGAGAGAGATCACCAACAACACCGATAAGCAGAGAGTTGCTATTAGTAGTGTTGATTTTTAGGTTTCCATCATACTTTCTGACATTAGAAAGAGACACGGCATTGTTGGTCATGTGGTTGGAAGCATCAGAATCAAAATACCATGGCTGAGTAGAGACTTTATGTTTACTTGAGAGACCAAAAGTAGAAAAAGTAGAGATGATCATCTGTTGTACCATTTCAGAGGTGAGTGTGTTCGGATTTGCAGGTTCTGGAGGAACATGAATTGTAGTATTCGGGATGGCAGTCGACAATGCTGCAAAACTATAAGTGCTAGTGGAGTCATGATAAGTAGTATTCTTCTACTTTTAAGGGCGAGTAGGACAAGCTACGATGACATGACCCAGCTTCTTGCCGTAGTTACAAGACTTCTTGGGGCATTCCCGAGCAAAGTGACCATAATTCTTGCAATGAAAGAACTGGACAAAACTCATGTCCTGACCCTTATTTTTCCCTTGTGCTGCATAGGCCATATTAGATGAGGTATCAACCTAGATCCGATGTTCCATGCTAGCCCGAGTAGCAATGTGTTGCTCCTCCCTAAGAAGTTCACCCAAAGAGGCATCCAGAGACGGCATTGGATGTGAACGGGCAATCTCGAACTCGGGATGGAGCTTCATAAAGAATTGATCTCTCTTGCTGGTTTCATGTACGGCTTGAACAGGAGAGAGAGAAACAACTGGGGCGTTCTCATAAACTATATCAGTATAGTGAGCCCAAAGATTTTGAAAATCCAAAAAGTATTTTTCAATGGAAGGACTTCCTTGTGTGAAGTTAGCCATCTCATATTCTACTTGAAACCGCCTTGCTGTGCTATTTTGATGATAAACCTTATGGAGGTAATTCCACATATCCGCTACAGTTTTATGGGGCCTCAGATTAAGAACTAGGTGAGGCTCAATAGACCCAAGTATCCAGGTCATGACCCTAGCATCCATGGTGGTCCATTTTGACAACGCTTCAACCTCGCGAGGTGTTGGATCACACCCATTAATATGACCCCATAATTCTTTTCCCATGACAAATAACTGGAACTGAAATGCCCAGGCACTGTTGTTCTTACTCGTGAACCGAATAGGAGAAAAATCTAACTTGTCCATTGACAAGAAGCAAGTCAAGAGCTAGAGTGGCTGAAATACAAGCCCCATAAAAATGTTTTCCAAAGTCCACAAATAGACTGAAACCCTTGCTGACATTTTCAGAAATCCTTGCTGAAATTTTCAGAAACCCTTGCTGCAAATTCCAGATCTACCACCCCTCTGAAAATTCCAGATCTACGAGACCAAAGGTCACTTGGCTGCTGAACAGCAGTGTAGCCGAGCACCTTCAGCCCAGAACAGTTCAGTCACGTCAAACCAAATTGTTTCAAATAGAGACCCTTCAGCCAACAGATAATTTCGAACAGAGACCTTTCAGCCCATCCATCTGAGCTTGGACAGAAACACCAGTAGCCACACCAAGAACCTTCAACCTAGAAACCCTGAGCTCGGACAGAAACTTTTGAATAGAGACCCTTCAGCCCACCCCTCTGAGCTCAAACAACAACCTTGAGACTCCTTGGACAGAAACCGTGAGCTCGAACAATGCTTTGAATCATCGGACAGAGAGCTTTAGCTCCAAGCTCACATTCAACACAGAGAAGCTGAACCACCACTCCCAGAAAATATTTCAAAGCAGCTCCAAGCTCTGATACCATGACAAATATTTATAGATGAGTGATGCCTGAAGAGAACACCCAATGTCCACCAATGGAGGCTGACAGAACAGCCAAGACCAGAGCTCCCAGCTTTGAGTTTTCATGGACAGAACCACCATGAAATGAGGCTGACAGCATAGCCTAGACCAAGAGCTCCAAGCTCTGAGTTCGGTGGACAGAACCACCACCACCACCAAAGGCTGACGGAACAGCTAGGGAGAAGAGCTTCAAGCTCTGGTTTCACCTTGAGGAAGAAGACACCAAGGAGGCTGGAAAATGGGAGTGCTGCTCCCCTCCTCTTCTTTTTTATTGAAAGTTAGGGTTAGGTTAATTATATTACAGCCCATGGGGTAAATACAATGTAATCCAACCTAACTAATCCCTTTCTAATTAGCCTATGTACATGACATAAATTATACAACAAATATTAACATAAAGCCTATCTTATATACATTTCAACATATGGTAACACTAGGAGCATGAGATTACATGCGGGATTGCTAAAGATGTTCCGGTGTGAGGTTACTAGAATTGCTTCCTATTCAATCAACATAAGTCCTTCAATACCATTGGATTTCAAAATACCAGAAGAGGGTTGGAGTTGTAAAGAGGTAAACTATTCTTTCTTGAAAGTTTTTAGTTGTGTTTCTTATATTCACATTGATTTTTCTATTAGAAGTAAACTTGATGCTAAATCTAAATTATGTTTCTTTATTTCCCATGGTCGTACCGAGTTTGGTTACCACTTCTGTGATGACCAAAGTCTTGAGGTTATCAGGAACAATGACGTGATCTTCAATGAAGGTGCCTTGTATAAAGACAGGTTGAGAAAAAAGATTGAGAGGACAAATGATGAAGCCAAGAATTTTGATGTGATTCAGTTGAGAGATCTTCCAGTTATTGAGATGGAGAATATTGCTAAGGAAGGCCAAGAAAACATACCCCCAAAAATATATCAAAACATTCCTTTGATTAAACTCAGAAGATCTGCCAGAACTAGTAGACCATCAAAGAGGTACTCCTCTACCCTGAATTATATTCTGTTGACAGATAAAATTGAACCAGAGAGTTATGAGGAAGTCGTGCAGGTTGATGAACCAACCAAGTTGGAGTTGGCCAAGCAGGATGAGATGGATTCACTATTATCTAATCAGACATGGCAGTTGACCGAGTTATCAAAAGGGAAGAGGGCCTTGCAGAATGTTGGAAGATGGGCTCAAGCCCACAAACTCAAGGAAAGAAACTCACACATCAAAGGAGTTGTATATGTATGAAATATGATACTTCACTTCAAGATGGCATAGAGGTGTAAATATGTGTTCTTTTTTGTCTTTTATTTTATCAAGTTGTAGCCCTAAGGGCATTATAAATACTATAAATAAAGGCATTGGCTAAGAGGTAGACCATTGAAGCACTCTCCTCTTTTTCCACAAATTCGTCCAACCCCTCCTTTTCTCTTTCGCGCAAACCTCTTCTCCCTTAATCCAAACTCTCTCCTTCCACATCCTTCTTCTTCTCCTCTCCTTCTATTTTCTTCTTCTTCTTCCTCGTTGATCTAAAGTTCCTTTCATGAGATCCTAAATTCTACATGATATTAGAGCAAGGAGTTTAGGATCCCTCTTGATGAAGTTATTATGGAATCTATTCAAGAAGTTGTAAAAGAAGGAGTTTAGTCATGAAGAGATAAGTTCATTCTCTTCTTATTTACATTTTGTTCCTTTCCTAATTTACATACTCCTCGTTACTGTTTTTCTACTTCTTGAACTTTGAATCACATCAAGTCAAGATAAATTTTTATATCTTGTGAAGATTTATTTTTATGATTAAATTAATGTTATAATCTTGATCTTCTTGTAAATCAATTACAAGCATGATCAAGATCATTTGATGTTTGTGTCTTATTAAGATTGATAGTTGAGATTCAATTACCTTTATGTAACTTGGATCAATCTCATTTGAGGTAGAATTCTAGCACATGTTGTTATAACTTCTCCTACTTAATGTTGCTCTTGGGTTTGTGTTATGTTGTTGGATGCCCATTATATGTTTGGTGAAATTCCAGTAGTCATTTACCCTTTGTGGTTTCATTTTGAACTTCAACAATTGAAATTTTTTTACGTTGAATTATCCCATGAGTTGAAGATAAATTTCTTCCAAGTATCTTAATTTTCCTTTAAATCTTCTCTAAATATTTTTTTCCTCTCTCGGTTTGTGTTGGAGTTTGGATTAAGGCCTAATCGGTTGCATCTACCTTCTTCTCTTTGTTTTTAAGAATACAAGAGGAATTGAGTGATGGCTGGATTTTATTCTCACTTAATAAAGGCGCAAATTTGTTGATAATTTGGTGCTTGCTAGCATGAAGGAAATTGGTTTCTTGTTCTTTTTTTGGTGACTGATTTGGTCCACGGGTTCTTCAAATTACATTGAGTAATTGTTATTTGAAGAATGCCCCTTCCCTTGACCTACACATTTGACTTGCCTCATCATGGAGAGTGGACACAACAGTAATAAGAGTAATATACTCCATATTACTAAAATTCCACTAAGAGGTCTCTCCAATTACATGAACTGGTCACAATCGGTTGGGTGGGTTCTTATTACTCGTGACCTCTTAAGTCACGTTATTAAATTTCCTCCTCCGATTGATGAAGTAGATAAGACCTACCACAAGTGGGTTAAAAAGGATAACATGGTGATAAGTTGGCTCATCAATAGCATGGAAGAGCATGTGGCCAACAATGTGGTCTACTTGGAAACCGCCAGGGACATATGGGACACTTATGCTAAGCTTTACTCAAGTACTGCATCATTATAAAAAAATATATGATGTCTTACAAAATATGCTGCATACGAGACATGGAGATAATATTCACAAATTTTTAGCACGGTTTTGAGGCCTTCTCCAAGAATTGAAACTAGCTCAGTCATACTCAACTGATATTGCCGTTCAAGAACGACAACGAGAAGCTTTGGCAGTAGCCATTTGCTTATTGAATATTAAACCTTACCTTGAGGTTTCCAAAACTCAGCTTCTAAGTTCTTCCGCTCTTCCATCCTTCGATGACATTAGTGCTACATTACTTCGGATACCGGATCCATCCCCTCCTTCTCCTATTGATGCCCCATCGGTGATGTTCTCCAGCAATCGGGGTACATCTTCCTCATACCGAGGACGAGGCAGAAATATGAGAGGGGGTCGAACTATGAGAGGGGTTGAACATAGAGGTGGTAGAATGGGTCCAAATTCTTCCTGTATTGAGCCTCGAATTTTCACTTACTATGGTGGTCAGAATCACCTTCTTGGATCATCGACTCCGGGGCCTCTGAACATCTATCAGGTAACAAACACTTGTTGCAGTCCTTGTCTCCTTGTTATCCTCAGAAATTCGTTACTATTGCTAATGGTACCCAAACCAAGGTCCTTGGCAAAGGTTACTCCTCTCTTACCTCATCTATTCCCCTTCAAGATGTTTTGTTTGTCCTTCAATTTCCTTTAAATTTTCTCTTGGTTAGTCAATTAACCAAACATTTAAATTGCTCTATCACCTTCTCACCGTCTTCTTGTATATTTCAGGATCTCACTACGAAGCAGGTTATTGGTGGCGGCCGTGAAAAGGGGGGTTTGTACTACTTCACTCTTCCACCATTAGCTGCATTATCATCCACTACATCCGAGGCCCAACTTTGGCACAACCAACTTGGTCATCTGTCTACCCCTTCACTTCGTTCTTTGCTTCCATTCTTAAAAGAATTTTCTAATTTTAGTTGTGAGGTTTGTCAATTAAGTAAACATATTAGGAGTACATATTCTCCTCGTCTTACAACTACAAGTACTGCTCCTTTTGAGCTAATACATTCTGATGTATGGGGACCGTTATGTGTCTCAAATATTTCCCAAGTTAAATATTTTGTCATTTTTGTTGATGATTTTACTCGAGTGACTTGGTTATATTTATTTAAAGAGCGTTCAAAAATTCTTCCTTTGTTTAAAAATTTTCATGCTATGGTCTTGACACAATTTGGGAAGAAAATTCAAATCCTTAGATCTGATAATGCTAAGGAATACATGTATCATAAATTCAAATCATTTTGTGAGAGTAATAGGCTTATTCATCAAACAACATGTGTCTATACTCTTCAACAAAATGGTGTTGCTGAAAGAAAGAATCGTCATCTTCTTGAAGTTGATCAGGGCCTCCTCTACTCCATGAAGGTACCCTATTTCTATTGGCCTCATGCTATACTTACAACATGTTTTCTTATTAATAGGTTACCTTCATCAGTCCTTCATCATAAAAATCCTTACTCTATGTTATTTAATGGTGAAGATCATTTTATCTCTTCCTTTGAAAGTGTTTGGATGTACGTGTTTTGTTCATATTACACCCCTGCATAAAAATAAACTTGATCCTCGGTCTATGAGGTGCATTTTTTTGGGGTACTCTTGCACCCTGAAAGGTTATGTTTGTTACAATCTTACCCTTCTGAGGATGTTTATCTCTAGGGATGTGACTTTTCTTTGAAGACACCTCCTTCTACTCCTCCCATGATGCTTCTCCAGGATGGACTTGTCCTTCTACTACTCCTTGTCCACTTGTGCCTTTTAATCTTGAAGTAAATCCATCCCCTGATGCACCAGCCATACCTTCACCTATGGAGTTGTCGGATCCACCATAGGTAAGTCCTGCTCTTCCTATGTATGGGCCTGAATTTGATACTTGGTCTATTGCTTTAAGAAAGGGACATCGTTCTTGTACTACTTAGCATCCTATCTCAAATTTTATGTCTCACCATCGCTTGTCTTCCGAGTGTTTTCAGTTCCTTGCGTCTCTTTCTTCTACTTCAATTCCATAGTCATATCAGGAGGCTCTGAGGCATCCAGGATGGAAGGCAGCTATGGATGAAGAAATGCACGCCTTATACAAAAATCAAACCTGGTCGTTATAATCACTCTTGAAAGGTAAAAGACCGGTTGGTTGTAGACGGGTTTTTTCGATAAAACATAATCCGGATGGATCGGTTGCTTGTCTTAAAGCTCGTGTTAGGTTCTTCCCGAGCCATGGATCGAGTCACCCTTCTTTCCTCTCTTCCCTCCATGGTTGTTCTTGACGATGGAAGAGGATTCTTGTTTCTGGAATGTGGAATGATGGAAATCAAATAGAATGATGTAGCTTTGAAGGAAGCTCGACCTGGACCTCTGAGGGAGAATCTGACCTAGACCTCTGAGGGAGAATCAGACCTGTTCACTCTTATTTTCTCAATACTTGATTTCTCCTTCCCTTGACGTCCCCCTAAATAGGGTTGAGGACGGAATTACAAAAGTGACCCATAGGTCAAGTGGTTCACGCCACATTACATCTAAACCAAACCAAAGTAAACCAAACCAAACCAAATGAAATTACATTAAAAGTAAATTGACATAATTTAATTCCTATGTTGTGGATAACTCGTGATGCTATGGAGTCCATAACATCACCCCCTCCTGGAGAAAGAGCTTGTCCTCAAGCTCGAAGTAGGGGTGGAGGGTGCGGAACGCAGCTAATAGCTCCCATGTCATGCCACTGGGATCAGCATCAGCCCATTGCACTAGGATCTCCCAATCACCCTGAATGAGGTGAGCCTATAATACCTGTGCTGGAGTAGAAAGGACACGTCCCTCATGTAGTGGGGGTAGAGGTGTGTGCCGCAAGGGAGAATCACCTTGGAAGGCCTTCAATTGGGAGACATGAAACACATTGTGAATCCTGGCCTCTGGCGAAAGTTGCAAGCAGTAGGCAACTGTACCAATATGGTCCATAACCTGAAAGGGACCATAATACTTCAGAGAGAGCTTGTGGCATTTGGAGGCTATCAGAAACAACTGCCTATAGTGTTGGAGACGCAGCCATAAATAATCTCCTTGAGAAAAGAAGACTTCCTGGTGCTTCTTGTCATAATACAACTTCATAGTATGATGTGCCTCTTGGAGATGAGAACGCACCTCAGTGAGCAAGGTGTCTCTTTCGGCTAATGCTTGGTCCAAAGTGGCGACCTTAGAGGCACCCGGTTCATATGATAAAAGGCTGGGTAGGTCTCTACCATATACTACCTTGAATGGGGTTGTGTCGAGTGAGATGTGGTTGGAGGTGTTGTAACATAATTCAGCCCAGGCGAGCCACTTAACCCACCTTTTAGGTGAGTCCCCCACGAAACAACGAAGATATATTTCAATTGTTCCGTTGACAACCTCTGTCTGACCATCAGTCTGCGGATGGTAGGCTGAAGAGAATGCTAACGTTGTGCCTTGCAGCTTGAATAGTTATTTCCAGAATGTACTGGTAAAGATGGCATCCCTGTCACTGGTAATGGAATTAGGCATCCCATGTAAGCTGACAATATTATCCATAAAGAGTTGAGCGACCTGAGCTGCAGTGTAAGGATGCGCTAGAGGGATGAAGTGCCCATACTTGGAGAAATGATCAACCACTACAAAGATAACGGAATTGCCTGACGAAGAGGGAAGTCCATATAAATATCAGACCAAACCTGTGATGACAGCTGAAGTGGTTGGAGCAACCCAGTTGGACTTAATGATTCAGCTTTATTCCGTTGACAAATCTGACAAGCCGCCACATAATCGGCTATACTGCGCTTCATGCCCCTCCAATAAAATTCCCGACTGATCTGAAAATATGTTTTTTGTTGGCCCTCATGTGTATTGTCATGGAAGGAGGCTAAAATGCTGTGAATCAATGGGGACTTGTGGTGTAGAAAGATTCTGTTTTTGTGGAGGACCAAATTGTCCTTAACCATCCAATGGGTTGCCGCTGTCCCCTGCTAGATCTCATGATATAAAGCTATAATTTTCAGGTACTGTTGTGCCTCTTCCTATATAGAATCCAACAAGAGAGCTCTGGGCTGACTTATGGCATGTAATTGTGGCTCTGGAATGTCCAGGCAAGATAAAGCATCAGCCCCTACATTCAAACTCCTAGGTTTATACTCTACAGTAAAGTCAAACCCCATAAGTTAACTTAACCAATGCTGCTGCGGTGAGGTACTGAGGCGATGCTCAAGCAGATACTTGAGGTTGCAATGATCAGTGCGAATCAGAAATGGGCGTCCCCAGAGATAAGGCCGACAATGCTGTATAGCTCGCTAATCTGATCAATTCCATCTCATAAGCTGCTAACTTGTGGTGGTACTAGCCAAGTTGGCGGCTAAAATAAGCAATCGGGTGTCCCTGTTGGTGCAACATTGCACCAATACCGCCCCTGAAGCATCACATTCCACAAAAAATGACTCATCAAAGTCGGGTAGATGCAAAACTGGGGCGGATGATAAGGCCTCTTTCAACTGCTAAAAGGAATGAGCCGCAGTCTCTGACCAGGTAAAACCATTTTTCTTGAGTAGGTTGTTGAGCGGAGCTGCAATCTGGCCAAAGCTGGGAATAAATTTTCTGTAATAGCCATCTAGGCCCAAAAATTCCCTTAAAGCTGTAATGGATGCAGGAGGAGGCCAATCTGTGATGGCATGTATCTTACTCTGGTCTACTTTCACCCCAACTGCTGAAATAACGTGGCCCAAGTATGCCATTTTTGAAGTTCCCATAGAACATTTGGACTGATTTAAAACCAAATGAAGTGAGCAAATAAGAGAAAATACCTAGTGAAGGTGCTGAAGATGCTCTTCCCAACTATTGCTATAGACCAAATTATAGTAAAAAAATACCAAAACGTATTTCCTCAAGAGAGAGGAAAATACCTCATTCATGAGGGCCTGGAAGGTGAAAGGCGCATTTGAGAGACCAAATGGCATTAAGAGGAACTCAAAATGGCCATGAAACGTGCGGAACGCTGTTTTCTCCACATCTGATGGGTGAACTCGGATTTGATGATAGCCAGATTTCAAATCGAGTTTGGTAAAAATAGTAGCGCCATGTATCTCATCTAGCAACTCATCCACCACTGGGATGAGAAATTTATCTTTAATGGTATGCCCATTGAGTTGCCTGTAATCTACACAAAACCTCCATGACTTATCATGCTTGCGGACCAGTAATACCGATGAGGAAAAAGGAGACCTGCTGGGCTGAAGTATACCCTGGGCTAGCATGTTCTGGCACTGCCTTTCAATCTCATCCTTCTATAAGTGGGAGTAACGATATGGACACACCACTACAGACTCAGTGCCCATGCTCAAACGGATACGGTGATCACTGTGCCTAATTGGCGGTAAAGCAGTAGGGTCCTGAAAGATATTCTCAAAGTCTATAAGTAATTGAGATAACTTATAGTTAGCCGTGGTCTGGACCTGAACAACCTGTAGTGTGCAGGGCACTGATGTTTGGGTGCCATGCAATATATTCTGATAGTGGTCCTCTGTAAAGGACATGGTCAGAGCTTGAAAATCCCATAGTATTGGCCCAAACAGTTGTAGCCATTTAATTCCCAGTACCAAATTGAATCTTGAAAGTGGAATCACCAGGAAATCTGCAATAAATGTGTGTCCCTCAATATCAAAGTGTGTGGCTGGAGATTTACCTACACTAGTAATTTTAGCTCCATTGGCTACTGATACAGAAAGGTCAGTTTGTTGTTGGACTACTAACCTAAGTTGTTCTGCCGCCGGCTGACTGATGAAATTATGTGTACTACCCGAGTCAACTAAAGCCAGTAACTGTAGATGATGTAACTGAGCTTTAACCTGCATGGTACTAGAACTACGTACACCAGTCATGGCATGAAGGGAAATCTCTGGACCCTCTTGGTCTGTCTCCACAATCTTCTCCTCTGGTAGTATGTCATCACCATCCTCCCATAGACATATACAGAATAAATTTTTGCAATGGTGACCATATACATATTGTTCATCACAGTTAAAACAAAGGCCCTTGGCCTTTCTCTGATCCATTTCCTGTCTGTTCAGTTTTTTGAAGTAAGGAGTAGGTGGAGTCGAGTTAGAGCTGTCTGGGCGTGGGGCTGCACTGGCTCTAGAACTTGGAGGTCCATAATAAGGGATTGGAGCAGTGGCATTGGGCCTTCCTGGCCAAGTTGGTTTTCTGACCAGTGACTCCTTTAGAACACACTGCTTGTGCTCAATTGATCTAGCTAAATTCATAGCATGGTCCAAATCCGTAGGACCATGTAATTCAATTTCCAGTCTCAAAGCTTCTGTCAAACCCACAGTAAAAATATGAACATACTGGGTGTGACTGACAAACTGGTTTGCTCGGGCTAACCTTTCCTGGAAGGTCTTTTGGTATACCTCTAGTAATCTAGTTTGCTTATAATTGATTAATTCGCCCAATGGATTGCTACTAGCTGGAGGACCAAATCTCATCATGCAAGACTGCCTAAAGGTTGCCCAATCCTAAACCAATTAGTCATTTCAGAATTGGTGGTACCATAGAAGCGCTTCATCTAGCATGTGGTAGGTGGCCAAATAAATTTTCTCATCCGCAGGTGCTTTTTAATGATAAAAGAATTGATCACACTTGGTTAACCAAATCAAAGGGTCCTTAGACCCATCATACGTAGGAAAGTCAAGTTTTAAATACCTGGGAACCGTATTTGGTCCTTGAGCGGCAGGCCCCAGATGGGGATTGTGATGACGCATTGGTGGTTGTGGGGGAGATGGTGGGTGGAATTGATGGTGGCAGGCCCCATATGGGGATTGTGATGACGCATTGGTGGTTGTGGGGGAGGTGGTGGGTGGAATTGATGGTGGTCGGCCGATGGTTGTGCTCGTGGACCATTGTCATCTTGTCGCCGGAGGAGAGGTTGGATGGCAACATCCATGGATTTTATGGCCTCACGCAGGTCAGAGATTGTCTGACGCACTTCTTCCAAGGATTGAGCCTGAAGGTCTATCCTCTGCTGATTATCTTCAACTAATTGCCTCAAATCCTCAGGGGAAGAGGAATCCCCAAGGGTGGACATGTCTGATACCAAGATCTTAGGTTCTTCCCGAGCCATGGATCGAGTCACCCTTATTTTCACTCTTCCCTCCATGGTTGTTCTTGACGTTGGAAGAGGATTCTTGTTTCTGGAACGTGGAATGATGGAGCTTTGAAGGAAGCTCGACCTGCACCTCAGAGGGAGAACCCGACCTAGACCTCTGAGGGAGAATCTGACCTGTTTACTCTAATTTTCTCAATACTTGATTTCTCCTTCCCTTAACGTCCCCCTAAATAGGGCTGAGGACGAAATTACAAAAGTGATCCATAGGTCAAGTGGTTCATTCCACATTACATCTAAACCAAACCCAAGTAAACCAAACCAAACCAAATGAAATTACATTAAAAGTAAATTGACATAATTTAATTCCTATGCCTGTGGATAACTCGTGATGCTATGGAGTCCATAACAACTCGACTCGTTGCTATGGGCTATACGCAGTGCTATGGGATAGATTATGAGGAGACCTTCTCTCCTGTTGCAAAATTGAATTCGGTACGCATCATCTTGTCTATTGTTGCTCACTCATCATGGCCCATCTATCAATTGGATGTTAAAAATGCTTTTTTAAATGGTGATATAAGTGGGGAAATTTATATGGTCCAACCACCTAGTTATGTGGTTGAGGGGGAGTCAGTATGCCGATTAAAAAAATATTTATATGGGCTTAAGTAGTCCCCTCGGGCATGGTTTGATAAATTTAGTCAAACACTTCCATGGTTTGGTTTTCATCAGTGCTTGGTTGATCATTCTGTATATTATAAAGATACGGTCAAAGGGAAAATATTATTGGCCATATATGTGGATGATATTATCTTAACTGGTGATGATGCTTTGAGCATACAAGAGGTGAAGAAGTTGATCTGTCAGGAATTCAAGACTAAAGACCTTGGTATGCTTAAATTATTTTTGGGTATAGAAGTTCTTCAATCCAAACATGGGATAATATTATCTCAAAGGAAATATGTCTTGGATCTCCTTGAAGAAACAGGAATGAAGTGTTGTAGACCAGTTGACACACCTATGGACACAAATATAAAATTATGTGCACAAATGAAGAAGATATTGATATTGGCAAATGTCAAAGACTCGTGGGAAAACTGATTTTTCTCACGGTAACAAGGCCAGACATATCATATGTTTTAAGTGTGGTGAGTCAATTCATGCACAAACCACAAATTACCCACTGGCAAGCTTTAGAGAGAATATTATGTTACCTAAAAGGAGCTCCAGGAAGAGGATTGATGTATAAAAAACATGGGCACATCAACATAGAAGGCTTCTCAGATGCATATTGGGCTGGATCACCTGATGATAGAAAATCTACATCAGGATATTATACGCTGGTTGGAGGAAACTTGGTTACATGGAAAAGTAAGAAGCAAAATGTGGTTGCAAGATCTAGCGCCAAAGCCGAATACAGAGCTATGGACCATACCGTTAGTGAACTTTTATGGGTTAGGGCCCTTCTTACTGAACTAGGTTTTTATAAAAAATGGTCCATGGGTCTGCATTGTGATAATCAAGTAGCCATTCATATTACTTCAAATCTAGTTTTTCATGAAAGAACTAAACATATTGAGGTGGATTGTCATTTTATACAGGAGAAGTTTCAAGCAGAAATAATCTCTCTCAAACATGTGTCATCTCAAGAGCAAGTAGCTAATATTCTCATTAAACCCGTTACTTCCTATCATTTATATGTGGCAAGCTGGGTATTTTTTATGTCTTTTCTCCTCCAACTTGAGGGGGAGTGTTGGAAGATGGGCTCAAGCCCACAAGCTCAAGGCAAGAAACTCACACATCAAAGGAGTTGCACATGTGTGAATTTTGATACTTCACTTAAAGATGGCATAGAGGTGTAAATATGTGTTCTTTTTATGTCTTTTATTTCAACAAGTTGTTGCCCTAAGGGCATTGTAAAGACTATAAATAAAGGCATTGGCTAAGAGGTAGAGCATTGAAGCACTCTCCTCTCTTTCCACAAATTCGTCCAGCCCTCATTTTTACTTTGACGTAAACCTCTTTTCCCTTAATCCAAACTCTCTCCTTCCACGACCTTCTTCTCCTCCTCTCCTTCTCTCTTCTTCTTCTTCTTCCTCGTTGATCTAAAGTTTCTTTCATGAGATCCTTAATTCCACAAGAGAAAAGAAGTTTAACCTAGAGAGAGATTGTTCACGAGTTGAGAAGTGGAGAGCTTGGTTGAACCCTTCAACCAAGACCCCTATTTAAACTATTTCAATTACATATTAAGAGATAACATAGGATCCCTAATATCCCTAATTCCATCAATCATGATTATCCAAATCTAAATAAATCAAGGGAAGATAAATTGATTACATTAATCAAGGAAGATTGTCAAATCTTCCAACTCATATGATAAGGATTCCAGGTCATGTGATGACTCATCATGCCACCTCACGTGATCATGGTGGATCCCACCAGCTTATGTGATGATGTTGGGTCCCACCTTATAACAAGAGCCTTTAGGCTAAGAGAGCTTGGACGAATTTGGAGTAGAGGAGAGAGACTTGATGCTCTACCCCAAGCCAAGGGCCTCTATTTATAGTTTTTTAGAAGAGTTTACAATGTCTACAATGCCCTTATGGCTACATTGTTCATATGAGAAAAGATCTAAGTAGACATGTTCACCTTGACTAATTATACCCTTGTGCCATCTTTATGAGATGACTCCTTATTTAAACTCATGCTACCCCTCTTGGATGTGTAGGCTTGGGCCAATCTTGTACCACCCCCCCCCCCCCCCCCTCTCCCCCCCTCAAGCTGGAGGGTGAGAAAACATCGTAAATGCCCAGTTTGTTACAAATGGTGGACATGATTTTGTGAGTGATTAGCTTCATTAGGATGTCTACAAATTGTCCTTGTGAAGAGATATGTCTAAAGGATAATATGCTAGCTTGGAATTTTTATTGTATAAAGTGGTAGTCCATATCAATGTGTTTTGTCCTTCCATGGAAGACCGGGTTTGAAGTGATTTGAATTGCCCCTTGATTATCGTAATATAGATCCATAGAGACTCCTTTATAGAATCCCAGTTCAGTGAGAAGAGACCTGATCCATAGAAGCTCACTAATTGTCTATGCCATGGCCCCGTATTATGCTCCTGCACTAGATCTTGTAACCATATTTTTCTTCTTGCTTCTCTTTGTAACCAAGTTTCCTCCAACCATTGTACAATACCCCTAAGTAGATTTTATGTCATCCAGGGATCCGACCGAGTCTGCATCCGAGAACCCTTCTATGTTTAAGTGAGCATGATTCCTACAGAGGAGCCTTCTTGCTAGAACTCATTTCAAATATTGCAATATGAAATCCCATGTTGGCCAATGAGTAAGTTGTGGTTTGTGCATGTATTAACCTACCACACTTACTTCATATGAGATATTCGGTCTTGTTACACAAAGATAAATAAGTTTCCCCATCAATCTTTGATATTTCCTAATATCCACATCTTATCTAGAGCTTGTAGATAATTTAGAATTTAAATCCATGGGGGTATCTTCTGGTCTACACCCTCATCATTCTTGTGTCCTCTAGTAGATCAAGGATATACTTCCTCTGAGATAGTATAATCCCATGCTTGGACTATAACACCACAATACCTAAAAGTATTTTACGTAGTCCATGATCTTTTGTCTTGAAATCTTCATATATCTTCTCTTTGGTTTCCCGAATGCAATCAGAATCACTGTCGGTTAAGACAATATCATCAACATAGACTCCCAGAAGTACTTTCCCTTTGAGGGTGTCTTTAATAAACATAGAGTGATCTATTGAACATCGATGAAATCTAGCCCGTAACAATATTTGGCTAAATTTATCAAACCATGCACGAGGAGTCTACTTTAGACTATATTGATATTTCCTCAATTGACAAATTGACTCCCCCTCAACCACAAATTAGAGTGGTTGTAGCATATAAATTTATTCTTTAATATCCCCATTAAGGAAAATATTTTTCACATCAAGCTGATAGACCGACCAGGAAGAATTAGCAGCAAGGGATAATAATATACGTACCGAGTTCAATTTGGAGACTAGAGAGAATGTTTCTTCATAATTGATTCCATAACATTGTGTATAGCCTTTGGAAATGAGGCAAGCCATAAGGCAAGCAACTGATCCATCCGGATTATGTTTTGTTGGAAGATGGGCCCAAGCCTACACAAGAAACGAATACCCACACATCCAAGTGTGTGAAATATTGGGTCAAGCCCACTAGACCAAGGAAAGTCCACACATCCCAGAGAGATAGAAGATGGGATCAAGCCCATAGACCAAGGAGAAGGCCCACACAGTGGTGGCATGTGTTAGGAATTAGAAGCCCTAATTCCTGTTACAATGTGGGACCCAGCCTGGCCCCACAATCTGGCGGGACCCACCATGAGCTTGAGAGGTGTCAATAAGAGTCCTCATACAAAGTGGCTCTGGCTAAGAGATAAGGAACATGTGCTGGAATTAATAGAAGATTTGAAGATCAAGTGGGACCCACAAAGATACCATGAGCTGGTATCTCTATCTACATGAGTTGGAAGATCATGTGGGACCCACAAGGTAAGACCAAGAGTTGGATCTCTAGCTTGATTCACGTCCTTAAAGAAGGTGTTTGTAACTCGTAATTCATCAAGCAAGTTTCTTATTTTTTTTCTTCTCTCTTGTCTTCTCGAGAGCCCATCTCTTTTTTCCTTTTTTTATTTCTCTCTTCCCTTGCTCGAGGTATTATTCATGGGATCCTAAATTCAACATGGTATCAGAGCTACCAATTTAGGATCCCCATTATGCTCTATGAAGATATGGTTAAAAGCTGCTCATAGAAGGCTCCTTATGAAGCAAGATTGAAGTTCAAGAGATAAGTATTTATTTATGATATTATTAATTTTATGCTACTGGTTTTTGGTATTGAAAGGTGGTTTAGAGATATCTTTATGCATGTTTTCATCTTATGAAATTATGTAAATATATGCATCTTTGATTATCTTTGATTAGAAGAGATTATCAAGGCAGTTTTTGTCAGTTTGTACAATACTTTGATAGAGACCAGTACATATTGGACTTTTTAAAATCTGTGGGAACAAGATTACTGGATAAAGAATGATGATGTTGAGCCTTTTATGAGTCATTATCCATAAAAATTAATTACTTAGCATTTATGCTAAGCATCTCCATTAACCTAGTTGGTTAAAGCCTTCCACTTGGTCATATTTTGATTACTTGATTAGAGAACTATTTTAATTGATTTGACTAATATGACTGAAGATAATATGAGTCACAAGAGTGACATACTCAGAATCACCATTGTACCCTTACCAAATTTTATGAACTGGTCCACATTGGTTCGTCGGTTTCTTATCACAAAGGACCTAGTTGGTCATCTCACCAACTGTGGACCACATATTGATGAAGATGATATATTCTATACCAAATGGTTAAAGGAGGATACATTGGTTATTAGTTGGCTTATCAATAGTATGGAAGAACATGTCTCCCATTATGTCAATCATTTAGAGACGGCTAAAAAAAATTGGGAGACATGCACCAAGTTGTATTCAAGCTTCGACAACTTACAAGGGCCATATGATATTTTACAATGGATTCTTACCACCCAACAAGGAGACAATATACATCAATATTTGGCCCGCTTTCAAGGCTTTCTTTAAGAATGGAAACTTTCCCAACCAATCTCTACAGATATCTCTTTCCAAGATAAATAGAAAGAGGCCTTGATAACTGTCATATGCTTGCTAACATTTAACAACTTCTTGAAGTTGCTATGACTCACCTTCTTAGCTCTTCCACGGTTCCCACTTTTGATGATGTATATGCTACAATTCTCCATATTCCAGACTCTTCTCCCTCTACTACTGAAATATCATCCGCTATCTACTTTAGACAAAGGGGAACACCATCTGACCAAGGCCGAGGATAAGGCAGAGTTTATAGAGGAGGTAGAGGAAGAGGTAGAAGGACTGGTTTTGGTCAAACAGATGGGAAGGAATGCACCCATAGTAAGGGATATGGCCACGCTAGAGACACATACTTTCACCTGAAATAATGCTCTATATGTGATAGATTGGGCCACTCTCACAAAAGATGTTATAAAGCTAATGAGAATAAGGCTAACCAAGCTTTAGTGAGTGATACAAAGGTAGAGCAATCTACCACAACAACTCCAAAGCATACTTTTACTGATGAAGACTATGAACTATTCCAGAAATTGAAGACCATGATGGGGTCCTCCCCAAGTACTTCTTCACCAACTACTGCCACCACCGCTTCAAGTATATTTTCTGCCTCCTCTTCATCCTGGATAATTGACTCAGGAGCCTCCGAGCATCTTACAGGTAACAAACATCTTCTATACTCAGTTTCTCCATGTCTTTCACATAAATTTGTTACCATTGCTGATGGTTCACAAACTAAAGTACAAGGGAAAGGATCAACTTATATTACACCATCACTTCTACTCATTGATATCCTTTTTGTTCCTACTTTCCCTTTGAATCTTTTATCGATTAGTCAGCTCACTAAACATTTTAATTTCTCTATCACTTTCTCACCCACTTCATGTGTGTTTCAGGATCTTACAACGAAGCAGGTGATGGTGGAGGCTATGAACAAGGGGGGCTCTACCACCTGGATGTGCCACAAATAAATACTGTGTCCACCTGTGAAACTGAAACCAGGTTATGGCACAACTTGTTGGGACATCCGTCCACCATATGATTTTTTCCCTAAAGTGCGATCGGACCTTCATTGTGAAGCATGTCAAATGAGTAAACATCAAAGGTCTATATACTCACCTCGACTAGAAATTAAAAGTGTCTCTCCTTTTTTCGTTAATTCATATTGATGTATGGGGACAATTGAGTGTCTCCAACATTTCTCACATGAAATATTTTATTACATTCATTGATGACTTCACTCGTACCACTTGGTTATTTTTGTTTAAGGAGTATTCTAAAATACCATTGATATTTAAATCTTTTCATGCAATGGTACTCACTCAGTTTGGGAAAAAAATTAAAGTTCTTCGGTCAAATAATGCCAAAGAATACACATCCAAAGATCTTGACACGTTTTGTCAAGAAAATTGCATTATTCATCAAACATCATGTGCCTACACCCCTCAACAAAATGGTGTAGCCGTATGGAAGAACCATCATATTTTTGAGGTAGATCACTGTTTACTATATGCCATGAAAGTTTCATATTTTTATTGGCCACATGCAGTTCTTACCACATGTTTTCTTATAAACCGGTTACCCTCTTCCGTTCTTGGTAAAAAATCTCCATACTCTCTATTATTACCTGATGATGATCCTTTTTCACTGCCTTTGAGAGTCTTCGACTGTCAATGTTTTGTCCATATTTCCTCCCCAAAACACAGTAAACTTGATCCCAAATCTGTGAAGTGTATCTTCTTAGGATACTCTCTCACACAAAAGGGTTATGTTTGCTATAATCCCTCTCTTCAGCGTTTACTTGTGTCTCGGGATGTCACATTTTTTGAAAACTCTCCATATTATTATGATAATGCTCCTCTAGGTTTATTGTCCGTACCAGGTTCTCCTTGACCGGTTGTGCCCCGTGCTGCAGAAACTACTCAGTTCCCAAAAACACTGGCTGACACCACACCTACTGAGTTGTCGGATCCTATTGAGGTAAGTCCATCTTCTCCGATTATTTTTGGTCCAGAATATGATACTCATCCTATTTATGTTAGGAAAGAGCCTAGATCATGCACCATGCCTTCTACTTCTCATCCCATAAAAAAGTTTGTGTCTCATCATCGTCTATCCCCTATTTGTTGTCAATTTCTATCGGCTATTTCCTCCGTATATGTACCACAATCCAATAGGGAGGCTCTCAAAGATCCAGGGTGGAAGGCGGCTATGGATGAAGAAATGCACGCTCTTTATGAAAATCAGACATGGGCTCTAGTCCCCCTTCCTTCAGATAAGAAACACGTCAGTTGCAAATGGGTATTTACGGTGAAACACAATCCGGATGGGTCCGTGGCTCGATTGAAAGCTCGCCTTGTTGCTAAAGGCTATACAAAATGTTATGGCATTGATTATGAATAAACCTTCTCTCCAGTGGCTAAATTAAACTCTGTATGTTTGTTATTATCTCTAACAGCTAACTCTTCCTGGTAGGTCTATCAACTTGATGTAAAAAATGCTTTTCTGGATGGGGATATAAAGGAGGACATTTATATGCAACAACCACCTAGATATGTGGTTGAGGGGGATTCCGTATGTTGGCCACAAAATCCTATTTATGGTCTCAAACAGTCGCCTCGTGCATGGTTTGAAAAATTTAGCCAAGCACTCATCACTCATACGGGTCAGATTTCATAGATGCTCTAGAGACCACTTTGTATTTATTAAAGACACATTGAAGGGCAAGGTAATTCTAGCCATATATGTTGATGACATTATTATAACTGGCAGTGATCCCGAGGGCATCCAAAAGACAAAATAAAGGATATGTACTGAATTCAAGACAAAGGATCTTAGACTGCTCAAATATTTTTTGGGTATTGAAGTACTACAATCCAGACATGGAATTATATTATCTCAAAGGAAGTATGTCCTTAACCTACTGGAGGAGAACGGAATGCTGGGATGTAGACCAGCAGAAACTCCTATGGACTCGAATACAAAATTATGTGCAGGTACTGGAGAAGAAGTAGATGTCTGAAAATATCAAAGATTGATGGGAAAACTTATTTATCTCTGCGTAACGAGGCCATATATTTCATATGCAGTCAGTGTGGTAAGTCAATATATGCAAAAACCACAACTCAGTAATTGGAAAGCACTAGAACAAATATTACGATATCTGAAAGGAGCACCGGAAAGAGTGTTCCTCTATAAAAATCATGGATACTTCAACATCGAAGGATTCTCAGATGCAGACTGGACCAGATCCCCTGGATAACAGAAAATCTACTTCGGGATATTGTACGATGGTTGGAGGAAACTTGGTTACATGGAGGAGTAAGAAACATAATATAGTTGTGTTATGGTCCCTAGCCATGGATCTAGTAATTCGGTGAGATACTAATGAATCCAGCACATTACAAGGTTTTTAAACACTGTAAGGAACCAAGAATCTCATCTCCAACCACTGTTCACGCAGGTAAGTTGAAAACAGAATCCCTTTTGTCTAACATATAGATTTAACCACTAATCACGTAGGTAAATTAAAACAGAATTCTAACCTGCTATACTTAAGAAAATAGAATCTCAAGTTACCTCTTTGAATGAATTCGGAACTCCTCAGCTCAGATTCGGAACTCCTCTTCAACCCAAAATTCGGAACTCCTCTGCCCAGAATTCGGAACTCCCAACCAGCAACAAGAACCCGTCCTCCTTCCTGGGTAGACTCACGTCAAGACCTCTCCTTTTCTGGAATTTTCGTGGAAGAGATGACCTTCTCTTGCAGCTGGAAAGAGAAAGGTAATTCCTCTTCCTTTTCCTTCCAAGATTTCCTCAAAGACTCCCCAATGGATGCAGCAAACCCCCAAAAGAGTTCACACCAAGAACCCTAGAATAGAGAGCCTAGAAGGAACCTAAATTACCCTAGTTTATGCTAATTCCAAACTTGCTTTATTTCTCCATCCTTACCCCTTAAATAGGGTAATTAACATCAACATAAGTTAGGGTTATAAAACCCAATTCTACCCCTACCTTTAAGTCTTATTACAAATCAATAAAATTCGAAATTAAAAGCAACATAAATAATAAAAGTAAAGTAGATGACTCAGTGTTATTGAGTCCATAACATCTGCCCCCCCCCCCCCTTGGAGATCGAGCTTGTCCTCAAGCTCGGAAGCAGGGTAGACCTGGTGGAAGTTGTCAAGCCGCTCCCATTCTGCGTAGTTGTGACCGATTGCTGCCCAGTAATGGCATGCAGGGAGATGTCCGGTGGTTCTTCCTCAATCATATCCTCTGTCACCTCGATATCCTCATCTTCAACCTTATCGATCAAAAACAATCTTTTGCATTGATGCCCAACCCGATATGGTTCATCACAGTTGTAACACAGATTCTTAGCCCGCCGTTCCGCCATCTCAGTACTTGTCAATGTTTTTATATAAGGAGGTGTAGGATGACTAGATCTCGGATCCCAAGTCAAAGTAATACCTGGGTTGTTTCTTGGAGGAATGCACTCCCCTGACCATGGAGGTCGTCTGTGCTGTGTCTGCTGTCGCAGTTCTAAAGCACGAGCTATATTCATAGCGCTGGATAAGTCAACAGGTGCATAGAGCTCCACCTCAAGCTTTAACGCCTCAGTCAGTCCTGCTGTAAACAACGCAACTTGTTGATCCACTTGTACCATACTGCTGGCTCGTGCTAATTTTTCCTAGAACAATTTTTTATATTGCTCCACGGCCCCAGTTTGGCGTAATAAAACCAAATCTCCCAAAGGGTTACCGTAAGCCGGAGGACCAAAACGGAGAGAGCACAGTCGATTAAATTCATCCCAATCTACCACCTCGCTATCAACCTCAATTAGCTGGTACCAAAGTTGTGCTTCCCCTAATAAGTGGAAAACAGCTACGTTGACTCGGTCATAGGTTGGGACTCACTGATGGCGATACAACCATATCAAAGGGTCTTCTGACCCATTATAAGTAGGGAATTCCATTTTAGTATACCTTGGAACAGTGCCTCCCCCCTGGTAGAAGTGTCCCCCCGGAATGAGTGGTCCTTGCTATCCCAAGAAACTCGTGCGCCTTGGAAATTCATCTCCCCCTCTGTTACATGAATGGTCCCCTCCTCTCTGATCTAGAATGAGAGGTACAGTGCCTCCCCCCTGGTTGAGGTGTCCCCCCGGAATGAAGGGTCCTTGCTGATCCGAGAAACTCGTGTGTCTAGTAAACTCTTCTCCCCTCTGATCTGCGAATGGTCTCCCGGAATTGGGTTCTTGCCAGTGGTCAAACTAGTCTTCATGCTATCCATCCTTCCTTTCAAAGTTTCTAAACTGAGAGTGAACTTCTCCTCCAATTCAGCAAATTTCTTGCCAGTAGTTAAACCATTCTCCATGATATCCATCCTTCCCTTCAAGGTCTCCATATCGATATCAATTTTTGAGAACCTCTCTAGGACAGTATCAAATTTTCTTTCAAGCAATTCAAAGTATTCATTGGTGCTTCTCTCTGCCGGGTTACCCTGCTCTGATACCAAGTTGTTATGGTCCCTAGCCATGGATCTAGTAACTCGACGAGATACTGATGAATCCAGCACGTTACAAGGTTTTTAAACATTGTAAGGAACCAAGAATCTCGTCTCCAACCACTGTTCATGCAGGTAAGTTGAAAATAGAATCCCTTTTGTCTAACGTATGGATTTAACCACTAATCATGCATGTAAATTAAAACAGAATTCTAACCTGCTGTACTTAAGAAAATAGAATCTCAAGTTACCTCTTTGAATGAATTCGGAACTCCTCCTCAGCTCAGATTCGGAACTCCTCTTCAGCCCAAAATTCGGAACTCTTCTGCCTAGAATTCGGAACTCCTCCTCAGCACCAAATTCGGAACTCCTCTGCCCAGAATTCGGAACTCCTCCTCAGCTCAAATTCGGAACTCCTCTGCCCAGAATTCGGAACTCCCAACCAGCAACAAGAACCCGTCCTCCTTTCTGGGTAGACTCACGTCAAGACCTCTCCTTTTCTAGAATTTTCGTGGAAGAGATGACCTTCTCTTGTAGCTGGAAAGAGAAAGGTAATTCCTCTTCCTTTTCCTTCCAAGATCTCCTCAAAGACTCCCCAATGGATGCAGCAAACCCCCAAGAGAGCTCACATCAAGAACCCTAGAATAGAGAGCCTAGAAGGAACCTAAATTACCCTAGTTTATGCTAATTCAGAACTTGCTTTATTTCTCCATCCTTACCCCTTAAATAGGGTAATTAACATCAACATAGGTTAGGGTTATAAAACCCAATTCTACCCCTACCTTTAAGTCTTATTACAAATCAATAAAATTCGAAATTAAAAGCAACATAAATAATAAAAGTAAAGTAGATGACTCAGTGTTATTGAGTCCATAACAAGTTACAAGGTCTAGTGCAGAAGCAGAGTACAGAGCCATAGCACACACAGTCAGTGAACTCCTATGGATCAAATCTCTCCTAACTGAACTAGGTTTTTAAAAAGAAGCTCCCATGAATCTATATTGTGATAATCAAGCTGCAATTCACATAACTTCAAATCTAGTCTTCCATGAGAGAATAAAGCATATAGAAATTCACTACCAACATCTTATCTCTCTAGCATGTATCTTCACAGAACCAAGTTGCAGACATTCTCACCAAACCAGTCACTCACAAAATTTTGTCCAACATTTGCAACAAGCTAGGTGTCTACGATGTTTCTCACCCCCAGCTTGAGGGGGAGTGTTACAATGTGGGACCCACTATGGCCCCACAAGCTGGTGGGACTCACCATGAGTTCGAGAGGTGTCAACAAGAGTCCTCATACAAAGTGGCTCTAGCTAAGAGATAAGGAATATGTGCTAGAATTAAATAAAAGATTTGAAGATCAAGTGGGACCCACAAATATACCATGAGTTGGTATCTCTATCTACACGAGTTGGAAAATCATGTGGAACCCACAAGATAAGACCAAGAGCTGGCTCTCTAGCTTGATTCACGTCCTTAAAGAAGGTGTTTGTAGTTGAGTTAAATTAGTCTCTTAAATAGATAATGTAATCTTATCATGACAGGCTTATCTTGGAGAGTTCTAGTTGGAATGTAATTAGGAGTCCTAAAATTACTTGTACATGGACTCTATAACCTCCTCAACTATAAATAGAGGTGATTGTAACTCGGGATTCATCAAGCAATTTTCTTATTTTTTTCTTCTCTCTCGTGTGCAGTGTTTTCTCTCCACTCTCTTTTATTTTCCTTCTCTTCTCTCTCTTCCCGAGAGTTCTTCTCTTTTTCCTTTTTTCCTTTCTCTCTTCCCTTGCTCGAGGTATTATTCATAGGATCCTAAATTCAACAATTCCAAACTAACAAAAGAAATAATAATAATAATCGAAGAAGAAAAGAATGTAAGTACGAAAAAACATAACAAGATTTATACAGGTTCACCTCAAGGTGAGACTACGTCCTGTCTTACGCCACTACAGTAATCCACTGTATAGATGAAATAGTTTATAAGAGAAATTGCACACACTTACAGGTAGTTTTCTCCAACCTCTCTCAGCTGCAACTAATGATACTATTCAAATGATCAAACCCTAATAGAAGCACCCCAAATATAAAGAGGAAATTAGGGCAACTGCGATACAAGAGTAAAATTCTCAAACCGCCCTTAATGAAACAACAATAAATATATCATGGACACCAGGACATATATCTACTCACAAATCCCACTACATGAGCTATGACTGGTCTAGAGCACACCATGGCATACATGAGACTACCAATAGCATAAGCATGAGGCACATTGGCCATGTAGGCTTCATCCTACTCTATAGAAGGTGGTTGTTCCTTAGATAGCCTAAAGTGACTAGCCAAAGGAGTACTCACTAGTTTTGCATTATTCATGTTGAATCTCCTCAGCACCTTCTTCACATATTCTTCTTGTGACTATTAAAAACAATCAATGTTCCTAGTAATCCTCATCCCTAGGATTTTTTTTGTAGCACCCAAAGCGTTATTGCAAACTGCTTAGACAACTCCCTTTTCAACTTATCTATTTCTTGTTTTCGATCATCTACTATCAACATGTCATCAACATATAGTAGTAGAATGATGTAGGAGTCATCAAGCTTCTTTACATAACAACAATGATCCACCTAACACCTTAAGAAACCAATACTAATCATGAAGATGTCAAACTTCTTATACCTGTCTTGGAGCTTGTTTAAGACCATACAAGCTCTTTTGAAGTTTGTACACCATTTTCTCCTTTCCTTGTGCTTTGAAACCCTTGTGGCTGCATCATGTAAATTTCTTTCTCCATATCACCATGAAGAACAATTTTCTTTACATCCAACTGCTCTAAGTGCAAGTCTTCATTTGTCACTTGTCCAAGCATTGTTCTAATAGTAGCCAATTTCACTACTAGAAAGAAAATATCAGTGTAGTCAATGCCTTCTTTTTGTGTAAAGCCCTTTACCACCGGTCTTGCCTTGTATCGCTTGCTGCCATCATGTTCATCTTTTATTTGGTACACCAATTTATTCTGTGTAGAATTTAGGATCTCATGAAAGGAACTTTAGATCAACGAGGAAGAAGAATAAGAAGAGAGAAGGAGAGGAGAAGAAGAAGGACGTGGAAGGAGAGAGTTTGGATTAAGGGAGAAGAGGTTTGCGTCAAAGAGGAAATGAGGGGCTGGACGAATTTGTGGAAAGAGAGGAGAGTGCTTCAATGCTCTACATCTTAGCCAATGCCTTTATTTTTAGTCTTTAAAATGCCCTTAGGGCTACAAATTGATAAAATAAAAGACATAAAAAGAACACATATTTACATCTTTGTGCCATCTTGAAGTGAAGTATCATATTTCACACATATGCAACTCATTTGACGTATGAGTTTCTTGCCTTGAGCTTGTGGGCTTGAGCCCATCTTCCAACACTCCCCTTCAAGCTGGAGGAGAAAAAATATCATAAATACCCAACTTGCCACATATAAACGATAGGATTTTAGATGTAACGGGTTTAGTGAGTATATCAACTACTTGCTTTTGAGCTGACACATGTTTGAGAGAGATTATTCCTACTTGAAACTTCTCCCATATAAAATGACTATCCACCTCAATATGTTTAGTTCTTTCATGAAAAACTGGATTTGAAGTAATATGAATGGCTGCTTGATTATCACAACGTAGACCCATGGACCCTTTTTTTATAAAATCATAATTCGGTAAGAAGGGTTCTAACCCATAAGAGTTCACTAACGGTATGGGCCATAGCTCTGTATTCTGCTTCGGCGCTAGATCTTCCAACCACATTTTGCTTCTTACTTTTCCATGTAACCAATTTTCCTCCAACCAGTGTATAATATCCTGATGTAGATTTTCTATCATCAGGTGATCCAGTCCAATCTGCATCTGAGAAACCTTCTATGTTGAAGTGCCCATGTTTTTTATATATAAATCCTCTTCCTGGAGCTCCTTTTAGGTATCGTAATATTCTCTCTAAAGCTTGCCAGTTGGTAATTTGTGGTTTGTGCATGAATTGACTCACCGTACTTACAACATATGATGTCTAGCCTAGTTACCTTGAGATAAATCAGTTTTCCCACGAGTCTTTGATATTTGCCAATATCAATATCTTCTTCATTTGTGGCACATAATTTTACATTTGTATCCATAGGTGTGTTGACTGGTTGACAACCCTTCATTCCTATTTCTTCAAGGAGATCCAAGACATATTTCCTCTAAGACAATATTATCCCATGTTTGGATTGAAAAACTTCTATACCCAAAAAATATTTAAGCATACCAAGATCTTTAGTCTTAAATTCCTGACATATCATCTTCTTCACCTCTTGTATGCTCAGAGCATCATCACCGGTTAAGATAATATCATCAACATATATGGCCAATAATATTTTACCTTTGACAGTATCTTTATAATATACTAAATAATCAATCGAGCACCGATGAAAACAAAACCGTAGAAGTGTTTGACTAAATTTCTCAAACCTAGCCCGAGGGGACTGCTTAAGCCCATATAAATATTTTTTCAATCATCATACTGACTCCCCTTCAACCAAATAACCAGGTGATTGAACCATATAAATTTTCTCACTTATATCACCATTTAAAAAAGTATTTTTAACATCCAATTGATAGATGGGACATGATGAGTTAGCAGCAATAAATAACATGATACGTACCGAATTTAATTTTGCAATAGAAGAGAAGGTCTCCTCATAATCTATCCCATACATTGAGTATAGCCCTTAGTAATGAGTTGAGCTTTAAGATGTGCAACCGATCCATCTAGATTATGTTTTACCAAAAAAACCCATCTACAACCAACCGGTCTTTTACCTTTTGGGAGTGATGTTAAGGACCAGGTTTGATTTTCGTATAAGGCATGTATTTATTCATCCATAGTGGCCTTCCATCCTGGATGCCTCAGAGCCTCCTGATACGACTATGGAATGGAAGTAGAAGAATGAGATTCAAGGAACTGAAAACACTCGGAAGACAAGAGGTAGTGAGACATAAAATTTGAGATAGGATATGAAGTAGTACAAGAACGATGTTCCTTTCTTAAATCAATAGGCCAAGTATCAAATTCAGTTTCATACATAGGAGGAGAAGGACTTACCTTTGGTGGATCCGACAACTCCATAGGTGAAGGTACGGCTGGTGCATCAAGGGTTGGGTTAACTTCAACATTGAAAGGCACAAGTGGACAAGTAGTAGAAGGAACAGTCCATCCTGTAGGAGAATCATGGGAGGAGTTAAGGAGGTGTCCTCAAAGAAAGTCACATCCCTAGAGATAAGCATCCTCTGAAGGGTAGAATTGTAACAGACATAACCTTTCTGGGCACGAGAGTACCCCCAAAAAATGCACCTCATAGACTGAGGATCAAGTTTATTTTTATGTGGGGATGTAATATGAACAAAACAAGTACATCCAAACACTTTCAAAGGAAGAGAAAAAGGATCTTCACCATTAAATAACACAGAGTAACGAGTTTTATGATGAAAAACTGATGAAGGTAACCTATTAATAAGAAAGCATATCGTAAGTATAGCATAAGGCGAATAGAAATATGGTACCTTCATGGAGTAGAGGATGCCTCGAGCAACTTCAAGAAGATGACGATTCTTCCTTTCAGCAACACCATTTTGTTGAGGAGTATAGGCACATGATGTTTGATGAATAAGCCCATTACTCTCACAAAATGATTTGAAGTCATGAGACATGTTTTCCTTAGCATTATCAGATCTAAGGATTTGAATTTTCTTCCCTATTTGTGTCAAGACCATAGCATGAAAAATTTTAAACAAAGGAATAATTTCTGAACACTCTTTAAATAAATATAACCAAGTCACTCGGGTAAAATCATCAACAAAAATAATAAAATATTTAACTTGGGAAATATTTGAGACACATAAAGGTCCCCATACATCAGAATGTATTAGCTCAAAAGGAGCAGTACTTGTAGTTATAAGACGATGAGAATATGTACTCCTAATATGTTTATTTAATTGACAAACCTCACAACTGAAATTAGAAAGTTCTTTTAAGGATGGAAGCAAAGAACTAAGTGAAGGGGTAGACGGATGACCAAGCCGGTTGTGCCAAAGTTGGGCCTCGGATGTAGTGGATGATAATGCAGCTAATGGTGGAAGAGTGAAATAGTACAAACCCCCATTTTCATGGCTCCCACCAATCACCTGCTTCATAGTAAGATCCTGAAATACATAAGAAGACGGTGAGAAGGTGATAGAGCAATTTAATTGTTTGGTTAATTTACTAACCGAGAGCAAATTTAAGGAAATTGAGGGACAAACAAAACATCTTGACGGGGAATATATGAGGTAAGAGAGGAGGAACCTTTGCCAAGGACCTTGGATTGGGTACCATTAGCAATAGTAACGAATTTCTAAGGACGACAAGGAGATAAGGACTGCAACAAGTGTTTGTTACCTGATAGATGTTCGGAGGCCCCGGAGTCGACAATCCAAGAGGAAGAGGAAGAAGAGGAAGAAGAGGAAGAAAGCATACCTGAGGTAATAGTAGTAGCAACAATAGAGGATGGGGGAATAGAGGATTTCATTAAGGACTTCATTTTCTGAAATGCAACATAGTCTTCAGCAGTAAGAGACATTTTTGGGGAATGATTCAGCCTTATCTTCATGTTTCTCAACACTAACAGAGACTGGGTTAGCCGTGGCCCAATCTGTTTATGTACGTGTCTCACCTTGTGAATTTTCCTCACTGACCCATTTGACATCCGCAAACGGACATTACCAATACCGACAATATCCAAAGATTCTCTATCAGCAAGATACACCTTTTCGTGATCTCTAACAACATAGTTCTCCATGATCTCGTGGTGTGCAGTGGTATGAAAGAAGATGCTGAATTCTACACCCAAAAGTCAATAGGGCTATCAACCAAAAAGAGTAAAGCATCTTGTACCTCTTCAGTGACTGCATTTACAACATTGATTTTCTTGTTATTATTCTTTAGTGCTCTGTAGTTCTTCTTTATGTGACCAGACTTGCCATTATTCCAGCCTTTCACATTCCTTCTAAATTTGGACTTGCTTTTACCATTCCTTGACTTCCCTCCACTATTACCCTTGTTAGAATTCCTCTCTAAGTTCCTGCCCCTAGTATCGACACTTAGGCAGAATTAGATGTCGACGATTCTCTAGAGTCCTTTCTACGAACTTCCTCCGCAAGACTGGTATCCCAAATATCATTAAAAATCAACTTCCTGTTGCCTACAGAATTGTTGATCGTAGCCCTCATAGGCTCCCAAAAATTTGGTAGAGACACCAAAAGAATTAAAGCATGAACCTCATCATCAAATTTAATTTGAACGGAGGTTAATTGATTGACAAGCGTGCCAAACTCATTCAAATGCAATGCCACTGATGTATATTCTGTCATCTTTAAATTAAAGATCTTTTTCATTAGCTATACCTTATTATTTGTTGAAGGCTTCTCATATATATCTAACAAAATCTTCATTATCCCTATTCTGGTTTTCTTTGACGCCACATTGTGAGTAACGTTCTTCGACAATGTTAACCTGACAACTCCGAACACCTATCTATCGAGGAGATTCCACTCATTATCTTTCATACCCTCTAGTTTCATATCTAGAAGTGGTGCATGCATCTTTTTACTACACAGATAATCTTCTATCTACATCCTCTTGTACACAAAATCCATACCATCAAACTTGTTGATTCCAAGTACTAATCCTTCTTCGCCAGCCATTGCTCTCAATCATGAACCAAAGCTTTGATACCACTTGTTAGTAATTAGATGCCCTAATTCCAAACTAATGAGAGAAATAATAATATTAATAACTAAAGAAAGAAAAAGCAAACATGGAAAAATAATACAAGATTTATACAAGTTCTCCTTAAGGTGAGACGACGTCTTGTCTTTCGCCACTGTAGTAATCCATTATAAAGATGAAATAGTTTACAAGAGAAATTGCACACACTTACAGGTGTTTTTTATTTCTAATCTCTCTCAGCCGCAACTAAGGATGCTCCTCACATGATCAAACCCTAATAGCGGGACCCCAAATATAAAGAAGAAACTAGGGCAGCCGTGATACAAGAGTAAAATTTCTAAACTGCCCTGGCGGGGGCTCTACCCCCACACCTCCAAGAGGGTGGCTTCCCATTCCCCCTCCAACTCCCATGGTGACCTTATTGACTCATCATAGGGCGTTAATTAGTTTATGATTTATATCTCTTATTCACTCTTACTTGGGTGAAGGGTATTCTTGTTGTTGAATTTATGGAAAAGAGAAATACTTCATTGACCTATTATAATCAGAGTACATGAACCTCTATTTATAATAGAGGAAGGTAGTAGAGTCCAAGTACAATTAAAGTACCTTTGTCCCAATTACACCCAAACTCAAACACTTAAAGATAAGTTGTAGAATAATTAAATAACCCAATATAAATAGAAGACTAACATGACTAAAAGACCTTTAAACTGAAACTCTTCTGTGAGACCTACTTTCTTAATAATTCTGGCTTTGTATGACTGCTCATGCCATCTCACGTGATCATGGTAGGTCTTACCAACTCATGATCATGGTGGTTCATATCTTATGGGCTTGGATCCATCTTCCAACACTCTTGAATATCTGGGCCTTCTTTGGTTGTGTGGGCTTGGGCCCATCTTTCAATACTCCCCCTCGAGCTGGGGGGTGAGAGAACATTATGAAATCCCAGCTTGCTGCAAATGGTGTATTGGATCTTCTCATAATAAAGGCAGTCCTCCATATCTTTCAACACTCCCCCTCACGCTAGTGGTCTCTTCCATGAAGCCCAACTGGCATAAGATAAGTAACAGTAAAATCACTCCAAGCCGTATGACATAACACATGCTATGTAGGGTACACTCTTATCTTTTGTAGGTAGTGGGTTATACATAGTGCTCAGAAGTATAATAAAACTCCTCCAACAGTGAGTCCCTCCACAGGACAACGACTCTCAAGTTGTAGGAGTAATAAATGCCAATTAAGGGGGATAACATATATGTAGTAATAAGCTCCTCCATCATGGTGTCCCAACCTGGGAACCGATTCTCACAAGTAGAAATAAGTGATAAGTAGGTAATGTCTATCATTCACAATATAACAATAAAAGACCTACTGATAGATATATAAAAAAAGTCTCAATCGACTTAAAACACCCGTATGTATGTACATGATGGACTTAAACTCCCAACCGAAGGAACACTCAAAAGGTTGGCCCAAAGGTATGTGAGAGTCAATTAAAGGATAGTAGGAGAAATATTGCCAAATAACCAATGGATAATGGTTAAAGAGGAAAATAGGATGCTGAGGTCACTACTTCTTCAATAATAATGTCTCATCGAAAGTGACACAATAGCTACAGCTAAAATGGGTCTGGGCTCATACAACACGAACCAAAATAATAAAAATCCTTGTAAAAGGACCCATAAAATGATTCGATGCGAGTATAAGCACCAAATAATATGTTGACCTAGGAATATGTTGTGAATACTGAAAAATAATAATCCAGCCAGAGAAACAGAATCGAGTCGAGCCAAGTCAGGTATCACCTATAATTACCTCAATTATTATTGTGAGTCAGAATTCTTGGTCTTCAATTTTTGTTGCTCTTTCTTGTACTTCTTCTTCTACTTCTCCCCATACTTGATCTACTAGAAGAACAGGTATGATGGGATACAAATCGGTAGACACTCCTATGGATGCAAATAAAAAATTATGTGGAGGCATTGGAGAAGATGACGATATTGGCAAATATCAAAGGTTAGTGGGACGACTTATTTACCTATGTGTAATGAGGCCAAACATTTCATATGCAGTAAGTGTAGTAAGTCAGTATATGCACAAGCCACAACTTAGTCATTGGCAAGCACTTGAGAGGATACTACGTTATCTAAAACGGGTCCCTCTATAAAAAAACATGGTCACTTCAACATTGACTGGGCTGGATCCCCAGATGATAGAAAATCTGCTTCTGGTTTTTGCACGATGGTTGGAGGAAATCTGGTTACATGGAAAAGCAAAAAACAAAATGTAGTAGCACGGTCAAGTGCAGAAGCAGAATACAAAGCCATGGCACACACTATAGGTGAACTCTTATGGATAAGGTCTCTTCTCACTGGATTGGGATTTTATAAAGAACCTCCAATGGATCTATACTATGATAATCAATAAGCAATACATATTGCATCTAATCCAGTATTCCATGAGAGGACAAAGCACATTGAGGTAGATTGCCACTTTATATGAGAAAAATTCCCAATTGGTCTCTTATACCTGAAGCAAATCTCAACACAAAATCAAGTTGCAGACATCCTCACCAAACCAGTCACTCACAAGATTATGTCAACCATATGCAGCAAGTTGGGCATTTATGATGTCTTCTCACCCCCAGCTTGAGGGGGAGTATTACAATGTGGGACCCACCATGGTGCTCGAGCTGGAGGGACCCACCATAAGGACATAGGTCATCAAGAAGAATCCTAGAGGACGTGGGACACCAAGAAGAGTCCTCTCCCAAAGCAAGCATGAGTTAAGGAAGCAAGAAGCACAAGCTGAATTGATTTAGAAGACTTGAAGATCAAGTGGGACCCACAAAGATCTCACGAGCTGGCACTCTTATCAAGGTGGTTTGGAGATCATGAGGGGCCCACAAGGATAAGGCTACGAGCTGGCTTATCCATTCCCATCCCATTAATAATAAAGGACTCCTAGTTCTACTCAAGTTGGTGTTCTAGTTGTTTAATTTAAATAGACTTACTTATATTGAAGAGTTAGAGTTGGAATGTAATTAGGATTGAATGATAAGTTGTATAAGGACTCTTCCTCCACCTCTACTATAAATAGAGGTCTTGCAAGTTGAAATTAATAAAGTCACACATTCAATCCTGAGTTGGTTCTCTCTCTCCCTCTCCTGACTTGGTGCAGCCCACACTTCTCCTTTTATTTTTTTCTCTTCTCTACCGAGAGCTTTCCTCCATTTTTCTTGGTTTTCTTTCTCTTGTTCGTTATCATGGAAAAGGGATCCTAAATTCAAAAAAAATTATTTACGTATTTCTTTTTTGTATTAATTTTTGACAATGATTATATGTTTCAAACTTTTATGTTTATAGACTTTTAAAAAGTAATTTATGCTTTTAATAAATTGCATACTAAATATTTAATCACTATCATAGGTTACTTATGAATTATTTTTTTAATGATTCAATATTTAATATTTATTTTAATATTTTAGTGCTATTCAATTTTATAGAATTTTTATCAAACCCAAAATATTGGATGATCAAAATAAAAACATTGAGAATGATCAAAACCTGATTGACCAACCAGATTTACCAAGTAACTTATATAAGTTAGAGATGAAGGGTCACTCCTTGTATTAGGATGACAAAGGGGCAAGTTCGATAGACCCATGTTGTTTAATATAAAAAAAATCCATCTACCTGATGGGGAGAGAATGAGTTTCCCCTAAAACACTCATATAGAATTGAAATGACAAAGGGGTAGTTTGTCTAATTTCAATTATAGTTTTAGTGGGAAAAGAAAAAAATAAAAAATTAGAAGGACAAAATTGAACAGGTGGGGTAGGTTGTCAAGAGTTGAGGGTTTCCTCAAACCCAACCAACACAACCATCCCTATTCCCATTCCCAACCATCATAATGGTTTATTATCTTGGAACATTTTCATTCTCTATACAGTTATTGTTGTAAAAGCCCACATATCTAAGAGTATTGTAAGATGGGCAACACGACTAAGGAAGGCCCACATTTCTAAATTATAATATGGGTCACACAACCAAGGAAGGCCCACAATCTAAGAGTATTGTAAGATGGGTCCAAGCACATAAGAAGTCGGACCCACCATGATTACCACGAGCTGGCATCCTTATCACATAACTTGGAAAATCAAGAAGGACTCACAAAGATAACCACAAACCGATTGGAAGATCAAGAAAGAATCACAAAGATAACCACTAGCTGGCAACTTTATCTTATGGTCATGTCCTCATAGAAGAGTTCTAGTTTTACTTTGTTTGTCTTCTATTTATATTGGGTTATTTAATTATGCTAAGACTTATCTTTAAGAGTTAGAGTTTGGGTGTAATTGGGACTAGGGTAGTTTAATTGTAGTTGGACTCTACTACATTCCTCTATTATAAATAGAGGTTTATGTACTTTGATTAAAGAAGTCGATGAAGTATTTTTCTTTTCCATAAATTCAACATGGTATCAGATCCAGGTTTTGTGAGTTGATGTGGTCAACTCACAGAGATAATGTGATCATTTTCTGATCTATTATCTCTAGCAGTTAGGGTTCGTATTTATCTTTTTTCTCTCTTTTTAGTCCCTACACCCGTTATTTTTTTAATGTTTTTCACCTCTATACTGAGCTTTTCATATTGAAAATTATATATTGACGAAAATATGTTCAAGTATAATTTCCAATAAAAATGGTTTTTTACAATCAAAGTTATCTACAAAGAGAAATCGATATTTGAAGCATCAAAGCTCAGATTGAAAAAAAGGTTTGAGCAGCAGCAGAAAGCTTCAAATTCCGAGGTATTTTATGCTATCAAGAATGAGACTTTATATGAAGAAATATATATCAAAAGAAATATATGTAAGTCTATTTTCTCACCTCAGGCTGGTCTTTTGGGTAGTATTGGCTAGGTACTTAACACACCACTTATTTAATAATAATGTCTCATCCAAAGAGACACAATAGTTGTAGCTGAGTTGGTGTGGCCCATATAACAAAATAATAAAAATCTTTATAAAAGGACCCATGAAATAATTTGATGTGAGTATGTGCACCAAATAATATGTTGACCAAGGAATAATGTTGTGAATACTTCAAAATAATAATCTAGCCAAATAAATAGAATCAAGTCGAGCCAAGCCAGGTATCACCAATAATTACCACAATTGTTATTGTGAGTCAGGATTCTTGTGGTTCCGTCCATGGTGGGTGTCAGAGCCAGGTGGTTTCATCCACCACTGATGGGTTAGGTACTTGACTTTCCACACTTAACAGACCGGTCTTTTGGGTTGTATTGGCTAGGCGTTTGACATGGTATCAAAGCTGGGTACCACATTCCGCGCTCAAATCCCGAGTGAAGTAGTAGGTAAAGGGAATGGAAATGGTGGGTGTCAGAGCTAGTGGTTCCGTCCACCACTGATGAATTAGGTACTTGGCTTTCCACACTTAACAGACTGGTCTTTTGGGTTATATTGTCTAGGCGTTTGACATCTTGGTCTTCAATTTTCTTTGCTCTTTCTTGTACATCTTCTTCTACTTCTCCCCCACAATTTGGGAGGTAATGGCAATGATCCCAACTTGAACCAAATAATATAGATGTAGAAAATTTTCATCAGTATAGCAGTAGATAACCAGTAAATAATGAAACTCCTTATTAGTAATATGGACACATGAAATCATTCGGCTTAAATTCGAATTTTCATTGCAACAGGATACCAACATGACCTTTGATTTTTATAATATGAAAATATCCTTAAATATAGATCAGATTGACATGAAATTTTCTCTTTATAAAAATAGACTTAAATACCTTTCATCCAAGTATAACTTATCTTCATTAAGTATACTTCTATTTAGATTTATAATCTGGTAGATTTCGGTCTCTGTAATCTAACAGAACTAAGTACTCTTTCTCCTTTTTCCAGCATAACCATTGACTCTTCAAAGATCAATATATCTTTATAAAAAATTCATATAGAGAATTGGTTGAATAGGTAAGAAAATAGACTTACATATCTTTCTTTTTATATATCCACATAAAGACTCGTTATTGATAGCATAAAATAGCTCGAAAGTTGAAACTTTTTGCTACTACTCAAACCTCTTTTACAATTTGCCTTTGCTACTTCAAATATTTATTTCTCTCTATAGAAAACTCTGATTGAAAAAAAAAAACTTTTTCCTTGGAAAATAGACTCAAATATCTTTCCTTCAATATATAATATGCAATATGAAAACTTAGTATAGAGGTGAAAACACAAAGAAACCAATGGGTATAAGAACAGAAAAAAAAAAAAAAAAGATTAATATTAACCTAAACTACTAGAGATAATAGATCAGAAAAGGATCACATTACCTCAGTGGATTGACCGAGTCAACTCACAAAACCTGCTCTGATACTCTATTTATAATAGAGGAAGGTAGTAGAGTCCAATTACAATTAAACTACTTTTGTCCCAATTACACCCAAACTCTAACACTTAAAGATAAGTCCTAGCATAATTAAATAACCCAATATAAATAAAAGACTAACATGACTAAAACACCTTTAAACTGAAACTCTTCTATGAGATCTGCTTCCATAATAATTTTGGCTCTATAAGACTTCTTATTGTGTAAGACTTGTAATGCCACCTCACGTGATCATGGTGGATCCCACCAGCTCATGATCATGGTCGGTCTATCTTATGGGCTTGGGCCCATCTTCCAACACTCTTGAATATGTGGGCCTTCCTTGGTCGTGTGGGCTTGGGCTCATCTTCCAACAAATATAAAGGAATAAATTTATATTCAACAACCACCTGGATTTGTGGTTGAGGGGGAGTCAGTATGTCGATTGAAGAATCCTTTTATGGTCTTAAATAGTCTCATTGTTCATGGTTTGATAAATTTAGCCAAGCACTTATACGGGTCGAATTTCATAGATGTTTCATAGATCACTCCGTGTTTCTCAAAGACACACCTAAAGCAAAAGTGATTTTGGCCATATATGTTGATGATATTATCTTAACCAGTAGTGATCTCAAGGACATTCAGGAAACCGAGGAAAAGATGTGTAAAGAATTCAAGACAAAAGATCTTGGACTAGTTAAAAACTTTATGGGTATTGAAGTACTACAATCCAAACATGGGATTATACTATCTCAAAGGAAGTATGTCCTTGATCTACTGGAGGAGGTAGGAATGATGGGCTGTAGACCAACATAAACTTCTATGGATTCAAATACAAAATTATCTGCAAGCATTGGAGAAGATGTGGATATTAGAAAATATCACAGACTTGTGGGGAAACTCATTTAGCTTTGTGAAACAAAGTCGAATATATCATATGCAATAAGTGTGGTGAGTCAATACATGCACAAACCACAACTTACTCATTGGCAAGCACTAGAAAGAATATTGTGATATTTGTAAGGAGCTCCAGGAAGATGGCTTCTCTATAAGAACCATGGTCACTTCATCATAGAAGGGTTCTCAGATGCAGACTAGGTCGGATCCCCGAATGACAAAAAATTTACTTTGGGATATTCTACAATGGTTGGAGGGAACTTAGTTACATGGAGAAGCAAGAAGCAGAATTTAGTTGCAAGGTCCATTGTAGAAGTAGAATACAGGACCGTGGCACACACAGTTAGTGAGCTTCTATGGATCAGATCCCTTCTCACTGAACTAGGATTCTATAAAGAAGCTCATATGAATCGACATTGTGATAATCAGGTGGTGATACATATCACCTCAAATCCGGTCTTCCATGAGAGAACAAAGATCATTGAGGTAGACTGACATTTTATACGAGAGAAATTCCAATCTTGCATATTATCTCGCAAACATATCTCCTCACAAGGGAAAGTTGCATATATTCTCACCAAACCACTCACTCATAAGATCTTGTCCACCTTTGTATCAAGCTAGGAATTGACGATGCTTTCTCACCCCCAGCTTGAGAGGGAGTGTTATAAGGTGGAACCAAACCCACCATGACCACACAAGCTGGCATGATGAGTCATAATGTGAGGTGGCATGATGAGTCATCACACGAGCTGGAATCCTCATCACATGATTTGGAAGATTTGACAATCTTCCTTGATTTATGTAATTAATTTATCTTCCATTGATTGATGTAATTTAGTTAATCATGATTAATGTAATTAGGAATATTAGGGATCCTAATTTATTGAGGATTTTCCAAAAATATGTAATGGAAATAGTATAAATAGGGGTATTGGGTGAAGGATTCAATCAAACTCTCATCTTCTCAACTCATGGAAGAATCTCTCTCTAGCCTAAAGTCACTTTTCTCTTTTTTTCTCTTCTCTCTCTCTCTCTCTCTCTCTCTCTCTCTCTCTCTCTCTCTCTCTCTCTCTCTCTCTCTCTCTCTCTCTCTCGTTGCTCTTTTTCTCTTTTCTCTCCCTTCTCTTCTCCCTCTCTCATATTTCTTGAGGTTTCAAGCATGGGGTCCTAAAATCAACAATAACCATACCGCATGGACAAATAGATTTTTTGTTATCGATATTTCCCTAGTAGTCATCGCCCAAGAATCCTCGCTTGGGAAAATTTCACTGTTTGCTCTAATAGTTGGAAAAATACAAAAGAGATTGTGGCTCTCTTTTGTCAAATGTAGCTCAATACATGATTTATACTAATCCAATCTCTCCAAGAGATTGTGGCTAGATTCTAGCTCTAGTTAGGCCTTTCTATCTAGATTAACAGATTCTAAATGAACCTTTCACAAATACATAAAAAGAAAGGGAAAATTTTACATCCGTACTTGGAGAGATACTTCTCCTAGAGACATTCAAGTTGCCTCCTCCCTTATAATAGGTTGTGAAATTATCAGGGATCTTGGACTATTATGAATGCAAGGATGATAAAAAGAGAATAAGGATTTCAAAGTGTGAGTCTCTCTCTCTCTCTCTCTCTCTCTCTCTCTCTCTCTCTCTCTCTCTCTCTCTCTCTCTCTCTCTCTCTCGCTCTCTCTCTCGCTCTCTCTAAAGAATTTTTTTATGAAAAATGCAAGATAAAGAGTAGTGGCATGCAGATATGTCCATTAATGTTCACTCACTCATTTAGAGTTTGGTGGAGTATTTGTAGCTTCCTATTATTTGCCCATTTAAAAAAAATAGTACTTTGATTGATCAATCACTATAAACTAGTTGATCGATCAATCGATCAAAATGACCACTTTTATGTCAGACAAGGACTTATAGATCAATGGATTGATAGATCAATATGTTATCATTGTTCTAGAAATGTTAAGTTGATCGATAATTGATAGTGGATGATTGATCAATCGAGATTTCCTCTCATTGTGCAATACAAGTATGATCGATCAGTGTAATTTCCTATGATCAATTTTTCTCTAAGTCCCTCACTGGAAAGATTTTGAATGATCGATCAATCAGGTGGCATGATCGATCATTCCATGAAAAATTTGCTTGTCTGGGCAGAGATGATCGATCGTGTGTTATAGTCTGAAATTGTCATATCTTGGATGATCGATCAATTGACTATGGTTGATAGAACATCCTTATATTTCTGGCCTGCTCAATTCTAGATTATCAATCAATACCAGTGATTGATCGATCGTTCTAAAGCCAATTCATAAGAGTAGACTTTTAAAGCATGGGAATGTTTTTGACTAAGTGCTCTAGTGTTACAATGTGGGACCCACCATGGTGCCCAAGCTGGTGGGACCCACCATGATGACATGGGATGCCAAGAAGAGTTCTCACCCAAGCTAGCACGAGTTAAGAAGATAAGAAGCACAAGCTTAAATGAGTTAGAAGACTTGAAGATCAAGTGGGACCCACAAAGATACCATGACCTAGAATCTTGTCAATATGAATTGGAAGATCATTTTGGACCCACAAGGATAAGGCCACGAGCTGGCCTCCTCCCTTATTTCCACGTTATTGAAGAAGAGTTATAGTTCAACTTATATTAGAACTTTATTAGATTGTGTTATCCTTTCATGATAGAATTATCTTAGAGAGTTAGAGTTGGAATGTAATTAAGAGATTTAAAGGTTAATTGTATAAGGACTATCACTTCCTCTACTATAAATAGAGGTGTTGTAATTCGGAATTAATCAAGTTCTACAATTCTCTCTAGAGTAAATCTCTCTCTCTTTGCTTGGCACACACCTTGTTCCTCTTCTCTTCTTCTCTCTACCTAAGAGCCTTCTTCCCCTTTTCTCTTTTTCTTTCTCTCTTCCCTTGCTCGAAATATTGGAAAAGGGATCCTAAATTCAACATCTAGCATGTTCTAAAAGATGTTTATGATGATACTAAACAACGCCTCTTCTTGACACAATATGTTGGTGTGCAAAATTGACGCACACAATGCCTCGGACATGCCTCCCATGTTGAGTCACAACGCTCTCAGTTTCTAAAAGAAAAAAAATCCTATGGAGAAATGAAAAGAGATGTGTCTTTTCCCACAAAGTTGAATTGAAATGAAAGCAGAATTTCTGATTCATGTATGAAATTCATAAAAACTGAAAAGTTGAAGCTCAGATACATACCTCCAGCCATGGCGGAGAGATTCCATGAACTTTTAGAAAAAAGCTTGTCTAGTTGTTGGGTTCCCTTGCCATGGATCGTGCCACCCGGCAATCTCCTCTTGCTTCCAGGTTGGACAACAAAGTAGGAAGAGATTTCTGATTCTTAGAACGACCTATGCTTGAAGAACGTTGAGCTTTTGGAAGGAGCTCCACCCTTAGGCCTTGTTGGAGAGAGTACCTGATCTCGTTTAACACTACATTGGATAATGGTTACCCTTTCAATAAACTTACATCCCTATAAAGGGAATTAGGGAATGATGGACACAGCCCAAGCAAGTGGCCAAGGTTCAACCAAATTACAAGAATACCCACTAATAAATTAAAGGTGAAAATTACATAAACTACCCTCTTCGTCGACTAGCCACTCTTGATGCTATGGAGTCCATAACATCACTCCCCTACTGAAGAAAGAGCTTGTCCTCAAGCTCAAAAGTGGGATACAGGGCCTGGAAGGAGTCGAGTGGCTCCCAAGAAGCTTGAACCAGGTCTTCATCAGTCTAGTGAATTAACACCTCCCATGTGTCTTGAACACGGAGAGCTTGCAATACCTGTGTGGGAGTAGGAATAGACCGGCCATCATTGGTGGCAATGGTATATGCAGCAGTGGGGAGTCGCCCTTGAATGGCTTGAGGAGAGAGACGTGGAACACGTCATGGAGCTTGGCGTCCGGTGGAAGCTGCAAGCGATAGGCCACATTGCCGATACGGCGGAGCACCTGGAAGGGACCATAAAATTTGGGAGAAAGCTTATGGCGTTTGGTGACAGCAAGTGAAATCTGTCTATATGATTGGAGTTTTAGCCAGACATAATCTCCCGGCTCAAAGGAAAGAGGACGATGACGCTTGTCATATGTTCGCTTCATAGTGTCTTGAGAGTGCTGAAAATGAGTTCTAACTTCAGCAACCATAGTATCCCTTTCCTCTAAAGCCTGGTCCAACACCGCGACCCGAGACGATCCCGGTTCATACGATAATAGAAGTGGTGGGTCGCATCCATAGACTACCCGGAAGGGAGTGGAACCCAATGTTGTGTGGTAAGAGGTGTTATAGCAGTACTCCGCCCAAGCCAACCAACGGACCCAACGCTGGGGAGAGTCACCAATGAAACACCTCAAATACATTTCTAGAGTGCAATTGACCACCTCGGTGTAGTAGGCGGAGGAGAAGGCTAACTTGGTGTCGTGTAACTTGAAGAGCTCAATCCAGAATTTACTGGGGAAGACTGCATCACGGTCGCTGGTGATGGACTCTGGAAGGCCGTGAAGGTGGACATTCTGATCCATGAAGATCTGAGCGACTTGGGTAGCTGTATAGGGATATGCGAGGGCCATGAAGTGGGCATATTTAGACAACCGATCCACCATGATGAGAATTATGGATTTTCCTGAAGAAGGGGGAATCCCATCAATAAAGTCCATGGAAATATCTGCCCATATCGGTGACGGTAGCTGAAGTGGTTGGAGCAGGCCAGCTGGATGTAAAGATTCGGTCTTGTTCCATTGGCATACCTGACATGTTGCCACTTACTCAGTTATCATGCGTTTCATACCCTTCCAATAAAGTCTCAACTAAAGCGGAAGTATGTTTTCTGTTGGTCCTCATGGTTACTATTGTGAAAGGATGAAATAATGTTGGCAAGGAATGCTGAAGTCGGATGAAGATAGATGCGACTCTTGTACACTATGAGACGGTCCTGAATTGCCCAGTTGTTATCCATGGCAAGGTGCTCAATTTTAGCATATAATTCCAGAAGTTCGGGGTGGTGCTGGATGTCTTAACAGATTGAGATGAGCAAAAGTGCCCATGGTTGACTAATGGCGTGTACGTGTGAGTACCCTACTTCCCTGCGTGATAATGCATCAGCCCCTTTATTGAGATGGGCTGGTTTGAACTCCATCTGAAAATCAAACCCCATTAAATTGCTCAACCAATGTTGTTGCGGGTGGTTTGAACTCCATTTGAAAATCAAACCCCATTAACTTGCTCAACCAATGTTGTTGCGGCGAAGTAGTGAGGTGTTGTTCCAATAAATATTTCAAACTGCAATGGTCTGTCTGGATCACAAAGGGCCTACCCCCACAGATAAGGTCTCCAATGTTGAATAGCTTTTGCTAAGCCGATGAGTTCTCGTTCATATGTGGCTAACTTGTGGTGGTATGGGGCAAGGTGACGGCTGAAATAGGCGATGGGGTGTCCCTATTGCTATAAGTTGGCTCCAATGCCTCCCCCTAAAGCATCACATTCAATATCAAAAGCCTCATCAAAGTTGGGTAGTTGTAGAACTGGGGCCGAAGCTAAGGCCTGCTTCAATTGTTGAAAGGATGACGCTGCAATATCAGACCACTGGAAGGCATTACACTTGAGTAAGTTGTTCAGCGGAGCTGCAATTTGACCATACTCTCGGATGAATTTTTTATAATACCCTGCGAGGCCTAGAAATCCCTTCAAGGCCATGACTGATAGTGGCGTAGGCCAGCCAATAACTGCCTGTATTTTGCTATAGTCTGGCTTGACACCGGAGGCTGATATAACATGGCCCAAATAAGCAACTTCTGAAGTACCGATATCACATTTAGAGCGGTTGATAAAGAGGTGGTGCCCACGTAGTGTGAACACCTATCTCAATTGCCAAAGGTGGTCTTCCCAAGTCTTGCTATAAACTAAGATATCATCAAAGAAGACTAGAACATATTTACGTAAAAATGGACGAAATACCTCATTCATGAGCACCTGAAAGGTGGAGGGGGCATTGGAAAGCCCAAATGGCATCACCAAGAACTCAAAGTGTCCATGATGTGTTCAGAATGCTTTTTTTTCTACATCTTCCGAGTGTAGCCAAATTTGATGGTATCCCGATTTCAAGTCCAACTTAGTAAATAATTGTGCCCCATGTAACTCATCCAACAATTCTTCCACCACTAGAATAGGGAATTTATCCTTGACTGTGTGAGCGTTGAGCTCACGGTAATCCACACAAAAGCACCAAGAATTATCATGTTTCTTCACCAATAGAACCGGGGAAGAAAATGGAGAATGACTGGGCTGAATAATACCATGAGCTAACATCTATTGACATTGTCATTCGATCTCATCTTTCTGAAAATGTGGATAACAGCAGGGACACACAACCACTGGTTCGGTGCCCATCTTCAACCGAATATGATGATCACAAGCACGTATGGGTGGAAGGGCAGCTGGCCCCTGAAATAAGTCCACAAATTCTATCAAGAGAGTGGGTAAGTGATCTCGATCTGAATGTTAAGCAATGATAGTCTGGAGAGTGCAGTGTAGCTGAGCGTGGGTGCAATGGAGGGAGAGTTGGTGATGGTCTTGTGTAAAACTCATAGTGAGGGACTGGAAATCCCATAGAATCGGACCCAACTACTGTAGCCATTGAATCCCCAACACCAAATTGAAGCCAGCAAGTGGTATGACCAAGAAATCCGCCACAGAGGTGTTCCCTTCTATAACAAATGGAACAGCTGAATAGAAACCCACACTGGTCACCTTGTCCCCATTATCCACAAAGATTGATATGCCCGAATTATTCTGAAATGATAAGCCTAACTGTCGTGCAGCTGGTTGGCTGAGGAAATTATGGGTGCTGCCCAAGTCAACCAAAGCTAGTAACATTAGATTCTTGATGGTAGCATACACCTGCATGGTGTTTGTGTTGTGCAACCCAGTCATGGCATGGAGGGAAATGGTTGGTTCCTCCACTTCGGTTTCCACTTCCTCCTCGGGTAGGTCCCCTTCCTCTAGATCGTCCACCTCTAACCAAAAGAGTCATTTGCAAAGATGACCGGTTCTATATTTCTCATGACAATTGAAGCAGAGCCCTTGAGCCCGCCTTTGGTCCATTTTGGCCTTCGAAAGACGTTTGATAAATTGGGGTGGGGGAGTGGACGTGGTAGGTTGTGGGAGAGTTGTGGGGGGTGAGGCTTGGCACAAGGGAGGTGGAAATTTTGAGGGAACACCTGGGGGGCTGCGGCCTGGCCAAGGGGGTCTCCAACTCATGGATTCCTTCAGGATACATTGTTTGGTATCCAAAGTGCATGCCAAATTCATGGCATGGGCAAAAGAGGGGGGGGGGGGGGGGGGGGAGTTAATTCTTCCTCAAGGCGGCAGGCCTCAACAAGTCCAGCAGTAAACAAGTGGACATACTAGTCGGGGAGCACCAACTAACTGGCTCAGGCAAGCCGTTCTTGAAATGCTTTTTGATACTGCTCAATAGAACCTGTTTGTTTGAGATTGACTAAATCTCCAAGGGGGTTTCTGCGTGCTGGAGGACCAAACCGTAGCATGCAATAATCTTCGAAAATTTCCCAATCATACACATGGTGCTCATTTTTAAACTGGTGGTACCACATAAGCGATTCATCAAGCATGTGGAATGCAGCTAATTGAACCTTGTCCTCTGGCGGGGTTCGTTGATTGAAAAAGAAATGGTCACACCGGTGTAACCAAATCAAAGGGTCGGAAGAACCCATCATAAGTTGGAAAGTCTAACTTGATGTACCTTGGAACCGTCGGGTGTGCTGAGCCCGGGGCACCCCATGTGGAGGAGGTGTGTGGCGCAAATCAGGAGGAAGGTGGCGCAAATGAGGAGGTGGTGGTCGTGGAGGGTGCTGCGTTGTGATCCTGGCAAACCCATCTTCCATGCGGGCCATCATTTGTTGGAAGTGGTCCTTGAGACCAAAAATTTCCTGATTCATTGCGTCAACTTGGGATTGCATTTCAGCACGATTTTCTTCCACAAAATTGTGAATATCAACAGGGGAAGAGGAATCGACTATGGTGGTCCTGTCTGATACCACGATGTTGGGTTCCCTTGCCATGGATAGTGTCACCCGGCGATCTCCTCTTGCTTCCAGGTTGGACAACGAGGTAGGAAGAGAGTTTTGATTCTTAGAACGACCTATGCTTGAAGAACGTTGAGCTTTTGGAAGGAGCTCCACCCTTAGGCCTTGTTGGAGAGAGAACCTGATCTCGTTTAACACTAGATTGGATAATGCTTACCCTTTCATTAAACTCACGTCCCTATAAAGGGAATTAGGGAATGACTCACACGGCCCAAGCAAGTGACCAAGGTTCAACCAAATTACAAGAATACCCACTAATAAATTAAAGGTGCAAATTACATAAACTACCCTCTTCGTCGACAAGCCACTCTTGATGCTATGGAGTCCATAACACTAGTCTATCCAATGTCTGATTGATGGAGAACACAAATAACTTTGCTAGACCAGATCCTTTTCCTTTTCAACGTGAAAAAACTTCACGTACCAACTTCTCTAAACTTTTTTCTATCAAAAGATGAGAATTTTAAATTGATGGGCAGTTACAACTATCACACTTTTTCCTACATCTAAGGGAAAACTACCTTAGAATGAGTCAACTTCATAACAACATAGAAAATGATTCGTTAATAGGATAATTAACAAAATAAAAAGAACCTAAGAAATTAATGGGAGGTAGATGACAAAGATACAAAATTCTGGGGCTAACAAAAAAACACTAGAAATTTAATTGGCAGAAATTAAAACCAAGCTAAGAAGAAGAGACATGTATCAAAGAAGAAAGGAAACATCTTGTTTTTAGCTAACAATGTTACCTCACAAATTTTTCTCTAATACCAAGTTAAATTTCTAGAAAAGCAAAATAATTCATTGACTTGATTATAATTGAGTACAATAAACCTCTTTTATAATAGAGAAAACATGTAGAATCATATTACAATGAAACTAGCATTGTCCTAGTAACACTCAAAGTTTAATATATAATATAGTAAATCCTAATATAATTAAACAATTGAACATATATAGAAGACTAACATAACTAAAATACCTTTAACAAAGACTCTTCTAAGAGACCTCCTCTTTTGAGACTCTTGTAAGACTCCACCATATTAATTCAAGCACTGTGAAACTTCTTACTATGAGAATCGTGTAAAAATCTCTCATAAATATTCTTCAACAACAAGTACCAAAGATGTCAACAAAGGAGAAGTAGCATCATATAAGGTGATGAACATGGCACTATTATTTTCCTAGGATGATAGTGGAGAGATCTTGGAGTCCAGAGAGAGTCATGAACTTATGTACTAGAGCCATGAATTCACTCTCAGTAAAGTAGGAAGCCTCCAAGCCCGTTGTGTTAAGAGCAAACTTCCACATGAGAATCAAGAATATGGGAACTGTAACCATTGTAGCTTGTAAGAGATAAATTATCGGTGTAGACTGAGATTTGGAATCCTCTTATTTGAATGAATATTATTCTTTGATAAGGTCATTTCTTCTCCTTAATCAACTTAATAGGAAATAAAGGATCACATCCTAAAGATGACCCATGTAGAAAGTAATTAAGGTAGAGAATAAATTTGAAATAGAGCTATTTAATTCCTTTGATCTTTTGACTTCATTTTTTTTATTCATTGATGTGTACATTGTACGTATAATATAGGTTTAGAATAAAATTTGAAGATGACAAAGTTTCACTCGGTTTCGATATCCCAACAAATTTCCTAAGCTATCTATCTTAGACTAAATTAAAATCAATTGAGATTCTAAATTCAAAATTCACATTATAGAAGACAAAGAGAAAATTGGGAGAGAAATAGGAGGTAAATTTGAGAGATATCATGAGAAAGAATTGATTTTGAGAGAATCATTAGAATTGGGATTTGGTTGACACTAAAAGTGTAACAAAAAAAAAAGAACAAAAACAGTTTTATTGTTTTGTTGTTTAATGACTTTTCCTTCCTCCTTCCTATCTTTATGTGAATAAGAAAATTGTGAGAACCTCAATAAGTATGAGTTTATGCCAACGTAAGATTTATTTGAAATTGTAGTCTTTCTCGCCCAGGTTAGTTTATTCCCCGTATTTTTTTATTTTTTTTGCTTGATTCTAAAATGATATTTTTTTTACCAATTTCTGTTTTGTATTAATTTTTGACAATGATGGTATGTTTCAAAATTTTATGATTTAGACTTTTAAAAAGTAATTTATGCTTTTAATAAATTGCATACTAAATATTTAATCACTATCAGAGGTTACTTATGAAATATTTTTTTAATGATTCAACATTTAATGTTTTATATTTATTAATTATTTTAATATTTTAGTGCTATTTAATTTTATTGAATTGTTATCAAACCCAAAATTTTGGATGATCAAAATAAAAACTTCGAGAATGACCAACACTTGATTGACCAACTAGATTTACCAAGTAACCTGTAAGTTAGGGAAGATGGGTCACTCATTGTATCAGGATGACAAAGGGAAAAGTTTGATAGACCCATCTGGTTTAATATATAACAAATTTATCTACCCGATGGGGAGAGAACGAGTTTTCCCTAAAACACTCATATAGGATTGAGACAATAAAGGGGTTAACCTTAAGAACTCGACTAAACCTAAGGTACAAGGCATAAATACGTATATATTCTACTAATTTACAAATGTGGTTTTTGTTTAATTTAAATCATAGTTTAGAGAGAAAATAAAAAATATAAAAATTTTGGAGGACAAAATTGAACAAGTGGGGTAGATTGTCAAGTGTCAAGGGTTTCCTCAAACCCATCCATCCCAACCATCCCTATTCCCATTCCCAACCCCATACATCGTAATGGTTGATTATCGTGTAATATTTTCTTTCTCTATACAGTTACTCAAATAACATACATATGGTTTTCAGTGTCACAAATTATTTTCTCTCTCTTTCTCTCTCTTGCCAATCACTAGATGCTTTCATTTTTTCTTCTCAATGCTGTTATGGACTCCATAGCATCACGAGTTATCCATAGGCATAGGAATTAAATTATGTCAATTTACTTTTCATGTAATTTCAATTCGGTTTGGTTTACTTTATTTGGTTTGGTTTACTTTGGGTTGGTTCAGTGTAATGTGGCGTGAACCACTTGACCTAATGGGTCATCTTTGTATTTTCGTCCTCAACCCTATTTAGGGGGACGTGAAGGAAAAGAGAGGCAGGTATTGAGAAAATTATATTTTACAGGTTTGATTCTCCCTCAGAGGTCAAGGTCGGATTCTCCCTTTGAGGTCCAAGGTTGAGCTTCCTCCAAAGCTCCTTCATTCTAATTGAGTTCCACCTTTACTCGTTCAAGAAACAAGGGTTCTCTTCCAACTTCTAGATCATCCATGGAGGGAAGAGAGGAAAGAAGGGTGACTCGATCCATGGCAAGGGAAGAACCTAACATCTTGGTATCAGACAGGTCCACCCTTGGGGATGCCTCTTCCCTTGACGATTTGAGACAGTTAGTGGAAGATAATAGGCAAAGGACAGATAACCAGGCTCATGCCCTAGAAGAGGTGCGTCAAACAACCTCTGATTTGTGTGAGGCAATAAAATCAATGGATGCTGCCATCCAAGCTCTCCTCCGGCGAAAAGAGGACCATGATACACGAGCCCACCCTCCAGCTGCCTACTCTCCACCGGCCGAACACCATCCAGTCCACCCACCACCTCCCCCACAACCACCAATGCGTCAACACCATTCCCATCTGGGGCCTGCCGTTCAAGGACCAAACACTGTGCCCAGGTATTTAAAACTTGACTTTCCTACGTATGATGGGTCTAAGGACCCTTTGATTTGGTTAGCCAAGTGTGATCAATTCTTTTACCATCAAAAAACACCTGCGGATGAGAAAGTGTATTTGGCCGCCTACCACATGCTCGATGAAGCGCTTCTATGGTACCACCAATTCCGAAATGACCAAGTGGTTCAGGATTGGGCAACTTTTAGACAGTCTTGCATGATGAGATTTGGTCCTCCTGCTAGTAGTAATTCATTAGGCGAATTAATCAATTACAAACAAACTGGAATACTAGAGGTGTACCAAAAGACCTTCCAGGAAAGGTTAGCCCGAGCAAACCAGCTTGTTAGCCACACACAGTATGTTCATATTTTTACTGCTGGTTTGACAGAAGCTCTGCGTTTAGAATTTGAATTACATGCTCCTACAGATTTAGACCACGCTATGAATTTAGCCAAGGCAATTGAGCACAAGCAGCGTGTTCTAAAGGAGTCACTGGTCAGAAAACCAGCTTGGCCAGGGAGGCACAATGCCTCTGCGCCAAACCTATCCTATGGACCAACAAGATTTAGAGACAGTGCAGCCCCACGCCCAGACATCTCTAATTCGGCTCTACCTGCTCCTTACTTCAAAAAACTTACTAGACCGAAAATGGACCAGAGAAAGGCCAAAGGCCTCTGTTTTAACTATGATGAACAGTATGTCTTTGGGCACCACTGCAAACGATTATTCAGTATATGTCTGTGGGAGGATAGAGAAGAAATACCACCAGAAGAAGAAATTGTGGAAACTGACCAAGAATGTCCAGGGATTTCCCTTCATGCTATGACAGGTCTACGCAGTGCAAGCACAATGCAGGTTAAAGCCCAATTACATCATTTACAGTTACTGGCTTTAGTTGACTCGGGTAGTACACATAATTTCATCAGTCAGCAGGCGGCAGAACAACTTGGGTTAGTAGTACAGCAACAGAATGGTCTTTCTGTATCAGTAGCCAATGGGGCTAAAATTACTAGTGTAGGCATATCACCAGCCACACACTTTGATATTGAGGGATATGAATTTGTTGCAGATTTTTTGGTGATTCCACTATCAAGATTCGATTTGGTGCTAGGAATTAAATGGCTACAATTGTTGGGACCAATACTATGGGATTTCCAAGCTCTGACTATGTCTTTTATAGAGGACCAACATCAGATTATATTACATGGCACACAAGCACCACTCACCTGCGCACTACAGGTTGCCCAGGTCCAGTCCACAAACACATGTCAGTTATCTCACTTACTTACAGAATTTGAGGATATCTTTCAAGACCCTACTGCCTTACCGCCACTGAGGCACTGTGATCACCGTATCCATTTGAAAACGGGTACCGAGCCGGTAGTGGTACGTCCACATCGTTACCCTCACTTACAGAAGGATGAGATTGAAAAGCAGTGCCAGCAGATGTTAGCACAGGGTATTATTCAGCCCAACAGGTCTCCTTTTTCTTCACCGGTATTACTAGTCTGCAAGCATGATAAGTCATGGAGGTTCTGTGTGGATTACCGACAACTCAATGCCCATACAATTAAAGATAAATTTCCTATTCCAGTGGTGGACGAGCTGTTAGATGAGCTACATGGAGCTACAATTTTTACTAAACTCGATTTGAAATCTAGCTATCATCAAATCCGAGTTCATCCATCAGATGTGGAGAAAACAGCGTTTCGCACACATCACGGCCATTTTGACTTCCTCGTAATGCCATTTGGTCTGTCAAATGCACCTTCCACCTTCCAGGCCCTCATGAATGAGGTATTTTCTCCTCTCTTGAGAAAATATGTATTGGTCTTTTTCGACGATATTTTGGTCTATAGCAACAGCTAGGAAGAACATCTTCAGCACCTTCACCAGGTATTTTCTCTTATACATTCACATCATTTGGTTTTAAATCGATCAAAATGTTCCATGGGCACATCAGAAATGGCATATTTGGGCCACGTTATTTCAGCATCAGGGGTGAAGGTAGACCAGAGTAAGATACAAGCGGTCACAGATTGGCCTATTCCTACATCTATTACAGCCTTAAGAGGATTTTTGGGCCTAGCTGGATATTATAGAAAATTTATTCGTAGCTATGGCCAGCTTGCAGCTCCACTCAACAATCTTCTCAAGAAAAATGTTTTTACCTAGTCAGAGACAGCAGCTCATTCCTTTCAGCAATTGAAAGACGCCTTATCATCAACCCCAATTTTGCAGCTCCCCGACTTTGAGGAGTCCTTTGTAGTGGAATGTGATGCTTCGGGGGGGGGGGGGGGGGGGGGGGGGGGGGGGTATTGGTGCAGTGTTGCACCAACAGGGCCACCCGATTGCTTATTTTAGCCGTCAACTGGGCCAACACCACCACAAGTTGGCAACTTATGAGAGGGAATTGATTGGATTGGCGAAAGCTATACAACATTGGCGCCCTTATCTTTGGGGGCATTCTTTTTTTATTCGCACTGATCATTGCAGCCTCAAGTATCTTCTTGAGCAACGTCTCACTACTTCACCACAACAGCATTGGTTAAGTAAGCTTATGGGGTTTGACTTTTCTGTCGAGTATAAACCGGGAAGTTTGAATGTAGGGGCTGATGCCTTATCTCGTCGGGACGTTCCAGAGCCGCAATTAAACGCCATCAGTCAGCCCAGAGCTCTCTTGTTGGATTCTATAAAGGAAGAGGCACAACAGTACCCGGATATTATCTCCTTATGCCAGAATATCCAGCAGGGCACAGCGGCACCACATTGGACGATTCAGGACAATCTCGTCCTCTACAAAAATAGAATTTTTTTACGCCACACATCCCCTCTGATTAACAGCATTTTAGCCTCCTTCCATGACAGTACACATGAGGGCCGACAGAAAACATATTTCCGGCTCAGTAGGGAATTTTATTGGAGCGGCATGAAGCGCAGTATAGCTGATTATGTGGCGGCTTGCCAAACTTGTCAAAGGAATAAAGCTGAAACATTAAGTCCAGCGGGGTTGCTCCAACCACTTCAGCTTCCGTCACAGGTCTGGTCTGATATTTTTATGGACTTCATAGATGGACTTCCCTCTTCATCGGGTAAATCTATTATCCTTGTAGTGGTGGATTGTTTCTCTAAATATGGGCATTTCATTCCTCTGGCACATCCTTACACTGCAACTCAGGTAGCTCAACTTTTTATGGATAACATTGTACGATTACATGGGATGCCTAATTCAATTACCAGTGATAGGGATGCAATCTTTACAAGTACCTTCTGGAAAGAACTCTTCAAGTTACAAGGCACAACGTTAGCCTTTTCTTCAGCCTACCATCCATAGACTGATGGTCAGACAGAGGTCGTCAACAGAACCATTGAAATGTATCTCCGCTATTTCGTGGGGGACTCACCTAAGAGGTAGGTTAAGTGGCTCGCCTGGGCTGAGTTCTGTTACAACACCTCCTACCATAGCGCACTCGGCACAACCCCATTCAAGGTGGCATATGGTAGAGAACCTCCCTGTCTTTTAGCCTATGAACCAGGGGCCTCTAAAGTCGCCACTTTGGACCAAGCATTAGCTGAAAGAGACACATTCATCACTGAGGTACGCACTCATCTACAGAAGGCACAAAATTCTATGAAACAATATTATGACAAGAAGCACCGGGCAGTCTTCTTTTCTCCTGGAGATTATGTTTGGTTGCGTCTCCAACACTACAGGCAGCTATCGTTGACAACCTCCAAACGTCACAAGCTCTCTCCAAAATATTATGGTCCCTTTCAGGTGATGGACCGCATTGGGACAGTGGCCTACAGATTGCAACTTCCGCCAGAGGCCAGAATTCACAACGTCTTTCATGTCTCACAATTAAAGGCCTTCCACGGAGATTCGCCTTTGCTGCACACCCCACTGCCACCACTCCATGAGGGACGTGTACTTTCTACCCCGACACAGGTATTACAAACTCTCCGTATTAAGGGTGATTGGGAGATCTTAGTGCAATGGGCAGATGCTGACCCCAGTGACACGACATGGGAGCCATTAGCGGCGTTTCGCACCTTCTACCCATACTTTGAGCTTGAGGACAAGCTCTTTCTCCAGGGGGGGGAGGATGTCAATTTACTTTTCATGTAATTTCAATTCGGTTTGGTTTACTTTATTTGGTTTGGTTTACTTTGGGTTGGTTCAGTGTAATGTGGTGTGAACCACTTGACCTAATGGGTCATCTTTGTATTTTCGTCCTCAACCCTATTTAGGGGGACATGAAGGAAAAGAGAGGCAGGTATTGAGAAAATTATATTTTACAGGTCTGATTCTCCCTCAGAGGTCAAGGTCGGATTCTCCCTTTGAGATCCAAGGTTGAGCTTCCTCCAAAGCTCCTTCATTCTAATTGAGTTCCACCATTACTCGTTCAAGAAAAAAGGGTTCTCTTCCAACGTAAGATCATCCATGGAGGGAAGAGAGGAAAGAAGGGTGACTCGATCCATGGCAAGGGAAGAACCTAACAAATGCACATGGTTCCGTCTAGCATTCATGGAAGGAAACTCTATATCGATTTGCATCTATATGTGCCACGTATTACCATGTGATACCTTTCAATTTTTTGAAGTGATACTCGATTAATAAATCCCATAACGGATGTAAAGGTATATCTAGTATCTTTATTATTATTTATTCAAGAGGCATATAGGTTAGTCGCACAATAAGATTATGTGTCTCAATTTGAGATACAACTTTCTTATATATCATATTTTCCAAGATGACTAGTTCAATGCTATATTTACATATTTTGAATCCAACAATAATAAAAGATTAGAGTTTATTTAAGGGGGAAGCTAGACCCAACTCCATTCCCTAGCTCCCTTGCCACAAGAGAAAAAGAGAGTGTTATGATCCCGAATCTGACACGACGATTCGTAGGGAGGAAGAAGAGAAAGACGAAAATCAAGCCGAAGTGAAGTTTGAAAACCCTAGGTTCTTTGAGGAGAACGCACACCCCTGAGCTCATTGAGGAGAACTCAAAACCCTTGTTTACGTTAAATCAATGTTTGCCTCTTCTCGTTACTCTTACCCCTTAAATAGGGTTCACCCTTACAAGGTTTAAGATAAAATATTACAAAAATGCCCTGGTGGCCTATTAATTTTTTAACTAAAATAAAATAAAGTAAATTAAATAAAAATAATTAATTAGACTCTTAATAATGTTATTGTGTGCATAACATTACACCCCCCCCCCCCAGGAGAAAGAGTTTGTCCTCAAGCTCGAAGGTAGGGTCTGCTTGCCCGTGCCGACGTCTCCACCTGTTCTCAAGTAGCATCTGTGGTATCTGTGTCAGCCCTCTGGACGACAAAATTGGAATATTCCACAAGAGAATTTTTTTTAACACTGCCTGCATCACTTGCTGTAGCACACCCCAATACGGTAAAGCACCATGACATGGAATGCAGGAACAACTTTCTCATACAGTGCCTTCACCGCAGCAGAAATTGCAACAGGTTGATTTATGCCCATTACAGAAGGGTCCACACCAACAGCAGTAAAATTCTTGAATACACCAAGAATTGGTAATGTCTTCTGCTCTGCAACTGAACTTTTCATAAAGAGGATTGCACCATCACCATCACCTACTTGGCTTGAGTTACCAACAGTAGTCGTGCCATCCTTCTTGAAAACCATCTTCGGCTTAGCCCGGTCGGACACAAATGCATTATGAAGGTAGCCATCATCCACAGAAGGCACAACATTTTTGGCCTCCTAATTTTTAGTGTCAATGATCTTTGTAGCCATTGATGTAGTTGTTGCAGTAGCTTGGTTATGGGAGAGAACATCAGAGTGGTCTTGATCTTGCCTGGTGACACCAATTCAATGAGGAACATATTCAGAAGTAATACCCAGAGGAAGAAAATTTGGAGCTTACTAAAATTTCTTTAGCTTAGAATGGATTGAGCCTTCCATCATAGGATTTGCGGTCATCGAATCTAATCTAGCGCCAAGTCTTATGTCAATGAAGTCAGCTTGTATAGCGGCAGCAACAGCGGTAACAGCTTGAGGGCTAGAAGAACCTTGTTGTTTCACAGTTCTGATTGGCACAGTTTCTGGAAACCCATATAGAATGCTTGCATCCTGGAAACCCACATGCTAACATGGGATAGAAAACCAGCAACGTTGTCAAAGGATGCATGATGATCCAACCCCAAAACTAAGGTTGTCAAAGACCAAAAAAAATTCTGGAGCATCTGCGCAATTACAGCCAAAGAGTTATTTATATTTCCAGAATTAACAGCACCTATTTCATTCAGTACTGCCACTGCATCACTGTTTGCTTGGCTGTTCAGTAGCATTGTTTTCTGCACTGGCATAGCAGCACTGTGTCCTTGGCTGTCCGGCAGCATTGTGTCATTGGCTCAACAGCTTTGTGTTTGGTGGAAGAACCCATAGAGAACAGCATGGACTCCATAAAGCACTGTTGGTTCTACTCTGAGAACTGTCAGCACTGTTTTCAGCAATGCCACTGTTGTCAGCACTGGTTGCTGCAGTGCCCCACTAACAACACTTATACTCTGTTCAGTCGCCACCCAGAATTTAAATTTTGTCGCATCAACAGTAAGAGAAATCATTCCCCACAACATATTCTCCACCATTTCCAGAAAAACCAAACTGCTAAGAATACAAATGCAATTCTCCCCCTGTTTGTTAGGTATTTCATCATACAACTACCCATCATTTCCATTTTTCTTATCTCCTCTGGATTAGCTCCAACCCTTCTATCTACTGGAGCCCCTTTCTTCACTGTAATAGCAGCACCACCACCAAATAGTAGAACTGGTATATCATGTTGAAAAATGTGGTGCAGCACTATTTTCTGCACTGGTTTCTGCACTGTCACAATAGCTCTGTATAATCCAGCAATGCATTGGATTGAGCTAGAACAATAGGTGGAATTTTTGCATAATCCATGTGCTTGTGCAGGCTGTCCTAGTTCAACATCCTTAAGAACTGTCAGCACTGTTTTCAGCGGTGCCACTATTGCCAGCCCAGGTTTCTGCAGTGCCACAGCAGCAGCACAAAAAAATTTGTGGAAGAACCCAAGTGCTGCAAAATTAGTAGCTTCCTCCTCTCCTCTACCGAATCATTCCATCTAAGTCAGAAGCTCCAACATTTTCATCTTGTGGGAGTCCTTCTTTACATACAGCATCTATCAAAATTGAATATTTAGCAACAAAGGGAAGAAATAAATTTTCTCTAATGAATCAAACAGCCTAAATGCTTGCACCAGACATCCCTCCTGGCACAAACCATTAATCACTGCATTATAAGTAACTATATTGGGATGGACCCCCTTGGCTCTCATCCTCTCACATAGAACTAAAACCTCATTAAGACGTCCTTCTTTACAGGGCCCATCAACCACAATAGAGTAGACAACAACATCCAAAACTATTCCCATTTCTTCAGCTTCCAAGACAAGCTCATGAGCAAGTTGAGCTCTCCCTTGCCTAGTAAGTGCATACAAGATTGTTGTCAGGGCGCTTAAACTTTCCTCACCCCTATAATTTAGAAACTGAAGAGGTCCATTTATGTTCGGTTTGCACATGCCTCTTCTCCTCATTACAAAGTAAACATCAGAAGTTGCATAAGGACAACCTGTCTTGAATAAAAAACTAATAGCATCCTCATACAACCAACCAAATTTCTCTGAATCTAATTGTTCAATCCAGTGAAGCAACTCGAAGATACCCACTTCACAACCTTCATTAAATTTTTCATATAAATAAAATCTTGCAGTGGCAAACCATTTCTTTTTAGTTAAAAAAATAGGGCAGCTGCCATTTCCACCATACCTTCTCTGCAGAGCACTCCAATGATGAAGTTATAACCAGTAGCTTCATAAGATCCCAACAAAGTCTTTTTGTACTCATCAAATATCTCTAGTGCCTATCTAATCCTTCCTAGTTTAAGACACCCATCAATTATTGTACATTGCAAATGGGTATATCCATAACAAGACCAGATTCTGCTTGAATTCATACCTGATTGAAATTTTTTTACAAACAATGGCCGAGCAACATATATATCACCCAAAAAAATTAAACACCACGTTTTCAATTTGACAAAGAACGGACGCACGGGTGTTATTGCATCAACAGAAAAACAAATCACCCTAATAAATTCTTTTAGCATTCCCAGAATTCCCAAAAAATTCTCATCTCTCAATTCAGACATTACAACCCAAATTCCATAAAAAATGGATTGTTTCTTTGATTCACGGAACAGAAAACTACCAGGCCAAAAATTCGAGCAGCGTTGCTGCTGCTCAACCCCATGGAAGAATCGTTTCGATGTACCAATTGAGAGTGTTTCAGAAACTTATCCCAAAATGCATTGATTCCCCGTTGGGCTGCCGGGAGCGAGATTGAGAGGGAGAGTCCGGAAGCCACGCCCCACCAGACCTTTTTTTGACAGAGCCGCACCTGTTTTTGATGGCGAACAACACCCCTTTGGGGCTTCTCCGTTTGTAGATTTTTCGAGACAGAGGGCTCACAGATTTTTTGCATCTCCTGTTTTGGGAGGCGTTTTGCGTCCCATGAGAAGAGGTTTTTTAAGTTACGCAAATCTGCCCTTACCGATGAGGTGTTTGCAGTATAAGCCTCCGATTTTGGATTTCCAGGGGCTCGGAACTATTGCATTGGCTTGGCCAGTGTCGTGTCTGGAACGAGTTTAGGTCATATAAACTTTTCTGTGGCAGAGAGTTTCTCCATTGCAGAAATTTTAATGGAAGATGCATGTCATGCTACTTCCAACCTTTGAGCGTTTTTTTCCACTAGATAACCTATGGCAATCCATTTTTCTTGGGATGAATAATCGCTCATTGTGTTCCAGCTCTGATACCTGTTGTTATGATCCTGGATCTGACAAAGGCGATTCGTAGGGAGGAAGAAGAGAAAGACGAAAATCAAGCCGAAGGGAAGCTTGAAAACCCTAGGTTCTTTGAAGATAACACATACCCTGGAGCTTGTTGAGGAGAACTCAAAACCCTTTTTTACGCTAAATCAATGTTTGCCTCTTCTCATTACTCTTACCCCTTAAATAGGGTTCATCCTTACAAGGTTTAAGATAAAATATTACAAAAATACTCATGTGACCTATTAATTCTTTAACTGAAATAAAATAAAATAAATTAAAAAAATAATTAATTAGACTCTTAATAATGTTATTGTGTGCATAACAAGGAGGGCCAACCTTCTCCTTACCATGATAGAGGGAAAGTTCAACCTCCTCCTTCCCCTCTTTCTAGTTTTTACAAAGAGAGTTAAATTGTTTTTTGGTGAAGGTGACAAGACTAACACAAAAGAATGCTTTCCTCTTCCTTTTCATACATATAGAGTGAAATTGTTCCGCTTCTTTTTTTAGAAAAGACTCGACCCACAATGATCCCTCATTTTATTTTTAAATTATTTTTAAAAGTTCAATAATTATTTTACATTTAGAGTTATATGATTGAATCTCATAATTAAAATTTAGTCGTGTTAAAAAATTCATGTCTAGTTTGTTATGTCATATTAAAATTTAATTATTTAATATATTTGAAATTGTTTGAAGTCATGAAGCCTATTTTTGGTAGAGGAAGCGAAAAAAAGGTTGGGGGCTTCCACAAGTTATGATACACTTGTGCAAATAAATCATGGTCACACTCTCCTTGACGTTGAAAGGAACGATATTTTATTATTTAATGAATTAAATATATTAATAAGTTTTAATGTAAAAGTTCAATTTTCCAAGTAATGTTTAGTTTGGCTCCAAAATAAAATTTAAGACTCCATATTTGGCCCAACAGAAGAAACTTTCTAGCTCTGAAATTGTTTTTTCTCCATTTTTTAAATCATCTTTGATGCCGAAGGAAAATAGAGAGATCATAAAGTTTGTTCTTCTATGGTAAATTCACAAACTTTAAACTTTTTAAAAAACTTTTTGGTGTATCTTTGTTTTTTTATCCAAGCAAATACTTATAAGGCTATTTTTCTCAAATAGGCACGTCCTATTTTTTACTCTTGTATGAGTTTTCCAAAAAAAATTATAGACTGATTGAAAATAAAATGGTTTTTCTTAAGAATTGTCTCTATGTAGTAATTGGATCCGACTGATGGTGTCAAAGTCCGGAATTCGTAACCGAATCATAATCTATAAAAAGCAATAACACCGAGCTTTGTTCCATTCCTCTTTCTTCCCCTCTGCCCTGCAACAAGAAGACCCTGAAGCCACCGAGAAATCGGGCTCAACACATTGCGCCGGTAACTTCCTCGTCCAGAAGGCCAGAACTACCTGGTGAAAAGGCTTCTGGACTGGGACGTTGCTGGTGCCAGGTTTTGAACTCCCCGAATACTCTACGTTCATGGATTTCCCGCCCTTCATTTCTTTCTTTCCCATCTTTCCGTCCATTTAATTCTGTTTTGTTTTCTTATTGCTCTTTGATTCTTATCTATTCGACCTCTTTTCTTTATCTTTGAACCCACCGTGAAAGAAGGAAGCCGAATACAGTGTCTCTCATCCCTACTTTTCGTCGTAAAATGATAGTTCTGACAAGAGGAATTTGCGCGAGTGAGGTACTGAGTTTAATGCAACGGTCGCAATTCACCCTCTTGGCATGGAAGCACGAAGACAGCGAGAAGAAAAGAAGTTGGCGTTGAGTTCTTTCTAGGCGTTGCAAGAAATGGGTGTCAACCCCTGGCGCGGCCTCCTTCTCCAGAAAGAACCGCTATGGTAGTGAGTCTCTTTTTAAATTCTTCTCTACTCTTCCGTTTCTCTGCCTCCGTTCTTTATCTCTCAATCTTAATTTATTCCATTCTTATTTCCATTTTTTTTATAATTTTCATATGTTTCGTGTTTCATATATTTCCATTTCCAGTGCTATGTTTCTTTCTTCCCCTTCCCAGTTTTTTTTTTTTTTTTGACTTCACGATTGTCTTATGTTTCTTTTATTAACTTTTCTCACCATTCTTTTCCTCCCGATATTTCTTCCATTATTCTTCTTCTTTTTTTCCTTATTTTTTTAGTTTTTTCCTTCTTTTTTTTCACGGCAAGCACAGAGCTTGGGCGCTCTGCTTCCCCTTTCTTGCGAGAGGGGTGGGCGTTAACATTTTATGCAACGAGGAATGATTCCCCCTCCGTAAGCTATGGTTCTTTGCTCCTTTTTTAATTATTTTTTATACCTTAATTCTTCTCCCACTTTTGACATCATCACTAGGGGTGGCTTCGAACGGAGCCGGCTCGAGTTTGGCTCGGTGCCGGCTCGATTCGTTATGTATCGAGCTCAAGCTCTGAAATCGACTCGTTTACCTTAACCAACTGAGCTTGACCGAAGCCAAGTTCGGTTCGTCGGCTCGCGAGCCGGCTTGAAGTGAGTCGGGATCGGTATCGGGTCGGGAGCAGGGGAGCGTGAGCGAGAGCGAGGGGGGGGGAAAATTTTTCCTCCCCTCGTCACCGCCGAGCCCCTCCCGTCGGTTGTTGTCGCCGCCTCTACCACCGTTGACAGCTGCTCGTCGGCCGCCTCTGTGGCCGTCCGTTCGATTTCTTCCTTTGATTTCTTCATCTCCTCGTCGTCGCCTCTGTTTCCGTCATCACCGCCGCTTCCGTCGCAACCGTCACCCCCGACGACAGGTCCTCCCCGGCGTCATAACCCCCTTCCCTCCGCATCGTCTCGGCGGAAAACCTGAACCAGTAAGTTCAGGGGAGAAATAATCTCCCCCTCCCCCACGCGAAGATGATCTCGCACGTGCGATTTTGCACGTGCGAGATCATAAAGAAAAAAAAAATTCCTTAAACTCTCCTTCCTCATAGCTCTTGAAAAAAATTAAAAATACATTTTACAGAAATAAGTTTCTATGAACTATTAGTGTCTCATGTTTTTTTAAACATTTTTGTAATTGAAAATTCTTATAAAAATTCATATAATTTTCTAAGTAAGATTTTCCTACCAAGATGGGGTAGAAAACTGTATAGAAATTTTTTGAATAAGTATTTAACAGTTGATACTATAATACTTTTAGCATGAACCAATTTTCATTGTAATTTTGTTTTTGACATTTTATTTGATTAAAAATTTATCGATAAGTATAATAATATATTAGATTGATTATTACTTTTTATTTATTTCCCTAGAAGAGGCAATAAAAGGTCCATTTAACTTTCCTAAGAAAATTTTAAAATATTTCTTTTAATTTTCTAATAAGTCACTAATAGTAATAGGATTTTATTAAAAGGTTTTTTTGGGAATATGTATCATAGGAAAAATATTTCTAGTTTTTTTCTAGAGTATAAATTTTCATCTAGGGGCACTAAGGAGGCCATAGTAAATTTATGGTCAGATTCAAAAATTACAAAACAAGCTAGACAATAATTGGAATAAAAAAGATTAATATTGGTGCAATTTAATCCATTATTGAAATTCAATCATAAACCTCCCCTATCTTTATTTTTTTTAAATGTATGTATAATCTTATATATAATTTATTCGAAGCCACCCCTACATGCTAGATCATAAACAAGGGAAAAAAAACTCATTGTCCCTTCCTCATGGCTCTTGAAGAAATTGAAAAAATATTTTAGTAGAAATACGTTATAGAGACTATTAGTGGTTTTTTCAATCAATGTTGAAAAGACATTTTTAGTAGAAATATAGGGACAACTAGTGCCTCATGTTTTTTGAAAATATTTTTCTAATTATAAATTCTTGTTAAAAAATCATATAATTTTCTAAGTAAGATTTTCTTACCAAGATGGGCTAGAAAACCGTATAGGAAAATTTTGAATAAGTATTTGACAGTTGATGATATAATCCATTTAGCATGAGGCAATTTTCATAGCAATTTTTTATTTGACATTTTATTTGATTAAAAATTTATCCATAAGTATAATAATATATTAGATTAATTATTAATTTTTATTTATTTTCTTAGAAAAGGTCATAAGAGGTTCATTTAACTTTCCTAAGAAAAATTTAAAATATTTCTTTTAATTTTCTAGTAAGTCTCTAATAGTAATAGGATTTTATTTAAAGGATTTATAATTTTTATTTGGGTGATTGTAAATTGATATTGATATTTCATTTAATTTTTTTGTGTTTGATTATTGTATGGAGTTTATTCATAATGTTATGCAGTGTATGGAGTGTTTAGACTATTTTATGGAGTGTACGAAGTGTATAAACAATTTCATGGAGTGTTTATGGAATGTATAGACAATTTTATGGAGTGTTTATGGAGTGTTTATGCAGGTATTATGTATATAGATTATGCCCAATTTTAAGTAGAGGCTGAATTTTATATAAGTATTATATACATAGATTACGCTTAATTTTAAGTAGAGGTCATGCCCAATCTTATACATGGATTATATATATAAGTTATGCCCAATTTTATGTAAAATATATGCATAATTTTATATACAATTTATTTTATATATATATTTTTAAAAGTTTTAAATGTATGTTGAAGCTCGAGCTCGGCTCGAATTTGGTTAAAAATTTTGGGCTCGAGACGAGGTTCGGCTCGAACCTCGACTCGAAATATTTAAATCAAGCTCGGCTCAAACATAGGCAGGTTTGGGCTCAACTCGGCTCGATGCCACCCCTAATCATCACAATATGAATGGGATGTAAGACAAACATGAATTTCTAAATACATGAAATTCATAGTACAAAATGTAAACAGAAGCCCATACCTTCCTCCATGTGATCAGATTCCGTGTAAAAATAACCAGCGTCTTGTTCTTTACTTGTGTTTGGCACTTCCGCTCTCTGATCACTCTCATACGATGGTGTATTACTAAAGGGGAATTCATTACCGAGATTGGGGACCAAACATTTTTTTATATCAGTCAAACTTCCATCAAGCTTATCAGTTTCCTGTAACTACCGAAGGGAGGGAATTATAACTCCCAATAGGAGTGGACCATAACTTCCGAAACGGAAGTTACTCCTTGATAGAAGTTGGACCACTGCTTCCGAAACTGAAGGGAAGCCATTAACATTCTCTCACTTGGTCAGCACTTTTAGTGTAATCTGAATCTCATCGATAATTTGAATTTAAGTAATAAATACATGAATCATGGCAATAGGTCCTCTAATGACGAGTATTACCTTCTATGTATTACAATGTATTTATTTATTATACTTTATGAATAAACCTTATGTTTATTCTTGGTCTGTTTATTCTTGGTCCAACACAGATGAATTTTCTCAAAATTAAGGTGCACATAAATATGAGAAAAAACATCACAATAATTACAAATTTCACTAAAATAACATTGTTCATACAATGAAAAATTACATAATGGAACCAAGTCCCATATTCACGAGATGATCCTTGAATTTAAACGGTGATATGCCTTTAGTCAAAGGATTAACTATTATTAATTCATTGCTTACATGCTCAATGACCACTTTCTTTTCTTTAACACGTTCTCTTATGGCCAAATACTTTATGTCGATGTGTTTACTTCAACTTCCACTATTGTTGTTCTTAGCCATAAAAACAATAACTAAATTATCGCAATATATTCTCAATAGCCTAGAGATAGAATCCATAATTCTAAGCCCAGAAATGAAACTCTTAAGCCATACACCATGTGAAGTAACCTCAAAACAGGAAACTAACTCGGCTTCTATAGTGAACGTGGCAGTCAAAGTCTGTTTGATACTCCTCCATGATATAGCTCCATTGGTCATCAAGAAAATGTATCCTAATGTTGATTTGTGTGAATCAATACAGCCAGCAAAGTCAGAATCTGAGTAGCCAATTACTTCTAGATTGCCCGTCCATCAATACATAAGCATATAGTCTTTGGTTCCTTGAAGGTACCTCATTACTTTTCTTGCAGCTTTTTAGTGGTCTAACCTTGGATCACTCTGATATTGTCTCAACATTCCTATAGCAAATGCAATGTCAGGTCTTGTGCAGACTTGAACATACATTAGGCTTCCGACAGTAGAAGCATATGGAATGTCCTTCATTTGTCCCCTTTCAAGGTCGTTCTTTGGGCATTGGTTCAAATTGAACCTATCACCCTTCACAATGGGGGCTACACTTGGTGAACAATCCTTCATCCAAAATCTCTCTAAAACTTTATTAATACAGGTTTCCTGAGATAGGCCTAAGATACCTCGAAATCTGTCTCTATGAATCTTAATGCCAATGACATAAGATGCCTCACCCATATCCTTCATATCAAAAATTTTAGAGAGAAATTGTTTCCCCTCATGCAGAAAACCCTTATCATTGGTTGCTAGCAAAATGTCAACCACATATAAAACAAGAAAACAAATTTTACTCTCACTGACCTTCTGGTATATACATTGATCCATAGTGTTTTCTAAAAAACCGAATGAAGAAATTACATTATGGGATTTCAAATACCATTGGCGGGATGCTTATTTTAATCCATATATGGATTTTTTTGAGCTTGCAAACCAATTGTTCACCATCACTAGAGGGGAATTCTTCAGGTTATTTCATATAAACTTCCTCCTCTAGATCTCCATTGAGAAATATCGTTTTCACATCCATTTGTTGCAACTCTAAGTCAAAATGAGCTACTAATGCCAAAATAATGAGCAAGGAATCTTTCTTAGATATAGGAGAAAAAGTCTTTGTGTAATCTATTCCTTCTTTTTGAGTGAATCCCTTAGCAACGAGTCATGCCTTGTATCTCTCAATGTTGCCCAATGAGTCTTTCTTTATCTTATAGACCCATTTACATCCAATAGCTTTAAATTCACTAGGCAACTCAACAAGATCCCAGACTCCGTTACTCTTTATAGAATTCATCTCTTGCTTCATGGCATTGTACCATAATTCTAATTCTTTGCAACTCATGGCTTGTGAAAAGAACTTGGGATTATTTTGGGCTCCAATGTTGTAGTTAAATTCTTATAGATACACAACATAATCATCAAGAATTGTTAATCTCTTTGGTCTAATAGATCTTCTTAATGTTGTACCATTATATTCTTGAGAAGTGTGTGGTTCAACTAGTTGTTCAAAAGTGTTTGGCAACTCTTGAACTACCTGATCTACAGCAATGTCGTCAACAACTTGTGGAACTTTAATGATTGGTTGTTTAACACCAGTTTGTCCTTGAGGGGTGCTCTAAAAAATAACCAATCTATCACTTGAGGTGGAAGGTTGAGATTCTGAATGATCTTTCTCATAAACTATGTTTTGAGTTTGATTGCTCCTACTGATCAAGTTATTTTCAAGAAACTTTGCATTTCTTGATTCCACAATCCTAGTGTTGTGAGATGGACAGTAAAATTTGTAATCTTTGGACCTTTCAACATATCCAATGAAATACCCACTAATGGTCTTTGGGTCCAACTTCTTCTCTTGTGGATTATAAATTCTCACTTGAGATGGGCATCCCCAAACATGCATATGTCGCAAACTCGATTTCCAACCTTTCCATAGTTCAAATGGCATTTTAGGAACAACTTTGGTTGGAACTAGGTTTAATATATACATTGTCGTCTTAAGTGTTTTAGCCCACAAGGATCTAAGAAAATTGGACCTGCTAAGCATACTCTGCACCATGCCTAATAATGTTCAATTTCTTCTTTCTGCTACACCATTTTGGTCCGGTGAACCAGGCATGGTGTATTGGGCAACAAACCCATGTTCTTGAAGAAACTTTGTAAATGGCCCAAGTGATTATCTATTCTCTGTGTATCTACCATAGTATTCTTCACCTCTCATACTGGTGAGCCTTAGGGATGAGAGTTTCATGATTAGGGTGCTTGCTAGTGCCTTGTCTGAAGTGACAAACTGTTCATCAATAGCTTTCAGCAAGTTTTTGGCTTTTTCATGTTGATCAACAGAACCACGAATGCCAACAGAAATTCTAGTCTTAATGAACATCAAGCTAAGGCAATTAGATCGCTCCCATTGTTCATAAAGCGTGATTTCAACTGCAGTGTTATATCATTAATTGTTGGTGGTTCGTCTTTCCAAATAGCATAGTCTATGTCCGTCCACCCTAAATGAATAAGAATTCTCTTTCCAGACCTTATAACTATCTCCCATAAGTTCAGGGATATCAAAACGAATATCAGAGAAATTTGCAAGTTATACAACTGCATAAAATTACAAACTACATGCTTATGTTAAAATTGAGGTCTGAATAAAATATCATGCTTTACCAATGTAAATCATACTTAAAAATTGAATTTATTGACATAAAAAAATATTGCATGTGGGCTAAATGTTTTTAATTCAAGCAAACTCAATATTCTTTATGTGTAAACTTTATGATAAAACTAACAAATTATTTATGAATTCATAATTCCTGTGGGTAAATTATGAATAATTTGATATTTTATCCTAATTAATAAACTCAAATATAATAAAAATTCATGTGGTATAAAATTTATTATATTAAGTATAATTAATAAAAATTAATGTATACATTTTCTTTAGGATTAACTTTATGATAAAACTATCAAATTATGTATGAATTCATAATTCTTGTAGGTAAATTATGAATAACTTGATATTTTATCCTAACTAATAAACTCAAATATAATAAAAATTCATGTGGGATAAAATTTATTATATTAATGGTAATACTATTCAGAGCAGAACCAGGCTCCGATGGGGAAGACCATGTTCCGTGCGGATATAGAGCTATCGGTCAAAAAGATAAGGGGAGGTAATTTCCTGGTGTTCTCCACTATAGAATTAATGTCTTTCTGTTCTCGCTTCATGTTAATTGCCATCAGTCTTGGTCTTCTTTAAATTCTTTTTTATCTTGTAATATGTCATTCTTGATGTAAAGGAGGATTCACGGAAATCATCTGTTGAAAGATTTAAACCAAGAATACAGAAAGCAATATGTTGAAATTAAATTCAGACACTTTGGCCATTACGATGGAAAAAGTAAAAAGAAAATGAAATTTAGTTCGATTTCTTACATACATGTTCTTATGTAAAACTTAGAGGATTCACAGAAATCATCTGTTGAAAGATTTAAACCAAGAATACAGAAAGCAATATGTTGAAATTAAATTCAGACACTTTGGCCATTACGATGGAAAAAGTAAAAAGAAAATGAAATTTAGTTCGATTTCTTACATACATGTTCTTATGTAAAACTTAGAGGATTCACAGAAATCATCTGTTGAAAGATTTAAACCAAGAATACAGAAAGCAATATGTTGAAATTAAATTCATACACTATGGCCATTACGATGGAAAAAGTAAAAAGAAAATGAAATTTAGTTCGATTTCTTACATACATGTTCTTATGTAAAACTTAGAGGATTCACAGAAATCATCTGTTGAAAGATTTAAACCAAGAATACAGAAAGCAATATGTTAAAATTAAATTCATACACTATGGCCATTAAGATGGAAAAAGTGGAAAGAAAATGAAATGTAAGTGTCAATATGAGTATTCCCTAATTTCCTGGTGTTCTCCACTATAGAATTAATGTTTTTCTGTTCTTGCTTCATTTTAATTGCTATCTGCATCAACCTCTAAAGGGTCGATGCAGGTAGCAACTGTTGGTTGTACAGCTTGGTGGGATTCTTATTTTGTTCTTTTTACTTTCCACAGGATCAAGAAGGAATAGAATCTGGCACTAATAAATGTGATGACAGTATCTGTCTGCAATGCCATTGTAGTTTGGTCATTAGCTCCATGTCGTACATATGGGAACACATTTTAGATTGATCTCCAAAATACCTTACAAAAGCTTCCCAACAACATATTTGAGAAGAGCTATCCACTTCGAGAATTTGATTTGCCGAAAAGAATCCGCTCTTTCTTTTACAAGGTTGCACAGCTTTGCATGGTAGGCAAGTGTTGATTTCTCCTGATAACCACTCTTCAAAAAAATCTTTAATAAGATCGATTGGTTCTGGAGCTAATATTGAACCTTCATTATTTTGCTTTTTGTGAGATTATCAGTAACAATGGCGAGTGTGAGCTCCAATGTTCTTGAGTATGGAGCTTTCCTGGGACTTTATACAAACCTGCGCTATCAATTATTATGTCGATTAGACAGAGCAATGCAAGCCTACCCTCTCTGAACTGTTGTTCATCGTTCTGAATGATGTGGGAAGAGTATTAGTCTCTGTTGAATTTTTCAACTGGGACATTTGCTTAAGTTCTATTACTGGAATATGCTTTTTTAGTTTATTATATTTCAAAATAAAGAATCCTTGGCTTTTGTGGTATTTATTCAAGAGAGAGAGACTCTGAAATTCTTTCTTTTTGTTCTTGAAAGGAGTTGGGACAATATGTGGAAGAGATGTGAATTGCCATTGGGTGGTAATTAATTTTAAAAATCTCAAATTCAGAGAGACCAAACTCATCTATCTTTTGCATCACTTTTTGTTGAAGTTTGCTGTATCAAAGAAAGAAACCCCTAATGAGATTAGGGTCTATCGAATCTAATATTAAGAAATCTCATTTCTAATGCATTTTCCTATTCATCATCAAACATACACCCCTGGTCTTCCATACAGTGTTTTTGTCATCATGTTTCTCTCAAAATCCTTTTACAAACTATGACTTTTTTGTGCAGGCATTTGAATGTTCAACTAGGAAAAACATCAAGGCTTGTTTGGCTCGTGGTGGGGGCAGATCCACTGGTCGAATCTGATAACTTAATGAGGGCTTACAACAAACCATTGGAAGATACTAGGACACAACTGTTATGCACGCAATAACATTATTATTTTAATTTTTTTTAAATTTTTTATTTCATTTTTAGGCCACATAGGTATTTTTGGAATATTTCATTTATAGGAGTATTTTTATAATATTTGATCTTAAACCTTGTAAGGGTGAACCCTATTTAAGGGGTAAGAGTAATGAGAAAGAAAAGCATTGATTTAGGTTAAACAGGGTTTTGAGTTCTCCTCAACGAGCTCAAGGGTGTGCGTTCTCCTTAACGAACCTAGGGTTTTCAAGCTTCCCTTTGGCTGGATTTTCGTCTGTCTCTTCTTCCTCTCTACGAATCCATGTGTCAGATCTAGGACCATAACAACTAGTATCAGAGTGGGAACACAATGGGCTATTCTATATCCAAAGAAAAATGGATTGCTATGCGTAAGGAATTGGAAGAAATACACGCATCGTTAGCAGCTTCCATGGAACGTTTTGCATGGGAGAAACTTGCTACAGTAGAAAAGAAGGTCACCCGACCTAAATTCTCCGAGCACAAAAAATTCATAGAACTAGAGGCAACAAACACTGTCTCAAACGGGCTAAAGATGCAAGAAATAAGAGAACCCTCTGTCTCTCCAGCGGCGACGACATCCGAAATGGGGGACTCAGAAATTTCAAAATCGGAAGGGTATTCAACACACCCATCATCGAAAAATTCGGAATGGGCTTCGGCATCAAACCCTTTCTCACTGGATGCCATACGTCTCCCCGAACAGAAGACACATGAAATTCAAGAGCTCTCTGTCTCGAAAAAGCTCCCCGAACGTCCGAAATCAGACGTTGGGGACCCCAATTTTTTGAAATTGGAGGGGTTTTCCCTAACCCCCTTCTCACGGGAGGCCACATGTCTTCCATAGGCGACGCAAAAAATACCGAGACACTTCCCTCTCAGAAAATCAACAAGCAGAGAAGCCCCAAAGGGGTGTTGTTCGTTGTCGGAAAAAGCCCAACTCAACTCCTTTCCGTCGAGGTTCATCGTTCCGGCCGCCGGCATGGCGAGGAGAGAAAGGAAGAAAGGGTGACGGGAGCAAGGGGAGCCAGAACGCCTCTCAGCCCATGAGACAGAAAATCCCCAAGCGGAGAAGCCACAGCGTCCTCTTGTTAGCCACCGGAGAAAGAGGAGGCTCCAACAGGGCCGTCTGACAAAATTCTGGGGGGTTTTGACTTCCGGACACCACCTCTCACTCTCAATCCACCTCTCGGTAGAACAGAGGGAAACCAATTTCCAAATTTGTCTGGGTAAGTATCGGCAACCTCAATTTTGTATTCAATCTTTCGCCAAGATAAGAAAATTCGTGAAGTTGTGTGATGAAGTGTTTGCAATACAAGATAAAAAAATTTTGGGGATTCTAGGAAGGGACAAAAAAATCCAATGGATGTTGTTTTATTTGTCTATTGCCGAGAACATCAGCAATGTGCATGTCCCTTATCCATTTGGCAACCTTGTGTTTAAACTTTTGGATGATTTATATGTTGCTCGACTACTGTTGTGACTTTTGGTGATGAAGTTGTGAAGAAAATATTTGGCGAGTGTGGAAACATTACCAGTGATGTAATACTGAGTGAAGGAGACGGGAAATCCAAATGTTTTGGATTTTTTAACTTTGGGAATGCTTCTCGTCTCATGGATCAAATCACAGCCACTGGAGATGCCAATGATTAATTGTGGTACATGACCACTGTTCAGATTGAAAAGAGCGATCCCATCTTCAACAAGTGGCATTGAGGGTGAACTCCAGTGGACATGTCCTCCATGCATTCTTAAACGAAAATTTTGTTGGCTACCAGTATGGGCCTGCGTATGGAAAAGTCAATTTTTTTTTGGCGGCTCCTATTCACATTACACAAGAAACAAATCACTTTACTTTGCTCAATGCCATTGTTGGCTTGGCCAACTACAATGCTGCTTTTGATATGTTTTTGACTGGCATTGCTGGTGATCCAATCCAGTTGGTCTTTGACGGCAAAGTTGTCAAAGATCTGTCAAAGAGCAAGTGGACATACAAGGTTGGGTTGGATGGAGACGAGCAGCAGCTTCACTCTGATGTGTCCGAACACAAGTGAACACAAATCTACGAATCTGACCATCAACAAAATGATGAATTGGTATAGAACAACCTTCAAAGCTCCTCTTGGATTGGACCCAGTCATGGTGAATCTCCAAACCTTGGGTAAATGGACGCAGCATTGGAAGGTTTTGGTCCAATTTCTCCTCTGCATTGGAAGGATGTGGTGAATGTGATTACCATGGTGGCTACAACCCAGGAAAATGTGCAATCGAGTGTGGCCAACCCACTCAAAAATGGTATCATGTGTCCAGATCATTCTTGAAGTCGGATGGCAACATTGTGACCTTGTTCAAAGAATTCGGAGGAAACCCAACTGGAGTTAACTTCCAGACAGTCACTGTGGGAACCGCTTGAGATCTGTTCCCAAGGGATGCCTCTTTGAGTTGTCTTGTTCAGGTGGCCGGTCCATTTCAAAGATTGAGTTTGTGAGCTTCGGTAATTTCACAGGCTCCTGAAAAATAATAATAATAACTAAAAATAAAAATTGCCTCTCTGGTGGGATGTTCTAGTTTTGTAGTCCAGACGGTTGACACAGATACCGCTGTTGATACTTGAGAACAGATGGAGACATTGACACAGGCAAGCATACCCTACCTTCGAGCTTGAGGACAGGCTTTTTTCTTTCAGGGGGTGTAATTTTATGCACGCAATAACATTATTATTTTAATTTTTTATTTAATTTACTTTATTTTATTTCAGTTTTAGGCCACATGGGTATTTTTGGAATATTTTATTTATAGGGGTATTTTTGTAGTATTTTATCTTAAACCTTGTAAGGGTGAACCCTATTTAAGGGGTAGGAGTAATGAGAAAGACATGCACAATGAGCTCCTCAATGAGCTCAGGGGTGTGCATTCTCCTTAACGAACCTAGGGTTTTCAAGCTTCCCTTTTGCATGATTTTCGTCTTTCTTTTCTTCCTCCCTACGAATCCATGTGCCAGATCCGGGATCCATTGGTCGAATCTGGTAACTTAATGAGGGCTTACAACAAACCATCTGAAGATACTAGGACACAACCATCTTTAAATTGGTTCATTTCAAAAAAGGCTCTCTTGTCGGGGCTAGGACTGTTGGGTACCAAACAAGATGACAATGGGGATTCAACAGCATCTCCAAAACCGAGAACAAAGAGGGTTATCAGGAAAAAGGTGGTGGGTTGAACGTTATGTTCGCATATTCTCTCTTGTGCCTCCAAAACCAATTTTGTATCCAAAAAGAGATTTGGTGGATCGTTATGTCTGTAGGGATTTTCGCTGAAATTGTTGGGTGTTGTTGAGGATTGAACTGCATTCGCATCAAACTCAAAAAAATGTACAATTGTAGAGTGACTGTTTCTCGATTCTTTTAACTTGTAGGTAGGTTATATTTCAATTCTGGGAGGGATGAATAAAGATGCTTGGATAACAATTTGAAAGAGAATCATCAGTTTCACCTTTTCCTTTCATAAGACAAATATGTTTCTTGTACTAGGCTAAAAGGATATATGATAATGATGAAATTCTTTCAAGTAATTTTTATTGGTTTGTCTTCCATGACTGGTTTTTAACCCATGGAAAAAAATGACAACACCATAGATTAAATCACAAGAAGCAAAGAAGTTGGGAAGTGTAGAGTTGAAGTCTCCTTGACCAATTTGGACATGTGTGTTTCATGTTTCATACAAGGTTTACCAATGGGGTTTGTTATGGGACAATCGATTCCAAAGTGGTGTAGAAAAATGGCAAAAAGGATTCCTTCTACCATGGCCTAAAAATTTCTTTCGAGCACACTTTTCTAATATGCTATATAGGGGGGGGTTAGTACACAAAACGAAAATTTGAAGTTCATCTTCTTCTCCTTATTCAAATTCATTTTATTCATCTACATAAACTTCATCTTCAAAATTGGTGTTAGAGTGCAGACGACTTCATGTGCACTGGAAAACAGTTTCTAGTGTTAGTGCCCCAACATGAGAAAAATATCAAAATAAGAGAATCCCTAAACCCTAACAGTATACTTAATTAAATCATAATCCTTAAACCCCAAATTAGGTAAAACATGCATTATTACTACATGAATAAGTAATTTAATGTATAATTAAAATATATTAATATACTCATTAATTGAATTTGATATTATATTATTTAATGATTGTATTTTATTGTGCATTAATACAATAATTACGTGACACAATTAAATACGCACATGATTAATTATAAATAATAAATAAATAACAGTATAAATAACATAAACGAATGTAATAAATTTAGTTATTAATTTATTAATAACATATGCTATATTGTAATCTAAACAGGAATGATTTAATAGGAAAATTGATCTAATCATAACTTCAACACTATATATTTGTATGTAATATTAATTAATAATATGTTTTTGTTAAATTTGAAACCATTGATTTTATTAAATAAAAATGGGTTAATTAAACCAAAAAGTTGTTACAACTCAAATTATTGAAAGGAAAAAGGTCGAATTGCCAAATAAAGAATAATAATCAAATTTTTATTTTATTTTCCTTTCCATGGGTTTCAAACATACCCTAAATAGCAAATATTAAACCATTTGCATATATCCAGACTCTGAATGCCAAAAAAAGAATTTATCTGCTAACTGTACATGCCATCCAAGAATGGTTCGCCTTTCAACTTTCAACTTCCCTCTAGTGAAGTTGAACAAAATCCAGCAATTGAGCAACTACGTCTTTTCAATCCTTCCAGTGAACACCAAGAACTTGGTTCAGCTCCGGGAAAGCACTAGAGCTTTGCTTGCTGGCAGCATTCTTCCCCACACTTTTTCTCCCTTTTCGAATTGTATCTTCAAGTTAGGCCAACTCAACTCCAAAAGACCGGAAATAAAATTTAACAACTAAATCATCATGAATAGGTAAAAACAACGCTTTGACAGGGTTAAATTATAGTGAGGTCATCACTGAGAGAGCTACAGATTCTACCAAACAACTCATCTACAGAAGCACTTGATTAGAAATATGCAGTTGAAAACATCTAATCTTTCTTCAATAGCCCGGCTTGTTCATAGTATTTCAATGAATCATCCAGGGTCTCCTCCAACGGCCTGTAATTCATCCTAAACTCTTTAGCCTCTCAGAGCTCAGACAAATATCATCGCCACCATTGACAAATCTGCCAAACAGAAAAAGTATGTAGATCTAAGGCGGTTTAAAAATCGTGAAAATTAAATCCTCACAAGTGTGAGAAACTTACTTTTGAGGATAATTATACTGTGGAAACATGCTTTGTAACTTTTCAACTAAATCATGTGCCCGTATTGCATGGGGCCCACATATGTATCTCCTAGATGCATATGATCTTTCATAGATAAGAAGAAGAGCTTCAGCTACATCTTGAACATCAACTATTCTTTGGATTTTGTTTTCCATTGTCTCATATACACATGTTCACTAATCAGATTATCAGAATCATAACATGACTCAGAAACAGGTCTAGCAGTAGCTAACCAAGAGAACCAAAAAGAAGACCAACAGGTAGCAAGAAGATCACCATATGAACTTTTGTCAACATCATTTCTACTCCTATGGCACAGCAGAACAACCATTTATTAAATCAGACATTAAATGACTTTGGCACCAGAGCCTAAACTATTTCTTTAATTTTAAATGAACTCTATCAAAAAAAGCACTGATTTTTCAGTGATTGAAACAAAGTTGTAATCAAGTTTCTACTGCATGCAAAAAGTGATACAAAATATGCTGGATTACAAAAATTGAAATGTATGTCAGTATTTCCATTAATAACCTCATCATGCTTGGCTAGGCCAAACCCTGTCTAAAACATCAATTATGAGTAAAGCACTTGTCAGTATCTTGAATAAAGCCAGGCAACTTGCATTCATGGTTGGTTGCAACATGGGCCCAAGAATAAGAGTAGGGCAGACGGTCACAACATCAAGTATGTTCATTTGTCCATACTTGCATTAGAGAAACTAACTTCCAAACAAGGTCAAAATTTGTCTATTGATTTTAAATGGAATCTTGAACCATCTACTCGCATAAGAGAAACTAACCTCATAACAGGGTCGAAAATTGTCAATTGATCAACACTTTTCACAACAAAGCATGATAAGTAAAATTACATTTTCGTTAATAGAAATCCATCCGAGAAGAGTTTGTAACCACAAAAAAATTTGTTAATAGTCTAAACCCTAAACCCTAAAGTAAAAACATTTCAACAACATTCTAAAACATTCCAAAATTCATCAACTATTCTCATTGCATACGCACTAAACAATGCAAAAACACACACACATCAAGTCCAAATTCACCGAACACCCCTACTAGAGCCCCATCTGACTTTGCAATCATTACAAACTGTACCTCGTCAGTGATGGGGGTCGGGTTTCGTTGAATAATGGACGACAGTCCAAGCGCCTCAACCTTGCTTGAATAGGACTAAACACCCCAAACCCTAAACCCTAAATTAATCACTCTAAACGCTAAAAACCCTAAACCCTAAACACTAGTTTTTTAAACCCTAACCCCTAAACGCTAAAAACCCTAAATCCTCAACACTATTTTTTTAAACCCTAAACCCTAAACCCTAAACCCTAAATCGTTAAATACCCTAACCCTAAACCTTAAAAACACTAAACCCTAAACCCCAAAATCGAGAACCCTATTTTTTTAAACCCTAAACCCTAAAAATACCCCAAACCCTAAACCCTTTAAATACCCTAAACCCTAAATGCACTAAACCCTAACCCTAATCCCAAAATTAAACCCTATAAAGACGAAATTGAACCATAAACCCTAAATCCTCAAATTATGCACATAAATTAAAATTAAATCAAATACATCTCTAAATTAATCGAAAAAAATTAGGGTTTAGGCTTACCTTCTTAAATTTGGGGAAAATCGAAGCCGAAGAGTGAAATCGAAGTTGAATGGGAAAATCAATTCCAAATCGAAGTAGAATAGAATAAATCGACTACGAAATGTCAAAAATCAAAATCGAAATGGGGAAAATTGAACAAAATCGAGAGGTATTTTGGGGGAAAAGAGAGTACCAACAGGGAGAAGGGAGTGGGAGGCCGAGAGGGATAGGAGTGAGGGAGAAGCGAGCGGGACGCCGCAAGGGAGAGCAAGTGCGAGGGAGAGACGGAGGCCAAGAGGATGTTCACAGCAAGAGGGAGAAGGGAAAGGGAGGCCGATAGAGAGAAGGGAGAAGCGATAGGGAGAAGGGAGAAGCGAGAGGGAGCAGGGAGACCGGAGATAGTTGCAGAGAGAGCGAAGAAAATTTTTGAGAAAGAAATGACAAGCAACGGAAGAGACCAAGAGAGCGAGAGAGACCAAAAAAAAAACAACAAGGGTTCAAATCGCGTTGCCAAAGTCACCTGAATGATTCGTGATATGCTGCGGAAACCAGATTCCGGAAATTAAACTATGGAGATGATTTTCAAATTCATCGTAGTCATTTACGTCACTTGAACTCTGGTGCTCCACTAACAACATCAGGAGATGAACTGAGTAATATGGCTGAAGTTCATCTCCTGCATCAAGTTGACTAACCCCATATAGATATTACATGGGTAAAATAACCAATATACCCTTGAAAAATATTTCTAACACTTTTCCTCAAGGTAGAGCATACATATCTAACTTTCCCGATTTATTACTAGGTTTGGTAAAAATATCTCCTATTTGTTCATAAAATCTTATGTAAGGCGTAACTATCTTCCCTTGCATAATGACGTATCAGATAAAATGACAATCAATCTTAGTTCTCTCAAGAAACACCAGATTGTTTGTAATAAATATAACTATTTTGCTATAACAGATTTTTGGCCCATTAGTGTCTCTAATATAATCTATCAAATCCTAGTCAAAATGACTATGAATTGGCTTCTACCAATTCTTACTTAGAACCATTGGAGAGGAACATAAAGCTTTTGTAAAAGGTAGAACTATTTATGATAATATCCTCTTGATCCAAGAGATAATTCATACCATTAACAAATCAAAATCAAGAAAGGGTGGAATTGATTGTCAAAATTGATATCAAGAAAGCCTATGACGGCATGAATTGGAACTTTATTTGTAGGATTCTCATGGGATTTGGACGTGATCTTAATCATTATGACCTGTATTGAATTTCCTATCTTTGCAGTCATCTAAATGGGCAGCAATCTCTGGAATTCAAACAGAAGAAGGGATTTAATTCTGTGTCAATGGTATTTAATTCAAGCTAGTCGGATCTGGAGATTTTCAGCCAATAAATATTACAAGACAAGGTCCAAGTATTTCATATTTCTCTTTTGCCGATGGTACAATATTATTTGCAAAAGCCTAAAAAAATCATGTAGAATTATTGATGAGTTGCTGCATCTTTACTATGTTGAATCAGTTCAAAAGATGAATCCAACCAAATCTGTGATTCAATTTGGGAAACATGTTCGAATGCAATGTTGCAGCATGCTTGCCCAGATCATTGGAATCCAGAAAATTGAAGTGCTTAGGAATCAAAAGAAATGACAAACAGATTAGTAATGAGCGTATTAATGATCTATTAGATAAGTCCAAGAAAAAGCTTATTCAATGAAGCTAAAATGTCAAGCTGTGAGATCGGACTAGAATTCATTCCTAAAGCTTCGACATGCAGTCTAGCTTACTTTGGGTGAAAAGTAGGATATTAAACCTTTTTTAAAGAAGAAACAACACCAAAGTGAAGGGAATTGACTGAAATGGGGTATTCTATGCATGAATTTAAAGATGATTAAATCAAATTTTCAAGACTTATTTATAGGAAAATCAAAGATAAACCACCTGTTGAATTTAAGACCCCATGTTTAGAACCTGGAGCAAAGTAAGAGAGGGAGACAAGAAGAGAGATAACTCGGGTAAAGAAGGTAAAAAGAGAGAAAAGGGAGAGAGTTGTTGAATTTAGGACCCCATGATTGAAACCACGAGCAAGATGAGAGAGGGAGAAAAAAAAGAGTGAAGACAGAAAGAGAGCTAGGGTAGAGAAGAGAGAAGAGAAAAGAGAGAAAAATAGTTTAGGCTTGAGAGATTCTTCACGAGTTGAGAAGTGGAGAGCTTGATTAAACCCTTCAACCAAGACCCTTATTTATACTATTTCAATCACATATTAAGAGATAAGATAGGATCCCTAATATCCCTAATTACTTCAATCATGATTATCCAAATCTACATAAATCTAAGGAAGATAAATCTATTACATTAATTAAGGAATATTGCCAAATCTTCCAACTCATGTGATAAGGATTCTAGCTCGTGTGATGACTCATCATGCCACCTCACGTGATCATGGTGGATCCTACTAGCTCGTGTAATCTTAGTGGGTCCCACCTTGTAACACTACCCCTCAAGCTAGGGGTGAGAAAACATCATAAATGTCCATCTTGCTACAGATGGTGGACAAGATCTTATGAGTTACTGGTTTGGTGAGAATGTTTGCAACTTGTCATTCTGAGGAGAAACGTTTGCGAGATAATACACTAGCTCGGAATTTTTCTTGTATGAAATGGCAGTCTACTGTTAGCAAGCCGAGTCATTTGGATTCGTCGTGGCTGAGTCAATTACTTAGTTATTAAGTTACTTAGTCATTAAGTTACTTAGTTGTTAAGTTACTTAGTTATTAAGTTGTCATTAAGTTTATTTACTTTTCAAGTTGAGTGCCGTGGAGGGGAATATCTGTAATTTTGTACTCTTGAACCCTACTTAAGGGTGGGAAGGAATGGGAAAAAGGAAATCTTGATTTAGGTTAAACAAAGGGTTTTGAGTTTTCCTAGATGAGCTCAGAGGTGAGCGTTCTCCTTAACGAACCTAATGTTTTCAAGCTTCCCTTCGGCTTGATTCTTCTCTTTCTCTTCTTCTTCCTTATGAATCACAATGTGTCGATCTGGGATCATAACTTATAGACCTACACATCTAAGTGCGTAAAGGTCAGGTATTTTCCTTATTTTTTGTGCCATAGCCACTTTGTTGATAGCTTGTATTACCTTTTGAGCCGTTTCTATGTGTTATTCTGTCCCTAGAGGGTTTTCCCGATCTCGCCCTAGATATGGAGCAAATTTGGACTTGCATAGATTTATCCAAGTTTGTTTAATGCTTGGGTAATGTGATAAGTTGGAAGAACTAACATCCATTGGGTTTAAAATTGATCTTGATTAGTGAAATTGTTTTCTAGGGTTTGTTGCATGCCCATGTACATCTGCTCAAGTTTTGTGTTGCATTTCAGATATACTTGTGGACTGGTCTATGACTTGATTGTTTACTGGCTATTATTGTATCTGATTATTGTAGACATGGCTGAGGTTGGGGAAATTTTTGCTCCAATAATCCTTCTAAAAATTTTTAGAGTAAATATTCTCATTATATTCAAATTATCTCACTAAAACTGTATAGAAGGAACTATTAGAATTGGTCTTAGTTAGTCCTTATGTTTTTGAAAACAAAGAGATATGCAAAGTATCTTAAGGAGGATCCTCCTATTCCTATAACAAAGGAGTGGGAGGCAGAATATAGTTAGGGGACGGCTTAGCTTATTAATAGTATGGACTCTAGATTTAGTGTGCAGGTTATATGCTACGAGACGTCTAAGGAAATTTAGGTTATTTTGGAATCTAGTTTATTTTAGGCTAGTAATCTATCCAAAGTGTATGATTTGTATGCCAGATATTTTATAATACCATGAGGAGATCATTTTGTTATTGACTACTTTACTAAGATGTGAGGTGTCTTGTAGGAAATTAGTACATTCCATCCATTTAACACATGTTGATCAACACAAGAAAGAAAAGAATTAGATTCAAGTAAAATGTTTCTTAAAATGGATTGGACCAGAGTATGATACAATCCGAGTCTAGATGTTGGTTGATGATGAGGTAATTACCCTTGAGAAAGCATCAAATTGTGTGATTCGGGAAGAAAGAGCAATAGTAAATAAAAATTAGAAGGAAGCCATAATAAATTACACATCAAATCTCAATATCAACTCTACGCTCACTAGATTTGGCACCCCTAGATGTCGTGGAGGGGGTAGAAAAGGTCATGGTTGAGATTGTTCAAGTTGTGGTCATGGGCATAGTGATAGAGGTGATAGGAGGTGTGTTCGATGTGGAAAGAATAATCACTTCTCCGACAAATGCAAGGTAAATTCGGAAAGCCAACATCAGCCAACTCGAGTTTAACTGAAGGTAAGAAATTGTTTACTAATGAGACTCAATGAGAAATTCAATATTTACTTCAGAGGTTGAGCCAAATGATGCCCAAGTCATCACACCCCACAACACAAGACACTAGATCTTCTTCCATAGTAAGAGCTTAAATGTGTCGTTTAGTCCCTCATGGATCATTGTTCTACAAATGATTGCTCCACACATATGTTAGATATGCCCACCTTGTTCTTGTCTGTACTTCCTTTCCAAACATATCATACTGTCATATCAGCTGATGGATCCATCTCATAGGTTCACGGTGAGGGTATTGTACAAACTACTCCACACATGTCATTGTCTCATGTCTTGTTTGTTCTAAAATTTCTCATTAATCTTTTGTATGCAAGTAATATTACTAAGTCTTTGAATTCTTCTGTGACCTTTTACCCTACCACTTGTGTTTTTCAAGATTTTTAGATAAAAAAGATGATTGGTTTTGGGCATGGGAAAGGTAGTTCTAATTTTCAGGATAGTGTATCTATTCCAAAGGCCATGGTCAACAAAGACTTCACCATATTAGTGGCACCCGTGTATAGGACATCCATCTCTTGCTAGGCTACATCACCATAATTTTCCTAAAGAACAGAGTCTCTAATAGTCATATTTATAACAATGCTTATGGTGTGGGTTAGTGATGGTGAAGTAGTGAAGGGTCTAGCCTAAGGGATTCGAAGTATTCGTGTGGATGGGAATGATGCTCTCGCTGTATATAATGCAGTGAAAGCAGTGCGAGAAATGTCTATAAATGAAAAAAGACCCATCTTAATTGAAGTTAGACTAATGTTCAAATATCAAACTTCTTTTAGGAAATTTGTGTCACCACATGGGATGTCATATGTTATTCATAATTTCTTTGTCTGCATTGGATTATAAGGCTCTCACATACCGAGGAGGTCATCACTCTACATCAGATGACTCTACCAAATATCGCCATGCTGATGAAATTGAACACTGGAGAATGAATCGAGATCCCATCACAAGATTTAGGAAATGGATTGAAAGTAATGGTTGGTGGAGTGATGTAACAGAAGCAGAGCTACGTAGTGATGTTAGGAAGCAGGTGTTATGCCCCATTTCCAGGGATCTTTCCACCCAACCTTCTCCTCTCTGTTCCATATATGAATACATTCGAGACGAAGAGTGGGAGTTCTCGTAATCCTGGATCTAATACAGAGGCTTGTAGGCAAGGTACCAATTGGACCTGTAGGGAGACATGGTGAGGAAGAGGAAGATGAACAGTCATTGCGACTTCCAACCCGAAGACAAAATGTCAAGCTGCTAGAACCGGCAGGGGCGATGAAGAACCGTGGTTGAACGGTAGATCTGAGGCAGTCGGAGGAATAGGGGTGATGGTGAAATGGAACTCAGAAAGGGAAGGATGAAGGACGTGAGAGATAACCAAGCTTTGAAGGAAGCTTGCACCTGGACCTCGTTGGAAGAGAGAATCCGATCTCAAGCCTCATTAGAGAGAGAACCCAATCTCATTTACCTATGACTCAAAGCTTGTCTTTTCTCATTAATCTTACCCCTTAAATAAGGTTCACCTTGTTAGGGTTTAAGATAAAATATTATAAAAATACCCCTATAAATAAAATATTCCAAAAACTGAAATAAATAAAGTAAATTAAATAAAAAAATTAAATTAATAATGTTATTGTGTGCATAACATTACCCCCCCCCCCCGGAAGAACGAGCTTGTCATCAAGCTTGGAAGTAGGGCATGTATGCCGACGTCTCCACCTGTTCCCAATTAGCATCCGCGATAGCTGTTTGCCTTCCGAACGCCCAAACCTGGAGCATTCCCTCTAGAAACCTTTTTTTAGGAATGCATGCTAAATATCACTACATCGCCCCAAGCAGCATCTCTGCCTGCCCTCGGTCCCGGATGGCACGGCCCACACTATGCCCGCATGGCAGCCACAACATCATGTCACAACCTTCTGGGCTCCAAAATTATAGATTGTAAAGGACCATGACAAGCCAAACCAGCTAACAATAGCAATTCCAACAGACATGAGAGCAGTGGAAATGATGAGCTACTTCTTCAAAGAAGGTTCAATGTCATTCACTGCCTTGATTTCAAAGAAATCAGTAGCAAAGAGTGTAGTGATCAAACAGACGATAATACCCAAAGAACGAATGAGTAAGGGATATAATATTGCAGTCAATTCAGGGTTAATACCAAAAAAAAAAAAGATTGATGCCACAACGAGGGCAGCACAGGAAGGTTCAGCATACGAGCCAAAAATATCAGAGCCCATTCCAGCAATATCTCCAACATTGTCACCAACAATGTCAGCAATCACAGCAGGATTTCTTGGGTCATCCTCAGAAATGTTTCTCTCAACTACGCCAACAAGATCAGCACCAACATCTGCATCATCTACATCCTCATCCCCTTCTATATTATGAAACTCGTCACCCTGAACAGCCACTCCCATAAACCATGAGACAGCATGTGGGATAATATTGGCGCTGATGGGGGATCCAATATTAAAATCTTGTTCCATTTGAGGCTGAAGTTGTTCAGAAAGTTGCTGGTACTTGGCTGCATTCGCAAAATTTGAGCAGAATCTGAATATCATGTCAGCAAACCGTCCCTCCAATTCCATTTCCCTTGCTGAATGCCTCTGGGCATTCCCCACATACGGGATGATCACAGCATCCACTCCTTTCAATGAGTTGGCTAATTCAGCTGGACCAGTAAAATCAAGGACGTCAAACGGCGTATTGCAGTGGCTAAGATCAGTAGCAACACCTTTAACATATGCAATAGCAGAAAGATGGAAAGCTAAAACTAAAGGTGACATTTTGATCAGAAGGGCAAGGGGCTGTCCAATTCCGCCGGCCGCACCTAGAATGGTCACTTTGAAACCTGAGGGGTGAGGCTGCAGATGATAGTCAAATGTATAATTTTGTTTTGCCGATTGTACAACAATGGAATGTTGAAGTGCAGCAATGCTCTCCTTTCCCAAGAATGACATCTCGGATTCATAGTGCACACTTGTTGCTGCATTAAGTCCACTGAAATTCCTCAAGTAGTTGGTTGAGCTGCACCTCATTTCTGCAGTCTCAACTGAGGCACTTCTAATAGCAGAAACATGCAGCGATGATTCCTCTTTCTCCTCATACCCAACATTAGGTTCAACTTGAATAGTATAATCATTTAACACGCATGCATTCTTATCATTATGCATTACTCTCAAAGGTAACAAATCCAAAACATTTGGATTTCCCATCCCCTTCTCTCATTAGTACAGCGCATGTAATGTTTCCACACCCACCAAATAGTTTCTTCAAATCTCCATCACCGAAAGGCACACCAGGTTGAAAAATTATGACAAACAATGGTCGAGCATCATACACTTCATCCAAAAAAATTAACACCACTTTTTAAATGGACTGTTACTGCTGTAAAAATTACTCAAAACTGCTACACTGCTGTTGTAGTCATTCACCACCATAGAAGACACCCCATTCAGCACAAACAGGGCCCGAGCAGCAGCACACATATTATCCAAAAAATTAAATACAACGAATTCAACTTGACGATGAACAGACGCATTGGTGCTGTTCTCATTAACTGAAAAATAAATCAGCACCCATAGAAATTTTGTGTTTTCCATTCCCGGAATCCCCAAAAAATGTCCCTCTTGCGTCGCAGCCCCAAAATTTTTACGGAACAATTTCAACACCATTGAAGAGGAATTATGTAGAATATAGAGGGATTGGAGAAAAGAGAAGACGGAATTTGGAGAAATTCTTCGCAAGAGTTTACCCCAGTTTGTTCGGAATTTCGTTTTCCATTGTGCTGCCGAGACCGAGAGTGAAGTTAAGAGGGAGTGTGAGAGGTGGCGGCCGGAAGTCAAATCCCACCGGAGTTGTTTCCGACAGCGCTGACAGAACCTCCTCTTCAGTTTGCGGTGGCAAACAGCAGCCCTTTGGGGCTTCGCCGCTAGTGGCCTGGTCAAAATAGGCACAGGAAAATTTTCCTTCGCTAGTTCGGGACGGAGTGTGGCGTACCGTGAGCAGGGGTGGTTTGGTTTCAGAAGTTCTAGGTCCCATTGCCCAGCTCAGGATTTTGGCCCATGACGTCCCTGCTCGAAGAGTTCCAGTGCCCACAAATTCGGAATTGCGCCTGTTCGGATTCCAGTGCCGTCTGATTTCGAAAATTTGGAGTCTGATTTTGGATTTGGGTCACCAATTGTGGAGGTCACCGCCGCTGGAGAGACAGAGGGTTCTCTGATGTTGTGCTCCATGGATTTCTCTGATTTGGTTTCTGCAGCACTACATGGAGGGGTCTGAGCAGAGCGCATCGGAGGCATAGGCAGGAGTGGAGGGTCGGGGTATTCCGCAAGGCTTGAGCCACTGCCCGGAGTGGAGGGTCGGGGTATTTTGCAGGGCTTGAGCCACTGCCCGGAGGGGGAACCTCCCGTGAACCCAGAGAGCTGAAAAGCTGGAACATGGTCTCCCAAAACTTCTGGATCTCTATTCGAAACTCTGTCTGAAGGTCTTCAATGGTTGTAAGCCCATCCGCTGGAGAGGAAGAGTCGTGCAAGGTGGTCCGCTCTAATTCCACGTTGTTATGCCCCGTTTCCAAGGATCGATCCACCCGACGTTATCCTCTCGGTTCCATATATGAATACGTTCGGGACGAAGAGTGGGAGTTCTCATAATCCCGGATCTGATACAGAGGCTTGTAGGCAGGGTACCAACTGGACCCGTAGGGAGACATGGTGAGGAAGACGAAGATGAATAGTCACTGCGACTTCCAACCCGAAGATGAAACGTCAAGCTGTTGGAACCGGCAGGGGCGATGAAGAACCGTGGTTGGACGGTAGATCTGAGGCAATCAAAGGAATAGGGGTGATGCGAAAAAGGAACTCGGAAAGGGAAGGATGAAGGGAGATAACCAAGCTTTGAAGGAAGCTTGCACCTGGACCTCGTTGGAAGAGAGAATCCGATCTCAGGCCTCGTGAGAGAGAGAACACAATCTCATTTACCTATGACTCAAAGTTTGTCTTTTCTCATTAATTTTACCCCTTAAATAGGGTTCACCCTGTTAGGTTTTAAGAGAAAATATTACAAAAATACCCCTATAAATAAAATATTCAAAAAACACCCTTGTGGCCTAAAACTGAAATACATAAAGTAAATTAAAGAAAAAAAATTAAAATAATAATGTTATTGTGTGCATAACATTATGGTCATGGGTTAAGTACATATGTCTTCTGCTCCTGACAGGCCGGTCTTTTGGGTAGTATTGGCTAGGTGCTTAACATTTGGTATCAGAGCTAGCGCTACGTCGTTGGTTCGATTCCCGTGTGCTGCAAGCGGCATGTGGAGGTGTGTAGCCTTGAGCAGAGGGGGCAGCCAGAGTGTTTTCCGGCACCAAGGGCCATTGCTATAAGCGAAAGGGGCGACCTGAGTCTGTTCCTGCACCTTAGGACCGTCGCTAGAGTGGGCCGTTGTCAGAAGTAGGCCATCTCTAGTGTAGACCGTCGTGGGCATCGGCCTCGCGACTGTGGGTGTGATGTTACGGTCCTGGGTTAAGTACCTTTGTCTTCCGCTCCTGACAGGCCGGTCTTTTGGGTAATATTGGCTAGGTGCTTAACAGCAGGTTTTTGTTCTTTTACCACCTCTCTCCCCCTCTCTTTTACCTCACTCTCTCTGTTTCTTCTGGTGCTAATTTTCTCCTGCTGCAGTTGTTAGATGCAATTCAGGTTGCGGAGAAAGCAAAGAAGCCTCCACTAGCAAACTTGTTTACTGATGTCTATGATGAACTTCCTTCAAATCTTCGTGAACAAGAGAAATCACTCAAGGAGACTATAAGGAAACATCGAAAGGAGTATCTGTCTAACATATACTCATTTAGATTACCCTTGGCCCTTGCTATATCTTGGACTGCCTCTGTTTAATCATCTTTCATAAAAGAGAAAGGTTAGTAAAGATGTCGATTGTATATTCAATTCATAAGTGTAAAAATAATCATGACAACGATGAGGTTGACATTGCCTTTTCCAAATGTGTATTTGGTTTTAATAAATGTTGCCCTCTATTCATAAATGTGTAAAACTCCCTTTTACTTCCACCTATTCCCCATCTTCAAACTGTGCTGCCAACCACTCATCAAGCATCACTCACCCTCCATGCACAACTCTTTTCCTTCACCTTACACTAGTTATTCTCGGCGCATATAAACTTATCACTCTACTTCTTTTCCCTAAGACCCAACACCTTCTCCACAACCCTACAACTCTCTGTCTCCACTTTGACAATCAACACATGTACTCCTTGACCTAACTGTTGAGGACTCAATAGCTAACCGCGTCATCCAAAGGAGGCGCACTAAGTTAATTACTTTATTTCCATATTGTTTTAAATTCGTTTTTATGCATTATTTAAGTTAAATTGTCGTAGGGGCAGAATTGTAAAAGTAAACCCTAAAACTATGTTGGCGTCAACCCTACTTAAAGGGGAGAAAAGGCAAGTCTTGAATTAGGTTAAATAGGGTTTGAAGTTTTCCTTGATGAGCTCCAGGTCCAGGCTCCCTCTTGAATCTGAAGTCTTTCTTCTCTCTTTGATTTGTTACCTTGCTCTTGACCAAAAACAAGGAGGGTTTCTTCCTCTTTTTCCGAGATCAACAAGAGGCTTCTTAGCCTCTAATTCATGCACAGCAGCAAGAAGGGATCTCTTCCTCTTTTTTGAGCAAAGGTAGAGGTTTTCTAGCCTCTATACCGAGTGCAGCAAAGGCTAGAGGTTCTTCAGCCTCTAAATAAGCAAGCAGCAAGGTTAGGGACTCCTAACCTCCAATCCTTGGATTGTCCAAGTTAGAGGCTTTTCAGCCCCTAACCTAGACAGTAGAAGGAAGGGCCCTAACTCCCCACAGTCTTGAGCTGCAAGGGGTCATTCCCCTCCTGTCCGATCAGCAGCAAGGGCTTCCCAACCCCCTTACAGAGAACAGCAGCCTAGCTGCAAAAAGGAGGCTCTTTTCCTCCTAAACCGAGAGCAGCAACTCTCTTACAACACTGGATTTACCAATCTCACGCCAACTTACTCGATCCATGATAAGGGACCATAACAACATGGTATTAGAGCAGGGTAACATGGGGGATACATCCAACAATGAAGAACTGAGAAGCATAATCAGAGAGATGTAGGATGCACAAGCTGAACAATGGGAAATGACATGCAACTCCAGCGACTCTCTAGCATGATGTCTGATATCATGGCAGAGAGACACACTATCCCAGACTGAAGGGAGGAGAAGTTTTCTGGGCGCACCGATGTCCATGCACCACAGGGTGGAGGCACAATACCCAGGTATACAAAATTGGATTTTCCTATATTTACTGGGTCAGTCGATCCCTTAGTTTGGTTGCATAGATGTGAGAATTTTTTTTTCAAATCAAGGGACTGCTGAGTTTGACAAGGTGGGACTAGCCGCTTCTACATGCTAGATGAGGCACAGCTATGGTTTCATCAAGTGGAACTAGAAAGATTAGTGCTTGATTGGGACGAATTTAAAGAGTTAAGCAAAATTAGCTTTGGCCCTCCTACCCACAGTAATACCTTGGGAGATTTGGTGTTGTTGAGACAAATCACGTCTATTGAACTGTATCAAAAACATTTCCAAGAAAAATTGGCTCGAGCTGGTCGAGTGGTGCGAGTCGACTAGCAGGTCAACATATTTATAGCAGGCCTCAATGAATCTCTCCGATTAGAGGTGGAACTTCACTCGCCTTCAGATTTGGCTTGGGCAATGAATTTAGCTCGAGCAATGGAACAAAGGCAACAACTTCAACATCAAAGACCAGTTTGGCAAGGGGATCGGAACACTTCCAAGCATTGGCAAGGGAGGCAAAATACTTCCCTTCAGGTGGCATATCCAGGATTACCTTCACCCAGAAATAACCCGATAACTACTCTGGCAGCCGATGCACCCCCTAGTAATCCACCAGCTTAGTATATCATAAAATTAACAAGTTTGGAGATGGCAGAATGGAGGTCCAAGAACCTGTGCTATAACTGTGATGAACCATACATGGCAAGCCACCAATGTAAACGGTTATTCTGGCTAGAAGTAGAGGAAGCCAATGAAACAGACTATAGTGATGGTCCTATTGAGAAGGACCCACCAGAAATCTCTTTGAATGCAATTACTGGGAAGAAATCTGCCAAAACTATGCAAGTGAAAGCTCGAGTCATGGACCAAGAACTTGTGGGACTCTTGGATTCGGGAAGCACACACAATTTTCTCAGTTTAACAGTTGCTCAGCATCTTCAACTACAGATCCATCCACATCCAACAGCCACGGTTTTAGTAGCCAATGGGGAGAAAGTCCCTAGCTATGGGATCAGCAAAGCGATAAAATTCTCAATTGATACGACTTTATTTCATTCAGAATTTTTTGTCATACCTTTGGCAGGATTTGATATGGTTTTGGGCATCAAATGGTTACAAACTTTGTGTTATGGACTCCATAGCATCTAGAGTAGCAGGTAGATGTAGAGGATAATTTATGTAATTTTTCGAATGTTCTCTTAGGTGGCATTTATGTAATTCTGGTAAGAACTTGGGATTGGGTTTTCTTTTGCCTGTGTAAGGGGGTGTTCCTATTATTTATAGGTGTGGCATTTGAATTGAAAGTAAGCTTTGAGCCATAGGTAAATGAGATCAAGTTCTCTCTCTCACGAGGCCTATGGGTGGAGCTCCTTTGAAAGCTCAAGTCTCTTCATCTTCTTCTTCACGAGCCCTCCTCCATCAACGTCTCTTCACCTTCTTCATCCCGAGTTCCTCATCCCTCAACATCCCATCTTCTCCATTCCGAGCTCATCCTCCATCAACTCCTATTCATCTACTTCCTCACAAGATTTACATCCACCAACTATCCCTTCATATTCTCCTTGTCGAGCTCGTTTATCCCCAGTGATTGCTCATCTTCCTCGTCTGAGTTCATCATACACCATTGGACGTATGATCTTCATTGCCTTTAATCTTGGAAGACCGAGGAGAGCATAGGGTGACTCGATCCATGGCTAGAGAACCTAACATTGTGGTACCAGACAGGACCACCTTGGATGACTCTTCCTCTTCAGCGGATTTGCACACCTCCATTGACGAGCTTCAGACTGACCAAGCTGCTCTACGCACAGATATGCAAGAGATTAGGGAGACTCTGCTCCAGCTTCTCCACATTCAGGGACCATGGGAGGTTCCCCGTCCGGACTGTGCCACACACCCTACTGAGTACCCTGACCTTCCACCCCCACATATGCCTCCTTTGTGTCCTGCTCTGGCCCCTCCGAGGAGCTTTCACGACAACAACACCTCAAATGTACCCAAGTACACAAAATTAACCTTTCTGACCTATGACGGGTCTACTGATCCGTTAATCTGGTTGCAACGGTGTGAGCATTTTTTTTGGCACCAACGAACCCAGTCGTAGGAGCGGGTCTCTTTGGCTACCTTCCACTTGTTAGACGAAGCATTACTGTGGTATTCCCAATTTGATTTGGAGCACCACATGCATGATTGGGAATTAGTTAAAGACTTCTGTATGTTGAGGTTTGGTCCCCTTGCATGCAGCAACCCCTTGGGGATTTGGTTAATCTCAAACAGACAGAATCCATTGAGGGGTATCAAAAACAGTTTCAGGAATGCCTTGCCCACGCCTGTCCGTTTGTGAGTCCGAGTCAGTATGTTAACTTGTTTAGTGCCGGTTTGGTGGAGGCTCTATGCCTGGAGGTGGAATCGCATGCTCCCCCCCCCCCCCCCCTCCCTCCTTGGCCCATGCTATGAATTTGGTTAGAACTTTGGATGCTAAACGACGCATCTTAAAAGAATCCTTTGTGCGTCGCCCCCCTTGGCCAAGCAGAGTGCCCCAACAACTCACAGCACCCCTCAGCGCCAAGGGCAGCCCACCTCTCAGTCATTTGAGCCTACCAGGTCAGCGCCTCCCCCTAAGTTTATTAAACGTCTTTCCAAGTCCAAAATGGATCAACGGAAGGCCCATGGGCTCTATTTTAATTGTGATGAAAAGTACTTTCAAGGCCACTTATGCAAGAGGTTGTTTTGGTTAGAGGTTGAGGATCCTGAAGACAGCCCTCCCATAGAAGAAGAGGAATAAGAGGTCGGCACAGAAGAGGAAGCACCAGCCATTTCCCTCCATGCCATTACAGAGTTACACGGCACCACTACGATGTAGGTCTATGTTGGCATTCAGTCTCTAATGTTACTTGCACTAGTTGACTCGGGCAGCACCCTCAATTTCCTTAGCCAACCAGCAGCCCACCGGTTGGGCTTACCACTGTAGTACAATTTGGGCATTTCTGTTTCAGTAGCAAAAGGGGAGAAAATTACTTGTGTGGGGTTATGTTCAGCAGTCACTTTTGTCATTGAAGGCCACACCTTTCAGGCAGATTTTCTGGTCATTCCGCTTGCTGGATTTGATTTGGTCCTAGGCATTAAATGGTTGCAGCAGTTGAGACCAATTTTGTGGGATTTTAAGTCCCTTACTATGAGTTTCAACCAAGATTACCAGCAGTTCACGCTCCATGCTATGCATGCTCCCCTACCGTGTACTCTCCAGACTATCCAGGTTCGGGACTCATAGGGCAATCAACTCACGAAGCGTATGGATCAATTTGTCGACTTATTTCAGCAACTTGCTACCCTGCCTCCGATACGGGCTTGTGACATTGTATCCGGTGGAAGTTGGGCACCAAGCCAGTAGTGGTGCATCCATACCGGTACCCCCACTTGCATGAGGACGAGATAGAGCGCCAGTGTGAGCTCGTGTTAACTCAAGGGATTATTCAGCCAAGTTGTTCGCCTTTCTCATCTCCGGTTCTGTTGGTAAAGAAACATGACAATTCATGGCGGTTCTATGGGGACTAAAGGGAGCTCAACACTCACACGGTGAAGGATAAATTTCCCATTCTGGTGGTGAATGAACTATTGGATGAACTTCATGGAGTAGAATTATTTACGAAGCTGGACTTGAAATCCGGCTACCATCAAATCCCGGTCCACCCTAATGATGTCGAGAAAACGGCTTTCCGTAGCCACCACGGTCATTTTGAATTCTTGGTAATACCCTTTAGTCTTTCCAATGCACCCTCTAATTCCAGGCACTCATGAATGAGGTATTTCATCCATTCTTGCTCAAATATGTTTTTTTTTTTTTTATGATATCTTGATCTATAGTCAGAATTGGGGCGACCACATTCAGCACATGTGGCCGGTATTCCACCTCTTACGTTCCCACCATTTATTCCTTAATAAGTCCAAATGTGAAATGGGGACTTCCGAGGTCGCTTACTTGGGTCATGTCATGTCTACCTCCGGGGTTAAAGTGGACAGAAACAAAATTCAATCAGTGCTGGATTGTCTGACTCCGCATTCGATCACAACTTTGAGGGGTTTCTCGGGTTGGTCGGCTATTATAGAAAGTTTATTCATGACTATGGCCAGATCGTCGCACAGCTTACAAGCTTACTCAAGAGGAATTCCTTCACATGGACCGACGTAGACGACTCGTCCTTCCAACAGCTGAAACAAGCCTTAGCTTCGGCACTGGTTCTCCAACTTCCAAACTTTGAAGAAATGTTCATTATTGAATGTGATGCTTCCGGTGGCAGCATTGGCACTGTCTTACAGCAGCAAGGGCATCCCATAGCATATTTCAGACAACAGTTGGCCCCACACCACCACAAATTAGCAACCTATGAAAAGGAACTCATCAACTTAGCCAATGCCATCCAGCATCGGAGGCCCTACCTGTGGGGTAGGCACTTCGTGATCCGGACCGACCATTGCAGTTTGAAGTACTTGCCGGAGCAACGTCACATGACTTCCCCCCAGCAACATTGGCTCAGTAAGCTCATGGGTTTTGATTTCAAGGTGGAATACAATTCGGGCCGCCTTAATAGGGGCGCAGATGCACTGTCACGCAGGGAATTTTTGGAACCTCAATTGCATGCTATCAGTCAACCGCGAGTCCTTTTGCTCGACTCCATCGAAGGTGACATTCAAAACCATCTTGAGCTCCTAGATTTATATTGGAAGATTGAGCAAGGCATTGTGGATCACCATTGGGAAATTCAGGACGGTCTCATATTATACAAGAAGCGCCTTTTTCTCCACCACACCTCCCCGTTTCTCATCAGCATTATCTCTACCTTGCACGATAGTACTCATGAGGGCCAACAGAAAACTTATTTTCATATTAGTTGGGACTTCTATTGGAAAGGCTTGAAGCGTATGGTTGTTGACTATGACTCGGCATGCCAAGTTTGCTAGAGGAACAAGCCCAATTCTCTTCACCCATCGGGCCTGCTGCAACCTCTTCAACTTCCGTCTCAGGTATGGGTCGATATCTCCATGAATTTTATAGAGGGCCTTCCCAATTCTTTGGGTAAATCTGTCATTCTGGTTGTGCTAGATCGGTTTTCTAAATACGGACACTTCCTGCCCTTGGCGCATCTGTATACAGCAACACATGTAGCTTAGCTCTTTATGGAATAGATTGTCCATTTGCATGGCTTACCAAAGTCCATCACTAGTGACCGCGATGCAGTTTTCACCAATGCTTTTTTGAAAGACAACTTCAAATTACAGGGTACCAAATTGGCCTTCTCCTCTGCCTAACATCCTCAATCTGATGGGCAAACCGTAGTGGTGAACCGCACCCTTGAGATCTATTTGCGGTGTTTTGCTGGGGACCACCCCAAATGCTGGATACATTGGTTGGCATGGGCGGAGTATTGTTATAACACCTCTTACCATACGGCTCTCAGCACCACTCCTTTCAAGGTGGTCTATGGTCGTGAACCTCCTCGCCTCCTCTTTTATGAACCTGCTTTGTCTCGCTTGCCGCTGATTGACTAGGCATTGGGCGAATGGGACACGATGCTTGTACAGGTCAAGTCCAACTTGCAGAAAGCTCAGGCCATTATGAAGCATAACTATGACAAGCGCCATAGGGACCTTTCTTTTGCTCTGGGAGATTATGTTTGGTTGCGCCTTTAGCCTTACAGACAGCGGTCACTTTCAGCCGCACGGGGGCACAAACTTTCCCCCAAATTTTATGGCCCTTTTCAGGTTTTGGCTCGCATTGGCAAGGTGGCTTATTGCCTCCAGCTCCCACCAGATGCCCGTATCCATGACGTCTTCCATGTTTCGCTTACGAAACCATTTTGTGGAGACTCACCCATGCTGCACACGCCCTTGCCGCCACTGCATGAAGGTCATGCTCTGCCCTCTCCCGCACAAGTCTTACAGGCTCGCCGCATTCACGAGTCATGGGAGCTTTTAGTTCAGTGGGCTGACGCCGAGGCGCTTGCTACCTCCTCGGAACCACTCGAGGAATTTTGGGCCCTTTACCCCACCTTTGAGCTTGAAGACAAGCTCTTTCTCTAGGAGGGGGTGATGTTATGGACTCTATAGCATCTAGAGTAGCAGGTAGACATAGAGGATAATTTATGTAATTTTCTGAATGTTCTCTTAGGTGGCATTTATGTAATTCCAGTCAAAACTTGGGCTTTGTGTTGGCTGTGTAAGGGGGCATTTCTTTTATTTTTAGGGGCATCATTTGAATGGAAAGTAAGCTTTGAGCCATACGTAAATGAGATCAGGTTCTCTCTCTCACGAGGCCTAAGGGTGGAGCTCCTTTGAAAGCTCAGGTCTCTTCATCTTCTTCCTCACGAGCCCTCCTCCATCAACATCTCTTCACCTTCTTCATCCCGAGTTCCTCATCCCTCAACATCCCTTCTTCTCCCTTCCGAGTTCATCCTCCATCAACGCCTATTCATCTACTTCCTCACGAGATTTACATCCACCAACGATCCCCTCATATTCTCTCTGTCGAGTTCGTTTATCCCCCGTGACTGTTCGTCTTCCTCGTCTGAGTTCATCATACACCATTGGACGTTCCAAGAATCCCAAGTTCAGATCTTCATTGCCTTTAATCCTGGAAGACTGAAGAGAGCATAGGATGACTCGATCCATAGCTAGAGAACCTAACACTTTGAGACCCATCTTATGGGAATTCTCTATTTTAACTATGAGCTTTACAATGGACGAATGCCAAGTGTTATACAGGGCAGTCAGGTGGACAAGCCCCACCACCTTCATACCATCGACACACAAGACCAATCGGACAGCACTATGGAAAAACTCCTCAACGAGTTCTCGAACCTCTTTCATGAGCTTTAAGGATTGCCTCCCTTGAGGCACTGTGACCAGAGAATCTATACAGAACCAAGTTTCGATGTCGTGGTGGTTAGGCCGTACCGCTATCCTCACCTACAGAAGGATGAAATCGAATGGCAATGCCAGGCCATGCTGCAATAGGACCTTATTTGTAGCAGTCGCTCCCCCCTTCTCTTCACTAGTCTTGCTCGTGAAGAAACATGATGGCACATGGCAATTTTGTGTCTATTAAATGGAATTAAATGCCCAAACCATGAAAGATAAGTTCCCTATACCGGTTTTAGAAGAGCTCCTGGATGAATTACATGGTTCATTGGTCTTCACCAAATTGGACTTGCGCTCAGGATGTCATCAGCTTCGTATGCACTCATCTGACATCGACAAGATGACCTTTCGCACACATCACGGCCATTTTGAGTTTGTGGTGATGTCTTTTGGATTATCAAACTCCCCCTCCACTTTTCAAGCGTTGATGAATGAGGTATTCCGCAACTATCTACAAAAATTTGTGCTTGTTTTTTTTTTATGATATACTCATATATAGCATGTCCGGGGAACTGCATTTAGTGGATTTGAGGGTAGTATTTGAATTATTACGAGCCCACCAACTCTATTTGAAGAAAACTAAATGCTCTTTTGCAAAGTCACATGTCGCATATCTCGGCCATATTATATCCCATGCAGGGATCACTATTGATCCCAAGAAGATTCAAGCAGTTAACGATTGGCCACAACCTCTGAATAGCTCAACTTTGCGATGAATTTTGGGCCTAGTAGGATACTATCGCAAATTCATCCAAAATTATGGGCCCTTGGCAGCATCATTGACAAGTCTCCTCAAGAAAAAATTCTTTATTTGGAATGATGAAGCAACACACTCCTTCCATGCTCTCAAACTAGCTCTCGCCACCACACTTGTACTACAACTTCCCAATTTTGATGACTTATTTTTGGTCGAGTGTGACGCATCCGGTGGGAGCATTGGGGCCTTCTTACAGTAGCACTCACACCCTATTGCATATTTCTGCTGGCAGTACATAGAACGGCATCACAAATTGGCCGCTTATGAATGGGAATTAATCGGGTTGGCCAAGGTTGTCCAACAATGGTGACCTTACTTATGGGGCCATGCATTTCTCATCTTCATTGATCATTGAAGCCTTAAATTCTTACTTGAACAGTGACTCACTACTTCTCCACAGCAGCACTGGATTAGTAAGTTGATGGGATTTGATTTTTTGGTAGAGTACCGCTCTGGGCGATTAAACAAGGCAGAGGATGCCTTGTCTCGGCGTTTGGATAACCAGTAGCTCATCTATGTTATCAACCAGCCTCGTTTCCTCATATTAGACTTGGTTCAAGAGGCACATGCCACTCTCCCTGCCCTACAGAAGCTGCACAAAAATATTACAGAGGGAAAAATGGATTCTAAGTGGTCCATCAAGGATTCACTTATTTGCTACAAAATGTGGATTTATATACCATACACTTCCGAGTTGGTTGCAGCTATACTCTCTGCCTACCATGACAGCACACATGAGGGCATGCAGAAAACATTACATCGCGTTCGGGTAGATTTCTATTGGCAGGCTATGAAGACCTCCATTGCCACCTATGTCACAGCCTGCCAGGTATGTCAACGCAACAAGGCCAAACACTTAAGTCCAGCAGGTCTTCTTCAACTTCTCGAGCTACCTACCCAAGTCTGGGCCGATATTTCTATGGACTTCGTTGATGGTCTTCCCCCAACATCCGAAAAATTGGTATTATTTGTGGTGGTTGATCGGTTCTCCAAGTATGCACATTTTATTCCTATGGCACACCCATATTCAGCATCCCAAGTGGCACAGACCTTCCTAGAACATATTGTCCGCTTGCTTGGCATTCCAGAATCCATTGACAATGATCGGGACGCAGTCTTTACCAACACTTTATGGAAGTAAATTTTTTGTCTGAGGGGCATGAAGCTGAAATTTTCCTCCTCATATCGTCCTCAGACGGATGGCCAAACAGAGGTGGTTAACCTCACCATAGAGATGTATCTACGGTGCCTTGTGGGCGATTGTCCAAAAACTTGGGTTCAGTGGCTAACATGGGCTGAGTATTGTTACAACACTTCCTTCCACTCCGCCTTGCAATTCACTCCATTCCGGGTTCTATATGGCAGAGATCCTCCTAGGCTTCTCTCTTATACTCCAGGTTCTACCGCAAGGAAGCAATTGGTTAGGCCCTCATGGACCGCGACCAAGTACTTCAGAATATGACAGATCGCCTCCTGTGAGCATAGGCTCATATGAAATATTTCTACGACAAGGGCCACAGAAATTTCTCATACGAGGTGGGGGACTACGTTTGGCTGTCTCCAACCATACCGACAACACTCCAATGCAGGACCAGTGGCCTACCAGCTGCAACTTCCGGCCACGGCCAAGTTGCATGATATGTTTTATGTCTCCCCACTGAAACATTGTCAAAGCTCACCACCACCACCACCCCCCCCCCCCCCCCCCCCTCAACTACTATGTTCCTTCCTCCATTGGACAATGGATGTGTCATCCTTACACCAGCCGCGGTGTTACGAGCCAAATTGGTTAATGACCAGTGGGAGTTTTTTGTCCATTGGGCAGCCATCGAACCCGCCACAACTACATGGGAACAGTTGGACAACTTCAAACAGGTCTACCCAGCTTACGAGCTTGAGGACAAACTCTTTCTCCAAAGGGGGGCAGATGTTGAGGATTCAATAGCTAACCGAGTCATCCAAAGGAGGCGCACTGAGTCACTGAGTTAATTTCTCTAATTCTATATCGTTTTAAATTCGTTTTTATGCATTATTTAAGTTAAATTGCCTTGGGGGCAGAATTGTAAAAGTAAACCCTAAAACTATGTTAGCGTCAACCCTACTTAGAGGGGAAGGAGAATGAGAAAAGACAAGTCTTGAATTAGGTTAAACAGGGTTTGGAGTCCTCCTTGACGAGATCTAGGGTTTGGAGGTCTCCTTGACGAGCTGTAGGTCCAGGTTCCCTCTTGAATCTAAATTTCTTTCTTCTCTCTTTGATTTTCTGTTTTACCTTGCTCTTTACCGAAAACAAGGAGGGTTTCTTCCTCTTTTTTCGAGCTCAACAAGAGGCTTCTTAGCCTCTAGTTCATGGAGAGCAGCAAGAGGGGATCTCTCCCTCTTTTCTGAGCAAAGGTAGAGGCTTTCCAGCCTCTATACCAAGAGCAGCAAAGGCTAGAGGTTCTTCAGCCTCTAAATCAACAAGCAGTAAGGTTAGGGACTCCTAACCTCCAATCCATGGATTGTCTAAGTTAGAGGCTTTTCAGACCCTAATACGGACAGTAGCAAGAAGGGTCCTAACCCCTCACAGCCTTGAGCCGCAAGGGGCCATTCCCCTCCTGTCCGAGCAGCAGCAAGGGCATCCCAGCCCCTTTACTGAGAACAGCAGCCTAGCTGCAAAAAGGAGGTTCTTTTCCTCCTAAACTGAGAGCAGCAACTCTCTTACAATGCTGGATTTACCAATCCCACGCCGAGTTACTAGATCCATGACAATGGACCATAACACTAACCCTCTAAATTTCCAACCCATAGCCTCATCTTGGCACACCATTACTTTCTCCCCAGCCAGTTCACTTATAAGTGAAGTGAATTTATAAGGGAGTTAAAAATTAGAGGGGCAAAACAAATTTAGGGAGAGCAACACAATCTAAATAAAAGAACATAGGAAGCTTCAAAATAGGGGGAAGCATAGACTTCTTCCCTCAAACATTTCCATCCAAAAGCATACACACTTGCATTTTTCATTTTCATAAATTTGTAACTATTTATCATCATAAAAAAGGGAAGAATGTTGATCTCCAGATCCCAAGTCCAATGAGATTTTCATGAAAACAAACACTTCAAAACTATTGTGTGTTTTATAAAAATCCCATAATTGCCGACTTATAACGCATGAGCACTGACAACGCCGAGCAAAAATAGAGCAATTGTTGAATAAAGGGTAGTGTTCAAATGGTGTGAGTAAACAGAAGCTCTGGCAATAAGGAAGCTAGTCAAGCAATACAATGTTCAAATACAAGCTCTAGTTGTAACGTCTAAATAAAAGAAGATATTCGAACAAGGACAATCATTCAAATAGAATGTACTAGCAGAAGCTCCAAAAGATAAAAGTAATGAAATAAAGTCAATATTCAAATAAGGTGCAACAACTATCTAACAAAAAACAAATATTCAAACAAAGTCAAGTGTTCAAATAAAGCTCACAAACAAAGGCCCCAAAATAAAAGTCTTAGCCAAAGATGAAGTGTTCAAACAATAAGGAATTTTCAAATAAAGTCTCCTAAGCATAAGCTCGCTACAAAACTAGAATGTTAGAATAAATGTAATTCTTCAAATAGTGTCGCCTAGAAATATGTGGAAGAATCATTAGTAGGGATAGGTCTTCATAATCTATAAGCAACTTATCTATATGACTAGTAGCTCAGGACAAGAACTTCAAATATTTTCATGGGTTTTTTTATCATGCTTTTATTGACTTTTACAAAAAGATTAAAATGTATTTTTTTAAGCTCAATTGTTCTTTTCCAAGCCTCAGCCCAAGGTGTATTATCATTATTACGTTCGAACTGCTTTGAATGAGTCCCCTTGTTTTAAAAACCAATCCAATATCTGTTTTGAGCCTCATACTTTGAAATCAAGTCTTATTGAGTTCCTCCCTCATAGTTTGGCAACTTAGGATTGATTATATCTAGTATTTGTGCAATTGAATTTGAAATTTGTTTGCCTTGCAGATGAGCTGAAGTATAAGCAAGTAACCCTTACACATTTCTAGTCTAGACTGGTATAAGCAAGATCATTCCCTCGCCATAATTGAGTGAAGAAGTCTTTATCGATGTTGTTGAATAGCTGGAAATTCAAAATTTGAGTCTAGATTTAGTCTTAGTTAGCCATTGATAAACCTTTTTTGGGTTTGAACTGATTTGCCTAATTGATTGTTGATAAGCGCTGCATGGGTGTAGCCTAGAGAGCCTTGTTGAAATTCCCTTTGTAGGTCCAGGTTACAGAATCTAATTTATTGTTGTGAAAATCCATTAGTGGGTCTAATAAGCTACATAAGCTATTTTTTTCTTGTAAAACACAAAATGTGGGTTTAAACCCACATGATGGTGTGGTGTGTGAAGTACTTGTTTCTTATATCATTCAAAATTATTTGTAGCTTTTTTGACTTCCCGTTTAACCTAATTACTTATACCTTATTTTGAATATCATTTATTTCCTTATTTATTAATAAAATGGGTAATCAGGTAATTAAATAGAATAATAAAAAAAACTACTTGAATAACTTTAAAATTACAAAAATATATATAATCATATAAACAAAAGCCTAGAACGACGATGACACTCTAATGTAAAACCAAATTACTAAAATTATGTTACAAAATTTTTAAAATAATATCACTAAGAGTGGCATAATATCTCACGTGTGCATACCATTATAGATAACAGAGTAATAAGATAAACCAATATGGAATAATGCTTACTTGTTTCTGTTTCATTTAATAAATAGTAAACAGATAATCTCCTAAAATTACCCAAATAACTAATCATGTAAAAGATTGTCTCATTTTTATTAAAGCATACTGAAAATTGAGTTGATAAGGAAAATTGATACCTCTAATTGACGGCCCCTACTTACCCAATTCACAACGAGGATGGGGGCAGGATTCCCCTCCCTCTGTTGGAATTTGTGTTTGTATCGACCGGGCCATCTTTGTATAAAGATCCATGGGGTTGCTTTCCTAAAAGGTTCGAGCCTTTTAGCCCAATGGTTTCAACATGGTATCAGAGCAGGTTGGTCCCGAGTTCGAGTCCCGCTCCCACCGAATTTTGTCCCAGGTATTTCTGGTGAATTTGTCCTGGGTTTTTCCAGGAGTTTGTCCCGGGTTTTTCCGGTGAATTTGTCCACGGGTTTTCCCGTGCGGGGGAGTGTTGGAATTTGTGTTTGTATCGACCGGGCCATCTTTGTATAAAGATCCGTGGGGTTACTTTCCTAAAAGGTTCGAGCCTTTTAGCCCAATGGTTTCAACATGGTATCAGAGCATGTTGGTCCCGAGTTCGAGTCCCGCTCCCACCGAATTTTGTCCCAGGTATTTCTGGTGAATTTGTCCTGGGTTTTTCCAGGAGTTTGTCCCGGGTTTTTCCGGTGAATTTGTCCACGGGTTTTCCCGTGCGGGGGAGTGTTGGAATTTGTGTTTGTATCGACCGGGCCATCTTTGTATAAAGATCGTGGGGTTGCTTTCCTAAAAGGTTCGAGCCTTTTAGCCCAATGGTTTCAACATGGTATCAGAGCAGGTTGGTCCCGAGTTCAAGTCCCGCTCCCACCGAATTTTGTCCCAGGTATTTCTGGTGAATTTGTCCTGGGTTTTTCCAGGAGTTTGTCCCGGGTTTTTCCGGTGAATTTGTCCACGGGTTTTCCCGTGCGGGGGAGTGTTGGAATTTGTGTTTGTATCGACCGGGCCATCTTTGTATAAAGATCCGTGGGGTTGCTTTCCTAAAAGGTTCGAGTCTTTTAGCCCAATGGTTTCAACACCCTCCATCGTAGAAAATGCAAAGTGGAGTCTCTTGCCAATAGAAGCAGTGGCAAAGCTTCATCCCCTTTCGTACACAAAATAAGGGTAACTTCTTCCCCCAATTTGAAAATACTTTTATTTTTAAAATGACATTATTAAAATCAATCGGTAGCCATATTAGATTGGCCTAGGTTCAAACCTTGATGATTAATCTTATGTATCTTTAACATAACATCTATTTGTAACCACTGTGCAGCCGTTATTTAACTAAGGATTTGAAACCATTATCCTCTTTCAGAGACCTGGCATATCTTAGTCCCATTTTTAAATTCTATAAAACTTAAAGCCTTAGTTTGAAAAAGATTAAAAAAACAAAGAAAGAAACAATTATCAATAGCCTCCCACATAAAACAACAGACACGTAAAGCTATGCACCGGTGGGAAGAGAGAGAGATCATTTATACCACGCAGGAAGAATGAGGCAAAAAGTGCCACTATTATGGCTCAACGTTTTGCTCTAAAACAGATACCAACTACAGTACCAACCAAAAGGTTAGGACAGACATGCGCTGGGCAATGCCCCAGGCTTGCACAAGCAGTCTAACAGAGGTTATTTCCATAAATAACATTCAGGAACAAGCTGCCGTAAATGAATTACAACGATGAACTGGATTCCGATTCTTTAATTGCTTCTTGGACAGCATTCAAGAGGGCTGGCATCAGTTTTTTGTTGGTGACAATGATCCCTGTATCCAGATCCAAATATTTACCTTTTGAGAAATCCAATGGTCTTCCTGCAGCATCAGACACTATCCCACCAGCTTCTGAAGAGCATCAGCAGAGAAAACAAAGAAAGTGAGAAGATACGCATACGTTTTCTTTTCCTCACGAGCACTATCATTAGATTCTTCTCTTTTTAAAGTTATGATTATCTCATGGGATCAATTTCTTTATGGGAACCATCTCGTGATAAATCACAAGATCATTTGAGTTCAGTTATATGAAGCATTACTGCAATACTTTTTTTTTCTTAAAGGATGCTGCTTCAATAATTGATAATTAATTTTGAGGGAGTCACTGATTTTGGATTTGTTTGACAGCATAGTTAGATGAGATACGCTTTAATTTCTTTCTCATTTTAAAATGATTTAAATAAAGCTTTCTTTGAAAATGGAAGGTCCACTCTGCTGCCTCTCCAGTTTCTTACTAATGCAGCTCAACGCTTCACTAGTTTACTTAAAGGTAATCTTCCTGATTTGGTGGTCAAATTCTCACTGCTTGACAAAATCCCTCTAAATTATTCTATTGTTAGGGTAAAAACAATCATCCTAACTATGAAGCTAGACCAATCCTTGTTCATAAAGATCCTTGTTATAGATGTGACAGTTTCCATGCAGCCTATTAACATACCTAATGCAACCTTCATACTAACCAGGTTGAGATGATCAGCTCAACATTAACTGAAATAGTTCAACAACAAGGAGCAAAGGCTAGGTTTCAGGAGCCGAAGTACTCTCAATTTTGATAGACCAATCGCATCCGAGAGAAGACAAACCTAGCCAGCTTAGGAGAACACACCAATCACTCTAATCAAATTTTGTAATTTCACTTTCAACTTACTGTCCTCAGGAACTATCAATATAGCTCTTTAGTCATGACTGCACTAGCAGTAAACTGACGTCCTACACCACAGGTTGTCACTATAACAGCTAAGTGTAACAAATATTTCACCATATAAACATTTCATATTAATTTACTTTTAGCTAACAATGAGATAGCTGAAGCAAAAAGTCCTGATCTTCACAAAGTCTTCCAAGAAAAAGTTTGATAACCCCTACCTGTGACAACAATGCAACCAGCTGCATGGTCCCAGATTTTCTCACGGTATCCCTTATGTGGAAAGCGCAAATAAATGGCCCCATCTCCTCTTGAAAGGGCCCCATATTTTGCCTGGCTATCGATTCTAACAGGAGGAGCTTTAACGCCAAGTTTCTGCTCAGAGAAGTACACCAGAAACTTTCACAGTATACAATAAAGTGAGGCATCTCATAGAGAAAACAAAATTCGATATTGCCTGAAAAGAAGTTTGACATCACTTGAAGACTCAAAACCTACAACTCCGTCTCATGAGGACCAAATGAACAACCATAAGAAGGCAAAAAGCATTCTCAATTGTCCGCAGGACTTCTTGAGTAGTATATTCAAGTCAAACCGGCAGAAAATTAGGGAAACATAAGGGAATAGAATAAAGGCTACTGAACCACCCAGGGGCCTAATTTTCCAGTTTTAAAGAACTTATCATTGGAATCAAACAGACATCTAGGCCACCCAGTTATTCCACATGTCAAGTTTGCCAAAACAGATCTAAAACATGGCAAATTAAGGAGATCTAAATAAGACATGATATTTTTCAGCCTATCCAGACATTGTTTCCACTTGTGCACCCAATACCTCATGATACAAAATGGAAGCACTGGTTTCATCTTCAGGCCCTCAAAAGCAGCCCACATCACATATATTCATAACATAGAATTTGAAGATCAAGAGATTTGAGAAGAGAGAAGAATGAGGAGATAGACTTGCCACAGAAAGAGAGAGATTAGCGTCATGCTCAACCCCCTTTGTCCCCTTCTAACAATGACGTAAGTGACGTATATGGATAACATTACCCCTCTCGCTAGCAACTTCTAAATTCACTTATTCCGTATGCATAAAGACAAACTAAAACTAAGAGATCTTACACGTGAGAAGAGTAGTTTATCAATATGACCTTGAAGCCAGATTATTAAAATACCCCTGACCTACATTTCTCAACACATAAAACAAAAAGAACAGGTACCGGGCAGATTATGCACAAACCTTTGCAATGGAACCAGATAAACCATGCAAGGAATGAGCTGCTTCAAAGGATTCAAAAAAGGACGCTTCAGCCGGATCTTCAACAGAACTTACATTCACCTGGGACAGCAACTTAATAAACTACGACCCCAACTGAATGTTGTCCTTCAAGTATCTAATAAATGTAAATGAAGTAAAAAGATATAAAATAAACACCTTCATAGATGAAGACCCATGCAGTAACTGAACATCAGTCCCAGCACCAAGTCTAGCAGAGAACAAACAACCACTTTGATCTAGTGAAGATGTTTGAGTGGGTTTCCCAATGGGAGCCATAGGAAGGTTTGGGCAACCCAAGACACCCAATACAACCTTTCCTTCACTCAGCAGTGCCAAAGCAATTGCATATTGGTCTCCTCTAAGAAACCTGAATACAGTATTGTGGTGCAAAGTGAATATAGTATTTGATTGAAATCTAAATATAAGAGAAACTGTGCAACAAATCGTACAGAAAATGCTCTTTAATGCTCAGAACAGACAAATAAACAAATAAAACTGGATCGTGAAGAACAAGTTTTACCAAAGAAAGAAGTACAAACATGAGATCAGAGTACAAGGAGAAATCAAGATCAAGATGAGCAGTGGTTAAGATTATGAGAAGAGAGAGGGAAAGAGAGATGAGAAGACTAAGATAAAAGATGCCAAAAGGAAAAAGAAGGTTTAAGTTATAACTTTACAATTACAAAAGATCAGTAATTAAAAAACTAACTAATAAAATTGTGAAGTTGGTTCCAAGACCCATCCCAAAATAACTAGCCAACTTAGGAGTCTCTTTTCCAACTAATAAACTCAAGATCTTTGTACTCACTAATCCATATAGGACTATTCCTTAACACTCTCCCTCATGTGTAGGCCCTCATTTTGTGTCTCTACAAGTGGACAAATGGATAATTTGGGTGGAGGCCCATATATGAATACTTATTTTGATACCATGTGAAGTTGGGTCCAAGACCCATCCCAAAATAACTAGCCAACTTAGGAATCTCTTTTCCAACTAATAAACTTAAGATCTTTGTACTCACTAATCCATGTAGGACTATTCCTTAACAAAAATAATAAGCAACATAACCATAATAACTTCACTATACTATATACTACAATGTCCGATTAGTTATGCATTTTGGGGAGCCATCTTTAACAAATTTAGGGTTCATATCTGTATTATAAGTCATTTGCAGGATTCATTGCCCAATGCTAAACTTGGAACCTTCCAAGAACAGGTCAGAATCTTCAGAAAGTAGCAGTTGATGCAATCCTATTGGTCTTTTGGGATGAACATAACAAAAGGACATTCACAACAACCTCTACTCCCATTAGAAGCCTCTTTGAAGACAAAGGTCTTCAACTGTTCCCTCTATCCATCATCAGAAAGCACAGAAAACTGATCTCCAACTTTGTAACCCAGCCTCAGTCTCGTCTATCTCCCAGTCTCAGTTGATGCATGAATGTATATATCAGAATACAAATGCCAGCCATAGAGATAAGACTTAAGGCAGCAGAGTGGAATAAGTACAAAGCTGGACGCAATAAGAGAACATCATATAGTTATAAAAACCAATGAAGTAACACGCAAACTCATGTTAGTGCTACCAATAGATGCCTATTAATCTTGAGTGAAGGTGCTATGACATTTTATCCATAATATCTCTATATTCAAAATGATATAATTGAAAATGGCATCCTCACCCTTTAGTTCCATCAATAGGATCCAACACCCAATGTTGACCATGGGGACCGCCTTCAGACTTGCCATTATCAATTGCAGTAAGCACATCTTCGGTTGATAAAGGAGGTATGTTGTAGGAACCATCACTGGAAATAGTATCATTTACAAGCTTTGTAATTCGTTTCAATGTTTCAAGGGACTCCTCTCTTCGTAAGTCTCCAGAATCCTACACAGACATAAGAAGCTGTTAATGTTGGATCTAGGTTCATCCCAAAATGACAAATCAAAGTTAGGATGTCTATTTCCTAGTAATAACAACAATGAATTTATAATCCCGGATCCATGTGGGACTATTCCAACACAGCCTCACATGCGGGCCTTCTTTATGGATCTTACACGTGGATAGTTATAGGCAGAGGCCCACGAACATGTACTCATTCTAATACATGTTAAAGTTAGGTCTACGTCCGTTCCAAAATGACTCACGAAAGTTAGGAGGCCTATTCTTAAGCAATAAACACAAAAGATACTTTTAATCCTAAATCCATGTAGGTATTTTAACAGAAACAATAAATTTTAATTAATTATTTAAATGAACATGCCATTTCAAAAAAAAAAGATTTAAGTTATCATCCAAGTTTAAACCAAGAAAGTAAGTGAAAAGCCCACACCTCCTCAGCCACCAATGAAAATGACTCGGGTGCCAATTCCTTGCCAAGCACCAAACTCACTAATGCCTGTGAACCTGACCATGAAAAGAGATTGACATGCAAGAGTAAGTAACTATTCATTTTGGTAGCTCTACAAATTTCCACTTTTGTAGTTTTTATTTCCTCTTCATATATCTAAAGGATAAATTAAATCCTCCAAGTCAAGGCATGTTATCACTTACAAAAGAACTAGAGGTTAAATTAGGAGTCTTTGAGGTCCTTCGAAATATAATTTACTCTTGTTCTAAAAAGAAGAGAAAACACACTCCAGCAAATGCATAATTAGGTTTATCTTCTGTTTCAAAGTACCAAAAGAAACTTAGCATCCCAGCACAAATGTATTTGAGCTCCTAGTGTCAGCTACATGCCATCTTTCCCACAATCCACTCACCCTTCTGTCTAAAAAATCCAAAATAAGAACAAGCCGACACCAAAATGACCATGCTTGTTAACCTTACCTATGGTCACATCGCACTCAGAAAACTATGAAATTGGGTCAATCACAAACATTAAGAAGCAGGGTTTTCTGCCCCCAGATTGAGACCCGCTCGGGTCATCAATATCCAGGTCAGATTGGCGAGTTGGGTCGGCTCAACCAGAGTCCAAGGCTGGAAAACGGAAGGGGCGAGTCCAACCCCTCGACCTGACCCAACCCAGCCAGGTAAAAATATAGGTCAACCTGGCCGAGTTATTGGTCAACTTGTCAAGTAGGAAAATCATGCTAAGAAGGGCCATTTAATGACAACATGTCTCCCTGCCTAAACCTTTAGAAGACCTCCAAAATAACTGTAAACTCTCTTCTTTTTTAAAATATTTTTCAAAGTCCAAAATCTGAGTTACATCCTCGTTGTATTTTTTTCTTTTATTTGTTTCTTTGCTGGCCAATACCACAGTTGTGCTGATGTTAATAAGCTACCACCTTTTTCTCCTCATCATTATGTTATTATTTTAGCCTCCTCTGCATTAATGTACTTTTCAACTTTTCAGGTTTTATCATAGGAAAAAAATATGGATCTAAGTCCATATAAGCTTAGGTGTACCCAATTTTTTTATTTAACTATTAAAATTGAACTAAATGACCTATGAATTGATTTATTTTAGTCCTCGTTTCTTTATAATCCCATACAATTATAGATGTTCACTCAAGATTTTTCTTATTTTTATCAATTTTTAGTGATAAATGGAGATACTTGCATACTCATAAATAAAGTAACTTTCTGAAGAGGAAAAATTGGGTAAAGCCAAGTGGCTGGACTTGAGTCTAGCCTCCTTTTCCCACTTTATTATATCCAACCATTTTCAAAACAAACTCTTAACCTCTTCGGACTAGTTGAATAGGTACTTTCCTTTAATACATAAACCCATTCAGATTTTTTTATCCAACATTTTTTTATCAATAGTTGTTATATTGTGTTAAAAGGGTATTTTTAAAATTTTACATTTGTCATAATGTCCCTATAGGGTAGTAGTAGGCTCAAATGTTTATTGGAGCTTTATATATCAATTTTCAATAAATTCTGAAATATATTTGCCGAGATATAGAATTTTTAATGTTTTTTTTTATGAATAGTGCGTATATTGATAAGAAAAAAAGGAAAAAAAATACAAACCTAGGTCTAGGGGCCTGACTCCACAACAAAGTGTTGGAGAGAAATGCCCGCCATGGCCTCGGAATCTGCCATGTGATTAGCAAAGTGCGGAATGTGATTCCATTTACAGCGTAAAGAGGAAAATAAATTACATATTTCATTGAACATATCCCAATGATGCCATGGGGGTTTGTCGGGGTTTGCACACCAATTGATAACCGCTTTTGAGTCGCCTTCAATATAAAAGGGACCAGAGAGGTGGCTAGAGAAGATTTTGAGCCCGTGCAACAATCCCGAGAGTTCTGTTGTGGTAGAGTTTGAGTTGCCAAGGGAGGCAGCATAAGAGAAGAGGATGTCACCATTTTCATTGTGGATAACACCACCAAACCCTGCTGGACCTGGGCAGCCGAGAGCACTTCCATCAAAATTGAGCTCAGAGTGCCCGGGAGGAGGGAGAGCCCATATAGCCATGGTTGGGGGGGCGAGAGGGCAGAGATAGCCCAGCGATTGTCTGCCAGTTTCCCCTGAAGTTTGTATCACTGAAGTTTCTGAATTTTTTTTATTTAGGAGCCAAACAGAAACTTGGCTAGAGATTTGCTCAGTCAGAACCTCAATAGGAGAGTTTGGAGTTGATGAGTGAGAGGACAGTGTCTGCTAAGTTTCCCGACGCACAGTATTGGAAGCCAATTTTGTTTAGAAGGGATGTCCAAACCAAGTGGCAAATTGACATGATAGGAGAATATGGGTTGCTGTTTCTGGAGCATTTTTGTAGAAAGGGCAGAGAAGGTCTAGTATAAGGGTGCCCTGACGGATTAAGGAATCAGAAGTTAAGATTTTGTTCCTGCATGCAAACCAGATGAAGAATTTGGCACGTGGAGGGGCAAGGAGGTCCCAGGCATAGGCAGCAGGGTGCTTTGGGTGAGTTGTGGAGAGGTTGCTTAGGAATTTGTAGGCGGAGGATGTGAAGAAGGATCCTTTTGGGCAGGGAGTCCAGATTAGAGTATCACCTGAGTTATTTGGCTTTCTGACTGGGAGGTTGTGAAGAAGCTCGGAGGCAAGGAGAGCTTCAAGATCAGTGAGGTGCCTTCTAAGGTTTAAATTCCAACCCCCATTTTCTGACCAGATGTCAGAGATAAAGACCTCCGAGTTACCCGAGAAGCCAGAGATTCTGGGAAGCTATTTTTTAGTGGGGATTGGCCAACCCACCAATAATTCCAAAATTTTGTTGAGCCTCCATTTCCAATGTATCATTTTGCTGCCATTTTGAATTTGGGGAGGAGCCTAACGATTTTTTTCTAGGCAGGTGAGAGTGAATAAACTCACCCTCCCTCTGTCCACCAGCCAGAGTGAAGATTTGCTTTGTCCGCAACAAAAGCTCTCCAAATCAAAGCAGGTTGCATATTAAACTTCTAGATCCACTTAAGAAGAAGAGCAGAGTTTGTGGTGATGATATCCTAGATACCCAGCCCACCCAACGATTTTGGCTTGCACACTTCCTCCCATTTAACCAAATGATATTTTTTTTCTCCGTTTGGACCACCCCAGAGGAAACGTCTCTTTAGAACCTCAATTTTGTTTCTGACTGAAGTTGGGCAGTGGAACATAGATAAAAAATAGTTGGGAATTCCCTGCAAACATGATTTGATTAGAACTAATTTGCCTGCTTTTGAAAGGAATTTCCCCCGCCAGGAGGCAAGTTGCCCTTCCAAGCGCTCAATGACAGGGTGCCAAGAAGCCTTAGAAGGGAGACGGGGGGTCAGAGGGAGCCCCAGATAAGTTCTAGCAGATGATTCAATGTTGCATCCAAGATAGTTTGCCATAGAACTGAGTAACCCATGCTCAATATTGTAACCCAAGATAGATGATTTCCCCCAAATGATTTTTTGCCCAGATGAGATTTCAAATAAGCTAAGTAGGGCACTTAAATTATGAATTTGGCTGAGGGAGCCATCACAGAAGAGAATTTTGTCATCCGCATATTGGAGGAGGCTAACATCGAGGGCAGAGGTCAGGAGAAATAAGATTTAGCCATCCTTACGTTTTAGCCAGACGAACCATGGCAGCTAACTGCTCACCAATGAGAGTGAACAGAAAGGGAGATAGAGGATCCCCCTGCCTGATTCCCTCGAGCCCTTAAAATATCCACAAAGTTTGCCATTTACCAAGACAGAGTAGGAGACATTAGAAATGCGGCTTCTCATCCGAAATCTCCAGCGAGTGGGAAAGCCCATCTTATCGAGGAGGTGGTCAACCAGCTTCCAATTGACCCTGTCAAATGCCTTCTCGAAGTCGAGCTTGATTACCACTCTTGGGTTGTTCGTTTTTTGAAAGAGTGATGGACTTCATGGGCAGTCATAGACAAGTCTAGGATGTTTCAACCAGCAATAAAACCACTTTGACAAGGACTGATGATACTTAGGAGAACATATTTGAAGCGCTTGGCCAAAATAAGGGCTAGGATTTTGTAGGAGCTTGTGGTGAGACTTATGGGTCTATAATCTTTGGCCAAGGTGGAGCTGGATTTTTTCGGGACGAGCAATGGAGGCACCAATGGATTTGTAGGTGATACCTACTTGATGAAAGTTGTTGACAAAATTGTGCACATCGCTTCTGCTAATGTCCCTAGATTGACGGTAAAATTCTCCATTGAAACCATTTGGGCCAGGGGCCATATCTCTTGGCATTCCGAGAACTGTTGCATCAATTTCATCCGGGGAGAAAGGTCTTTCCAGTTGTGCAGCATCAGATACAAAGATCCGACGGAATTCAATCTGGTCCAAGATAGGGCGGTTGAAATTCTCCTCTGTATAAAGACCTGAAAAAAACTTCACAAACTCATTAGCAATAGAGACACCAACAATACATTCTTCTCCATTGATGAGAAGGGAGGATATACGGTTAGTTCTCTTACGGCCAAAGGCAATAGCATGAAAAAACTTCATGTTGCCATCCCCTTTAGGCAGCCAACGGAATCTGGCACATTGCTTCCAGTAAGTAGTTTCACTTGTGAGGATTCTTTAGAGATCAGAGTTCAGGTTATTTCTACAAATGATTTCAGGAAAAGAGAGACCTTTCCTCCTCCAGAAGATCCAACTCAGAGAGGGTGACGGATGGAGGTTTTTCCATATGCAGCAGCAACAGTAAGGTTGTGAGCCCAAGGCCTAATGACTGATTTGAGAGCTCTAAGTTTAAAGTGGAACGCCCAACCAAGATTTGGATGTTGAGGGAGATCGTCCCACCATTTCTTCAAATTCGGTATAAAAGAGTTCACCAAGAGCCAAGAGTTTTCAAAATGGAATGGAGAAAAACCTCATTTTGGGGGATGAGTCTTTATAAGGATAGGTCAATGGTCAGAGCTAATTCTGTTGAGTACTTGACTGGTAGTATGGGGGAAGAGAAGCAGCCAGTCATTATTAACCAAGAAACGGTCTAATTTGGAGAGGATGGAGGGATTTTGGCTATTGGTCCAAGTAATTTTTTTCTCTGCTAGGGGAATTTCAAGGAGCTCTAAACAACTAATCAGGTCCGAAAAAAGCTCGCATTGTGGAAGTGATTCTTTTTGCCGGGAGGCTTTTTTCGGAACAATGGAGGGTGGCATTGAAATCCCCAGCCAAAAGCCAGGGGACGCTCCATTGTTGGACTTTAGACAAAATTTCGTCCTAGAAGATGGATCGATTGCCATTTTCCGAAGGCCCATAGATCCCCACTAGGGCCCATTCAGATCCCAGAGATCTCTTCCGGAAGGGAATGTAGAGGGCAAAACGACCTAGATCAGTGGAAACAGCCTCAACCGAGTTAGGGTTCCAGATGACAAGAATGCCACCAAAGTGCCCAACCGCATCGATCACAACCCACTCGGGGTCCGAATTAAACCATGGACTGCATGCCACAGAGATATCAAAACATTGCAGCTTTGTTTCTGTAAGTATAACTATATCAGGTTTATATTCAAAAAGAGCTGCTCTAATAGAGTATCGCTTGAGGGCGAGTTGATTCCTTGAACGTTCCAGGATAAGACAATCATGGCCAAGAGATTCTGCGAATATCCTCCTTTGAGTAGCAAAAGAGGCCATTATAGTATTGGAAGAGTCCCAACATAGCTCCAACATCTTCTCGAGCCGATGTAGGGAGACGTTGTCTGCCGAGTATTCTATAATTCATTTCTACATATTTTCACATCGTTCTTTTCAGGTGAGATGGGGATAGTCCTTGAGATATTCAAAACGTGGGGGGGAAGGGGTGGAGGGCGGCTCTTGATTTGGTTTGCTGGGTTCTAGTGTAGGGTCTTGGGTTTTGTTGCGGAATTTTTTTCTAGAGTAAGTTTTGGTGATAACTGTGGGTGGCTTCCCTTGTTTTGGCTTGTGTCTGGAGTAGGTTATGGGGGAGAGGGCATTGTTTCCATGCCAAGCGAAATTATTAACAGGGGTTTCTAGAAGTTTTTCGGAGTTGGAATCCATTGAGGCCAAAGGTGCAAGGAAGAGGATGATGGAGTAAGGATTATGGTCGGGAGGTGAATTGTTCAAAGGGGCTATGCCATTTAAGAGGAGGTGTAGAGGGGCATTTTTGTACTTTTCACTTTGTTATCACTTTTAAGTGAGTTATTAATAGAGAGATTTCAACCCCTAAGCCTCATTGGAATTGTTTGTAAGCTATTGCACCCTTCTCTCAACTCTCTTCAATTTTTTATAGTCTTTCTTCTCTTTCTCTACTTCTTAAGCTCTCAATTTAATATGGTATCATAGCAATAGGATCCAATTGTCAAGGGTTTCACACAGGATTTCACTTCTCTTTGAACATATGATCTCTCCAGGATGAGATTCTTCCAATTATGTTGACTGGACTTAAAGTTCATTTTTTTCTTTTTCCTTTCCTTGTCATATAAAATAAAAGTTGATAGCATGTGCTGCCTATTTAGTATTATGAATTTTTAGTTCCCCAAGAGGGGTTGTATGTAGAAATTATTCCATAATCTGGTCTGCTATAATATACAGACCTATTGCTATGCCTGCATCATCTCCAAAATTGATGATGTCATCATAGCTGCCGCTAGATTTGGGTATTTTTATGTTGAATTGAGATTGTTTAACAATCAATTAAAGATTTGCATGATTAATTGAAGTTCGCCAATCCCACTTTTGTCTGTTGTGGGCGCCACATTTCTGCACAGGCATAGTGCCCTATTGGTGCTTGTGAAAATTTATGTGAGAACTTGTCAACTTCTATCCTTATGCCTTTGGCTGATAGTTGTGGTTATATATGGCAGATTTAAGAAAAATCATTACTCCTATAAGGGAGTCAGGTATTTTAGATGGTAAAGACACTATTCAGACACCACATAGAGGTTGAATGGGAAGAATTATATGAGCTGGTCAAAATCTGTCTACATATACCTCAACGCAAAAAAGGAAGTCAAATATATCTGAGATGATCCACCTACTCATATGAATGATGACCAAGAAGTAGAGGACAATCATCATTTCAAAAAAAAAAAAAAAAAGTAGAGGACAATCATCATTTCAAAAAAAAAAAAAAGAGTAGAGGACAATCATGTTATAACTTGGCTTATCAATAGCATGGAACCTAGGTTCCGAAATCAAGTGATGAATTGAGACAGCAAAAGAAATACGGACTTCTTTTTAATCCATTTATAATCAGAAAAGCAATTTATCCAAGGTGTATGAGCCCTATGCAAGATTCTTTAGCCTAACAAGATGGGATAGAACTGTTACTAATCATTTGGTGAATTGCAACATATATTGCATGAAATTAGTGTTTACCGTCCATTTACTACATAAGAGAAAGAACTTTGGAACAAGAAAGACAGATTCATGTGGCTAAGTTTTTGGATGGATTAGGCACTGAATATGATGCAATTCAGGTCCAATTATTGACTGATGACGATGTGCCTCCATTGAAGAAGGCACTTAACTGAGTGGTTCATGCTAGGATGGCAGTCATTACACCAGGCTGCAAAGATCACAAGGGAAAAAAGGTTGCTGCCACACTATAAAATCAACACAAGTTCAGTTAGAGGCTCCTCGAGGACTTGGGGAGAGTAATAGGGGCCGAGGAAGAGAACGATATGGTCGTGATAAAGGACATGCTGACAATAGAAGTGACAGAAGGTGTGTTCATTGTAGGCAAAATAATCGTTTATCTAATTAGTGTTGGGATAATTTGAGAGCTTGTTTAGGCTAATTCGAGTGTTCCAAAAAGTAGTGTTAGCCCAACTTCCCATGGGAATCATTACAGGTGCTCCAGATGAACTTTAACAATTAGCACAAAGGATGGGGCAATAGACTTCACCTTGCAGACACAGCCACCTAGCAAGTTCAGGTATGTCTACTTCCTATGCATCCCATGTTATGTCATGGTCATTGCTTCTGGTGCACCCACTCACTTGTTAAGTATGTCCTCATGCTTACTACTCTTAATCGATCCTCTATGTTTAGACATGTTACTCCTGCTAATGGTTCTTCCTCACCTGTTAGTGGAGTAGGGAAAATTCAGCCTACTTCATTCGTACCTCTGGAATCAGTTCTATTTGTTCCCAACATCCCTATTAATCTACTATCTTTCAATCAAATTACAAAGCCATCAAATAATCAAGTAACATATTTTTCTAACTTACTATGTTTTTGGATCACAAGTTGAGGAGGACAATTGGTTTATAGCACGAGAGAGAGCAATTCTACCACTTAAAGAGTTCGCCACTGCAATCTTCGTCAACACTCCATGCAAATGTTTCACCCTTGCACTAGCACATACGGCTAAGAAATTCATCTCTAGCCAAGTTATGTCAAATGTTTTCAGGATTGCTGATCTTTTTATCTATTCAGTGTGAATCATGTCAACTTGAAAAGCATCATCACTCATATTTTCCTTGACATTAGAATATTTTATTACCAATTTATTGGAGATAGTTCATTCTGATGCATGAGGTCCACGTTGGGTCCCTAATATCTTTGGTTTCCAATACATTATCTCTTCTATTAATAATTTTAGTAGGACCACATGGGCATATCTCCTAAGAAGAAACCTAAAGTATTTGATATATTCCTCAATTTTTATAGTGAAATAAAAAATCAGTTTGGTGTCTCTCTTCACATTTTTCATTCTGACAATGGACTCGAGTTTATGAATCATAAGTTTTAACTCCTTCTATCAAACTCATGGCATTATTCATTAGTTTTCATATATATATCATCCACTACAAAAGGGGTGGTCAAACATAAGAATCGTCATTTACTAGAGATTGCACAAACTTTGCTCTACCATATGCAGATTCCAAAGTCTTTTCAGGGTGACGGTGTCCTTGCGACCTGTTTTCTCGTAAATTGAATACCTTCTCTTTGTCCTCAAGTTTTTGGGTCCATCTACCGTGTCCATATATTTAGTTCGTCTAAATTGTCACCAAGAGCAGTCAAATGTGTGTTTCATGGATATTATACTCCAAAAGGGTACAAGTGCTATTGTCCTTCTACACGAAAGACATATATCCCTACAAATGTCATGCTCTTTAAAAATATTCCTTATTTTTAAGAGTCTGCTAAATCTATCATCCCTATGTCATTTGATGTTGATGTTGTTGCTCCTATTCTAGTGGAGGATGTTCCTAGTAAAATACCTTTGTCTACAAAGCCAAAGCCACTACAAGTGTACCATGCAGAAGACTCCAAAGATGTTAGTCAAAGCTCCTTCCTCACTACCCTTGCCAGTTTCCTCTTCGTCAAGAGGTAAGTTATCTAAACCTTTCTATAGTTGTTCATAGTAATGTGTCAACTTGTACTTAACATTCAATTTCTAAATTTGACCTTTCAATCCGTTGTTTGGTTCTTTCAAAACCTTTGCTTTGTCCTATCTTCTTGTACTATTCCTATTTCAGTGCAAAAAGCATTGTTATGTCCTAAATGGAAGCAGACAATGGATGCAGAGATGGATGCATTAATTACTAGAGGCACTTGGATCTTGTGTGATCATCCTTCTAATGCTATTGTTGTAGGGTGATTGATTATGTACAATAAATTATAATGTTGATGGGTCTATTGAAAGGTATATGACGAGACATGTGACAAAAGGGGTAAACTCAAGCATATGGTATAGATATTTTTCAGACTTTTTCACCTATGGCAAGATTGACTTCTGTTTAACTTTAATACTTACTGTTTCAATTGGACATCAAAAATGCCTTTTTTATATAGGGAATTGGAAGAAGAGGTGAACATGGAACAACCTCCTAGTATGTTGCTCAAGGGAAACTTACAAAGTATGTAGATTTAATAAAGCTATTTATGGCCTTAAACAAAGCCCCAAAGTGTGGTTTCAAAAGTTCAGTAAGGTGGTTATGTCCTTGGGATTTCATAGAAGTCACTATGACCTTTTGTTATATGTTTTAAGGATAAATTTTTGGAGTTGTGGTATTAATTGTGTATGTAGACGACACTATTGTGAAGAAGTGATACTACGGGTATTAAAGAAGTGAAAGAACATCTGGCCAAGATTTTCAAAATAAAGATTTGGTATCCCTCAAGTGTTTTCTAGGAATTAAAGCAGGTAGAAGTAAGCATAGTTTTGACTCAATGGAAATATGTTACTAATATGTTGCAGAGTAAGACTTGTTTGGAAAAAAGACTATGGAGACGCCCATGAAAATGATCTACAATCTACATGATGATAGCACGACAAAGCTCAAGGACAAGACCATTTATCAGAGGCTAGTTGGAAAACTTGTTAATGTCACAGTTACACGACTTGATATAGTGTGTGTTGTCAGTGCTATTAGCCAGTTTATGGAGCATCCAAGGAAAATTCATTTAGAGGCAACATATAAAATATGGAAGTACTTAAAAAGAGCACTGGAAAGAGGCTTACTATCTGAAACAAAAAAAATTCTACAGATTGAGGGGTTTTCAGATGTTGACTAGTAGAATCTCACCTAGATCCATTCAAAAAAAAAAAAAAAAAGAATCTCAGCTAGATCAAAAGTCTACTTCTGGGTATTGTGTATTGTTGCAAGTAATTTAATTAGTTGGAAAAGTATGAAGCAAGTTGTTACTCGCTTAAGTGCAAAAACAGAATATAGGGCTACGGGACATACAGTGAGTGAGCTATTGTGGGTAAAGTCTATCTTGCGGGAGTTAGGGTTTCCAACTAAGGATCCTATGTCTATGCGATGTAATAACCAATTAGATATATTTATTGCGAAGAATCCAATGTTTCATGAAAGGACCAAGCACGTTGAGGTAAATTATCATTTTATCAGAGATTTAGTAATAAGCAAAATTGTAGTCACTCCGTATGTTCAATCATCTAAGCAATTTGCTCATATGTTCACAAGAAAGTGTGATTTTGGATTTTTTTGTAACATGTTGAAGCTTTATTGTATATACATTCCAGCTTGAGAAGAGTGTAGAATTATGTGATGAAGGGCATTTTGATAATTTTACATTTGCCATATTGTCCCTCTAGGGTATTAGTAAACTCAGATGTTTATAGGAGCTCTATATTCCAATTTTCATTGAATTCTGAAGTATATAGAGAGAGAGATATAGAAGTTCTAGTGTAGAGGGGCATTTCCATACTTTTCACTTTTCTTTAACTTTAAGTGAGTCATTAATACAGAGGTTGACACAAAGGCCTCATTGGAGTGTCTGTGTGCTGCCACACCCTTTTTCTCTGCTTCTTAATCTCTCAATTTAAAACTAGCAAGATATTTTGTTAAGCGAAAAATTATGGCAATGAAGCAAAAAATTACATTCTCAAGGTGTAATCACAACATGAAGTTGATGTTCTCTCCAAAGATAAATATCCAACAATCCTGATAACAAACTTTAAACCTCTTCGTACTAGTTGAAAAGTTACTTTTCTTTGATAATTAAAATCATTCAAATTTTGCTTTCTTTCAACTCTAACCTCTCCCTTTTTCTTTCCGTCAAAGTAAACTTATTTCAAAGAAAACCAGTGACCATGTGAATGGATGGCTTTGTTGCTGTTTAAAGAGATTAAACAAATGTACCATAATCTGCAACTGTAACTGGACTTTTATCCGACTTAGATTGGACATCAGATTGCAAAAGTGTCTTTTGAACTATCTGAAGAAAAAAAACATTCATTACTCCATGGTGTTTCCTTGGGTGCAGAGAAATGACATCGATGAACAAAATACTAACTAACAATATACAAGTGATAAGCATGAAAATAATAAGCATTTTCCTCATTGACTTCTGTCATATCATAATTTATTTTAGACTTCTAATCTTCATTTGATTGCAAAGTTTACCTTCCAAATTTAACCAGTTAGATCAACCATAGCATGCATATGCTAAAATAAAGGCCAAGTAATGAAATTTCAGCAAGCAGACATCCTGTGAATGGTGAAACAGTTAAGGTGTAAAAAAAAAATTAAGTAGTTAAAACATTTATTGAGCTTCATAAATTCTCTGACCATTCAATAACTTTCGGAATAGAGCATCACATCAAGTTGTAATGCTGTATAGTGTTACCTCATAACTCTGGCGATCACTAAGTAACAAGCCAGTTGTGACAAAGCTAAGATCCCCATCTTTGAGTTTTGCCTTTTCTGTGCTTCAGAGGATGTTGTGTTCCTCGAGCACGGGGAAGTTATGTACTATCAAAGGAAGCATCTATGTTAGTTAGAACCTACAGCAGCTATGGCCATGGTGATTTTCAAAGAGGTGAGGTAGAGATTCAAGGAAAGTTTCAGGCAGAGGCAAAGGACAAATTATATATCACAGAAGTTGACGGGATAAGTTCAGAAACTTGCGTAGGGTTTCTGTAGTTACCACTGCTAGAGATTGCCAAGTCCATATGTACTTTTGCAATTCTAGCCTTTTTACCAACCTCTTGGACTATCTGTTCAGGGGCTTTCACTCGCATTGTAGGTCACTCTCATTTTCTTTTCCCTCTATTTAAAAAAAAAAATAGTGCTGAATTATATTAACATACTCAAAAGAGCAAGATTACAAGTAGGGGAAACCATCCCAAACAATGAGAGATGGCTGGGATGTTCCAAATTTGCTAACCTAACATTTACTATTGTCTTGTAAGCAATTTCTTTACTCTTGTTAAGTAAAGAAGTAGTTCAAGTTGCTCCATGTCTATCACTTTGTTGGACGCTTGTAGTTTGAAAGTGTCCTAAATTTGATGTTTATTAGTAAATAAATAAAAAACTTCAATTGCTCAAGGACCTCTTTTCCTTATTCATGTGCATTTCAAGATCTGTTAACAAAGAGGATCAGAGGATGGCAAGAAGTGACAGGCTATATCACTTGAAGAATCCATCTATGCCAGAATGTTCAACATTGCACCTAACATATAACATAATCGGTGGCATTTGTGACTTCACCATCATTCACCAAAAAAGGTTTAACAATTATTTCCTTCATTTATGCCAATGTCATAATTTGAGTGTAAGGTTAGTAACCATGGCGAGTATCTTCACCTCATGTCAATAGATGGAGTGAGTTTCTTTTGGTCAATTCTGATATTTGGGGTCCATGTCGAGCATTGGCAAATCTAGTGAAGTGCTTTATTACCTTGATAGATGATTATTCTACGAACCTGAATTTACTCACTAAAATCAAGTTTGTAACTGCCTTTGTGTTCAGAGAATTTTATGACAAAATAAAAGCTCAGTTCCACATAAATGTGTTTATCATTCCTAACAATAATGCTTTATAATATGCTCAAATAGAGACAGAATTGTTCTATGAAGAATGGACTTATTCATCAAATATGCATACATACTCCACATCAAAATGGAGTAGTTGAACATAGAACTCGTCAAGTGTTGTGATGAAAAATTCAAATGAAAAAAAAAAAAAAAAGTGTTGTGATACGTATCGAGCCCAATAGCATACCTTAGTCTTTATATTATTTTCATTGTTTTTGTGTTTTTGAGGCCAGTGATTGGTTAGTGCTTATATTGTATAATTGATCAAACACAAAGTTGCAAGTTGTCTGCAAATTTATGGTCGACATACTAATCGATTAGACAAAATGTTGCGGGATTTAAAACATGTTTTGATAGGCTTGGAGGAGGGGTTCAAGGGGGTCCACATGAAGTTAGACACTTTGGCTCAATCATTCAAGGGTAAGTTTACAGCCTTGGAAGAGTTGGTCAAGTAGTGGGTTACACTTAAGATCGAGACCCATGCCAGGATGACCTCACTACTAAGATCAAGAAAGTTGAACAATTGGTTGATTGTCACAACACTCAAGAGGAGTAAAAAGTAGCGGCCACAAGGCTAGCCATTGTACAAGAAGAGAAAATGTAATATTCTCCAACACTGAGGGATGACCCTAAGACCCACTTCCACTCCCATTCAGCCCACAATTCAACCACAACCCCTGAACAACCATAAAGACCAGAGGCCAACACTAGGCCTAAGCCTTTCCATATTCTTACTAAGGAGGAAATGGGTAACAGACATGCAAAGGGATTATGTTTTCATTGTGATGAGAAGTTCGCCCCAAGACATCAATGTGAGATTTTCCCATTATTACTATCTGACGAGCTAGATGAAGCAAACAGCCAGGAAGAAGTGGATGACTAGACCATGTTCCAAGAATCTTACTCTATGGTGACAATACATGCCAGGTAGGAAATCTTAACCCTCAAACTCAGCAACTTCTCAATACTATCAAGAACAATAAAGTGGAAGAGTTGTTAGATAGTAGTAGAACCCCCGATTTCCTTTGTGGGAATGCGAGAGAATACGATGATTTGGTGCAGCCAGGGGCCCCCTTCTATGTGATGTTGGGAAATGGAAAGTATCTCTATTGTTCAACCAAGTGCCAGCTAGTACCTTTATGTACTTTGGGCACCTTGTGACTCATAAGTTTTTTACATAGTATTGGTGAGGGACACCAATGTGATACTTGGCCTAGAGTGACTCCATGTGCTTAGAACAATCTGCTAGAAAGGGACCTTACTTTGAACTTGACAAAGGGGCAGTTTTTTGGCGAACAGATTCAAGCTATCCTGTCACTTACAGGAGTACTGGTGTCAAAAGCCATTTATTTGCAATTATAGGGCCTTCCCATTCAGTCAATGCAGCCTAGTCAAAGAAAGAGACCATGACTCGAATTTATGGGACACATCAAGCTCCCAAGCATCATATAGAACAAGAGTTTTAAGTTTTGTGGCAAAGCCTCTTCACGCTCACCAACGAATCAAACATTGATGGTGTGGTGACAACATTCGTAGTCACTAGGTATTTACAACCTTGAGGACAAGTTTCTCTGAAGAGGGGTGGAATGATACGTATCAAACCGAGTAGAATACCTTAGTCCTTATATTATTTTCATTATATTCTTTATAAAAAAAAAATCATTATCTTTGTATTTTTTAGGCCAATGATTTGTTAGTGTTTATAATATATGATCAATTAGATAGCAAGTTGCCTACACAACATATCATCAATTAGACAGAATGTTCCAGGTTTTAAACGTAACATAAAATCAATCATACTGATAGCAAGAAACTGCACTTCAAGAAAAACAGTTTTTTTTGTCTTTCAGCATTGTAAGAGCAAACTTTTACTTTGTTATCAAGTTAGACAAGAGCAATTAAAAGAAGGCTAATCCGCATCCAAGGCAGCCAAAATCAAAACAAATTCCTTTGTTTCACAAAATTAGGAGACTGGTACCTTCTCGATTTGGTACCTACCATTTTCTACTTTATTCGGCCCTTTTCATCTTGCAACTATCCACTATTGTCTACACAAATCCATACAAATCATATCATGTGGGTATTTGCACCCTTTATCACATGCATGTACAACAAAGATATTTAGTAATGTTATTCACAACATATTTTTTAATTAATCATAAGATCTCTACAATTTCCAAGCGCAAATTCCTTCCAATGCCTATTTCCATAGTCTCTAATATTTTCCATTCTCCAAGAGTTTGAATGTGCATGCTACGTTAGGATCTCATAGTGATAAATCCATGCATCATTCTATCAAGTGTGTATTTAATGAATATTCTTGAGTTCAAAAGGGAATTAATTAGTAAGGTCATACGTCCAAAAAGTTCTTTTGCAATGAAGATGGCACTTTTTGAGAGCTCTCATGTTATATAATTTCTCCACTACTCTTGTTATGAATCTTGAAGATGATTTAGTTGATTTTCAGAATTCTTCTTATCATTTTAAGCATGTCACCTTAACTGTGCATATCACTTTAGATACTTATTTAAACTTTAATCCATGCCAATAAGAAACACCTACTTTATTATTTTGATATACAAAATGCTTTCTTTATGGTAACTTGAATGAGAAGATTCCAAACTCCCTAAAGGGAGCAGGTACTTTGGGACGCAAACCTATTGATCTTACAAGGAAACCAAGTTTGAACATATGTGATGAAAATAGTGATTTATTGGTAGATGGGAAATAAAATGCAAATTTGAAAGGAATGTTAATTTATACAAACATTACCAGACATCTTACTCACAAGTAGATAGTTGGTCAATTCATGGAGAATCTGAGGTAGATTCATTTAGAGGTGGTGTGTATCATTTTAAAATTTTAAAGGTAACACCAAGGAAGAATTAGTTAATAACTTCATAATAATTTGTACATAGATGCCAACTATTAAAAGTGGATTACGGATCTATGAATAGTTTTAACAACCTAGTAGGTAACACTTTAGTTATTTGGAAGAGCAAGAAATAGAATGAAGAAGCTCAATCAAGAGTCAAGGCAAAATATTGAACTATGGCTCACATTTCATATCAGATAATCTAGGTGGAGTGTATGGTTGTTCGTGAATGGACAAAGCATACTGAAATGTATTCCCGCTTTATCAAAGATGCAATCATCAGTAGACAAATCTGCATTCCTTATTTTTGGACCAAGAATCAATTTGGAGATTCGGGAGGAATTTAGTGCATCATGTCACAACTAAGACATGTTTGACATTTATGCTCCAACTCAAGGTGGAAAACAACTACAAGTGTTTATAGTAGTAGGGGATCTCCATCCAGTCGCTTCTTCATGTGTTTATTATGTTTAATGTCTGAGGGCATATTTTTGACTTTTTGGTTATAAAATAAGTTTTTAATAAAAGAAGATGATGTAGAAAGATTTGTTTTGGGGCTTTCTGTCTTGCCAAGCAGCAACTAGCCAACTTCTCCTTTCCTTTCTTCTCCGCATTTCTTCTTTTTCTGCTTATTTTCCAGATTTTATCCCCTGATTTTCACCATTCGGGCATTATTGAACCTCATAAACAGTGTCAATAACTTTATGTGAACAAAACAAACCATGAAAATGACAACTATGAGGGCTAAGATCATCTTGAACAATAGAGGATGCCCTTCAAAGAGGACGAGTCAGTGAGCCTTGCGTTTCACGAATAAGGCGAGGATGAGAAGCCAAATGAATTAATAGCAGGAAATAATGAAATACAAAAAAAAAGAACCTGAAATACCAAATGCATATTCGTATCAAAATGAAAAACATCAGCATAGAACAGAAATCAACATATGCTATAAAATTATCTGATATGCTATCAAATCGGACAAATAGATGTATGCATACACACACACACACACACACACACATACACATAGGAACTTGCCTGGCAGAGACGGGCCGCCAGAGAGGCAGCTTTTTTGGCCACGGCGAGCTCCCTCTCGTAAGACATCGTCGCTGATAATGAACTTGTTCTCGTTTGAAAACTAGAATGGAGTACCAGCGGGGGAGCTTTTCCGAAGACTGATGGGAAGAAATGCAGGTTTAAATGGTTTACGGAGCGACAATAGGGGGGAACCACGCAGGCCAAGGCCATAGCAACAGATATTGTAGCCTCTCGTCAAAATCTTTATTACGGAAACAATCTAAAAATGTTATCTATATACAATAATAAAATCACAATAATGGAATGAGAATTTTTATGAACAAATAATGAATGATCTTCTTTAGTTCTTTAAACCTAGCTAAAAATAACTTTTTTATGAATAAATCTTTATAGGTCTTCAATGACAGTGACAGCATAAGGTTTAGCAGTATAGTGGAAAATTTGGTTAGATATACAGGTCTAATTCTTGTAAGCTAACAAGTAAGAAAGACATGCTATAATTTTTATTTTTATATAATTTATCTTATTTCTATTGTAATTTTCGTTATCTTTGTATTTTTTAGGCCAATGATTTGTCATGCTTATAATATATGATCAATTAGATAGCATGTTGCAAGTTGCCTACACAACATATGATCGATTAGACAAAATGTTGCAGGTTTTAAACATAACATAAAATCAATCATACTGATAGCAAGAAACTGCACTTCAAGAAAAACATTTTTTTCTGTCTTCAGCTTTGTAAGAGCAAACTTATAATTTGTTATCAAGTTAGACAAAAGCAATAAAAAGAAGGCTAATCCACATTCAAGGCAGCCAAAATCAAACCAAATTCCTCTGTTTCACAGAATTAGGAGAATGGTACCTTCTCGATTAGGTACCTATCATTTTCTACTTTATTCGACCCTTTTCATCTTGCAAGTATCCACTATTGTCTACGCAAATCCATACAAATCATATCATGTGGGTATTTTCACACTTTACTCACATGCATGTACAAAAAAAATATTTAGCAATGTTATTCTCACAACATATTTTTTAATTAATCATAAGATCTCTACAATTTCCAAGTGCAAATTCCTTCCAATGCCTATTTCCTTAGTCTCTACTATTTTCCATTCTCCTAGAGTTTGAATGTGCATGCTAAGTGAGGATCTCATAAAGATAAATCCTTGCATCATTCTATCAAGTGTGTATTTAATGGATATTCTTGTGTTCAAAAGGGAAATAATTACTATGGTCATACATCCAAAAAGTTGTTTTGAAATGAAGATGGTACTTTTTGAGAGCTCTCATGTTATATAATTTCTCCACTACTCTTGCTATCAATCTTGAATATGATTCAATTGTTTTTGAGAATTCTTCTTATCATTTTGCGCATGTCACCTTAAGTGTGCATATCACTTTAGATACTTATTTATACTTCAATACATGCCAATAAGAAACACCTACTTTATTATTTTAATATACAAAATGCTTTCTTTATGGTAACTTGAATGAGAAGATTCCAAACTCTCTAAAGGGACCAGGTAGGGGTGGCATCAAGCCGAGCCGAGCTTGATTTAAATATTTCGAACTCGAGCTCGAGTTCAGCCTAAAATTGTTATCGAGCTCAAGCCCAATAATTTTAACTGAGTTGGAGCTTGAGTCGAGTTCAGTTCGAGCTTCCACCTATATTAAAAACTTTGCATAAAATACATGTTAAAAAAATTGTGTACAAAATTATCTACAAACTCTGCATAAAATTATTCATAAAAACTACATAATTATGCATAAATTTTGTTCAAAAAAATAATTCATCTATAAAAAAAGGAGCAATTTTGCATTTCCTTTCTCTCTCTGACAATTATTGACATTCAAAATTCCCAGGTCCATTATTCAACTAAAAAAAAGAAGAGATTATTCATCTGGGCCTAATAAGGTACAAAATGTTCTCACATAAGAGAAGCATATGATGCAACAAATCAAAAAGCACAAATATGTATGTTTTTTCTTAGGAGATCCCGTAAGAATACAAAATAGTAGTATTTACCTGATTAAATTGGTCAATATTTGACAAATCCTTAGCACATCACCAACAACCTAAGACAAAAAGTTGAAAACAATCAACATCTAGAAAATTAAATAGTTAATTTATACGGGCCATAATTTAGAAGAGAAACGAAAGACAGCAACGCAGCCACACAACCGAGATCATCCGAAGACAGCAACGCAACCACACAACCGAGATCAACCGAAGATGGCAACGTAGCCACAAACACAAAAAAAAGGTTTGTGCTTTACCGATAGAAAACACGAAGGGGCAGAAGAGATTCTATTCCTTCTTTCTAATCCCGTGAAACTAAAAGATGGCTCCTCGGAAGGCTTGGAATCCCCTTCACCGCCAGAAATGGAAGAATCCATAGCTTGGCGACCTCGCGTACTCTGCCTAATCCGGTGTCGTCTCCTCTGAATTTATTAGAACTAGCCGATGGAATTTCTTCTGAACTTGCCCGATTTTGAAGCCTCGAGTTTTGAATACATAGCTTGCTACCTCTTCCCTTTTCCCCCTAATTTCTGAGAAGCCAGAACAAAAATATAGAACTGGAAGTCGAAGGGTCGAACAAAGTCGAAGACGACTCGTCGACTCCCGCTCCTGGCTCCTGCCTCCCGAACTACCATTAATTTAATGAGCCAGCTCGCGAGCTTTCGAACTAAACCATGGTTCGGTCGATCTCAGCTCGTTAACTTAAACGAGCCTCATCTGGATCTCGAACTCGGTTCGAGATCCAAATAAAGCGAATCGAACAAAGCCTAACTCGAGCTGCTCATGAACCTGTTTGGTTCAATGCCACCCCCCCTAGGGGTAGGGTCACGACGCAAGAAGGGCTTCTTGGCCAACAGATTTCCACAAAAAAAATCGTTTTGAAGCTTATTTGGAAAGAGCTGTATCAAATGATTTTAGTTTTTAATTTTTTTAAAAAGTTCAAGAGTTTCAATACTGGCTTTTCTTGACAAAGCAGATTTTAGGCCTCAAACAGCTGCGCTAAAGAGTTTGAAAGAGCAATAACGAAATGAAAAAAGAAAATTTCCTGTTCAAGAGGGCATACTAGAGAAGCATTGAAAGAGGAAAAAATGGACGCAATTGAAAACTCTCTAAAACCGATAAAGCTCAATTGAAGGATGAAGTTGATGACAGAGAAACTAAAAAAGCGGAACAAAAAACGACCCAAAGTATATGAAAAAAAAAAAAAAAGAGAGAGAGCCGTAAGGTGTTAAATCGGAGAGGGAAGAAAATTATTGGTGATGGGCAATCAGAAACCGAAGAAAAGATAAAAAGAAGCATGAGATTAGGTTACCTGAAAGGCTGAAAGAGAGCAAAGGAGTAGAAGGTTCTATGGATCTCGATTCTCGTCTCTGTGCTGCGTTCCCTTGGCTCTGTAGGGAAGACGGGAAGCCTTACGAACTTACCTAGTGCCAAAACTTACCTACCGAATCCGAAATCCTGACTTTCCCTAATATCCCGCCTCCCCCCGCCCCGGTCCCTCGCTCGGGCCATCGTTAAAGTTAATGAACCGGATTCACGACCTTTCGAATCGAACCAAGGTTCGGTCAAACTTGGCTCGTTAACTTAAACAAGTTTTATCCGGATCTCAAACCGAGTTTAAAATCCAAATAAATCAAATCAAACTAAACCGGAACTGAGTCAAACTCAAGCCGCTCATGAATCGGCTCGATTCGATGTCACCCCTAGGAATAGGTACTTTGGGATGTAAACCTATTGATCTTACAAGGAAACCAAGTTTGAACATATGTGATGAAAATAGTGATTTATTGGTGGATGGGAAGTAAAATACAAATTTGAAAGGAAGGTTAATTTATACAAACATTACCAGACATCTTACTCACAAGTAGATAGTTAGATCGATTCATGGAGAATCTGAAGTAGATTCATTTAGAGGTGGTGTGTCATTTTAAAATTTTAATGGTAACACCAAGGAAGAATTAGTTAATAACTTCATTATAATTTGCACATAGATGCCTACTATTAAAAGTGGATTACAGATCTATGAATAGTTTTAACAACCTAGTAGGTAACATTTTAGTTATTTCGAAGAGCAAGAAATAGAATATAGAAGCTGTTAGGATCTTCCCGAGCCATGGATCGGGTCACCCTTTTTTTCCTTTCTTCCCTCCATATTGAATCTTGACGCTGGAAAAGGATTCTTGTTTTTGGAACGTGAATGGTGGAATTCAGAATGGAATGATTGAGCTTTGAAGGAAGCTCGACCTGGACCTCAGAGGGAGAATCTGATCTGTTTAATTCTAATTTTCTTAATACTTGCTTTCCTTCACTTCGACGTCCCCATAAATAGGGTTGAGGACGGAAATACAAATTAAACCCATGGGTCAACTGGTTTATGCCACATTACATCTAAACCAAACCAAACCAAATGGAATTACATTAAAAGGAAATTGACATAATTTAATTTCTATGCATGTTGATAACTCGTGATGCTATGGAGTCCATAACAAAAACTTAATCAAGTGTTGAGACAAAATATTGAACTATGGCTCACATTTCATATCAGATAATCTAGGTGGAGTATATGGTTGTTCGTGAATGGACAAAGCATTTTGAAATGTATTCCCACATTATCAAATATGCAGTCATCAATGGGTAAATATGCATTCCTTATTTTTGGACCAAGAATAAATTTGGGGATTCAGGAGGAATTTAGTGCATCATGTCACAACTAAGTCATGTTTGACATTTATGCTCCAACTCAAGGTGGAAAACAAGTATAAGTGTTTATAGTAGTTGGGGCATCTCCTTCCAGTCACTTCTTCATGTGTTAATTATGTTTAATGTCCAAGGGCATAATTTGACTTTCTGGTTATTAAAATAAGTTTTTAATTAAAAGAAGATAGAGAGTGTAGAAAGATTTGGTTTGGGCTTTTCTGTCTCGCCAAGCAGCAACTAGTCGACTTCTCCTTTCCTTTCTTCTCTGCATCTCTTTTTTTTCTACTTATTTTCTAGATTTTATCCCATAATTGCCACCATTCTGACATTATTGAACCTCATCAACAGTGTCAATAACTTTATGTGAACGAAACAAACCATGAATATGACAACTACGAAGGCTAAGATCATCTTGACAAACAGAGGATGCCCTTCAAAGAGGAAGAGGCAATGCGCCTTGCTTTTCACGAATAAAGCGAGGATGAGTGTTAAGGATCATATTCAGTCCCTAAACCTACAAGCAAATAAGAGACAGTTTCATAAGAATTTAAAGGTTGTTCGGTAGCTGAAGGTGTGTTACTAAGGACTTTCAATTTTTAAAAGTATTCAGATATGGTAAAGGATCCTGTCTTCATGGTGGCAAGTTGATAATGAGTGCGAGTGATATGAGCTTGAGATTGAGAAATAAATATTCTTTCAAGAACCAAAGATCACGGGAAGTAGTGCAACCTATGACATGAGATAGAATATTTTCAGATAGGAAAAATATAAGGGTGATGAGAATGATCTGGTCTTGTTGGGTCCATAGGTGGAATGTTGGATTTGGGATGATGGCAACGACACTTGAGGTGGGTGTGGGGTTGGGTATGGTTGAAGGTGGAGGAGGGTTGGTGCCATCAACAAAGTCGTATACATGTTGGCCATATAGATAAGGAGTGACCTGAGCACGCCCGAGGAGAAAATTCTCATGGGTTAATTTAATGGTGATCAAATGATGAATGTTCGTAGTGCCAGTGATAGGAGCAAAAGTGGAGTTTGGGGATAGTTGTGGGTGGGTTTCAATAGAAGACGGTGGTGAGGATATGGGACTGTCCATTGAAACAGATGAGAGACGCAAGTCTTGGTGGCTCTGATACCAAATTGGACTACACAAATAATTGATTTGTGAGTAATCTCCTTATCAATTGCAGGAGTTGATATTGCTATATAAAGGTTATAACAGATGAGTTTGTTACATGAGATTGAGATCAGATAAACTAGATTACAGTAAGATATTTGAATACAAAAGTTTGTTGAGATATTTTTGCTATTTGAGTTGATTTTGTTGTTGGTTAGTTTCAGGACGTTGTTGTTGAGAGTTGTAGAGGTAGATTCATCATAATCCTTAATAATGAGAAACCAAATGAATTAATGGCAGGAAATAATGAAATACAAGAAAAGTTGAAGTACCAAATGCATATTCGTATTAAAATGATTCAACATACGTTTATAATTCTCTAATATGCTATCAAATTGGACAAACGGATATATATATATAGATAGATAGAGAGAGAGAGAGAGAGAGAGAGAGAGAGGAACTTGCCTGGTAGAGACGGGCCGCCAAAGAGGAAATTTTTTTGGCCACGACAAACTCCCTCTCGTAGGACATTGTCACTGATAATAAACTTGATCTCGTTTGAAAGCTAGAACGGAGTAACAGTGGGGAACATTTCTAGAGACTGATGAGAAGAAATGCATATTTAAATGATTTAAGAAGCGACAACTGGGGGTAACAACGCAGGCCAAGGCCATAGCAACCGATGTTGTAGTCTCTAGTCAAAACTAACAGCTAAAGCTACACAAATGTTAGCTTTTAGTGGTTGGTTGATGTAGCCAAGGTGTTGGTGGGTTCAGCTCGATAGGCTCGGATCCTTCCTAATTTCTACAACATCTAAAGAGGCATGCTCCACATAAAAAAAACAAATCATGTTGGAAAAATAAAAAATAAATTATTTTTTTACAAATCATTAATAAAAAAAGAAAAATATAGTAATTTCATATTTATTAATGAAATTATATAATAATTTAAATTTTATAATATCATTTAAACAATTCAAACACATGATAAAAACTTATATAATTCCTAAATAAGAAGAAAAAAAATAAATTTTAAATAATTCAAGTAGTAATACATAATATACAATATCTTCTAAATAATTTTATAATAAAATGCCATATGATAAACCTATAAATAAAATAGAAAATTAATTATATAAAAAAGTGATCCTATTATGGATAATTCAATAAAAATGTTCTAGTCTTTGTCAGTGAAAGATGGTTGTTCTTCCTCATCTTTCGAGCACTTTGGATTCCACCACCAAGGTAAAACCAAATTAAGAAAAGAAAACAACGCAGTCCTCGTCTTTGTTTGATGGAGTAAACAAAGACGAATTCATGAAAGAAATTTGAGTTTCCTTTTATCATAAACCTCTAGTTCCAGATCATTTATTTACATATCAAGTAAAAAAAAATTCTCAAGTACCCAAACTGCCTCATCATTTCTTCACCTCAGATGAATTTATGTTCGTGGAGGATTTGGCTCACTCTTCTCTTGACACAGATTTGTATTCCGACTCGGCTGCTTGTGTACTACTGCCATCTGACTTGTTTCTGCTGTTGTTATCACCAGGACCAACCTATTCTTAGTCTCTTCCTTACCCTTTGCATCAGTTTGCGTAAGCCCTGTAGTGTTTACACAATTGCTTTGACTATGCCTTACCTGTTCTGTTTTAAGCTCTTCTTTATCCTTTATGTGGGTCTCTGACAGTTTCTTCGTTTCATCTGCAATTTCCTTTAATGCTGCTTCTAGTGCATCCATCCTCTCCTTCACTTTAGAAAACTCAGAATCTGCTTCCACTTCTTCTCCAATGTCTTCCATCTCCTTTGCTTTCTTTTCTTCATCAGCCAGTCTTTTCAACTCTGCTTCCTGAAGCAACGGTCAGTAATTACCGAGTTTGACATAGACTTCACAAGCATCCCACCTTAAAAAGCTTGGGAGTTACAGTTCACAGAAGATATTCGGTAGTCATAACATATTTCTGGCGCATCCAAAATTGTTTTTTATCGGAAATGGCAACCAAAAAACTGAAACACTGCATAGGAAGAGGTGGCATCTTAGCCATCTTAGAAATAACAATAATTCCCTATAACATTTAGTGATCAGACTAATGAATTTATATATATGTATTTCATACAAAGCAGTTTACCAGGACTGCAACATTAATTAATATTCAACAACCACCTTGATAGCTGCAAAAAGCACTGGGCAACCGTGGAATCCTAACTTAAGAAAAAGGCTTTAACATATATATGCCACAATACCAGAAGCAACACTGTTATCAAATCATCCAGTAACTAGGCCCTTATCCATGCATGATTGACAGTTTAAAAGAGGCACCAGCAAGAAGGATCGTCAACTAGGTTCATTTAAAAATTTAAACACACTAAAGAGTTTCCGAGAGCTACTTTTGCTGCTTCACAAAAAAACAAGAGAGAGAGGCAGGGGGAAAAAATGAGAAGGATATACACAAGAGTTGGCAAAAGAAGTAGAATTTTTCTAATGTCTAATATGTAAACAGTATGAACTACGAATAGACCTAGTTGCTATCTTGAGGGTTAAAATAAGAGTTTGTAGCTTCAAAGCCACACAGAGTCTGTATGTTCAAACCAAGTAACTTAATTAAAGTCATTGTATACATCTTCTTTGTATGGTTGAAACAAATTGAATCAAGGCAAAAGAGTTTTGTTTTTTAAAAGGAAGGCAAAAGAGTTGTTGCAGTAAACATAAACGAATCTTGATAATTTTTTTTTAAAATTAAAAATACAGATGAAGGATGATCTAGTAAATTCAATGTTTGTGTCCTCATTAGGTCTAGGGTCTTAAAATCTTAAGTATCGACACTATCCTCAAATTTTCCTCCTCAACCACTGAAATTTCTGCAGGAGGTGAAGAACAAGATGGACAAAGAGTTTTATCAGGTAATGAATTGACTTGAAAAAATGTCATATATGTGTTCAATGTTTGCATGTCCTACATGCATGGTAATCAAGTAAAAAAATATCCACCACTATAAAAAAGAAGAAGTCAAAAACATCCACAGTCACCCTAAACTACTCCAGTGAGTCTGACCAATAGATGCGATCTAATCAATGCAGTTAGAATGATTATCACATGGTAGAGATTAAGCATCCACGTGCAAGACATTGATTGAAAAAACAATCATTGTGTAGTTAGAAAGTTTGGTGGATCAATAGATCCACACTGTTGAAAGTACTGTTTTGTATTTAATAGGCAACTCAAGTTTTCGTGTGTAATGAAAAACACGTTTTCATGATTTAAAAGAGATGTAACTGTGATCATTCCAAATAATCATATTAAAGCTAGTAACTTTGCTAAAAAAAAATAGAAGGAAAAAACTAGTTACGTAAAGGTCAGTCAATTACTTTTGGCTGACTAAACAAGACAATTCAAACTAAAAATGGTTCATCAAATTACATTTGAAAGGAACCACCATGACAGAAAAGTAGACCACTGTCAAAGAGTATAGTGTTGTTACTGCTTTCATTTGTCTATTATCATACCGTGCATATTGTGCAACCAAAAATACAGCAGAAAGCAGAAAGTGTGATTCTTAGAAAGCAAGGAAATAACACGAATATGCAAGTCTGATATGCACATCAATACTGTATTGAACAGAGTAACAAGAAGAGAATGGGCGTGATACCCAATGAAGGCATGCAGGCAAAAAATAGCTGTACCAAGTGGAAATCAAGCTTGCCACATGACATTCACTTTAGACACATTCAGGAAGCACAAAAATTCCTTTCCAAAAATAAAATAAAATAAAAAAGCAGAAGAAGAAGAAGAAGTCCAAGATAAGCATGAATATTTCCAGGATAACCTAAGAGGCATCACAGCCCACTATCTTTATACAAAACTAGCCCATTCAGATACACTATTAAAATATAACTTTTTTCATTAAATTATGCTACAAACTATAACAATATTCTTCAAAATATCTTGCAGAAATGACAACACTAGAAGCTGAATGCAAGAGATAACTCTTCCACATTACTGGAGAATAAGGTGTACACAAAGAAGTTTTGCGCTAGAACTGCATTCATGGTCTTGTTTCTGAACAGGTTCTCCTTGCCAAAATAGCACTTATGCTACAGTTGACGACAGTATGATAGAACTCCGGTTTTCCTTCCTAGAGTCTATATTGTTGAAATTTACACAAAGAAGCAAATAATCAACTGCTGATTACAAAACAAGTTAATTAAACACTATTTCAATCAGCAGGTGTACCACTAGAATGGGATTTCCTTCAAAACTCTAAAATGGAAGCTGAAATTTTGGTGAACTCTAAATCTTAGTGACAAAATTAGGAGCCTTACATCCTTTTTCAAAAAAATATACAAGTAGCCTTACCTCATAAGGAACTAAGTACAAATAAAGCGGATCAAATCAAATGCATTTGGGTCGTTTGTTTTATATGAAATCCTTTTGGGTCGTGATCCTCAGAATCACAGTGAACTACATGTAGTCTATCAAATACTCACACACTGAAGATAAATGTACCACAAAGGGAAATTGAATACGAGTTAAGCACCCTCTAGTAATAAACTCAATGTGCGTCAGAGTATGTCATTCACTGTCTACTGAAATGTTAACTGCACATCAATTTGCTGCTTTCAGAGTTCCCTCTTTCAAAAAACACACGAACACACAAAAATGTTTTGCATGAGTTACACAGACCTAAAACTCCCTCTAAACCCTAAACCAAGAGAAGGAAAGAAGGAACGAGATGACCACTCTCAAATAATAGACACTCAATGTGCGTACGAGCATGTCATGCACCATTTACTGAAGTATTAAGAGCACATCAATTTGCTGCTCTCAGAGTTCCCTCTTTCACAAAACACAAGCACACGCAAAAATGTTTTGCATAAGCTACACAGACCTAAAACTCCCTCTACACCCTAACCCAAGAGAAGGAAAGAAGGAATAGTACAAACAAGCAGAACCCCAGGAATGACAAATGACAAGTTCATTTTGAGTCTCGTTACCCAAACTTTTTTTCTTGGGAGGTTCATCGAAGAGAATCTTAGCAGCAGTCACTATGTCAAGGTTTTCCAGTTGACGATATCTATCATCTTGCCCAGCCTTTGCAGTACAAAAAGCATGAGCTTGAAAGAGTGGCCATTTTGTAAATAAAGCATCCATGCGGCACAACACCAGCAATCGATGTCTCCTTATCATCGCCTCTTGTTTCTAAACAGCAGCGTTCTTCATCTGTGCTCACTAAGGTTTCAAAAGAATCAGAGATGTGGCACTACTGTGACAGGCAAAGCCATCGAGTTCTCCTTTTCCGCCTTTGCGCTTCGAGGAGAAAGCTCTGAATCTGAAATATTTCGCTTGCTCTGAATTTCACAGAGAAAAATACTTTGAGGGAGTCATCCGAGAGGGACATCCATAAATAGTGAGCAATTACAAGGAGAAGATAGGACAGATGGCAGCGGAATTTAATTTATCCAGGAGGTGAAATTTCTTATGTGTGTCCGCACCGGTAGTTTTTCCCCGTTTCCACCGGCGGCGGCAAAGTGTCTCCGCTCTCGGCTTCCACAGGCACGATATATTTTGGGAATTATAATTTCATATTCATGTAAACTAACGCTTGCGCTTGCAACAATTCTGTCAATTCAGAATGAATAAAAAAAGGGCTTAAATCATTCTGAAAACTATCATGCAAAATCTTTATTACGGAAACAATCTAAAAATGTTATCTACATACAATAATACAATCACAATAATGGAATGAGAATTTTTATGAACAAATAATGAATGAGTTCCTTAAACCTAGCTAAAAATAACTTTTTTATGAATAAATCTTTATAGGTCTTCAATGACAATGACAACATAAGGCTTAGCAATATAGTTGAAAATTTAGTTAGATATACAGGTCTAATTCTTGTAAGCTAACAAGTAAGAAAGACATGCTATAATTTTTATTTTTATATAATTTATCTTATTTCTATTGTAATTTTCGTCATGTTTGTATTTTTTAGGTCAATGATCTGTTAGTGTTTATAATATACGATCAATTAGATAGCAAGTTGCAATTTGCCTACACAACATATGATCAATTAGATATAATGTTGTAGGTTTTAAGCGTAACATAAAATCAGTTATAGAGATAGCAAGAAACTGCACTTCAAGAAAACCAATTTTTTTTGTCTTCTGCTTTGTAAGAGCAAATTTGTAATTTGTTATCAAGTTAGACAAAAGCAATAAAAAGAAGGCTAATCCACATCCAAGGCTGCCAAAATCAAACCAAATTCCTCTGTTTCACAAAATTAGGAGAATGGTACCTTCTCAATTTGGTACCTACCATTTTCTACTTTATTCGACCCTTTTCATCTTGCAACTATCCACTATTGTCTACAAAAATCTATACAAATCATATCATGTGGTTATTTGCACACTTTACTCACATGCATGTACAAAAAAATATATTTAGCAATGTTATTCTCACAACATATTTTTTAATTAATCATAAGATCTCTACAATTTCCAAAAAAATATATTTAGCAATGTTATTCTCACAACATATTTTTTAATTAATCATAAGATCTCTACAATTTCCAAGCGCAAATTCCTTCCAATGCCTATTTCCTTAGTCTCTAATATTTTCCATTCTCCTAGAGTTTGAATGTGCATGCTAAGTTAGGATCTCATAGAGATAAATCCTTGCATCATTCTATCGAGGCACAATCAAGGCCTTATAATTGTAGGAAGTAATTTGCTTCAGTAAAAATTGGCTTACCACAAAATATTCGTTGTAAGAATTTTCAGTTAAAAAAGAGATTCTAGGAAACATGAGGCACTAATGGTCCCTCAAGACGTATTTTTACTAGAAGTACTTTTCGAACGTTTACTGAAAAAAAGGTAATAACAAGGCTTTAGAGTTGTAGATAGTAGTTTGTTTTAGCAAAAAATGTCTTACAACCAAATTTTCTTGGTAAGTATTTTCACCTAGAAAAGTGTTTCCATGAAACATGATGCACATAAGGTCCCTAGAGATGTTTTTTTACAAGAATTAATTTTGCAATGTTTCCTAAAAAATGCATTAACAAGGCCTTATAGTTGTAAAAAGCAATTTCTTTCTGAAAAAATTGCCTCACGACAAAATTTTCCTGGTAAGAATTTTCAGGTAGAAAGTGATTCCAAGAAACATGAGGTACTAATAGCCTCTGGAGATGTATTTTTAGTATAACTACATTTACAATGATATGTAAAACAAATCTCTAATTAGAAAAAATTACCTTACCACTAAATTTTCCTGGAAAGAATTTTCTGTTAGAAAAGTGTTTACCAGAAACACGAGGATCTCATAGTCCCTACAAATGTATTTGTACTAGAAATATAGTGCCAACATTTCATGAAAAAATCCACTAAAAATACATTATAGTTGTTGAAAGTAATTTGTTTCACCAAAAATTGCCTAACTAGAAAATTTTTCTAGTAAGAAATTTCACCTAGAAAATTGTTTCTTGGAAGGATGAGGAACCATTGTGTTGTGGACTCGATAGTGGACGGAGTCATCCAGAGGCGACGCGGCTGAGTTGATAACTCATAGGGACGAGTAACACCATTAGGAGTTATGTCTTCATTTTATTTAAGTATGTGGTATGATGTAAGCCGGAATGACAGTAGTGTAAAAACTCTTCTTTGGGATTGCCTTGGCGTGATTACCTCAACAAGGATCATCGTTCTCCTTCATGGACCTAGGATCGGCGTTCCCCTTGAGGAACCCAAGGTTCAAGTCTCCCTTTGACGAGCTTGACTCCCTTTCTCCATTCGATTCCTCAGTTCATCCATCCCTTTTCCATTCCAATTCGTTTTCTATCTCAAATCGTCACCATAGGTCGGCCTGGTAGATCAAGGCATCCTAGTTCTACCACCCAGTTGCAAGAAGACCTCTCCCTTCGTCGAATCACACGATCCATGGTCAGAGACCACAATATTTTGGTATCAGAGCAGGCCAACATGGGAGAGTCATCCAACAATGAGGAATTGCTAGCCAGAATCAGAGAAATGATACACGTAGGGCAAGAAGAGAGCGAGGGGCGACTGGCTGCGTTGGTGGACAACAATGTTTCTCTCCAGGAAAATTTACAAGTCCAAGCTTTATCTACTAAATTAGATGAATTGATGGGGGCAAGAAACCCAACCCCTCGGGAAGGGGGGAGAAGCCATGCGACCAGGCAAGGGGACCAATTTGTTGGACGCACAGAGCATCCAACACATGGAGGTTTAGTCCGAAAGAGGGACAATTCTGAGATACATTCCCAATTTTTAATGGGTCAGAGGACCCTTTGATTTGGCTTTATAGGTGTGAAATTTTTTTTTCTCACCCAAGGAAGGCTGAAATAGACAAAGTGGGGTTGATCGCCTTCCACATGCTCAACAAAGCGCAACTATGGGGCCATCAGTTAGAATTGGAACATCCAAATTTAGAATGCGATGAGTTTAAAGAGTTGTGTACAATTCGGTTTGGGCCACCGACTCAAAGCAACCCATTGGGGGATCTAGTGCTGCTACGCCAAACAAGTAGTGTGAAGCACTATCAAAAACTATTCCCAGAAAAATTGGCAAGGGCTAGCAAGATTGTCCGGGTGGATCAACAGGTAGGTCTATTTACAGCAGGCTTGACAGAGTTCCCACGCTTAGAAGTGGAACTACTTGCCCCTACCAATTTAGCAAGAGCCATGAATTTGGCCAGAACATTAGAACCCAAACAAAAGATTCAATCCCAAAGGCCTAATTAGCAAGGAGGGAAACAGAGTACTGGTGCCACTTCCACAGGTCCACCATGGCGCACTAATGCTCCTGCAGGTGCTCCTATAACCCCTAAGCCCAGCCCTTCTCAACTGGCATTCATCCGGAAATTGAACGAGGCCGAGATGGAAGAAAGAAGGTCAAAATGATTATGTTATAATTGCGATGATCAGTACACATTCGGGCATCGATGTAAAAAATTATTTTGGTTGGAAAAGGATGATGAGAGGGAAGACGCCCCAGAGGTGGAAGAACCTGCAATTTCTCTCCACGCCATCACAGGACTCCAGTCATCCAAAACCATGCAAGTATGTGCCCTAGTCACCAAGAAACCACTCTTAAGTCTAGTGGACGCAGGGAGTACTCATAATTTTTTGAGCTTCACTGCTGCCCAACATTAACAACTTCAAATGCATCCTCGCCCAATCACTTCTGTATCAGTGGGCAATGGAGAAAAAGTTCTAAGTTATGGAGTCAGTAAGGCAGCTATGTTTTCAATTGAAGGTCGCCACTTTTCTGCATAATTTCTAATCATCCCCCCTAGCAGGCTTCGATATGGTTTTGGGCATTAAATGGCTCCAAACGTTGGGACCAATTTTGTGGGATTTCTCTGTACTGACCATGAGCTTTGAGTTGGCAGGCCAAAAGGTAACTTTACAAGGCCGTAAGGCTGAAGTTCTGGCACATTTACATGTACTTCAACAGCAGCACCATCCACCTACTACCTTAGAAAATTTGTTGGATGAGTTTACAGACCTATTTTAGGAACCTACGGCTCTACCGCCATTGAGACACTGTGACCACGGATTTGTTTGAAGGCTGGTTAAGATGTGGTAGTTGTGCGCCCTTATCGCTACCCACACCTGCAAAAGGATGAAATAGAATGGCAGTGCAAACTGATGCTTGACCAAGGCTTCATCCGACCGAGTAAGTCCCCTTTTTCTTCTCCCGTATTATTAGTCAAGAAGCATGACAATACTTGGGAGATTTTACGTGGACTACAGAGAATTAAAAACCAAGACTATCAAGGACAAGTTTCCTATACCAGTAGTGGATGATTTATTAGATGGACTACATGGGGCTCAATTTTTCACTAAGTTGGACTTGGATTCGGGGTATCATCAAGTCCGCATGTATCCTCCGGATATTGAGAAGACAACATTCCGTACTCATCATGGCCACTTGGAATTCATCGTGATGCCCTTTGGTCTCTCCAATGCTCCTTCAACGTTCCAAGCATTAATGAACGAGGTATTTAGTGCCTATCTCCGCAAATTTTTTTTAGTATTATTTGATGATATCTTAATTTTCAGCAAGTCATGGACTCAACATTTAGAAGATATACGCTTGGTTTTCCAACTCATTCAAGCCCATCGCCTTTACTTAAAAATGACCAAGTGTACATTTGGTAGAACACATGTGGCTTATTTGGGGCACATCATTACAACATCAGGGGTTATAGTGGACCCAGAAAAAATTGCAGCTATCACACAGTGGCCTCAATCGAGCACTATTTCAGCTTTATGGGGTTTTTTGGGCTTAGCCGGATATTATAGAAAGTTCATTCCCAATTATGCACCCCTAGCAGCTCCTTTATCCAACCTCCTACGACACAATGCCTTCCATTGGAATGAAGACACGAGCACAACATTCAAAACACTAAAGACAACACTGGCCACTGCGCCTGTCTTACAGTTACCAGATTTTGAGGAGGTATTTGTTGTAGAATGTGATGCCTTAGGAGGAGGTATTGGGGCGGTGTTGCAACAATCACAACACCCTATTGCCTATTTCAGACGTCAACTAGCACTCCACCATCACAAATTACCCACCTATGAATGTGAACTCATTGGCTTAGCTAAGGCCGTCCGCCACTGGCGACCTTATTTATGGGGCATATATTGTCTCATACGCACTAACCACTACAGTTTGAAATATTTGTTGGATCAACGCATCTCTATTTCCCCTCAGTAGCATTGGATTGGTAAATTACTGGGATTTGATTTTATGGTGGAACATAAGGCAGGTAGATTGAATACAACAGCTGATGCCCTATCACACAAATCAGAAGTATCAGCTCAATTGTGTGCCATTAGTCACCCCACCCCTCTACTCTTGGACTCCATAAAGGAGAAAAACAAACGCACACCAGAATTGCAAGAGTTGTTTCAGCAAATTTCCGCAGGAGGAATGCCTCCAAAATGGTCCCTTCATGACAACCTCATCCTATATAAGACGCACATTTATTTATCTCACTCTTCTCCTCTGGTGGCCAAGGTGTTGTCATCTTATCATAACAATTATCATGAAGGGATTTAGAAAACCTTAATTCAAATCCGAAGGGATTTTTATTAGGCAGAAATGAAATCATCAATTGCATCATATGTAGTTGCTTGTCAAGTGTGTCAGAGGAACAAGGCAGATCATTTAAGCCCAACAGGGGTGCTGCAACCGGTCGAGCTTCCCACTTAGGTTTGGTCGGACATCTCTATGGTTTGAAGGTCTTCCTAAGTCTTTGGGGAAATCGACTCTTTTTGTGGTAGTGGACAAATTCTCAAAATATGCATACTTCTTCCCAGTGGAGCATACTTATACAGTGGCGTCAATAGCACAAGTATTTTTCACATATATTGTTTGCCTACACGGTATTCTGGAATCAATTGTCAGTTATCGGGATGTAGTTTTTACTAGTCAATTCTGGAGAGATCTTTTCAAGTTATGTGGCACCAAGCTCAATTATTCTTCAACGTATCACCCTCAATCGGATGACCAGACAGAGGTGGTGAACCACACCATTAAAATGTATTTACGGTGTTTGGTCAGAGACCACCCTAAACGGTGGGTGGACTGCATTCCTTGGGCGGAGTATTACTACAATACTTCCTTCCACACTGCCTTACAAGAGACCCCATTTCGGATCGTATATGGTCGAGATCCCCTATGGTTACTTTCTTATGTTCAGGGTTCCACCAGAGTGGATGCCGTTGACAAAGCTCTTCTAGATCGAGATCAATTGTTGGCATGTACTATCCAACGACTGAGACAAGCTCAATCACAAATGAAAGAATACTATGATCAAGGCCATTGAGACATTCAGTACAATCCGGGTGATATTGTGTGGCTAAGTCTATAGTCTTACCTTCAAGCTTCTCTGGTGGGCAGTCGGCACAAGCTCTCGTCAAAATATTTTGGCCCCTTCCACATTACTCAGCAGGTGGGTCAGGTCGCATATAAGCTGCAACTTCCTCCAGATGCACAACTCCATGATGTTTTTCATGTCTCTCTCCTCAAACCATTCAAAGGACCTGAACCACCTCTCACTGCCACTTTACCACCCATTGAGGATGGACAAGTTTCTCTCATGCAACCAAAATTCTGAAGGCTCGTCAAAATCAGAATAGGAGGGAAGTGTTAGTTCAGTGGTCTCACACCGAATTCACAAATGCCACTTGGGAGGACTTCAACGTCTTTCAGCAGGTCTACCCCACCTTCGAGCTTGCGGGCAAACTTGTTTGCTACAAGGGGAGTGATGTTGTGGACTCGATAGTGGACCGAGTCATCCAGAGGCGGCACGGCTGAGTTGATAACTTATAGGGACGAGTAACACCATTAGGAGTTATGTCTTCATTTTATTTAAGTATGTGGTATGTTGTAAGCCAGAATGGCAGTAGTGTAAAAACTCTTCTTTGGGATTTCCTTGGTGTGATTAGGCTTAAGTGGCCTCACGGGGGTAAGAAATAATCAATCAGAATTTACCTCAACAAGGATCAACGTTCTCCTTCATGGAACCTAGGGTCAACATTCCCCTTGAGGAACTCAAGGTTCAGGTGTCCCTTTGACGAGCCTGACTCCCTTTCTCCATTCGATTCCTCAGTTCATCCTTCCCTTTTCCATTCCATTCCGTTTTCTATCTCAAATCATCACCATAGGTCGGCCTGGTAGATCAAGGAGTCCTGGTTCTATCCCCGAGTTGCAAGAAGACCTCTCCCTTCATCTAATCACAAGATCCATCGTCAGAGACCACAACACATTGGACCCTGAAGACGTATTTTTTCTAGAAAAGCTTTTTTAACATTTCCTAAAAAAGGCAATATCAAGACATAATCATTGTAGAAAGTAATTTGTTTTTTTAAAAATTTCCTTACCACAATATTTCTTGGTAAGAATTTCCAGTAAAAAGAGTGATTCCAGGAAACATAAGGTACTAATGTGTTACGGTCCTGGATCTCACACAATGATTCTTAGGAAGAAGAAGAGAAGAGAAGAAAATCAAGCCGAAAGGAAGCTTGAGACCCTAGGTTCATTGAGGAGAACACACATCCCTGAGCTCGTTTAGAAGAACTCAAAACCCTATTTTACCTAAATTCAGACTTGTATTTTTCCATTTATTACACCCCTAAATAGGTTTGATGTCAACAAGGTTCAAGAGCACAAAATTACAGATATGTTCCTTGTGGCACTTAACTTGAAAAGTAAAGTAACTGACTTAGCTAAGTAACCTAATGGCTAAGTAACTTAATGACTAAGTAACTAACTCAGCCACGGTGCCTCTGTATGACTCGGCCTGCTATTGAGTTCATAACATTACACCCCCTTGGAGAAAGAGCTTGTCCTTAAGCTCGAAGGTAGGGATGCATGCTGAATTGTCTCCACATCTTCCCAAGTAGCAGCTGTGTCAACCCATTGGATGACACAAAAGGTGTAAGCACTCCAATGTAACACCGGGCGGAGAGATTGCGGTATCAGAAACCCTCCTTTGGTTCCTTTGTTGGCAGAATGTTCCACCCAAGAAGCAATTTTTTTTTTTTTTTTGGATGATAATCCGACACTACTTGTATCAATCGTTGTAGCAGACCACCATACGGTTAAGCAACCAAACAACAGTCTAAACTATCACCTGCTCCATTCTAGCAAGACCATGACTGGCCAAAAAGACATTCCACCGTAATCTTCGGAAACCCATGTCAGAATGAACCTACCAATGCAAAAAGTGAACAAAATGGAGGACTGAAATGTATTGAATTGCTGTCCGCCCAAGTTCTGTCAGTGTACCATATCTTTTCCTGGCATAAAGTACTGCGCTCGGATCAATCTACATATCCTTATGAAATCCACACACACCCACAACAATACTGGTTAAGGCTCTGACTAATTTTGTGTAAATAAGTCCCATTTTCTGGGACAAGAGTAACTCCCAGGCTTGGACCCAGATCAGGTTCAATTGGTATTGAAAGTAGTTGGCCTGAAATTATTTGCATCTATTTTCCACTTCCTGTATTGTTTATCCCATAATAGAGAGCAACAACATGAGCCTCACAAGCATATTCATGCAAGTAAGCCATCAACACCCGAGCACAAATTTCAGTGAGAACCTCAGCTTCTAAACAATAGTGTGAATGGCAACAGGTAAAATCTCTCTTAATGTAAGCCTGTAAGAGTTTCCCTTGATGTAATGCACCCAGATTGGCGCTAGCTATGAGTAAACCCACTACAGTAAATTGATCCAGAATCTATGGTATGTGCATCACTGGTTTGCAGGCAGCAGTAAAAACCGTGGATGATATGCTGGCCAGCAACCAGTCTGGCCAGTGTAGTCCTCCATCACTTTGGTTTGCTGCATCTCTCTTGTTGCCTTGAGCTTGCTTGGAGAAGGAACTCTCTGTTTCCCCATCACAATCCTAGACTTTTGATAAGGCCCAGCTCTGCAACTTATCCTTTAGTAGTTCTTCCACCATCCATTCCAATGTTTGGATTGAGGTTGCATTGCCAACAATAAGTGGCTCTATGATAGGGCCCCATGGATCAGCAACAACTCTGCACTTTGTAAAAAATTTAGTTCCTGATGCAACAAAGTCTTCTTTTTGAATAGTTACACTATCAAATTCATGATATAGGACTGCCACCAATCTAAGTAGAAGAGCTAACTCTTCTTTTGTCTTATTTACTTCTCTTTGTTGGAAGGTGGACCCCAAAGATGAGGATTGAGGCTCAGGTTGAAACTCAAACTCTCGTACTCTGCTACATTCTTCCATATTTCCAGATGTTACACAGAAACTTACCCTGCCAGAAGAATGGTGAGGAGAAAGGCATTGCATCACCCCTTTGTGAATTACTTCCATAAAAACTTCAACATCCCCAAACATACAAGCCCATGAACACTCTGAAGGACTGCGTAGAAAGACTCTAATTATACGAACCTTAGTTTGTTCACCTCTATAAGCCCATTCAGAGGATACTTCTCACATATGGAACCTTTGAACTTCTGCATCTAAATTCATGATTATCTCCTTAACAAAATATATTTATGGAGCCTATGCAACAAAGCTTTTAGGAGCATGTTATGAACTCAATAGCAGACCTAGTCATGTAGAGACGCCATGGTTGAGTCAATTACTTTGGCTGAGTTAGTTACTTAGTCATTAAATTACTTAGTTATTAAGTTACTTAATCATTAAGTTAAGTTAATTACTTAGTCATTAAGTTACTTAGTGATTAAGTTAACTCATTAAGTTTATTTAGAATGCCGTGGAGAGACATATATGTAATTTTGTACTCTAGAACCCTACTTAAGGGGTGAAAGGAATCGGAAAAAGAAAGTCTTGATTTAGAGTAAACAAGGGATTTGAAGTTCTCCGCAACGAGCTCTAGGGTGTGCGTTCTCCTCAATGAACCTCAGAATGTGCGTTCTCCTAAAAAAACCTAGGGTTTTAAGTTCTCCTTCGAGCTTGGTTTTCTCCTCCTCCTTCTCCCCTCCGAATCACTGTGTGAGACCCGGGACTGTAACAACTTGGTATCAGAGCGGGAACACAATGAATGATTTTTTGTCCTATGAAAAATGGCTTGCACTACTCTATCTATTGAGAGAAATACGCACATAGTTTTCAGCATTGCGTGATGGAATACGTTAGTCTTCCAGTATAATGTCCAAGACATTGCTAGAAATCAAGAAGCATCACGTTAAGGCCTCATAGGGGAAGGTCACCGTCCTGGAAGACGAACAGTTGCTGCCCGATTTGGGTTCGACCTCAAACCTCCCCTTCTCATGGCAACCAAAATGTCCCCCAGAACTGGAGACGAAAAAATTATGAGAGAAGAAGCCCCATATGGCAGCTGTTTGCCATCGCCAGCAAGTCTGGCTCGATGTCATCATGGAGCATAAAAATTTTCTACCCAACAACTTCATTTTTCCGCTGTCAATAGTTTATGCAAACCAAAAGGCTAAAAAATCCAGAGACTTCAATTTTGAAGTGGAAATTGTTGCGTTGGCGAAAAATGAGAAGTCGGGACCAGTGGGTTTTGATATGAAATTGCTTCAACAGGATAAGGCCCTTAATAGTGGTGCTGTTCATAGAATGGAGTGTTATGGTCCCTAACCATGGATCTAGTAACTCGGCGTGGGAATTTTGGATCCAACACATTAATGGGGGTTGTTGGTCTCGATAAGGAGGAAATGAGTCTCTTTTCCTCACCTGCTATCGGTAATATTGAAAAGGAGTTTCCTTTTCTTAACCTCCTCGGGTAAGAGATGACTTCCCTTGATGTTCTTGGCCAGGTAGGGTTGAATCCTTGTTGCTGCTCACGTCTAAGAGGGTAGGGACAGTCTAGAAAGGTTTCTGCTATTCACGTAGGAGAGATTAGGACTTCCTAACCCTCCCTTGGTTAGAGGCAAAAGCTACCTCTTTTAGATGTGTGCTCGGTTAGGGACTCAAGAACTTCCCTTTTCTTGTTCGGATTGAAGGAGAATTATTCCCTCTTGCTTCTATGAACGTGGAAGAGGCTACAACCTCAACTAGAACTCGGAAAATAGTAATTCAATCCTTTCTCTAGGCTTGAATAATATCAATGCAAACCAGAATTCAAAGAGAGAAAGAATAAAACCCAAATCAAGAGAACCATACCTAGAGCTCGTCAAGGAGACCTCCCAACCCTAGAGCTCGTCAAGGAGAACTCCAAACCCGGTTTAACCTAATTGAATACTTGCCTCTTTTCTATTTCTCTACCATCTAAATAGGGCTTGACATCAATAGAGTTTTAGGGCTTAATTTGACAATTCTGCCTCTGTGTCCTTGATCCTTACATAATTGATGAAAAAATATACTTAAATCAATATAAAATATGAAATTTAGAAGTAATTAACTCAGTGAGTCATTGCCGGCTCCATTGGGTGACTCGGTGTGCTATTGTGTCCTCAACATCTGCCACCCCATGGAGAAAGAGCTTGTCCTCAAGCTCGTAAAATGTATAGACCTATTGGAAGTTGGCTAGCTACTCCCATGTCGCATCTTTTTTTTTGGTGTCCTTCCACTGTACAAGAATCTCCCACTGGTCATTAATATGATGGGCCCACAATACTGTAGCTGGAGTAAGAATAACCCGCCCATTTTCCACCTGAGGAAGAGACGGAATTGCCGAAGGAGGTGGACCCCTAAAGGGTTTGAGTAAGGAAACATGGAACACATCATGAAGTTTAGCCATTGAGGGAAGTTGCTTGTGCTTTTAGGAGGCGATCCGAAATATTCTGTAGCACCTGGTCTCGTTCAATTAGTGCTCGATCAATAGAGTCGACATGGGTGGAACCCAGAGTATATGATACAAGCTGAGGCAGATCTCTACCATATAGAATGCTGAAGGGAGTAGACTGTAAAGTGGTGTGGAAGGAGGTGTTGTAATAATATTCTACCCACGGTAGCCATTGCACCCAGTTTTTAGGAAGTTTGCCCACTAGACGTCAGAGATACATTTCCACCGTCAGTTAACAACCTTTGGTCGAGGATGATATGATGACGAGAACTTTAAATTGGTGCCACAGAGAAGAAACAGTTCACTCCAAAAAGTATTAGTAAAAACCACATCATGATCACTGAAAATTGATTCTGGAATACCATGTAAACAAAAAATATGCTTGAGAAATATTGTGCCACTCTGGATGTTGTATATGGGTGGGTGAGCCATGGAGATAATGTGAGCATACTTGGAGAATTGATCCACCACCACAAATAATATTGACTTGCTGGAAGATAGTGGATGACCTTCGACGAAGTGCATATAAATATCGGCCCACACCTATGTAGGAAGTACCAAAGGTTATAGAAGACCCACTGGATGTAAGTTTTCGGCCTTGTTACGTTGACACGTCGGACAGGTTGTTACATATGCTGCAATGGAGGTCTTCAAAAGTGTAATAAAACTCCTCCATCACCATGTCTAAACCCTAGACATTGACTCTCAAGTGGTAGGAGTAATAAATGCCAATTAAGGGGGGGGGGGGGGGGGGGGGGGGGGGGGTAACGGCTCATCCATCACGGTGTCCCAACCTGGGCACCGACTCTCAAAGGTAGAAATGGGTGATAAGTGGGTAATGCTTGTCATTCACAAGACGACGATAAAAGACCCACGGGTATGTATGTATGTATGTATAAAAGTCTCAATGGACTTAAAACACCCATATGTATATAAAGGCAAACCAACATAAGCAACACACAAGAGGTTGGCCCAAAGGGGTATGTGAGAGTCAAATAAATGATGGTAGGAGAAAGGTTGCAAATAACCAATGGGTAATGGGTAAAGAGGAAGATAGGATGCTGAGGCCACTATTTCTTCAATAATAATGTCTCATCCAAAGAGACACAATCACTGTAGCTGAAATGGGCCTGGGCCCATATAACACGAACCAAAATAAAAAAAATCCTTGTAAAAGGACCCATGAAATAATCTGATGAGAGTATTTGTACCAAATAATATGTTGACCATGGAATATCCTACGAATACCTCAAAATAATAATCCAACCGGAGAAAAAAAATCGAGTTGCGCTGAGTCAAATAGTAGACCAATATAGACGAGTCATGGAAGAAATATGTATAAAACTTGGGTCCTAGACATGTATACCGAGGAAGAAACATAAGTGGCCTGAGTCAGGTTGACCCGGGTCCCGTTAACCCAAATCGGGTTGAGATGAGTTAACTCAACAGATTTGAAATATCAAGTAATCACTAGTTCGCTGGGAATTCAGCCCGGTTCGGGTTGGGTCAAAATAGGCGTGGCCCGGCACTGGATCAAAATTTCCTAACTTAGGAAAAATTTGATCAATTTGCCTTCGTCTTCCTCACGACGATGTATAGCTTGGAACTTCTTCTTCTCCCCCCTCTCCGAAAGGCTCCAATGGACTCGTTATGCTGGTTCGATAGTTATAATCAACACCTATCTTCTCAACGGAAATAGAGTTCTCAAAAAAATAATCCACCACACAGAAACAGAAAACGAACTCACATAGTCCTCTTCTCCGAGCGGCTCTAAACAGAGAGGTAGTCGGCGGAACAACCAGCTCTTTGTGTTCCTTACAGTGCCGAACTGCTCGGGACAATGGTTGAAGGAGATACCTCAGATTAGTAATAATCAGGTGATGAATCAACATCTGATGCAACTAGAGTGTAATTGGCGGCGGGAATAGAGAACAACGAAAATCCAGCAATAGTGCGTCTTCTTCCTCATAGAGTGTTGATTTCCGAACAACACGGTGATGAACCATCAAGATCAAACTTCTGCTGTCGACACCTCGAAAGAGATTCAAAACACCGGAACATTGTCGTCTTCTTTGACAACGGCAAGAAGACTATTATTCTCGGCAGCGATACTCAAAAATCTATCGGCAACAACAGTTGAATTATGATAGCAAGGTAGAGAGATTTTCTAGGGATTATAGTCAGATGAAAAAATTCTGGATGACAAGTTTGTGGCCTGATCCTTTAGTAGATTGAATACGCCTTACTAGATCCTTCAGTAAATCAGTCAAGGAAGATACAGGCCACACCATACCACAGAAGATAGAGCTATCCCTTTGGTGATGCCAAAAAATAGAGGAAGACACCTGAGAAAAAGACATTGCTACTGAAAACAGAGAATATTGATGCTGATCTTCAATCAACAATGTGCCATAGATGCGTAATCTCTACTGAATATGGCTACTTCTATAATAGATGTCTGAGAGTTCTGAACACGAGCCTTATCCTGACTTTAACATTTGGCTTACAACGAGCAGTAGGAGGGATTCTCTTAAAACAGATCAGGGAACAAGTTCGGAGGTTTAGAATATCTTCTTCATATAAATGACTTAATACATGCAACTTTCTGGATGGAGTGAGCGGCTCTGGCAGAGAAGATATTTTCGCAAGCTGTCATCGTCTTCGGCCTACAAAAAAACCGGCAGCCCATCGACAGCAGTAGTCATTTTTTCTCGACGCCGAAGGACTCTCGGTGGAAACAATCCAGAGACTCACGCCGCCGAACGGAGTGGCGTCTTCCCTGTGTGGCTCTGAACATAGCGGCCGTTGTCTTCTTCGGCAACGGCTGATCGTCTTCCTCGCTTCCAAACTGAGCGGGACAACAGCCAACTAGAGAGCGGATCGTCTTCAACCCTCAAAAAATGGAAACAAATCTTCCCGACGAGCAAGACTGTTGTTGTAGATTATATTTGGCAATATTAAAGATGATGCCAGCACAGAACGGCTGAGAGACAGTAGAGCAGGAGGGAATCGGCGAGAACCAGAATAGAAACCGGACAACGCAGTAGGAGCTTGGATTTACGACTTTCCACAATAATATCCAGAATAACAGCAGTGTGTTTTCCTGATTTATAACAACATGAAATATTGCCAGCACTGGTTGAGATCTTTCGGATTAAGGTAGGAAAGGCAGCTAGAGACCAATAAAGGACAGCGGCTGCGCCAAGGACGACACAATTTGAAAATCTACTTGAAAGACAGAAGGCCAACCAATTCAACACGAGAAGAAGAAACCCAAGTAAAAACAAGGGTATGAGACAGATAAAGAAGAAAAAAATTGGGTTTAATGAATCAAACTCTACTTCCAAAGACGCTGAGAAAAAAAATATCAGTAATATGACGGGTAAAAAAACAAGACAACAAGAGAAAAGAAAAAAATAACGGATTTCTTGAATTATAAAAACCATATGAAAAGTCTTGAAAATCAAAGCTATGTTACCATGCTGATTTTCAGGACTCCATGAATTTAGCTCATGGAGAAAAAGGGTAAAAAACTCATTGGGAGAAAACTAGAGGAAAGTTATAGAATTGATTGTTGTTACCCTCCCCCTGAAGCTCTAATTATAGATTTATAAAATTAATATATTACAATAATACCCCTGAACTTAGGGTTTAGGGTTTTAACCTTGGAATTTTAACTTAATTACATCAATGCTATCTCTATGAGATGACCCTTTTTTTACCATCCTGCCATTAATGTATGTGGGCCTATTGCCTTCTCCTTGATTTGTGGGCCTTGAGCCTATCTTCTATTTCTGTTGGATCCATGGGTCTTCCTTGGTCTTATGGGCTTGGGCCCATCTTCTTATACACTTGGATATGTGAGCCTTCCTTGGTCGTGTGGGTATGGGCCCCTATCTTCCAATACTCTTCTTTAATTACGTGGACATAAGAGAGGAGGCTGGCTCATGGACTTATCTTTGTGGGTCCTACGTGATCTTCCAACTCATGTTGATAAGGTTACCAGTTCGTGGTATCTTTATGGGTTCCACTCGATCTTAAAATCTTCTAACTTATTCCAGCTTGTGCTTCTTATCTCCTAACTCATGCCAACTTGGGTTAGGACTCTTCTTGGCATCCCATGTCCTCATGGTGGGTCCCACCAGCTCGTGCAACCATGTGGGATCCCACATTGTAACACCAACATTTCCTAAAAAAATGCACAAACAAGGCTTAAAAGTTGGAGAAAGTAATTTTTTTTATGAAAAAAATTCCCTTACAACAAAATTTTTTAGGAATGAAATTTTAGCTAAAAATGTGTTTCCAAGAAACATGAGGCACTAATGGTCCCTGGAGTCGTATTTTTACTAGAAATAATTGTCCAATATTTTCCTAAAAAAAGACACTAACAAAGCCTCTTAGTTGTAGAAAATAATTTGTTCCAAAAACAATTGCCATAAAACCAAATTTTCCTTTTCAGAAATTTTTAGCTAGAAAATTGTTTCCAAAAGATTGGAGGAACTACTAGAAATGTATTTACTAGAAATACTTTTTCTTCATTTCTTGGAGAAAAGCACAGACAAGGTTTTAATGTTAAGAAATTTCAGTAAGAAAAGTGTTTTTGAAAAAAATTAGGCGGTACTAGTCCCAATTGACGTAATTTTACTAGAAATATTTTTCTAACGTTACCTGAAAAATACACAAACAAGGCCTCGTAGTTATGGAAAGTAATTCATATCAACAGAAAATTGCCTTTTGATAAAAATTTCATAGTAAGTGTTTTAAGCCAAAAAAGCGTTTCTGAAACTTGAGCCACTAATGGGGCCTTGAAATGTATTTTTACTAAAAATAATTTTTCTACATTTGTTGAAAAAAAAGAACTAACATGGCCTTACAGTTTTTTAAAGCAATTTGTTTCAGAAAAAATTGCCATATACAAAATTTTTGAGATAAGAATTTTCAACTAGAAAAGTATTTCCTCGAAACGTGAGGCACTAATGGTCATTGGAGATGTATTTTTACAAGAAATATTTCCCAATGCTTTTACAAAAAATGCACTAACAAGACCTCATAGTTGTAGAATGTAAGTTGTATTAGGGAAAATTGCCTTACCAAAAATTTTTTATAGTAAAAATTTTCAGATAGAAAAGTATTTCCAAGAAACTTGAGGCACTAATGTTCCTTGGAGACATATTTTTAAAAGAAACTAATTTCAAACGTTTCATGGAAAAATGCACTAATAAGACCTTATAGTTGTAGAAAATAATTTGTTTCAACAAAAATTAGGTTACTGCAATATTTTCGTGGTAAACAATTTCAACGAGAAATGAGTTTTTGGGAAACATGAAGCACTAATGTTCCATGGAAACGTATTTTTACTAGAAATACTTTTTCAACATTTATGGAAAAAAGCACTAACAAGGCCCTATAGTTGTAGAAAGTAATCAGTTTAAGAAAAAAAATGGCTTACCACAAATATTTCGTGTTAAGAATTTTCAGCTAGAAAAGTTTGTCAAGAATCATGAGGCATTAATGGTCCTTGGAGATGTATTTATAGTAGCAAATCCTTTCCAATGTTTCTTAAAAAAAATGCACTAACAAGCCCTTATAGTTTTTGATCGAAATTAGTATTTGCAAAAAATGCTTTACAAGCAAATTTTCTTGGTAAAAATTTTCAGTTGGAAAATTTTTTCCATGAAGCTTAATGCAGAAATGGTCTCTAGATAGGTATTTTAACAAGAAATACTTTTCCAATGTTTTCCATATAAAAGACACTAACAAGACCTTATAGTTGTTGAAAGTAATTGTTTAAGCTAAAATTGTGTTACCACTCAATATTCAGTTGGAATGTTTCCAAGAGACATGAGGCACTGATGGTCCTTGGAAACGTATTTTTACGAGAAATACAATTCCAACATTTCCTGAAAAATGCACTAAAAAGGCCATAAAGTTGAAAAAAGTAACTTGTTTAAGAAAAAATTGCCTCTCCAAAAAATTTTTCTGGTCAGAATTTGAAACTAGAATAGTATTTTCAAGAAACTTGAGGCACTATTGGTCCTCGAAGAATTATTTTTACTAGAATTGTTTTCCAATGTTTCCTGAAAAAAAGACACTTACAAAGCTTTATAGTTATAGAAAGTAATTTTTTTAGCAAAAAATGCCTTACCACAAAATTTTTTGTTTAAGAATTTTTAGCCAGAAAAGTGTTTCAAGGAGAAAGCAGGCACTAATGGTCCCAAGAAACTTATTTTTATTAGAAATATTTTTCCAACTTTTTCGGAAAAAAAACACTATCAAGGCCTTATAGTTGGAGAAAATAATATGTTTCAACAAAATATGCCTTACCACAAAATATTCAAAGTAATATTTTCCGCTAGAAAAGTGTTTCCAAGAAACATGTGGCACTAATGGTCCCTTGAGACAAATTTTTACTAAAAATACTTTTCCCAATGTTTCCTAAAAAAATGAACTAACAAGGCCTCATAGTTGTAGAAATTAATTTGTATAAGCGAAAATTGCATTACCAAAAAGTATTCTTGTTAAGAATTTTCAGCAAGTCCAAGAAAGTTGATGCACTAATAGCTCATTGAGACGTATTTTTACTTGAAATAATTTTTAAAAGTTTCCTTACATTATTTTAATGAGGCCTTAGAGTTGTAGAAAGTAATTTGCTGTAGCAAAAATTACTGCACCACAAAATTGTTCGGGTAAGAATTTTTAGCAAGAAATGTTTTTCTTAGAAACACGAAGCACTAATGCGCCATGGAGTCTTATTTTTACTAGAAATACTTTTCCGACATTTTCTTAAAAAATACACAAACAGGGCATGACAGTTAGGGAAAGAAATTTGTATAAGTCAAAATTTCCGTATGCAAAAAAATTATTGGTAAGAGTTTTAAGCTAGAAAAGTGTTTCCAAGAAACTTGAGGCACTAATGGGGCCTGAAAATGTATTTTTACTAGAAATATTTTTCCTACGTTTCTTGAAAAAAAAAAGAACTAACATGGCCATACAGTTTTTTAAAGTAATTTGTTTAAGAAAAAGTTGCCTTACAAAAAATTTTTGAGTTAAGAATTTTCCACTAGAAAAGTATTTCACTGAAACATGAAGCACTAATGGTCCTTGGAGATGTATTTTTACTAGAAATATTTTCCAATGTTTCTTAAAAAAATTCAGTATGAGACCTCATAGTGGTAGAAAGTAATTTGTATCAGGGAAAATTGCCTTACGACAAAATTTTCATGGTTAGAATTTTTTGCTAGAAAAGTGTTTCCAGGAAACTTGAGGCACTAAAGGTCCTTGGAGACATATTTTTACAAAAAAATTTTTTTTCAACGTTTCTTGGAAAAAATGCTCTAACAAGATCTAATAGTCGTAGAAAATAATTTGTTTCAACAAAAAATGGGTTACCACGATATTTTCGTGGTAAACAATTTCAACGAGAAAAGAGTATATCGAAAACATGAAGCACTAATATTCTTTGGACACATATTTTTAATAGGAATACTTTTCCAACATTTATGGAAAAGGCACTAACAAAGCCTTATAGTTGTAGAAAGTAATTAGTTTAAGAAAAAATGGCTTATCACAAATATTTTGTGTTAAGAATTTTCAACTAGAAAAGTGTTTCTATAAATCATGAGGCACTAATGGTCCTTGGGGATGTGTTTATACTAGCAATACCTTTCCAAAGTTTCTTGAAAAAATGCACTAACAAGGCCTTATAGTTTTTGAAATAAATTCGTATGTGCTAAAATTGCCTTACAAATAAATTTTCCTAGTAAGAATTTTCAGTTGGAAATATGTTTCCAAGAAACTTTAGGTCCAAATGGTCCCTGGATAGGTATTTTTAATAGAAATACTTTTCCAATGTTTTCCATAAAAAGACACTCACAAGGCCTTATAATTGTTGAAAGTAATTTGTTTCAGCAAAAATTGCGTTACTACAAAATATTCAGTTGGAAAAGTGTTTGCAAGAGACATGAGGCACTGATGGTCCTTGGTAGTACATATTTACTAGAAATACTTTTCAAATGTTTCCTGAAAAATGCACTAACAAGACCCTAAAATTGAAGAAAATAATTTGTTAAAGAAAAAATTGCCTCTCCAAAAAATTTTCCAGGTAAGAATTTTCAACTGGAAAAGAGTTTGCAGGAAACATGAGGCACTACTGGTCCTAGAAGAAGTATTTTGACAAGAAATTATTTTCCAATGTTTCCCAAAAAAGGACACTTACAAAGCTTTATAGTTGTAGAAAGTAATTTTTTTAGAAAAAAATGCCTTACCACAAAAATTTTGGTTAAGAATTTTTAGCAAGAAAAGTGTTTCCAGGAGAAAGGAGGCACTAATGGTCCCAAGAAACTTATTTTTATTAGAAATATTTTTACAACGTTTCCTACAAAAAAAAAACACTATCAAGGGCTTATAGTTGGAGAAAGTAATTTGTTTCAGCAAAAATTGCCACACCACAAAATTTTCCTAGTAAGATTTTCTGTTAGAAAAGTGTTTCCAAGAAATATGAGGCACTAATTGTCCCTTGAGATGTATTTTTACTAAAAATATTTTTCTCAAATGTTTCCTAAAACAAATGCACTAACAAGGTTGTAGAAAGTAATTTGTATAAGGGAAAATTACATTACCAAAAAATATTCTTATTAAGAATTTTTAGCAAGAATAGTGTTTCCAGGAAAGTTGAGACACTAATGGTCCCTGGAGATGTATTTTTATTAGAAATAATTTTTTAAAGTTTCCTTAAAAAATTCTTTAACGTGGCCTTACAGTAATAGAAAGTAATTTTTTTTAGCAAAAATTGTCGAACCACAAAATATTTTGGGTAAACATTTTCGGCAAGAAATGTGTTTTCTAGAAACATGAGGCACTAATGGTCCCCAGCGTCTTATTTTCACTAGAAATACTTTTCCAACTTTTGCTAAAAAAAATACACAAACAAGGCTTAAAATTTTCCAACTTTTCCAACTTTTCCTAGAATGATATTTCAGCTTGAAATGTGTTTCCAAGAAATATGAAGCACTAATGATGCCTGGAGTCGTATTTTTACTACAAATAGTTTTCCAACATTTCCTGAAAAAAGACACTAACAAAGTCTCTTAATTGTCGAAAGTAATTTGTTTCAGCAAAAATTGCCATACAGTAAAATTTTCCTTTTAAGAAATTTTCAGCTAGAAAATATTTCCAAGGAGACTGGAGGAACTACTGGAATTGCAATTTTACATGAAATACTTTTTCTTCCTTTATTGGAAAAAAGCACTAACAAGATTTCCGTGTTAAGAAATTTCAATGAGAAAAGTGTTTCCAAAAAAAATTAGGCACTACTAGTCTTAACTGACGTGATTTTACTAGAAATATTTTTCCAACGTTACCTGAAAAATACACAAACAAGGCCTCGCAATTATGGAAAGTAATTCGTATTCGCAAAAATTGCCTTATGAAAACATTTCTTGGTAAGAGTTTTAAGCTAGAAAAGCATTTCCAAGAAACTTGAGGCACTAATGGGGACTAGAAATGTATTTTTTGTAAACAGTTTTCCTACGTTTACTGAAAAAAAAGAACTAACACGGCCTTACATTTTTTTAAAGTAATTTGTTTCAGCAAAAATTGCCTAACCCAAAATTTTTCAGTTAAGAATTTTCAATTAGAAAAGTATTTTCCCAAACATGAGGCAATAATGGTCCTTGGAGATGTATTTTTACTAGAAATATTTTCCAATGTTTCTTCAAAAAATGCACTAACAAGACATCACAGTTATAGAAAGTAATTCGATTCAGGGAAAATTGTCTTACCACAAAAATTTCATGGAAAGAATTTTCAGCTTGACAAGTATTTCTAGGAATCTTAAATCACTAATGGTCCTTGGAGACATATTTTTACTTGAAACAAATTTCCAACGTTTCTTGGAAAAATGCACTAACGAGACCTTATAGTTGCAGAAAATAATATGTTTCAACAAAAATTGGGATACCACAATATTTTCGTGGTAAACAATTTCAACGAGAAATGAGTTTCTAGGAAACATGAGGCACTAATGTTCCCTAGACACGTATTTTTACAAGAAATACTTTTTCAACATTTCCGAAAAAAAGCACTAACAAGGCTTTATAGTTGTAGAAAGTAATTAATTTAAGAAAACACTGGCTTACCACAAATATTTCGTGTTTAGAATTTTTAGCTAGAAAAGTGTTTTCATGAGGCACTAATAGTCCTTGGAGACGTATTTATACTAGCAATACCTTTCCAAAGTTTCTTGAAAAAATGCACTAACAAGGCCATATAGAATTTGAAAGAAATTTGAATATGCAAAAATTGCCTTACAAACAAATTTTCCTAGTAAGAATTTTCAAGTGAAAATATGTTTCCAAGAAACTTGAGGCACAAATGGTCCTTGGATAAGTATTTTTACTATAAATACTTTTCCAATGTTTTCCAAAAAAAAAAGACACTAACAAGGCCTTATAGTTGTATAAAGTAATTTGTTTCAGAAAAAATTGCGTTACCACAAAATATTCAATTGGAAAAGTGTTTCCAAGAGACATGAGGCACTGATGTGTCTTGGAAGCATATTTTTATTAGAAATATTTTTCCAATATTTTCTGAAAAATTCATTAATAAGGCAATAAAGTTGATGAAATTAACTTGTTTAAGAAAAAAATGCCTCTCCAAAAACTTTTCCAGGTAAGAATTTTCACCTGGAAAAGTGTTTCTAGGAAACATGAGGCACTATTGGTCCTCGAAGAAGTGTTTTTACTATAAATTATTTTCCAATGTTTCTCGACAAAAGAAACATACAAAGCTTTATAGTCGTAGAAAGTAATTTTTTGAAGAAAAATTGCCTTACCACAAAATTTTTCGGTTAAGAATTTTCAACAAGAAAAGTATTTCCAGGAGAAAGGAGGCACTAACGGTCCCTAGAAATTTATTTTTATTCAAAATATTTTTTTAACATTTCCTGAAAAGAAAAACACTCTTAAGGCCTTATAGTCGGAGAAAGTAATTTGTTTTAGGAAAAAATGCCTCACCACAAAATTTTCCAAGAATGATTTTACGCTAGAAAAGTCTTTCCAAGAAACATGAGACACTAATGGTCCTTGGAGACTTATTTTTACTAAAAGTACTTTTCCCAATATTTCCTAAAAAAAAGTACTAACAAGGCTTCATAGTTGTAGAACGTAATTTGTATAAGGGAAAATTGAATTACCAAAAAATATTCTTGTTAAGAATTTTCAGTAGCTAATGGTCATTGGAGATGAATTTTTTAAAAGTTTCCCTAAAAAATTCTTTAACGAGACTTTAGAGTTGTAGAAAGTAATTTGTTTTAGCAAAAATTGTCGCTCCACAAAATTTTTCAGGTAAGAATTTTCAACAAGAAATGTGTTTTCTGGAAATATGAGGCACTAATAGTCCTCAGAGTCTTCTTTTTGCTAGAAATAATTTTCCAACTTTTTCTAAAAAAATGCACAAACAAGGCATAAAAGTTGGAGAAAGCAATTTGTTTTATGCAAAATATTGCCTTATGACAAAATTTTCCTTGAATGAAATTTTAGCTAGAAATGTGTTTCCAAAAAACATGAGGCACTGATGGCCCCTAGAGTCGTATTTTTACTAGAAATCATTGTCCAATATTTCCTGAAAAAAGGCACTAACAATGCCTCTTAGTGGCATAAAGTAATTTGTTTCCACAAAAATTGCCATACAACAAAATTCTCCTTTAAAGAATTTTTTAACTTGAAAATTGTTCCGAGCAGACTAGAGGAACTGCTGGAAATGCAATTTTACTAAAAATACTTTTTCTTCCTTTCTTGTAAAAAATCACTAACAAGATTTCCGTGTTAAAAAATTTCAGCAAGAAAAGTGCTTTCCAGAAAAATTACGCCCTACTAGTCCATATTGACGTAATTTTACAAGAAATATTTTTCCAATGTTACCTAAAAATACACAAACAAGGCATCAAAGTTATGGAAAGTAATTCATATCAGCGGTAATTGCCTTATGAAATTTTTTTTCTTAGTCAATGTTTTAAGCCAGAAAAGTGTTTCCATGAAACTCGAGGCACGAATGGGGGCTGGAAATGTAATATTACTAGAAATATTTTTCCTACATATCTTGAAAAAAAAGAGTTAACATGGCCTTACAGTTTTTTAAAGTAATTTGTTTCAGCAAAAATTGTTTGACACAATTTTTGAGTTAAGAATTTTCAACTAGAAAAGTATTTTCCCAAAACATGAGGCACTAATGGTCATTGGAGATATATTTTTAATAGAAATATTTTTCAATATTTCTTCTAAAAATGCACTAACAAGTCCTCTTAGATATAGAAAGTAATTCATATCAGGGAAAATTGCCTTACCACAAAATTTTCATGGTAAGATTTTTCTGGTAGAAAAGTGTTTCCAAGAAACTTGAGGCACAAACTGTCCATGGAGACGTATTTTTACAAGAAACAAAATTCCAATGTTTCCTGGAAAAATGCACTAACAAGACCTTATAGTTGTAGAAAATAATTTGTTTCAACAAAAAATGGTTTACCGCAATATTTTTGTGGTAAACAATTTCAACGAGAAAAGAGTTTCTAGGAAACATGAGGCACTAATGTTCCCTGGACATGTAATTTTTACTAGAAATAATTTTCCAATATTTTCGGGAAAAGGCACTAACAAGGCCTTATAGTTTTAGAAATTAATTAGTTTAAGAAAAAATGGCTAGCACAAATATTTCGTGTTAAGAATTTTCAATTAGTGTTTCCAGGAATCATGAGGCACTAATGGTCATTGGAGACGTATTTATACTAGCAATACCTTTCCAAAGTTTCTTGAAAAAATGCACTAACAAGACCTTATAGTTTTTGAAAGAAATTTGTATATGCAAAAATTGCCTTACAAGCAAATTTTCCTAGTATGAATTTTTAGTTGGAAATATGTTTCCAAGAAATTTGGGGCACAAATGGTCCTTGGATAGGTATTTTTACTAAAAATAATTTTCCAATGTTTACCAAAAAAAGACACTAACAAGGCATTATAGTTGTAGAAAGTAATTTGTTTAAGAAAAAATTGTGTTACCGTAAAATATTCAGTTAGAAAAGTATTTCGTAGAGACATGAGGAACTGATGATCCTTGCAAGCATATTTTTACTTGAAATAATTTTTCAACATTTCTTGAAAATTGCACTAAAAAGGCCATAAAGTTGAAGAAAGTAACTTGTTTAAGAAAAAGTTGCTTCTCCAAAATGTTTTCCAGGTAATATTTTTCAAAAGGAAAATTGTTCGCAGGAAACATGAGGCACTATTGGTCCTCGAAGAATATTTTCTACAAGAAATTCTTTTCTAATGTTTCCCAGAAAAAGACACTTTACAAAGCTTTATAGTTGTAGAAAGTAATAGTTTTAGCAAAAAATGTTTTACCACAAAATTTTTGGGTTAAGAATTTTCTGCAAGAAAAGTGTTTCCAGGAGAAAGGAGGCATTAATGGTCCCTAGAAACTTATTTTTATTAGAAATATTTTTCCAACAATTTCTGCAAAAAAAACTCTATGAAGGTCTTATAGTTGGAGAAAGTAATTTTTTTAAGCAAAAATTTCTTTACCACAAATTTTCCTAGTAAGATTTTCTGCTAGAAAAGTGTTTCCAAGAAACGTGAGGAACTAATGGTCCCTTGAGATGTATTTTTACTAAAAAAATATTTTCCCAATGTTTCCTAAAAAAATGCACTAACAAGGCCTCATAGTTATATAAAGTAATTTGTATAAGGGAAAATTGCATTACCAAAAAGTATTATTGTTAAGAATTATTTGCAAGAATAGTACTTCGAGGAAAGTTGAGGCACTAATGGTCCCTGGAGAAGTATTTTTACTAGATATAATTTTTTAAAGTTTCCTTAAAAATTCATTAATGAGGCTTTAAATTTGTAGAAAGTAATTTTTTTTAGCAAAAATTGCCACACCACAAAATTTCTCGGGTAAGAATTTTCTACAAAAATGTGCTTCCTAGACACATGAGGCACTAATGGTCCCTATAGACATATTTTTACTTGAAATATTTTGTTTTTTGAAAAAAATCACTAAAAAGCCTTGTAGTTGTAGAAAGTAATTTGTATCAATGAAAATCGCCTTACCACAAAATTTTTTTAGTAAGAATTTTCAACTCGAAAAGTGTTTCCCAGAAACTTGAGGCAATACTAGTCCGTGGAACTTATTTTTACAAGACGCAATTTTCCAACATTTCATGCAATAAAATGCATTAACAATGCCTTATAGTTGTTGAAAGTAATTTGTTTCAACAAAAATGGCTAACCACAAAATTTTTCTGGTAAACACTTTCAGCTAGAAAAGAGTTTCTAGGAAACATGAGGCATTGATATTCCCAAGAGATGTATTTTTTGCTAGAGATATTTTTCTAACGTTTCCTAAAAAATAGGCACTAACGAGGCCTTATTGTTGTAGCGAGTAATTTTTTTTAAAAAAAATTGCTTACCACAACATTTTCCTATTAAGAATTTTTTAGGTGGAAAAGTTTTTCCAGGAAACATGAGGTATTAATGGTCCCTAGACATGTATTTTTTCTAGAAATAATTTTGTAACGTTTCTTAAAAAAAGGCATTAAAATGGTCTTATATCAGTTGAAAGTAATTTGTTCCAGCAAAAATTGCATTATCACAAATTTTTTCTGTTAAGAATTTTATGATAGAAAAGTCTTTCCAAGAAACATGAGGTACAAATGGTCCCTAGAGACGTATTTTTACTGGAAAGTTTTTGCAACATTTTCTGAATAAAGGTACTAGCAAAGAGTGACAATTGTAGAAAGTAATTTGTTTTAACAAAAATTGCCTTACCACAATTTTCATGTTAGGAATTTTTAGCTAGAAATGTGTTTTCAGGAAATGTGATGCACTAATGGTACCGAGATACATATTTTAGTAGAAATATTTTCCCAATGTTTCCAAAAAAGCAATGCACTTATAATGCCTTACACTCGTAGAAACTAAGTTGTTTAATCAAAAATTGCCTCAGCAAAATAATTTCCTGGTAAGAATTTTCAGTTAGAAATGTATTTCTAGGAACATGAGGCACCACTAATCCCTAGAGATGTAATTTTATTAGAAATACTTTTAGAACGTTTCCTGAAAAAACACACTAACAAGGCCTTATAGCTGTAGAAAGTAATTTGTTGCAAAAAAAATTGCCTAACAACAAAATTTTCCTATTAAACAATTTCAGCTTTAAAAGTGTTTCCATGATACATGAGGGACTAATAGTCCCTGGAAAAGTATTTTTACTAGAAATAAGTTTCCAATATTTACACAAAAGGGCACTAACAATGCCTTATAATTGTAGAAAGTTATTTGTTTCTGTAAAAATTGCCTTATGACAAAAATGTTTCTATTAATAATTTTTCGCTAGAAAAATGTTTCTAGAAAACATGAAGCACTAATGGTCTGAAGATGTATTTTTATATATAAAAAATATTTTTCCAAAGTTTCATGAAAAAAGACATTAACAAAGCCTTAAAGTTGTAGAAAGTAATTTGTTTCAACTAAAATTGCCAAACCACAAAATTTTCCAAGTAAGAATTTTCATCTAGAAAAGTGTTTTTGGGAGACATGATTCACTAATAGTCCCTGGAAAGTATTTGTTTTTGAAATATTTTTCCAATATTTCCTAAAATAAGGCTTTAACATGGCGTAATAGTTGTAGAAAGTAATTGGTTTCTTTAAAAACTACCTTACCACAAAATTTTTCTTTTAGAAATTTTCAGCTAGAAAAGTGTTTCTAGGAGACAAAGGTACTAATGGTCCTTCAAAATGCATTTTGACTAGAAATACGTTTTCAATGTTTCCTAAAAAAAAGGCACTAACACGACCCCATAGTTGTAGAAAGTTATTTGTTTTCAAAATTTTCGTGTTAAGAATTTTTTGAAAGAAAAGTGTCTGAAGAAATGTGAGGCAGTAATGGTCCCTGGAGACGTATTTTTACTAGAAATATTTTTTTTAAAAATACATTGACAAGGCATTATAGTTGTAGAAGTAATTCGTATATGCAAAAATTGCCTTACCAAAATTTTTTCCTGGTAATAATTTTTTAGCTTGAAAAGTGTTTATAGGAAACTTGAAGGACTAAAGGTCCTTGGAGATGTATTTTTACAAGAAATACTTTTCAAACATTTCCTAAAAAATACACTAAAAAGGCCTTATAGATGTAGAAAGTAATTTGTTTAAGAAAAATGGACTAACCAAAAAAATTTATTCATTAGAATTTTCTGCAAGAAAAATGTTTCCTGGAAACATAAGGCATTGATGGTCCATGGAGGCGAATTTTTACTAGAAATACTTCACCATTTCCCCCAAAAAAGGCAGTAATAAAGCTTTATAGTTGCCGAAAGTTATTTGTTTCAGTAAAAAATGCCTTACAACATAATTGTCTTTTTAAGAATTTTCGGCAAGAAAAGTGTTTCCTGGAGATAGGAGGCACTAATTGACCCTAGAAACTTATTTTTACTAGAAATATTTTTCCTACATTTTCTGAAAAAAAAAACACTAACAAGCTATTATAGTTGAAGAAATTAATTTTTTTCAACTAAAATTGTCTTAACATAGATTTTCTATTAAGAATTTTCAACAAGAAAATTTTTATAGGAGAAATGAGGTACTAATGGTCCCTTAAAACATATTTTTACTCGAAATACTTTTCCAACATATCCTGAAACAAAAGGCACCGACGAGGCCTTATTGCTAAAGATAATAATTTGTTTAAGATAAAATGCATTACAACAAAATTTTCCTGTTAAGTATTTTCAGTGTTGAATTTATGGAAAAGAGAAATACTTCATTGACTTCATTAACTTATTATAATTTGAGTACATGAACCTCTACTTATAATAGAGGAATGTAGTAGAGTCCAATTACAATAAAACTACCTTTGTCCCAATTACACCCAAACTCTAACACTTAAAGATAAGTCCTAGATAAAAGATATTACAACTGCTGCTATTATGCCCCTTTGGATGAGACATTATTATTAAAGAAGAGGTGGCCTCGATACCTTTTCTCATACCATAATTTATTTGACTCTCAAAATTATCACTTTTGGGACACCATGAGAGTCGGTGCCTGGATTGGGACACCATGATAAATTTAACTCTCAAAATATCACGGTTGGTATACCATGAGAGTCAGTGTCCGGATTCAAACACCATTATAAATAAAATCACTACCCCCCCCCTTGTAAATGGCTTTTATTACTCCTACCACTTGAGAGTCTTTATCCTGTGGAGGGACACCATGGTGGACACTTCAGAGCAATGCCCATAGACACACTACGTACAGAAGACGGAGTGTGCCCTACATCCAGCATTAGGACTGGAGTATGGAGCAATGTCTTATCGGCTAGGTGTGAGTTTTAGTTTCACTTATATTATGTCAGCAAGGCCTCATAGAAGGACGCAACAGCGTGAGGGGGAGTGTTGGAAGATGAAGGCATATTGGAAGATGTGCCATATTATACAAAAAGATTCTATACATCATTTGCAGCAAGCTGGGATTTTGTTGAATTTATGGAAAAGTGAAATACTTCATTGACATCAATAACTTGTTGTAATCAGAGTACATGAACCTCTAATTATAATAGAGGAAGGTAGTATAGTCCGATTACAATATCACTTTTGGGACACCATGAGAGTCGGTGCCTGGATTGGGACACCATGATATATTTAACTCTCAAAATATCACAGTTGGGATACCATGATAAATTTAACTCTCAAAATATCACGGTTGGGATACCATGAGAGTCGGTGTCCGGATTCAAGCACCATACAAAAAGATTATATACATCATTTGCAGCAAGCTGAGATTTTGTTGAATTTATGGAAAAGTGAAATACTTCATTGACATTAATAACTTGTTATAATCAGAGTACATGAACCTCTATTTATAATAGAGGAAGGTAGTATAGTCCAATTACAATATCACTTTTGGGACACCATGAGAGTCGGTGCCTGGATTGGGACACCATGATAAATTTAACTCTCAAAATATCACGGTTGGGATACCATGATAAATTTAACTCTCAAAATATCACGGTTGGGATACCATGAGAGTAGGTGTCCGGATTCGAACACCGTTATCTATAAATGGCTTTTATTACTCCTACCACTTGAGAGTCTTTATCCTATAGAGGGACACCATGGCGGACACTTCAGAGCAATGCCCATAGACACACTACGTACAGAAGACGGAGTGTGCCCTACATCCAGCATTAGGACTGGAGTAAGGAGCAATGTCTTATCAGCTAGGAGTGATTTTTAGTTTCACTTATATTATGTCAGTAGGGCCTCATGGATGGACGCAACAGCATGAGGGGGAGTGTTGGAAGATGAAGGCATATTGGAAGTTGTGCCATTTTAAACAAATAAATTATATCATTTGTAGCAAGCTGGGATTTTTTTGAATTTATGGAAAAGTGAAATACTTCATTGACATCAATAACTTGTTGTAACCAGAGTACATGAACCTCTATTTATAATAGAGGAAGGTAGTATAGTCCAATTACAATAAAACTACCCTTGTCCCAATTACACCCAAACTCTAATACTTAAAGATAAGTCCTAACATAATTAAATAACTCAATATAGATAAAAGACAAACATAACTCAAACTAAAACTCTTCTTTGATGTAATCATAAGATAAGATACTTTTGTGAGTCCTTCTTGATCTTCCAACTTATCTGATAAGGATGCTAGCTCATGGTAATCATTGTGGGTCCTGCTTATTATGGGCTTGGGCCCATCTTATGGGCCTTCCTTGGTCGTGTGACCCATCTTATAATAATCTTAGATATGTGGGCCTTCCTTGGTCGTGTGGGTTTGAGCTTATCTTCCAACACTCCCTCTCAAGCTGGGGGTGAGAGAACAACATGAACTCCCAACTTGCTGCAAATGATGTATAAAATCTTTTTGTACAAAATGGCACATCTTCCAATACTCCCCCTCACGCTGTTGCGTCCTTCATTTAGGCCCTGTGGCATAATATAAGTGAGATTAAAAATCACTCCTAGCCTGTAAGCCATTGCTCCATACTCCAGTCCAAATGCTGGATGTAGAGCACACTCCATCTTCTATCGGAAGTGTGTCTATTGGCATTGCTCTAAAGTGTCCACCACTGTGTCCCTCCACAGGACAACGACTCTCAAGTGGTAGGAGACATAAAAGTCATTACAGGGGGAGGGATAATATAGATGTAATAATAAGTTCCTCCGTCATGGTTTCCCAACCTTGATATATAACACGAAAGAGAACCCAAGAAATAATGTCCCCAAAGAGACATAATAGCAGTAACTGTATATAACACGACCATCTTCCAACACATATAACACGAACCAAATAAAAAATTTGTTAAAAGAACCCATGAAATAATCTGATATAAAAATTTCTTCTTAGATGCAAAAGCTTCATCTTTTGTGCTCCCCTTTTCTTGAATATTTTGGTCAAATAAACTTATTCACAACATATAAAATAAAGTACCTCTTTCTTGTACTTATTCTACTTCTCCCCCTCAAGCTAGGAGGTAATGGCAGTGATCCCAGCTTGAACCAAATATCATAGATGTAGCAATAGGCCAAATTAATAGAGATGTATAAATAATACCTCAAACCAGGGAGAAAAGTGAGATATTTTCCTCATATATCAACTCAAAAAGTGACACAAAACAATCGGCTTAAATTCGGATTTTCAATGTAACAAAGTACCTGCATGACCTTTGTCTCTTCCAATGCGAATATATCTTTAAATATAGATCAGATTGACATGAAATTTTCTTTGTCTGAAACTAGACTTAAATAAATTTCATCCAAGTATAACATCTATTCATAAAATATAATTATCAGAAGATCAATAATCTGATTGATTTCGGTCTTTGTCATCTGGCTGAAAGAAGCACTGTTTCTCCTTTTTTTTTTCTCCCAGAATGACCATTGATTCTTCAAAGATCAATATCTCCTTATAAAAAACTCATACTGAGAATTTTTTGAATATTTAAGAAAATAGAATTACATATATTTATTTTTATATATAATACTCCATATAAAGTCTCTTTCTTTATAACATAAAATACCTCGAAAGTTGAGGCTTTCTGATGCCGCTCGAACCTCTTTTTCAATCTGACCTTTGCTACTTCAAATAACGATTTTTCTTTGTAGATAAAAAATTGGTTGAATATATAAAATAATATATTTACATATATTTCTTTTTATATATATTTCTCCATATAAAGTCTTGCTCTTGATAGCAAAAAACTACCTCCGAATCGGAAGATTGCTACTTCTGATTGAACCTTTTTGCAATCTGACCATCGCTCATTCAAATAACTATATCTCTCTGTAGATAACTTCGATTGGAAAAAATAGGTTTTCTTTGGAAAGTATACTCAAATATCTTTCCTTGAATATATAATTTAAAATATAAAAAACTATGTATAGAGGTTAAAAACGCAAAGAAATCTATGGGTGATTGATTAAAAAAATACCTACGAACCTAGACTTACGGTTTAGGGTTTAGAGAAAAGGATCACATTATCTTCGTGAGTTGACCAAGTCAACTCATAGAACCTGCTCTGATAGTGAAATACTTCATTGACATCAATAACTTGTTGTAATCAGAGTACATTAACCTCTATTTATACTAGAGGAAGGTAGTAGAGGTCAATTACTATAAAACTACCCTTGTTCCAATTACACCCAAACTCTAACACTTAAAGATAAGTCCTAACATAATTAAATAACTCAATATAGATAAAAGGCAAACATAACTCAAACTAAAACTCTTCTTTGATGTGACCTTAAGATAAGATACTTTTGTGAGTCCTTCTTGATCTTCCAACTTATGTGATAAGGATGCTAGCTCATGGTAGTCATTGTGGGTCCTACTTCTTATGGGCATGGGCCCATCTTGTGGGCCTTCCTTGGTCGTCTGACCCATCTTATAATAATCTTAGATATGTGGGCCTTTCTTGGTCCTGTGGGTTTGAGCTTATCTTCCAACACTCCTCTCAAGCTGGAGGTGAGAGAACAACATGAACTCCCAACTTGCTGCAAATGATGTATAAAATGGCACATCTTCAAATATGCCTTCATCTTCCAATATGCCTTCATCTTCCAATACTCCCCCTCACGCTGTTGCGTCCTTCATTGAGGCTCTGCGGCATAATATAAGTGAGAGTAAAAATCATTCCTAGCTGGTAAGCCCTTGCTCCATACTCCAGTCCTAATGTTGGATGTAGGGCACATTCCGTCTTCTATCGGAAGTGTGCCTATCGGCATTGCTCTGAAGTTTCCACCACAGTGTCCCTCCACAGGACAACGACTCTCAAGTGGTAGGATACATAAAAGCCATTACAGGGGGGGGGGGGGGGGGGGATAACATAGATGTAATAATAAGTTCCTTCGTCATGCTTTCCAAACCATGATATATAACACGAAAGAGAACCCAAGAAATAATGTTCCCAAAAAGACATAATAGCAACAATTGTATATAACATGACCATCTTCCAACACATATAATACGAACCAAATAATAAATTTTGTAAAAGAACCTATGAAATAATCCGATATAAAAATTTCTTCTTAGATGCACAAGCTTCATATTTTGTGCTCCCATATTCTTGAATATTTTGGTCCCATAAACTTATTCACAACACATAAAATAAAATACCTCTTTCTTGTACTTATTCTACTTCTCCCCTTCAAGCTGGGAGGTAATGACAGTGATCCCAGCTTGAACCAAATATCATAGATGTAGCAATAGGCTCAAATAACAGAGATGTATAAATAATCCATCAAACTAGGGAGAAGTGAGATATTTTCCTCATATATCAACTCAAAAAGTCACACAAAATAATCGGCTTAAATTCGGATTTTCAATGAAACAGAATACTAGCATGACCTTTGATTCTTCCAATGTGAATATATCTTTAAATATAGATCATATTGACATGAAATTTTATTCGTATGAAACTAGACTTAAATACCTTTCATCCAAGTATAACATCTCTTCATAAGATATAATTATCAGAAGAGCAATAATCTGATAAATTTCGGTCTTTGTCATCTGGCCGAACGAAGTACTGTTTCTCCTTTTTTTCCAGAATGACCCTTGATTCTTCAAAGATCAATATCTCCTTATAAAAATATTATACCGAGAATTGGTTGAATATTTAAGAAAATATACTTACATATATTTATTTTTATATATAATACTCCATATAAAGTCTCTTTCTTGATAACATAAAATACCTCGGAAGTTGAGGCTTTTTGCTGCCTCTCGAACCTCTTTTTCAATCTGACCTTTGCTGCTTCAAATATCGATTTATCTTTGTAGATAACTCTGATAAAAAATTGGTTGAATATAAGAAAGAATATACTTACATATATTTATTTATATATATATTTCTCCATATAAAGTCTAGGTCTTGATAGCAAAAAATACCTCAGAATTAGAAGATTGCTGCTGCTGCTCGAACCTTTTTGCAATCTGACCTTCAATCATTAAAATATCTATCTCTCTGTAGATAACTCTGATTGGAACAAATAGGTTTTCTTTGGAAATTGGACTCAAATATCTTTTTTTCAATATATAATTTTCAATATAAAAAAACTATGTATAGAGGTAAAAAACGAAAAGAAATCTATGGGTGTAGGGATTGAAAAAATAACTACGAGCCTAGACTTAGGGTTTAGGATTTAGAGAAAAGGATCACATTACCTCTGTGAGTTGACCAAGTCAACTCACAGAACCTGCTCTCATACCATGTTGAATTAATGGAAAAGTTAAATACTTCATTGACATCAATAACTTGTTGTAATCAGAGTACATGAACCTTCATTAATAATTGAGGAAGGTAGTAGAATCCAATTACAATAAAACTACCCTTGTCCCAATTACACCCAAACTCTAACACTTACAAGGTAAGTCCTAACATAATTAAATAACTCAATATAGATAAAATACAAACATAACTCAAACTAAAACTCTTCTTTGTCGTGACCATAAGATAAGATACTTTTGTGAGTCCTTCTTGATCTTTGAACTTATGTGATAAGGATGCCAACTCATGGTAATCATTGTGGGTCCTACTTCTTATGGGCTTCAGCCCATCTTGTCGGCCTTCCTTGGTCATGTGACCCATCTTATAATAATCTTAGATATGTGGGCCTTCCTTGGTGGTGTGGGTTTGAGCTTATCTTCCAACAAATTTCATGTTGTTCTGTCACCCCTAGCTTGAGGGGGAGTGTTGGAAGATAGGCCCAAGCCCACATGACCAAGGAAGACCCACAAGATGGGTCCAAACACATATGAAGTAGGACCCACCATGGTTACCACAAGCTGACATCCTTATCACATAATTTTGAAGATCAAGAAGGACTCACAAAGGAATCTTTATCTTATGGTCACGTCGTAGAAGAGTTCTAGTTTCAGTTATGTTTTTCTTTTATCTATATTGAGTTATTTAATTATGCTAGGACTTATCATGGTATCCCAACCGTTATATTTTTGAGAGTTAAATTTATCTTGGTGTCCCAATCTGGGCACCGACTCTCATGTGTCCCAACCATGATATTTTTGAAAGTCAAATAAATTATGGTATGAGAAAAGGTACTGAGGCTACCTCTTCTTCAATAATAATGTTCCCAAAGAGACATAGTAACTGCAACTGAATATAATACGACCATCTTCCAACTTATATAACATGAACCAAAATAATAAACCTTGCAAAAGGACAATATAAATATTTTTTATTAGATACAGAAGCTTCATCTTTTGTGCCCCCTTTCTTGAATATTTTGGTCACATAAACTTATCCACAACATATGGAACCAAATACCTCTTTCTCATACTTCTTCTACTTCTGCCCTTCAAGCTGGGAGGTAATGGCAACGATCCCAACTTGAACTAAATATCATAGATGTAGAAATAAGCCCAAATAAAGTAGATGTAGTAATAAGACCCTTAAACCAGGGAAAAGTGATATATTTTTTTGATATAGCAACTCAAACAGTGACGCAAAACAACCAGCTTAAATTCGGATTTTTCGTTACAACAGAAAACTAGCATGACCTTTGGTTCTTCCAATATGAATATATCTTTAAATATAGATTAGATTGATATGAAATTTTATCCTACGGAAACTAGACGTAAATAAATTTTATCCAAGTATAACTTCTCTTCATAAAATATAATTATCAGAAGATAAATAATCTGATAGATTTCGGTCTCTGTCATCTTGCCGAACTAAGTATTGTTTTTCCTTTTTTTCCTGCATGACCATTGATTCTTCCAAGATCAATATCTCCTTATAAAAACATCAAACCGAGAATTGGTTGAATAGTTAAAGAAAATAGACTTACATATATTTCTTTTGATATATAATTCTCCATATAAAGTCCCTTTCTGGATAGCATAAAATATTTTGGAATTTGAAATTTTTTGCTGTTGCTTGAACCTCCTTTGCAATCTGATCTTTGCTGGTTCAAATATCAATTTATCTTTGTAGATAACTTAGATAAAAAATTGGTTGAATAGGTACAATAATACACTTACATATCTTTGTTTTGATATATATTTCTCCATAGAAAGTTGTTGAATTTATGAAAAAGTGAAATACTTCATTGACTTGTTGTAGTCAATGTACATGAACCTCTATTTATAATATAGGAAGGTAGTAGAGTCCAATTACAGTAAAAATACCCTTGTCCCAATTACACCCAAACTCTAACACTTAAAGATAAGTCCTAGTTAATTAAATAACTCAATATTGATAAAAGACAAACATAAATCAAACCAGAACTCTACTAGGATGTGACCATAAGATAAAGATGCCTTTGTGAGTCCTTTTTTTTTGTCTTCCAACTTATGTGATAAGGATGCCAACTCATTTTAATCATGATGGGTCCTACTTCTTATGGGTTTGGGCCCATCTTGTGGGCCTTCTTTGGTCCTGTGGCCCATATTATAATACTCTTAAATATGTGGGCCTTCCTTGGTCATGTGGGCTTAGGCCCTATCTTCCAACAAAAGTCTAGTTCTTGAGAGCATAAAATACCTCGGAACCTGAAGCTTTATGCTGCTGCTTGAAGCTCTTTTGCAAGCTGACCTTTTCTCATTAAAATATAGATTTATCTTTATAGATAACTCTGATTAGAAAAAAATGTTTTTCCTTGGAAGGTAGAATCAAATATCTTTCTGTCAATATATAATTTGCAATATGAAAATCTCAGTATAAAGGTGAAAAATGCAAAGCAAACTATGGGTGTAGGGACTGAAAAAAATAAGAACGAACCTACACTTAGGATTTACGGTTTAGAGAAAAGGATAACATTACCTCTATGGGTTGACCAAGTCAACTCACAAAACCTGCTCTGATACCATGTTGAATTTATGGAAAAAGGGAAATACTTCATTGGCTTCATTGACTTATTATTATCAGAGTACACGTATCTCTATTTATAATAGAGGAAAGTAGTGGAGTCCAATTAAAATAAAACTACCTTTGTCTCAATTACACCCAAACTCTAACACTTAAAGATAAGTCCTAACATAATTAAATTACTCAATATAGATAAAAGACAAATATAACTCAAACTAGAACTCTTCTAGGACATGACCATAAGATAAAGATGCATTTGTGAGTCTTTCTTGATCTTCCAAGTTATGTGATAAGGATGCCAAATTGTGGTAATCATGGTGGGTCCTACTTCTTATGTGCTTGGACCCATCTTGTGGGCATTCCTTGGTCATGTGGCCCATCTTATAATACTCTTAGATATGTGACCCTTCCTTGGTCGTGTGGGCTTGGGCCTATCTTCCAACATTTACAACGGATGCTTACCACCAAAAAAGGAGACAATATACATGAATAATTGGCTCGCTTTCGAGGCTTTATTCAAGAATGGAAACTTGCCCAACCAACCTCTACAGATATCTCTATCTAAGATAAATAGAAAGTTTCCTTGATAACTACCATATGCCTTGCTAGCATTAAACCACATCTTGAAGTTGCTAAGACTCACCTTCTTATCTCTTCCGTGGTTCCCACTTTTGATTCACTTCTCCGTATTCCATACACTTCTCCCTCTACTGCTGAAATACAAGCCACTATGTACTTTGGACATAAAGGCAGAGGCCAAGGCAGATTTTATAGAGGAGTAAGAGGAAGAGGTGGAAGGACTGGTTTTGACCGAACAGATGGAAAGGAATGCACCCATTGTAAGGGATATGGCCACACTAGAGACACATGCTTTCACCTAAAAGAATACTCTATATGTGGTAGATTGGGCCACTCTCACAAAAGATGTTATAAAGCTAATAAGAATAAGGCTAACCAAGCCTTAGTGAGTGATACAAAGGTAGAGCAGTCTACCACAACAACTCCAAAGCATACTTTTATTGATGAAGAATATGAACTATTTCAGAAAATGAAGACCATGATGGGGTCCTCCCCAAGTACTTCTTCAACAACCGCTACCACCACCGCTTCAGTTATATTTTTTGCCTCCTCTTCATCCTTGATAATTGACTCAGGAGCCTTCGAGCATCTTATAGGTAATAGACATCTTCTATACTCAGTTTCTCCATGTCTTTCACATAAATTTGTTACCATTGCTGATGGTTCACAAACTTAAGTTCAAGGGAAAGGATCCACTTCTGTTACACCATCACTTCCGCTCACCGATATCCTTTTCGTTCCTACTTTCCCCTTGAATCGTTTATCAGTTAGTCAGCTCACCAAACATTTTAATTGCTCTATCACTTTCTCACAGACTTCATGTGTGTTTCAGGATCATACAATGAAGTGGGTGATTGGTGGAGGCTGTGAACAAGGGGGCTCTACTACCTAGATGTGCCACAAATAAATACCTGTGACACTGAAACCAGGTTATGGCATAATCTATTGGGACATCCATCCACCCAATCTCTTCATTATTTTTTTCCTAAAACGCCGTCGGACCTTGATTGAGAAGCATGTCAAATGAGTAAACATCAAAGGTCTACATACTCACCTCATCCAGAAATTAATAGTGTCTCTCCTGTTTCATTAATTCATACTAATGTATGGGGACCCTTGAGTGTCTCCAACATTTCTCAAGTGAAATATTTTATTACATTCATTGATGACTTCACTCGTACCACTTGGTTATTTTTGTTTAAAGAGCGTTCTAAAATACCATTGATATTTAAATCAAAAAATAAATTAAAAGCAATATGAAAATAAAAGCAATTAAATTAGTGACTCAGTGGCACCACCTTTGGATGACTCGGTTAGCTATTGAGTCCTCAACATTTTCCCACCCTTGGAGAAAGAGCTTGTCCTCAAGCTCGTAAGTTGGGTAGACCTGCTTGAAGTTGTCCAACTATTCCCACGTAGTAATGGCTGGTTTGGTGGTCGTCCACTAGACAAGAATCTCCCACTGGTCATTAATAAGTCGTGCACGTAACAACGTGGCTGGAGTAAGGATAACCCGTTCGTTGTCCACCAGAGGAAGGAACAGAGTGGTAGGAGGGGCTGAGAATTTAAAAGGTTTCAGGAGGGAGACATGAAACACATCTTGAAGCTTGGCCATGGGTGGAAGTTCTAGCTGATAGGCTACTTGCCCCACTCGCTGAATAATAAAAAAAGGCCCAAAGTACTTTGGGGAGAGTTTATGGCGATGTGGCCCAACAATTGAGTGATGTCTGTGAGGTTGTAGACATAGAAGTTTTTCGTACAAAGTTGTGCCCGATAGAGGTGATCAGTAATATTCTGTAACACCTGGTCTTGGTTAATGAGTTCCTGATCAATCGCTTCCACTCAGTTGGAGCCCAGAGTATAACAGAGAAGCCGAGGAGGATCTCTGCCATATAGAACTCAGAATGGAGTAGACTACAAGGCTGTGTGGAAGGAAATGTTGTAACAATACTTAGCCCACGGTCGACATTGAACCCAGTTTTTAGGACGATGCCCACAAGGCACCTTAGATGCATCTCCACGGTGCAGTTAACCACCTTTGTTTGGCCGTTTGTTTGAGGATGAGAGGACGATGAAAAATTCAACTTGGTACCGCACAGACAAAAAAGTTTCTGCCAGAAAGTGTTCGTAAAGACCGCATCATGATCACTGATAATCGATTCCAAAATGCCATGCAAATGGACAATATGCACGAGGAAGGTTTGTGCCACTCTAGTTGTTGTATATGGGTGTGCCATTGGAATAAAATGAGCATACTTGGAGAACCTATCCACCACCACAAATAATACAGATTTGTCTGATGTTTGGGGAAGACTATCTATGAAATCCATAGAGATATGGGCCCAAACTTGTGTAGGGAGCGTGAGACGCTGGAGGAGACCTGCTGGACTTCAGTGGTCGGCCTTATTGCTTTGACAGACCTAGCATGCTGTGACATATGCTGCAATGGTGGGATTTGTTACAATGTGAGACCCACCACGAGCTCGAGAGATGTCAACAAGAGTCCCATACAAAGTGGTTCTAGCTAAGAGATAAGGAACGTGTGCTGGAATTAAATAGAATATTTGAAGATCAAGTGGGACCCACAAAGATACCACGAGGTGGTATCTCTATCAACACGAACTGGAAGATCATGTGGGATCCACAAAGATAAGATCATGAGGTGGTTTCTATCTTGTTTCACGTGATTAAAGAAGAGTTAGAAGTTGAGTTAAAGTAGTCTCTTAAATAGATAATGTAATCTTATAATGATAGGCTTATCTTGGAGAGTTCTAGTCTGAATGTAATTAGGAGTCCTACAATTACTTGTACATGGACTCTTTCACCTCTCTTTTATTTTCCATCTTTTATCTCTCAACCCGAGTGCTCTTCTCTTTTTACTTTTTTTCATTCACTCCCCCTAGCTAAAGGTATTATTCATCGGGTCCTAAATTCAACATGGTATCAGATCTACCAATTTAGGATCCCCATTATGCTGTATGAAGATATGATTAAAAGCTACTCATAGAAGGCTCCTTATGAAGCAAGATTGAAGCTCAAGAGATATGTATTTATTTATGATATTATTAATTTTATGCTACTAGTTTTTGGTATTAAGAGGTGGTTTAGAGATGTCCTTATGAATTTTTTAATCTTATGAAATTATAAGAATTTATGCATCTTGGATTATCTTTGATTAGAAGAGATTATCAAGGAAGTTTTTGTCGGTTTGCACAATACTTTGACTGAAACTAGTGCATATTGGATTTTTTTTATAAATCTGTGGGAAAAAAATTCCTGAATAAATAAGGGTGATTTTGAGCCTTTTATGAATCATTATCCATTAAAATTAATTACTTATCATTAATACTATTCATCTCCATTAACCGAGTTGGTTAAAGCCTTCCACTTGGTTGTAATTTGATTGCTTGATTGGAGAACTATTTTACTTGATTTGCATACTATGACTGAAGATAATATGAGACAAGAGTGGCATACTCAGAATCACCATTGTACCCTTACAGGGGTATCAAATTTTATGAACTGGTCCACATCAATTCGTCGATTTCTTACCACACAGGACCTAGTTCGTTATCTCACCAGCCGTGGACCACATATCGATGAAGATGATATATTATATACAAAAATGGTTAAAGGAGGATACATTGGTAATTAGTTATCTTATCAACAATATGGAAGAACATTTCTCCAATAATGTCATTCATGTAGAGACGACTAAACAAATTTGGGTGACATGTGCTAAGTTGTTTTCAAGCTCCGACAACTTACAAAGGCCATATGATATTTTAAAATGGATGCTTACCACCAAACAAGGAGACAATATACATGAATATTTGGCTTGCTTTCGAGGCTTTCTTTAAGAAAGGAAATTTTCCCAGCCAACCTCTACAGATATCTCTATCCAAGATAAACAGAAAGAGGCCTTAATAATTGCCATATGCCTTGCTAACATTTGCTAAGACTCACGTTCTTAGCTCTTCCGTTGTGCCCACTTTTGATGATGTATGTGCTACACTTCTCCGTATTCAAGAGGCTTCTCCCTCTACTTCTAAAATACCATCCTTTATGTACTCTGGACATAGGGGAACACCATTTGACCAAGGCCAACGCCGAGGTAGATTTTATAGAAGAGGAAGAGGAAGAGGTGGAAGGACTGGTTTAGACCGAACAAATGGGAAGGAATGCACCCATTTTAAGGGATATGGCCACACTAGTGACACATGCTTTCACTTGAAAAAATGCTCTATATGTGGTAGATTGGGCCACTCTCGTGAAAGATGTTATAAATCTAATGAGAATAAGGCTAACCATGCCTTAGTGAGTGATACAAAGGTAGAACAATCTACCACAACAACTCCAAAACATACTTTTACTGATGAAGACTACGAACTATTCCAAAAAATGAAGACCATGATGGGGTCCTCCCCAAGTACTTCTTCACCAATCGCTACCACCATCACTTAAGCTATGTTTTCTACCTCCTCTTCATCCTCTATAATTGACTCAAGAGCCTTTGTGCATCTTACAACTAACAGACATCTTCTATACTCAGTTTCTCCATGTCTTTCACATAAATTTGTTACCATTACTGATGGTTCACAAAATAAAGTTCAAGGGAAAGAATCCACTTCTGTTACACCATCACTTCCGCTCACTGATATCCTTTTTGTTCCTACTTTCCCTTTGAATATTTTATCGGTTAGTCAGCTCACCAAAACATTTTAATTGCTCTATCACTTTCTCACCCGCTTCATGTGTGTTTTAGGATCTTGCAATGAAGCAGATGATTTGTGGAGGCCATGAACAAGGGGGGCTCTACTACCTGGATGTGACACAAATAAATACTGCATCCACCTATGACATTGAAACCAGGTTATGGCACAACCGGTTGGGACATTCATCGACCCAATCTCTTCATCATTTTTTTCCTAAAGCGCAGTCAGACCTTCATTGTGAAGCATGTCAAATGAGTAAACATCAGAGGTCTACATACTCACCTCATCTAGAAATTAAAAGTGTCTCTCATTTTTTGTTAATTCATACTAATGTATGGGGACCCTTGAGTGCCTCCAACATTTCTCATGTGAAATATTTTATTACATCATTAATGACTTCACTCGTACTACTTGGTTATTTTTGTTTAAAGAGCATTCTGAACTACCATTGATATTTAAATATTTTCATGCCATGGTACTCACTCAGTTTGGGCAGAAAATTAAGGTCCTTCGGTCGGATAATGCCAAAGAATACACATCCAAAGATCTTGACTAATTTTATCAAGAAAATGGTATTATTCATCAGACATCATGTGCCTACTCCCCTAAAAAATGATGTAGCTGAATGAAAGAACCGTCATATTCTTGAGGTAGCTCGTGGTTTACTATATGCCATGAAAGTTCCATATTTTTATTGGCCGCATACAGTGCTTACCGCTTGTTTTCTTATAAATCGGTTACCCTCTTCCATTCTTGGTAAAAAATCTCCCTACTCTCTATTATTACTTGATGATGATCCTTTTTCACTGCCTTTGAGAGTCTTCGACTGTCAATGTATTGTCCATATTTCTTCCACAAAACATAGTAAACTTGATCCCAAATTTGTGAAGTGTATCTTCTTAGGATACTCTCGCACACAAAAGGGTTATGTTTGCTATAATCCCTCTCTTCAGCGTTTACTTGTGTCTTGGGATGTCTCATTTTTTGAAGACTCTCCATATTATTCTGATAATGCTCCTCTAGATTTATCTTCCATAACAGGTTCTTCTCGACCGGTTGTGCCCCGTGCTGCAGAAACTACTCAGCCCCCAGAAACACTGGTTGACACCACACCTACTGAATTGACGGATCCTACCGAGGTAAGTCCATCTTCTCCGATTATTTTTGGCCCAGAATATGATACTCGCCCTATTTCTGTTAGGAAAGAGCACTGATCATGCACCATGACCTCTACTTCTCATCCCATAACAAACTTTGTGTCTCATCATCGTCTTTCCCCTGTTTGTTGTCAATTTATATCGGCTATTTCCATACCTATACCATAGTCCTATCAGGAGGCTTTCAAACATCTAAGGTGGAAGGCGGCTATGGATGAAGAAATGCAGGCTCTTTATGAAAATTAGACATGGGCTCTAGTCCCCCTTCCTTCAAATAAGAAACCCATTAGTTGCAAATGGGTATTTACGGTGAAACACAATCCGGATGGGTCCATGGCTCGGTTGATTGCTTTGTTGCTAAAGGCTATACACAATGTTATGGCAATGATTATGAAGAAACCTTCTCTCTAGTGGCTAAATTAAACTCGGTACATTTGTTATTATCTTTGGCAACTAATACTTCCTAGCAGGTCTATCAATTTGGATTAAAAATTGCTTTTCTGAATGGAGATATAACGGAGGACATTTATATGCAGCAACCACTTGGGTATGTAGTTGAGGGGGAATTCGTATGTCGACTAAAAAAATTTATTTATGGTCTCAAATAGTCACCTTGTGCATGGTTTGAGAAATTTAGCCAAGCACTCATACGGGCCAGATTTCACAGATGCTTTGGAGATCACTCTGTCTTTATTAAAAACACACTGAAGGGCAAGGTAATTCTAGCCATATATATTGATGACATTACTATAATTGGCAGTGATCCCAAGGGCATCCAAAAGACAAAAGAAAGGATATGTACTGAATTCAAGACAAAGGATCTAGGACTGCTCAAATATTTTTTGGGTATTAAAATACTACAATCCAGGCATGGAATTATTTTATCTCAAAGGAAGTATGTCCTTGACCTACTGGAGGAGACCAGAATGCTGGGATGTAGACCAGCGAAACTCCTTTGGACTCGAATACAAAATTATGTGTAGGTACTGGAGAAGAAATAGATGTCAAAAAATATCAAAGATTGGTGGGAAGACTTATTTATCTATGCATAAAGAGGCTTGATATTTCATTTGCAGTCAGTGTGGTAGGTCAATATATGCACAAACCACAACTCATTCATTGCCAAGCACTAGAAGGGATATTACTATGTCTGAAAGAAGAAGCAGGAAGATGGCTCCTCTATAAAAATCATGGACACTTCAACATCGAAGGATTTTCAGATGCAGACTGGGCCAGATCCCCTGATGACAGAAAATCTACTTCGGGATATTGTACGAGGGTTGAAGGAAACTTGGTTACATGGAGGAGAAAGAAAATGACTGTAGTTTCAAGGTCTAATACAGAAACAGAGTACAGAGCCATGGCGCATATAGTCAGTGAACACCTATGGATCAGATCTCTCCTAACTGAACTGGGTTTTTACAAATAAGCTCCTATGAATCTATATTGTGATAATCAGGCTACAATTCACATCACATCAAATCCAATCTTCCAATGAGAGAACCAAGCATATAGAAATAGATTGCCACTTCAAACAAGTAAAATTCACTGCTGGCACCCTATCTCTTCAACATATATCTTCACAGAACCAGGTTGCAGACATTCTCACCAAACCGGTCACTCACAAAATTTTGTCAAATATTTGCAGCAAGTTGGGTATCTACGATGTTTTCTCACCCCCAGCTTGAGGGGGAGTGTTATAACATGGGACCCACCATGGCTACACAAGTTGGTGGGACCCAGCATGAGCTCGGGAGGTGTCAACAAGAGTCCTCATACAAAGTGGCTCTAGCTAAGAGATAAGGAACATGTGCTGGAATTAAATAGAAGATTTGAAGATCAAGTGGGATCCACAAAGATACCACGAGCTAGTATCTCTATCAACATGAGTTGGAAGATCATGTGAGACCTATAAAGATAAGATCATGAGGTGGTTTCTATCTTGTCTCACGTGATTAAAGAAGAGTTAGAAGTTGAGTTAATGTAGTCTCTTAAATAGATAATGTAATCTTATCATGATTGGCTTCTCTTGGAGAGTTCTAGTTGGAATGTAATTAGGAATCCTAAAATTACTTGTACATGGACTTTATCACCTCCTCAACTATAAATAGAGATGATTGTAACTTAGAATTCATCAAGCAAGTTTCTTATTTTTTTTCTTCTCTCTCATGTGAAGTGTTCTCTCTCTACTCTCATTTATTTTTCTTCTCATCTCTCTCTACCCGAGAGCTCCTCTTTTTCCTTTTTTTCTTTCTCTCTCCCCTTGCTCAAGGTATTATTCATGGGGTCCTAAATTCAACAGGCTTCATGTTCGGCCAATAGAAATCTGCCTGAACGCGATACAAGGTTTTCTGGATGCCTTCATGTGTGCTGTCATGGTAGGCAGAGAGGATTGCTACAACCAAATTGGAAGTGTGTGGTATATATATGCACTTGTTGTAGCAAATAAGAGAATCCTAGATTGACCACTTAAGAGTCCATTGCGTCCTTTGTAATTTTTTTGTGGAGCTCTTGTTGGACAAGATCATTGGTATTTTCCCCTTTAACCAAGTCTAAGTGGAGACAACGAGGCTGGCTGATGGCATAGATGAGCTATTGATTCTCCAAACATCGTGACAAGGCATCCACAACCTTGTTTAACTTTCCAGAGCGGTACTCCATTGAAAAGTCAAACCCCATCAATTTATTGATCCAGTGCTGTTGAGGAGAAATAGTGAGGCACTGCACAAGCAAAAATTTAAGACTGTAATGATCAGTGTAGATGAGAAATGCACGGACCCACAAGTAAGGTCGCAAATGTTGGACAGCCTTGGCCAATCCGATTAATTCCCGTTCATATGCTGCTAATTTGTGATGCCTTTCTGCCAATTGCCTGCTGAAATATGCAATGGGTGTGGAAGTGCTGCTATAGGATGGACCCAATATCCCAACTGGATGCGTTACATTCGACCACAAATAATTCCTCAAAATTTGGGAGATGCAGAATTTTTGCGGAGGTGAGAGCTAGTTTCAGATCGTTGAAGGTAAAAGAATTTTTCTTGAGGAGGCTGGTCAATGGTGCTGCCAACGGTCCATAATTTTTTATGAACTTTCTGTAGTATCCAACTATCCCCAAAAAGCCTCTCAAAGTCGAGTTATTCGGAGGTTGTGGCCAATCGGAAATGACTTGAATCTTTTCGGAATCAATTGTGACCCCTACATGTCAGAAGGGTTCATATGAAGCTGATGTGCAAGTCCAATTTGGTGAATACCCATGAACCATGTAATTTATCCAGGAGCTCCTCCATCATAGGTATAGGGAACTTATCCTTTACGGATTGGGTATTCAATTCCCTATAATAGACACAAAATCTCCATGTGCCATCATGTTTCTTAATGAGGACTTTACGGAATGGTTGCTGCGAATAAGGCCTTGTTGCTACATTGCCTGGCATTGCCTTTCTATTTCATCTTTCTAGACGTGTGGATACTTGTATGTTCCAACCACCACCACATTTGAGCTAGGTTTTAAACAAATCCGATGATCACAGTGCCTCAAGGGAGACAGCCATGAAGGCTCTTGGAACAGGTCCCAGAACTCATCTAGAAGTTTGTCTAAACTGCTGTCCGTTTGGTCCTATTTGTCGAGGGTATGAATGTGATGTGGTTTGTCAACTTGTTTGCCCTGTTATAGCACTTGGAGTCTTCCTGTTGCAAAACTCATAGTTAAAGCTAAGAAGTCCCACAAAATGGAGCCCAAGGTTTGCAACCATTTAATACTCAATACCAAATTGAACCTAGCTAAAGGTATGACACAAAATTCTGAATGAAAGGGAGTCATACACATTGAAATTACCGCTTTGCTGATCCCATAACTAGGGACTTTTTCTCCATTGGCAACTGAAACTGTGGCTGTTGGGTGGGGAAGGACCTGTGGTTCAAGGTGTTGAGCAGCCGTTAAGCTGAAAAAATTGTATGTACTATCCAAATCCACGAGTCCCACAAGTTCCTGGTCCATCACTCATGCCCTGACTTGCATAGTTTTGGTAGATTTCTTCCCTGTAATGGCATTCAGAGAGATTTCTGGTGCGTCCTCCTCTATAGTACAATCACTCGATTCTGGTTCTGCTACTTCATCTACTTCTATCCAGAACAATTGGTTACACTGGTGGCCTGCCATGTACGGTTCAACATAGTTGTAACACATGTTCTTTGCCCTGTGGTCAGCCATCTCCAAACATGTTAATTTTTGGATATACTGGGCGGGTGGGTTGCTAGGGCGTGTATTTGCTACCAAAGTAATAATTGGATTATTTTTGGGCAGTTGCACTGCTGAAAAGGTCACCTGAGGTGAAGTGTGTTGAATTTAGGATCCCTTTTCAAATATTATGAGCAAGAGAAATGAGAAAGAAAAAAAAAAGGGAAGAAGAGATATCAGGTAGAGAGAAGAAAGAAAAGAAAAGAGAGATACGCGCCAACCAAAGAGAGAGAGATTTAATCAAGAAAGAGATGTGTAACTTTATTAATTCTGAATTAAAACACCTCTATTTATAGTAGTGGAAGTGATAGAGTCCTTATACAATTAACCTTTCAATCTCCTAATTACATTCCAACTCTAACTCTCTAACATAAGTCTATCATGAAAAGATAACACAATCTACTAGAGGTCTAATATAAGTTGAACTTGAACTCTTCTTCAATAACATGAATGTAAGGGAGGAGGCCAGCTCATGGCCTTATCCTTGTGGGTCCCACATGATCTTCCAACTCATATTGATAAGATTACCAGCTTGTGGTATCTTTGTGGGTCCCACTTGATCTTCAAGTCTTTTAACTCATTTTAGCTTGTGTTTCTTATCTTCATAATTCGTGCTAGCTTGGGTGAGGACTCTTCTTGGTATCCCACGTACTCATGGTGGGTCCCAAACAACTCGTGCACCATGGTGGTTCCCACATTGTAACACTCCTTCTCAAGTTGGGGGTGAGAAAACATCATAGATGCGCAACTTGTTGTAGATGGTAGACATAATCTTGTGAGTGACCGGCTTGGTGAGAATATCTACAACTTGACTTTGTGATGATATATGCCTTAGAGATAATAAGCCCGCTTGGAACTTTTCTTGTATAAAATGGCAGTCCGCTTCAATATGCTTTGTTCTTTCATGGAAGACTAGATTTGATGTAATGTGTATTGCTGCTTGATTATCACAATATAGATCCATCAGAGCTTCTTTTTAGAATCCAAATTCAGTGAGAAGAAATCTTTGTTATGGTCCCGGATCTGACACAGGGATTCTTAGGGAAGAAGAAGAAAAAGACGAAGATCAAGCCAAAGGGAAGCTTGAAAACCCTAGGTTCATTAAGGAGAACGCACACCTCTGAGCTCGTTGAGGAGAACTCAAAACCCTAGAACTCGTCAAGGAGAGATCCAAACCTGTTTAACATAAAAATCAATGCTTACCTTTCTCATTACTCTTACCTCTTAAATAGGGTTTACCCTTACAGGGTTTAAGATAAAATATTACAGAAACACCCCTATAAATAAAATATTCCAAAAATACGCATGTGGTTTAAAACTGAAATAAAATAAACTACATTAAAGAAAATAATTAAAATAATAATGTTATTGCATGCATAACATTACACCCCCTGAAAGAAAGAGCTCGTCCTCAAGCTCGAAGGTAGGGTCTGCTCGCCCGTGCTGATGTCTCCATCTGTTCTCAAGTATCAACCGCGGTATCTGTGTCAGCCCGTTAGACAAAAAAACTGGAGCATCCAACCAGAGAAGCATTTTTTTTATGGTCGAATGTAGGAATGTGTGCCGAACGTCGTTACATCTCACCAAATAGCATCTCTGCCCTCCTTCAGTCCAAGACTGGTGTGAAACATCTCCTCACGGCGGCCTCCCATTGGCAAGGTTGCACTGCCTACACTTTGCCAGCATGGCAGCAACAATGTCATAACCAGCCCCCTGGGATTGAGAAGACTCAGCAGCACTGACCCCCTTCATTTGCTACCCCTTGAAAATCTCAGAGGCCTGAAACCATCATGGACAAGAGGATTAGCATAGTGACATTGTATGGTTGGTGGAACTAAACAGGCAGGTAACTGAACAACACTAGGAAGCCCACTGCATGGTTTTTCCTCATCACCATCATAAGTAGAAAACCCATCTTTGTATGAATCCAACCAACTGTTTTTTCTCAAAAGTCCAGACAACAACCGACAAGCTGAGAAGGAATGTCCATCTTGAGTAGCATGCCAACAGCCTCCATTGTTTAGCTTGCATCGTCTAGGCCCACTCGCTACACAATGGCTATAACCATCCCCCTTGAACTGCACGCCTTCTATCAAGGGACACTTACAGACTCTACCACGGAATATGTCCTTGCAAGCTGTTATATTCACAATTTTATCTCGCCAACAACCCCCATTGTTGCTCAAGCATTTATTTGTCTCAATATCATCACTCAAACAAACAACAGGTTCAATAGTTTCCTCAAAACTAGCACAAATAGCCTTCAGTACAACACCTTTCTCTAACTTCCCTCGATACTGTCGCTTATTAACAACAAGTGTAGGCAGTATGGTAACAACTCCTCTGGATCCCTTACCAACTGGAGCATCTTGCTCTGTTTTTAGCACAGGATTGTCAGCATCAGCATTTGGGATGCCAATGCACTCCTCAATTTTCTTATTGTCAAGTCCACAAGATTTGAAAACTGTATCTGCATATTCCTTGTTGTCCTTCACAAGTTGCATCATCCTCTCATTAACAGTACTAAGCAGGGGACTCACCTTTGACGTTTCCAATCCAGACCATGAGCAGAAAAAATACACTTTGCCAATCATAGAGTGATCAACATCTGCACCTGCTAATGTAAGACTTCCTGCAAGTGGTTCAAGTGCCACCCCCAAAGCATAAGCACTAGAATCAGCACTACTGGAATCATACTTACCTTTTCCAGCACGCTGGGTTAGTGCCTTGATTGCATGCAAATAGCCATCTGCACCCAAGAAGTACCTCGGCTGGGCTGGCTAGCAGCAGTGTAAGCTGGACTACCACAACAGCCTTGGTTGCTTGGCTGGCAGGCAGCGGTGTATGCTGGACTGCCACATCAGCCTTGTTTGCTAGGCTGGCTGGAAGCTCTGGTGGAAGCACTGGTTGCTACAGTGCCACAGCAGCGGCACAAAATAATTGGTGGAAGAACCCAAGTGCCTCAAGATATCCCTGAATCCAGTGTCCCAACATGATTGCTGTCCAGCACATTAATGTCCGCTGTGCAACCAAAGAAGCAGCAGTAGAATCCTCTTGAAGCCCTCCAACAGCTTCAGAATGTTGGTCAAGCTATCTTCATTTGCAAATACACTGGTAGCAGTACTGTCAGATTCCACCCTCACATCGTCAACAAGTGCAAAAGGCTTATACTCACTGCTTTCCACACTGTCTTTTTGAAATTTGGCCTCTGAACCAATCCCATAAACAGAGACAGCAGGCCCATCAGTAGTTTCAGCACTAATAACAGAATCATTCAGCACTAATTCACCTTTCCCAGCATTCCCATAAGTAGTTTCAGCAGTCAACCTTTTATATTTTGATGTTGTCTTGGCACCCGGTTTGGTGCTGGAACCATGTCCCCCCATTTCTGCAACTAAAGTGAGACCATCTGCAGGACATCCATGAAAACAGCGTCCCAAAATCATTACATTCCAGGACACGACATTCAGATCTCTCCAACGCAATCCAGAAATTCCAATAGAAAGTCCAGTAAAGGCATACGGTGCAAACTCATATATACCTCGGTAAAGAAAAAAACTAGGAAAGATCTCCATTACTAAAACCCAGTCACTTGAGAAACTTGTATCTTCAGGAAAAAAGTGAAAGAGAGAGCCTCTCAAGAGTCCTGATCCCAAGACCCACACAAAGCCAATAACTGAAGCAGATGTTACATTTGAGAAAAAAATTACAGACAAAAACCCAAGTGCAATCTGCAATTTTTTATGAATGGAGAAAAACACAAACTGGATGTTGTAGTCCTTCAAAGTGAAAATATTCAACCTGATTAAGTTTTCATAAGTAGCAACGTATATGAAACACTCCAAAGGACTGCCGAGAAAGTCTCCAGTTATAAGAACCTTACTTCGTTCATCACTATAAGCCCCTTCAACACAACTTTTAGGAGCATGCACAACATAAATATCCTATGGGGGATTTGCCACAATTGCTTCATTATGAAAACCACAAATGATGGAACCCAAAAAATTAAGCCCCACTTTTTCAATTTGACAACGAACATACCCACAGGTAATGTGCGCATCAACAGAACAACAAATCACTCGAATAAATTTCTTTAGCCTTCCTGGAATTCTCAAAAAATTTACATCTCGGAATTCATACACACAAGCCCGAATTCCATCAATTGGGTACTATTCCTCTGCTTCACAGAACAGAGAACATCCTGGCCAAAAATTCGAGTAGTGTCGCTGCTGCTCAGCACCTTGGAGCCTCTTCACCCCAAAGAAAAAAATCTTTTAGACATAAAATTGAATGTCGTTTCAGAAGCTTACCCCAAAATATGTGGAAGTGGGGACAGCGGAAACATTTCCTTGTCGGACCAGTCGCAGGAAAATTTTCCTTCTCCGGTTCGGGATTGAGTGTTGCTTGCTGTGAGCCTCGTTGGTGTGATTTCGGAATTTCTAGGTCCCCTTTCCCTGCTCGGGATTTTTACGCATGACGTCCCTGCTCGGAGATCTCCATTGTCCCCAATCTCGAATTTGAGGTCGCACCCAAATCGTGCAGTGCCACCGATGTTTTGGCAGAAAACCCTTTTGTTTTCCCCAACACTTGGTCCCCGATTGCGGCTTTGGCTTTCCTTGGGCAGAAATATTGAAATTTTCTGAAGCTTGGCATTGTTGCCCGTCTGAGACAGCGTCTGCTGTCTTTCATTCTGTTAAATTTTTCGTGCTCGGAGATTTTAGGTCGTATGACCTTCTTTTATGTGGCAATGAGTTTCTCCATGGCATAACATTCAAGGAAAGATTCATACCATGCAGAAGATTTATACCATGCACGTATTTCTCCCATTTGTTTGCATACTTTTTCCAATGAATACCTCGTGCATAACAATCCATTCTTCTTGGGATATAGACCGACCTGTTAGGAGCGGAAGGCATATGTACTTAACCCAGGACCATAACAATAAACCCACCGTCACAAGCCAACGACCACGACAACTTAACACATAGCGACGAGGGGCGCTGTTACATTATCACAATATGACCTGCGTCCGAGGTTTGAGATCACCCACGCCTGTTGGGAGTCGAACTCGCGAGGTAGCGCTAGCTCTGATACCAGTTGGTATGGTCCCGGATCTGACACAGGGATTCACAGGGAAGAAGAAGAAAAGAAAAAGATCAAGCCAAAGGGAGGCTTGAAAACCCTAGGTTCATTAAGGAGAACTCACACCCCTGAGTTCGTTGAGGAGAACTCAAAACCCTCGAACTCGTTAAGGAGAGCTCCAAGCCTGTTTAACCTAAAAATCAATGCTTACCTTTCTCATTACTCTTAACCCTTAAATAGGGTTCACCCTTATAGGGTTTAATATAAAATATTACAAAATACCCCTATAAATAAAATATTCCAAAAATACCCCTGTGGATTAAAACTGAAATAGAATAAAGTAAATTAAATAAAATAATTAAAACAATAATGTTATTGCATGCATAAAATTATTATCCATAGGAGTTCACTAATAGTGTGTGCCATGGCTATATATTTTGCTTCTACTCTAGACCGTGCTGCTAAATTTTGCTTCTTGCTTTTTCATGTAACCAAATTCCCTCCATCCTAGAAAATCCCCAAGTAGATTTTCTCTCATCCGGGGATCCATCCCAGTCTGCATCTGAGAATCTTTCGATGTTGAAGTGACCATGGTTTTTATAGAGAAGCCCTCTTCCTAGAGCTCCTTTCAGATATCGTAGTATCCTTTCAAGTGCTTGTCAATGACTAAGTTGTGGCTTGTGCATGTATTGACTTACCACACTTACTGCATATGATATATCCGGCCTTCTTACACACAGGTAAATAAGTCTTCTCACTAGTCTTTGATATTTCCCAATATTTATATCTTCTCCAATGCCTCCACATAATTTTGTATTTGAGTTTATAGGAGTGTTTGTTGGTTTGCATCCCATCATTCCTGTGTCCTCTAGTAGATCAAGGGAATATTTCCTTTGGGATAGCACAATCCCATGTCTGTATTGTAATAATTCAATGCCCAAAAAATATTTGAGTAGTCTCAGGTCCTTTGTCTTGAATTCAGCACATATTTTTTCCTTTGTTTTCTAGATGCCCTCGGAATCACTACCAGTTAAGATGATATCATCAACATATACAACCAGAATTACCTTACCTCTCGGTGTGTTTTCAATAAATACTGAATGATTTCCTGAGCATCTATAAAAGCTGGCCCATATGAGGGCTTGACTAAATTTCTCAAACCATGCCCAAGGGGACTGATTGAGACCATACAAAGAATTTTTTAGTTGACATACCGACTCCCCCTCAACCACATACCCAGGTGGTTGTTGCATATACATTTCTTCTTTAATATCCCCATTTAGAAATGCATTTTTCACATCAAGTTGTTATATCAGCCATGATGAATTGGCCGCCCAAGATAATAATATACGTACCAAGCTCTTTTTTGCCACTGGAGAGAAGGTCTATTCTTAATCAATTCCATAACATTGAGTATAACCTTTAGCAACCAGTCAAGCTTTCAGTTGTGCTATTGACCCATCCAGATTATGTTTAACAGTATAAACCCACTTGCAACCAATGAGTTTTTTACCTATTAGAAGAGGAACCAATGACCATGTCTGATTGTCATTAAGTGCTTTCATTTATTCATCCATTGCTGCCTTCCACCCTGGATGTTGTAGAGCCTCCTGATAGGACTGTGGAACAAATATGGAGGAAATGGAAGAAAAAAACTGACAACATAGTGGTGAGAGGCGATGATGAGACACAAAATTTGAAATGGGTTGAGAAGTAGAAGGTATAGTGCATGATCTAGGTTCTTTCCTTACAGCAATAGGACGAGTATGATATTGAGGGCCAAAAATAACTGGGGAGGAAGGACTTACCTCTGTGGGATCTGTTAACTTGGCAGGTGTGGTGTCGACCACTTGCTATGGGGGTTGAATAATCTCTGTATCACGGGGCACAATCGGTCGAGGGAACTTGGTACTGAGAACAGACCAGGAGGAGCACTATCAGAATAAAATGAGGAGTCTTCAAAAAATGTTACATCTTGGGACACAAATAAATGTTGAATAGTGGTACTATAACAAACATAACCCTTTTGTATGCGAGAGTATCCCAAGAAGATACACTTGATAGATTTAGGATCAAGTTTGTTGTGTCTAGAAAATGAATTATGAACAAAGAATTGACATCCAAAGACTTTCAAAGGTAGTGAAAACGGATCATCATTTGGTAATAATCTAGAGTAAGGAGATTTATTACTAAGAATGGAAGAAGGTAGATGATTTATAAGAAAGCAAGCTGTAAGGACTGCATGAGGCCAATAAAAGTAGGGAACTTTCATGGCATATAATAAACCTCGAGCTACCTCAATGAATATGACAATTTTTCCTTTCCACTACACCATTTTCTTGACAAAAAGAGTCAAGGTCTTTGGAAACATATTCTTTCGCATTATCAAACTAGAGTATTTTTATTTTTTGACCAAACTGTGTGAGTACCATAGCATGAAATTACCTAAAAATAAAAGGTATCTCAGAACGCTTCTTAAAGACAAACAACCAAGTTGTGCGAGTGAAATCATCAATAAATGTAATAAAATATTTTGCTAGATAAATGTTTGAGATACTCAAGGGCCCCCAGACATCAGTATGAATTAAAGAAAATGGAGTAACATTTTTGACTTCTGGACGAGGAGAGCATGTACTCCTTTGATGTTTACTCAATTGACAAACCTCACAATGAAATTCCTACCTTACTTTAAGAGAAGGAAACATATAATGAAGAGACTGTGCAGATGGATGTCCCAACTGATTGTGCCATAACCTTGTCTCATTTTCAGTAGAGGAAACCATATTCATTTTTGGCATATCTAGGTAGTAAAGCCCCCCTTGTTCATGGCCTCCACCAATCACCTGCTTCGTTATAAGATCTTAAAATACACAGGAAGTGGGTGAGAAGGTAATAGAGCAATTAAAACATTTTGTCAACTGACTAATAGATAATAGGTTCAAAGGGAAAGTAGGAACGAAAAGAATATCAGTGAGCAGAAGTGATGGTATGATAGAAGTGGATCCTTTCCCTTGGACTTTGGTTTCAGAACCGTTAGCTATGGCAACAAACTTGTGTGAAAGACACGAAGATAGAGAATGTAATAATTTTTTGTTACTTGTAAGATGCTCAGAGGCTCTTAAGTCACTTATCCAGGATGAAGATGAGGCAGATAGCATACCTAAGAAGTAGTGGCAACATTAGTTGCAGAGGAACTAGGAGAAGAACCCAACATTGTCTTCATTTTCTGAAATAGCTCATACTCTTCATCAGTAAAAATTTTCTGTGCTGCTGATTTTGTGGGTTCTTCTTCTTTTGCATCACTTATAAAGGCTTGATTAGCCTTTGTCAATTCTAACTGTCCATTGGCTTTATAGCATATTTCTTTATAATGACCATATTGTTCACAGTAACTGCAGGCCTTGTAATCCTTGTAATAGCGTTGATCTATAGTGTGGTCAAATTTCTTGCAATGACTACATTTTTTCCCATATGCTTCGCCGACACCAGTCCTTCCACATCTTCCTCGGCCTCCTCTATAACATCTGCCTCGGCCTCAGCCATGGTTAGATGATGTTCCTCTATGATCTGAATACATAGCGGATGATACATCAGCAGTGGAGGAAGAAGTGTTTGGAATACGGAGTAGTGTTGCACAAACATCATCAAACTTGGGGACAACAGAAGCACTTAGAAGTTGTCTCTTGGAAATTTCAAGATGGGGTTTAATATTTTCAAGGCAAATAGCAATAATTAAGGCATCCTTTTGCTTGTCTTGGATAGAAATATCTGTGGTTGAAGGCTAAGCTAAGTTCCACTCTTGAAGATGCCATACCACAAATTTTCCTGGTAAGAATTTTCATCAATAAAAAGTGTTTCAAAGAAACATGAGGCACTAATGGTCCCTTAAAATGTATTTTGACTTTAAATATTTTTCAATGGTTTCTTGAAGAAATGAAATAAAAAGTTCTTATTGTTGTAGAATGTAAATTTTTTCAGAAAAAAATTGCCTTACCACAAAATTTTTCGATTAAGAATTTTCAACAAGAAATTTATTTCTAGTAAACATTAAACACTAATGGTCCTCAAATTTTTATTTTTTTGAGAAATACTTTTCCATCATTTTTCAGAAAAAATGCACTCACAAGTCCTTGTAGTTTGAGAAAGTAATTTGTTTTTGCAAAAAATTGCCTTACCAAAAAAAATTCCTTGTAAGAATTTTAAGCTAGAAAAGTGTTTCTAGGAAACAAACAACACTAATGGTCTTTGGAGACATATTTTTATTGAAATTAATTTTCCTGTGTTTCCTAAAAAATGATCTAACAAGGCGTTATAGTTATTGAAAATAATTTGTTTAAGAAAAAAAATTGTACCACAAAATTTTCCATAAAGAATTTTCTTTTAGAGAAGGGTTTCCAGAAATATGAGGCACTAATGGTCCCTTGAGACATACTTTTCTAAATATACTTTTCCAATGTTTCCTAAAAAAAAAAAGCACTAACATGGCCTTATTGTATTAGAAAGTAAGTTGTTTAAAAAAAAACTGCCTTACCTTGAAATTTCTTGATAAGAATTTTCAGTTAGAAAAACGTTTCCTAGAAACATGAGACACTAATGGTCCATGGAGACATATTTTTACCAGATATACTTTTCCAACACTTTGTGTAAAAACATGCACTAACAAGGCCATATTGTTGTAGAATGCACTTTTTTTCAACAAAAAATGCCTTACCAAAAATTTTTTCTAGTAAGAATTTTCTACTAGAAATTTTTTTCGAAGAAATATGTGGCAATAATGGTCCCCACAAATGGATTTTAATTAGAAATAGTTTTTCAACGTTTCTTGAAAAAATGCACAAACAAGACATTATAGTTGTGGAAAGTATTTTTTTTCAACTGAAGTTGCCTTATAAAATTTTCATGGTAAGTGTTGAATTTAGGATCCCTTGATTAGAACCTTGAACAAAGAAGAGTGTGAGAGGAGAAGAGAAGAAGAAGAGAAGAGAGGGAAAGAGAGTGCTCGGCTAGAAAAGAAAAGAGAGAAAGAGAAAGAAGAGAAGAGCCTTTAGGCTTTCAAAGGAACTTGGACTAATTGAGAGGAGGAGAGGACTTGATTGAAAGACGTCAACCAAGATCCCTATTTATAATTTTTTGATTACATATTTAGGGAAATTCCTCAATCAATTAGGACCCCTAATATCCTTAATAACATCAATCATGTTTAATCAAATTACATCAATCAATGAAGATAAATAAATCAAGTACTAGTCCCAATATTTTCAGCTCATGTTGGTAAGGATACCAGCTCGAGGTATTTTTTTGGGTCCCACTTTATCTTCAAATCTTCCAACTCATTCCAGCTCATGTGATGATTTCTCTTGACTCACATCTTCATGGTGGGTCCCACATTGTAACACTCCCCCTCAAGCTGGGGGTGAGAAAACATTGTAGATGCCCAACTTGTTGTAGATGGTGGACAAAATTTAATGAGTGAGTGGTTTGGTGAGGATGTCTGCAACTTGGCTTTGCGACAATATATGCTTGAGAGATAAGATGCATGTTTGGAATTTTTCTCGTATGAAGAGGAAATTTGCTGCAATATGCTTTCTTCTCTCATGGAAGACTGGATTCGATGTGATATGCAATGCTACCTGATTATCGCAATATAAATTGATAGGAGCTTCTTTGTAGAATCCTAGTTTAGTGAGAAGAGAGCTGATCCATAGGAATTCACCAATTGTGTGTGCCATGGATCTGCATTCTGCTTCTGCACTAGACCGTGCAACTACATATTGTTTCTTGCTTCTCCATGTAACCAAGTTCCCTCCAACCATCATACAATATCTCGAAGTAGATTTTTTGTCATCCAGGATCTGGTCCAGTCTGCATTTGAGAATCCTTCGATATTGAAGTGACCATGACTTTTATACAAAAACCCTCTTCTTTGAGCTCCATTCAGATATCACAATATCCTTTCTAGTGCTTGCCAATGACTGAGTTGTGGTTTGTGCATATATTGACGTACCACACTTACTGCATATGAAATATCTGGCCTTGTTACGTAAAGGTAAATAAGTTTTCCTACTAACCTTTGATATTTTCCAATATCTACCTCTTCTCCACTACTTGCAGATAATTTTATATTTGAGTCCATAGGAGTTTCTGCTGGTCTGCATCCCATCATTTCTGTCTCCTCCAGTAGGTCAAGGACATATTTCCTTTGGGATAGTACAATTCTATGTATGGATTGTAGTACTTCATTCCCTAGAAAATATTTGAGTATTCAAAAATCCTTTGTCTTGAATTCAGAACATATCCTTTCTTTTATTTTTTGGATGCCCTCGGGATCACTACCGGTTATAATAATATCATCAACATATACTACCAGAATTACCTTGCCTTTAGGTGTGTCTTTAATTAATACTGAGTGATCTCCATAGCATCTGTGAAATCCAGCCCATATAAGGGCTTGGCTAAAATTTTGAAACCATGGACGAGGAGACTATTTTAGACCATATAGATATTTTTTTAGTCGATATACTGAATCCCCCTCAATCAAATACCCAAGTGGTTGCTGCATATAAATTTCTTCTTTGATGTCCCCATTCAGAAAGGCATTTTTCACATCAAGTTGATATATCTGCCAAAAAGAATTAGCTGCCAAAGATAATAACACACGTACAAAGTGCATTTTTGCCACTGGAGAGAAGGTTTCCTCATAATCAATACCATAGCATTGTGTATAACCTTTAGCAAGTAAATGTCTTTGGAGATGTATTTTTATTGAATATCATTTTCCTACTTTTATTGATAAAATGCTCTAACAAGGTATTATAGTTGTTGAAAATAATTTGTTTCAGCAAAAATTGCCATACCATAAATTTTCTCTTTAAAACACTTTTCAGGAAAATTGAGGGACTAATGGTCCCTTGAGACGCATTTTTCCTAGAACCTAACCTTTTTTTTTACGGCGAACAGTGGCAAGTCGTGGCCGAGATTTAGAATGAGGCTTCTCGATGACTTTGGATTTCCAGGCTAGGAGAATTTAGGTCGACTCACTTTGGGACGGGCACAATTATTTGCCGCGATAGAGGTTGCACCTTCTTCTTCCAGAACGATGACCTTCCCCTCTGAATCTTTACCAAGAGATGTCTCGATTTTTTCCAATCTCAAGTCTTCCACCCTTTGATCTGGGGGCGGATGCCTTTCCTCGAACATCATTTTGACCATACTAGTTAGTCTTTCAAACTGTTGTTGGATATTTGCAAACCTCTCCTTATTTCTGGCTTGCACCCTTTCAGACCATTCTCTCTGCTATTCTATGCTGCATGAATCCCCCTGCTCTGATACTAAGTTGTTACAGTCCCGAATCTCACACGGCGATTCATGGGGGGACGGGGGGGATGAAGGAAGATTAGCCGAAGGGAAGATTGAGACCCTAGGTTTGTTGAGAAGAACCCACACCCCTGAGCTCGTTTAGGAGAACTCAAAACCTTTGTTTAACCTAAATTCAAGATTTTTTTTCCTATTCCACTTTCCCCCTTTAAGTAGGGTTGACGCCAACTAGAGTTCAAAGGAATAATTACAATAATTCCCCTACGACATACTAACTCAACAATTGAAATAAAATGAAGGAAAAACACAATGAAAGAAAATCAATTAGTTGAATAACTAAAAGACTCAACCATGAAACCTCTGAATGACTCGGTCTGCTATATTGAGTCCATAATAGTTTCCTAAAAAAAATCACTAATAAGGCCTTATTGTATTAGAAAGTAATTTGTTTAAGCAAAAATTGCCTTACCTCAAAATTTCTTGATAAGGATTTTTAGGTAGAAAAGTATTTTATGGAAATATAAGGCACTAATGTGGAGGCATATTTTTACTCAAAATACTTTTCCTACGTTTCCTGAAAAAATGCTCTAGCATGGCTATATAGTTGTACAAATTAATTTGTTTCAACAAAACTTGCCTTAAAAAATTTTCATTCTAAGTATTTTCAACTAGAAAAATGTTTCTTAGAAATATGAAGCTACAATGGTCCCTATAGTCGTATTTTTACAAGAAATACTTTTGGAATGTTTCTTGAAAAAATGCACTTACAAGGCTTTATTGTTGAAGAGTGCAAACTTTTTCACAAAAAAGTTGTCTTTCCACAAAATTTTCCAGATAAGAATTTTCAGCGAGAAAAGCCTTTGGACGGAGAAGTTAGTAAAGATCCTTGGAGACGAATTTGTTACAAGAAATACTTTTCTAACATTTCCATAAAAAATGCACTAACAGGGCCTTATATTTTTAGAAAGTAATTTGGTTCACAAAGATTACCTTACCAAAACAATATGCTGGTAAGACTTTCAATCTAGAAAAGTGTTTCCTTGAAACATACCCTAGAGATGTATTTTTACTCAAAATAATGTTCCTAAGATTCCTAAAAAAGGCTCTAACTAGGCCATATAGTTGTACAAATTAATTTGTTTCTGCAAAAAAATCATACCACAAAATTTTCCTATAAGAATTTTCAGCTAGAAAAGTGTTTACAGGAAATATGAGGCTTGGAGATTTATTATTCCGTGAAACACTTTTCCAATGTTTCCTGAAAAATTGCTCTAACAAGGCCTTATTTTTGTAGAAAGTAATTTGTTTTACAAAAATTGCCTTACAGAAAATTTCTTGGTAAGAATAATCAATTAGAAAAGTGTTTCGGGGAAAAATGAGGTACTTATGATCTTTAGAGACGTATTTTTACAAGAAACAGTTTTCCATTGTTTCATAAAAAAATGTACTCAAAGACCTAACAATTGTAGAATGTAATTTGTTTTAGCTAAAATTGCCTTACCACCAAATTTTTCTGGTAATATTTTTTCTCAAGAAAATTGTTTCCAAGAAACATGAGGGAGTAATGGTCCCTAGAGAAGTATTTTTAGTAGAAATAGTTTTCAAATATTTCCATAAAAAATGCACTTACAAGGCCTTAGAGTTTTTGAAAGTCATAGTTTTCTTACGTTTCTTGAAAATATTCTCTAGCAAAACCTTATATTTGTATAAATTAATTTGCTTCTACTGAAATTGCCATACCAAAAAGTTTTCCTTGTAAGAATTTTCATTTAGAAAAGTGTTTCCAGGAAATATGACGCAATAATGGTCCTTGAACACATTTTTTTCTTGAAATACTTTTACAACATTTCCTGAATAATTGCACTAACAGGGCCTTATTGTTGTACAAAGTAATTTGTTCTAGCAAAAATTGTCTTACCTCAAAATTTCCTAGTAAGAATATTCAACTAGAAAAATTCTTCTAGGAAAAATGAGGCACTAAAGGTCACTAGATGTTTCCTATGTTTCGTAAAAACAAGCTCTAACAAAGCCTTATAGTTGTACAAATTAATATATTTTTGCAAAAAATGCCTTACCAAAAAAAATTTCTTATAAGAATTTTTGGCAAAAAAAAAAAATGTTTCCAGGAAATATGAGGCAGTAATGGTCCTTGGAGACGTATTTTTCCTAGAAATACTATTCCAACATTTCCTGAAAATTGCACTAATATGGCCTTATTGTTGTAGAATGTAATTTGTTTTTGAAAAAAATTGCCTTAAAAGAAAATTTCCTAGTAAGAATAGTCAACTAGAAAAGTCTTTCTAGGAAAAATGAAGCACTAATAGTCCTTGGAGAAGTATTTTTACTAGAAATACTTCCAACGTTTCAAAAGAATGCACTAACAAGGCCTAATTGTTGTAAAATGTAATTTTTTTTAGCTAAAATTGCCTTACCCCAAATATTTCCTTGTATGAATATTTAGCAAGAAAAGTGTTTATAGGAAACATTAGGCACTAATGGTCCTTGGAGATGTACTTTTACTAGTAATACTTTTCCAACATTTTCTAAAATAGTGCACTAACTAGGCCTTACATTTCCTAAAACCATAAAAATTGCCATACCATAAAAAAATTTTAAGCAAAAATTGCCTTACCATAAAAATTTCTAGTAAGAATTTCAAGAAAGAAAAGTATTTCTAGCAAACAATCAGCACTACTGGTCTTTGGAGATGTATTTTTATTAAATATCATTTTCCTACTTTTCCAAAAAAAAGCCCTTACAAGGCGTTATAGTTTTTGAAAATAATTTGTTTCAACAAAAATTGTCATACCACAAATTTTTCCTTTAAGAATTTTTAGCTTGAAAAATGTTTCTAGGAAACGTGACGCACAAATGGTCTCTTGAGACATATTTTTCCTAAAATTACTTTTCCAATGCTTCCTAAAGAAAAGCACTAACAAGGCCATATTGTATTAGAAGGTAATTTGTTTCAATTAAAACTGCCTCACCTCAAAACTTCATGGTAAGAATTTTTAGCTAGAGTAGTGTTTCCTGAAAAACATGAAGCACTAATGGTCCCTGGAGACATATTTTGCCAAGAAATACTTTTCAAAATTTTCTTTTAAAAAAACCACTAACATGATCTTATTGTTGTAGAATGTAATTTGTTTAAGCAAAACATGCCATACCAAAAAAAATTACTGGAAGAATTTTCATCTAGAAATTTGTTTCATGGAAACATAAGACAATAATGATCCCTAAAAATGTATTTTTTTATAGAAATACATTTCCAACGTTTCTTGAAAAATTGTACTTATGAGGCCTTAATGTTGTAAAATGTAAATTATTTCACAAAAAAATGCCATTACCTCATAATTATCCATGTAAAAATTTTCAGCGAGAAAAATGTTTGTAGGATAAATGAGGCAATAAAGGTTCGTGGAGATGAATTTCTTACTAGAAATACTTTTCAACATTTCCTGAAAAAAAATGCACTAACAAGGCCTTATTGTTTTAGAAAGTTATTTGGTTCAACAAAAATTACCTTACACAAATATTTCCCTGGTAAGAATTTCAAGCTAGAAAAGTGTTTCCTGAGCACTAATGGTCTCCGTAGAAGTTTTTTTGCTCATAATACTTTTCCTATGTTTCCTAAAAATATGCGCTAAAAAGGCCTTACAGTTGTACAAATTAATTTGTTTTAGCAAAAGTTGCCTTAGCGAAAAAATTTCCTTATAAGAATTCTCATCTAGAAAAGTGTTTCCATAAAATATGAGGCAATAATGGTCCTTGATTACATATTTTTCCTAGAAATACTTTTTCCATAATTCTTAAAAAACTTCACTAACAAGGCTTAGTTGTTGTAGAAAATAATTTATTTTAGCAAATTTGGTAAGAATATTACACTATAAAAGTGTTTCCAGGAAAAATTAAGCACTAATGGTTCCTTGAAACATATTTTTACTAAAAATATTTTTCCAATGTTTCATAAATAATGCACTTACAAGGCCTAATTATTGTAGAATGTACTTTGTTTCAACAAATATTGACTTACCACAAAATTTTCGTAAGTAAGAATTTTCTGCTAGAAACATGTTTCTAGGAAACATGATGCACAAAGCATGTAGACGTATTTTTACTAGAAATAATTTTCCAACATTTCCTTTAAAAATGCACTAACAAGGCCTTATTGTTATTTAAATTAATTTATTTCAACAAAAATTATCATACTATAATAATTTTCAGGTAAGAATTTCAAGCTAGAGATGTGTTTCAAAGAAACAAGTGACACTAATGGTCTTTGGAGACATGTTTTTAATGAAAATATTTTTCATTCGTTTCCTGAAAAGTGCTCTAAAAAGGCATAATAGTTGTAGAAAATAATTTGTTTCAGGAAAAATTGTTACACCACAAAATTTTCCTTTAAAAATGTTATGTTAGAAAAATGTTTCTTGGACACATGAGGCACTAATCCTCTCCATAGATGTAATTTTCCTAGATATATTTTTCCAAAGCTTCTTGAAAAAAAGCACTAACATGGGGACATATTTTTCCTAGATATATTTTTCTAATGTTTATTGAAAAAAAGCACTAACATGGAAACATGGGGCACTAATGATTCATGGAGACATATTTCGATAAGAAATATTTTCCAATGTTTTCTTAAAAAAATGAACTAACATGACCTTATTGTTGTAGAATGTAATTTGTTTCAGCAAAAATTACCTTATAGCAAAATTTTCCTCGTAAGAATTTTTAGCTAGAAATCCAGGAAACATAAGGCAATATTGGTCCTCGCTAAAGAATTTTTACTGGAAATATTTTCCATTTTTTCAATAAAAAATGCATTAACAAGGTCTTATAGTTGTAGAAAGTAATTTATTTCAATAAAAGTTGCCTTACAAAATTTTCATGGTAAGGATTTTTAGCTAGAAAAGTGTTTCCTAGAAATAGGATGTTGCAATGGTCCCAGCAGATGTACTTTTACTAGAAATATTTTTCAACGTTTCTTGAAAAAATGCACTTACAAGGCCTTGTTGTTGTAGAATGTAAATTGTTTTCGCAAAACTTGCCTTACCACAAAATTTTCCTATTAATTTTTTTTTGTGAGAAAGGTGTTTCTAGGAAACAGGAAGTAGTAATGGTCCCTGGAGACAAATTTTTTAGGGGAAATACTTTTCTAATGTTTCCTGAAAAAAATGCAATAATAGGGCCTTATAGTTTTAGATCTTAATTTGGTTTAGTAAAAATTACCTTACCCAAAAATTTTCCATGAAAGAATTTCAATCTAGAAAAATGTTTCCTTGAAACATAAGGCATTAATGGTCTCTGTAGATGTATTTTTACTCAAAATGCGTTTCTAACATTTCTTGGCCTTATAGTTGTACAAATTAATTTGTTTCTACAAAAATTGACTTAGCGAAAAAATTTCCTTGCAAGAATTTTCAACTAGAAAAGTGATTCTGGGAAACATGAGGCTATAATGGTCATTGGAGACATATTCTTCCTAGAAATATTTTTCCAATATTTCTTGAAATTTTGCACTAACAAGGCCTTATTATTGTAGAAAGTAATTTGTTTTAGAAAAAATTGTCTTAGTTCAAAAATTTCTGTTAAGAATATTCAACTAGAAAAGTGTTTCCAAGAAATATTAGGCACTAATGGTTCCCTGAGAAGTATTTTTCCAATAAATATTTTTCAATGTTTCCTAAAAAAATGCAAAAACAAGGCCTTTCAACGAAAATTGCTTTACCAAAAATTTTCTTGGTAAAAATATTCAACAAGAGAAGTGTTTCCAAGAAAAATGAGGCACAAATGTCCTTGAGACATATTTTTTCAAGGAACACTTTTCCAACATTTCATTAAAAATGCACTAAGAAGGCCTAATTGTTGTAGAATGTAATTTGTTTCAACTAAAATTTCCCTACCACAAAAAATTTCAATTAATAATTTTTAACAAGAAAAGTGTTTTTAGGAAACAAGAGGCACTAATGGTCCCTTTAGACCTATTTTTATTAGAAATATTTTTTCAACGTTTCCAAAAATGGGCACTAACAAGGCGTAATAGTTTTTAAAAGTAATTTGTTTCTGCAAAAAGTGTCTTATCATTAAATTTTTCTAGAAAGAATTTCAAGCAAGAAAAGTGTATCCTGGAAACAATCGACACTAATGGTCTTTGGAGAGGTATTTTTATTGAAAATCATTTTTCGACGTTTCTTGAAAAATGCTCTAACAAGGCATATAGTTTTTGAAAATAATTTGTTTTCGGCAAAAATTGCCATACCACAAATTTTCCCTTTAGGAATTTTCAGCTAGAAAAGTGTTTTGTAGAAACATCAGGTACTAATTGTCCCTTGAGACATATTTTTCCTATAAATACTTTTCCAACATTTCCTGAAGAAAAAAAAAGAACTAACAAGTTCTTATTGTATTAGAAATAAATTTGTTTCAACAAAAACTGCCTTACCTCAAAATGTCATGGTAAGAATTTTCATCTAGAAAAGTGTTTCTTGGAAACATGAGGCACTAATGGTCCCTAGAGACGTATTTTGACAAGAAATAATTTTTCATTGTTTTCTTAAAAAATGCACTAACATGACATTATTGTTGTAGAATGTAATTTGTTTAAGAAAAAATTGCCTTACCACAAAATTTTCCTGGTAAAAATTTACAGCTAGAAATGTGTTTTCAGGAAACATGAGGCAATAATGGTCCCAGATGAAATATTTTTACTAGAAATATTTTCCAACGTTTCGAGAAAAAATGCACTGACAAGATGTAATAGTTGTAGAAAATAATTTGTTTCAACAAAAGTTGCCTTACAAAAATTTCATGCTCAGAATTTTTTGTTAGAAAAGTGTTTCCAAGAAATATGATGCTGCAATAGTCCCTAAATATGTATTTTTACTAGAAATACTTTTCAAACGTTTCTTGAAAAAAAGACACTTACAAGGCCTTATTATCGTAGAAAGTAAATTATTTAAGCAAAAATTGCCTTACCCCAAAAATTTTCTGGTTAGAATTTTCAGTAAGATAAGTGTTTCTAGAAAAGAGGAGGCAGTAATGGTCCCTAGAGATGAATTTTTGACGAGAAATACTTTTCCAACGTTTCTTGAAAAAAATGCACTAACAAGGCCTTATAGTGTTAGAAAGTAATTTGGTTCAATAAAAATTACCTTACCCAAAACTATGAATGGTCAGAATTTCAAGCTACAAAAGTGTTTATTGGAAACACGAGGCACTAATGGTGTCTGTAGAAGTATGTTTAGTCAAAATACTTTTTCTATATTTCCTAAACAAAATCCTCTAGCAATGCCTTATAGTTATACAAATTAATTTGTTTCAGCAAAAATTGTCTTACAAAAAAAAATTCATTGTAAGAATTTTCAGCTAGAAAAATGTTTCCAGGAAATACGAAGCAATAATGGTCCTTGGAGACATATTTTTCCTAAAAATTCTTTTTGAACGTTTCCATAAAAAAATGCAATAACATGGCCTTGTTGTTGTAGAAAGTAATTTGTTTTCACAAAAAAATGCCTTACCTCAAAATTTCATTGTAAGAAAATTCAACTAGAAAAGTGTTTCCAGGAAAAATGATGCATTGATAGTCCATGGATACATTTTTTTATTAGACATACTTTTCCAAATATTCATAAATAATGCACTAACAAGGCCTAATTGTTATAGAATGTAATTTATTTCAGTAACAATAACCTTACCCCAAATTTTCCAGGAAAGAATATTTTTCTAGAAAAATGTTTTTAGGAAACATGAAGCACTAATGGTACCTGAAAACGTATTTTAATTTAAAATAATTTTCCACCATATCCTGAAAAATGCATTAACATGGCCTAATAGTTTTTTAAAGTAATTTGTTTCAACAAAAATTGCATCACCCTAAAAAATTTCCAATTAAGAATTTCAATGCAGAAGAGTGTTTACAAGAAACAAGCAGCACTAATGGTCTTTGGAGATGTATTTTTATAGAAAATACTTTTCCTTCGTTTCCTAAAAAAAATGCTCTAATAATGCATTATAGTTGTCGAAAATAATTTGATTCACCAAAAATAGTCATTCCACAAAATTTTTCTTTAAGAATTTTTAGCTAGAAAAGTGTTCCCAGGAAATATGAGGTACTAATGGTCCTTTTAGACGTATTTTTCCAAGACATACTTTTCCAAATTTTCCTAAAAAATATACTAACAAGGCCTTATTGTTGTAGAATGTAATTTGTTTCAACAAAAATTGCCTTACCTCAAAATTTTCCAGGTAAATTTTTTAGCCCAAAATGTGTTTCCAAGAAACATGAGGCAATAATGGTCCCCGCAGATGTACTTTTAAATGAAATACTTTTCCGTAGTTTCCCCAAAAAATGCACTCACAAGTCCTTATTTTTGTAGGAAGAAATTATTTCAACGAAAGTTGCCTTAAAAAATTCTCATGGTAAGAAATTTTTAGCTAGAAAAGTGTTCCCAGGAAATATGAGGTTGTAATGGTCCCTACAGACCTATTTTTTACCAAAAATTCTTTTCCTAATTTTCTTAAAAAATGCAATAATATGCCTTATTGTTGTAGAATGTAATTTTTTTTTTCAGAAAAAATTGTCTTACCACAAAATTCTCCTTGTAAGAATTTTCAGCAAGAAAAGCGTTTCTAGGAAACAGGATACTACTAATGGCCAATGGAGACAAATTTTTTAATTCAAATACTTTTCCAACCTTTTTCCTAAAAAAATGCACTAACAAGGTATGATAGTTTTAGAAAGTAATTTGGTTCAGCAAAAAATACCTTTTCCAAAAAATTTTGTGGTAAGAATTTCATGCTAGAAAAGTGTTTCTAGAATATATAAGGCACAAATGGTGTCGTGACACATATTTTTACTCTAAATAATTTTCCTACATTTCCTGAAAAAATGCTCTAACAAGATCTTATAGGTGTAAAAATTAATTTGTTTATGCAAAAATTGCCTTACCACAAAATTTTCCTTGTATGAATTTTAAGCTGGAAAAGTGTTTCCTGGAATTATGAGGCAATAATGGTCCTTGGAGACGTATTTTCCTTATAAATATTTTTCAACATTTCCTGGAAAATTGCACCAACAAGACCTTATTCTTGTACACAGTAATTTTTTCCACCTAAAATTGCATTACGAGAAAATTTCCAGGACAATGTAATTTGTTTTGGAAAAATATCCTAATCACAAAATTTTTGGGTAAGATTTTTCACCTGGAAAAGAGTTGAGAGGTAACTTCAGGCAATAATGCTCCCATGAGACGCACTAGAAATACTTTTCCAACGTTTCTTTTAAAAATGCTCAAACAAGCCCTATTAGTGATAGAAAGTAATTTGTTTCAACAAAAGTTGCCTTACAATAAAATTTTTCTTATAAGAATGTTAAGCTAGAAAAGTGTTTCCAGGAAGCATGAGGTATTGATGGTCTATGGAGACATATTATTACTAATTTTTTTTTTTCCAAAGTTTCCTGAAAACAATGCTCAAAAGAAGCCTTATAGTTTAAGAATGTAATTTCTTTCAGCAAAAAATGGCTTACGTAAAAATTTTCGAGGAAAAAAAATCAAGCTAAATAAGTGTTTCCAAGAAACATGATGCAGTAACGGTCCCTTGAGATGAATTTTTACAAGAAATACTTTTCCAACATTTCTTGAAAAATACACTAACAAGGTCTTATAATAGTAGAAAGTACTTTGTTTTGGCCAAAATTGCCTTACAAAAATTTTTTCCTGTTAAGAATTTTCAGCATGAAAAGTGTTTCCAAAACACATGAGGCACTAATGGTCCTTAAAGACATATTTTTACAAGACATATTTTTCCAACGTTCGAAAAAAAGGCACTTACAATGTCTTATAGTTTTCGAAAGTAATTTGTTTTTGAAAAAAATGCCTTACCACAAAATTTTACATGTAAGAATTTCAAGCTAGAAAAATATTTCCAAGAAACATGAGGAACTAATGGTCTTTGAAGACGTATTTTTACTAGACATACTTTTCCAACGTTTCCTTAAAAATGCACTAACAAGGCCTTATTAATGTATAATGTAATTTGTTTAAGCAAAAACAATTTCTTGTGAGAATTTTCTGCTTGAAAAGTGTTTATAGGAAACTAGAGGCACTAATGGTCCCTAGAGACGTACTTTTACAAGAAATACTTTTCCAACGTTTCTTGAAAAATGGCACATATAAGACCTTCTGGTAGTAGAAAGTAATTTGTTTATGAAAATAAAACTTTACCAAAAAAATTTCCAGTTATGATTTTTCAGTAAGAAAAGTGTTTTCGGGTAACATGAAGCACTAATGGTACCTAGAGAGGTATTTTTAGTATAAATACTTTTCAAACGTTTCCTGAAAAAAATGCATTAATAAAACCTTATAGTTGTAGAAAGTAATTTGTTTTAATAGAAGTTGACTTACCACAAAATTTTCCAGGAAGAATTTTTTACATGAAAAGTGTTTCCAAGAAAAATGAGGCCCCAATGGTCCCTGGAGATGCATTTTTACTTAAAATACTTTTCTGACGTTTCCAGATAAAAGGCACTAATAAGACCATATTGTTGTAGAAAATAACTTCTTTTAGGATAAATTGCCTTGACAAAAAAAATTTCTAGTAAGAATCAGCTAGAAAAGTATTTGCAGTAAATAGGAGGATTTCATGGTCCCTAGAGACATATTTTTACTAGAAATACTTTTCAAAAGATTCTTGAAAAAAATACTAGCAAGGCCTTATTGTAGTAGAATGTAATTTCTTTCAACAAGAATTGTCTTGCTACAAAAATTTTCTTGTAAGAATTTTCTGCTATAAAAGAGTTTTCAGGTGACATGAGGCACTAATGGTCCCTGGAAATTCTTTTCACTACCACTAAATGAGATTCTCTCAGATTGGATTGAAATCTAGCACTTGGGCATATCGAGAATATTATATTCGGTTTACTAGCTGAAAGGTATAGTAGGGATACTATCATGCTTCTATAGAGTTTTTGATGCCCTACTAGAGTTGTCCTAGTCAATTTTTAAGGACGAACTCATGGGCGTGCTAATTGACTTAAAATTCTCAATGTTGAATCTCTTAAGCAATCCCTTAGTGTATTTAGACTGATTTATGAATGTGCCATTTTTGGTTTATGTTACATGAAGTACAAAGAAGAATGTGTACACCCATTAACTCATTTTTCATTACACTAGCAAATTCTTGACATTGAGAGGAGTTTTTAGAACCAAATATGCTATCATCCACATAAATTTGAACGATAATCAAATATTGATAATGGTTCTTTGTAAATAGTGTTTATCTACACTTACTGTCTTATAGCCATTATTTTCAAAGAATTCCCTTAATCATGAGCTCTACAAACTCAATTCAAACCACACAAAATTTTATGCAATTTGTATATATGGTTTGAAAATCCCAATATGTATTTGAGTAGTATGAGATTAAAGAATCTAACATCATACTCAAGGAATGAGATTGGTTGAGACTCAATAGAGAGTCTCACCGCTTTTAGCACGGTAATATCATTTACAAGTTTTTCACTTGGTCTAATTAAGATTAACTCATAGACCTACGTGCTTTGTGAGGATAAATTACATTTAAAATTGAGATCTTCATGACTCTAGAACGAGTGAAAATCAAAATCTAATTTAGCATAAATAGGCAAATTTTGAATTGTGATAAGTAAATTCAAAATATTGGTTAAGCTATTGTAGCCACTAAATGAGAATTGGTTATGTCTAGGTTTCTATACAATCTTAAGAATCAAATATATGAAAAAAACATACTATCAACTTTTCAAGAGAAAAATGATTCATAGCCACAAGATGAGATTTTCAAGATCTTGATAGAGATCCAAAAGAATAAGAACATTTATTCTATAGAGCTTAATATGCATCTACTCAAACAATATTTTTTAACTCACCCAGCTTATTAGTTCTTATGGTATGAGTAAGAGAAAATAAAAGTGCAAAGAGAGGTTGTTGGATTTAGGATCCCTTTTCCATAATTCCGAGCAAGAGAAAGAAGAAAGAAGAAAGAGAAAAGTGTAAAGAGAGGTTGTTGGATTTAGGATCCCTTTTTCATAATTCCGAGCAAGAGAAAGAAGAAAGAAGAAAGAGAAAAGGGAAGAAGAGTTATCGGGTAGAGAGAAGAAAAAATAAAAGTGCAAAGAGAGATTGTGCCAAGCAAAGGGAGAGAGAGAGAGTGAGTAACTCGAGAATGAGATGTGTAACTTGATTAATTCTAAATTACAACACCTCTATTTATAGTACAGGAGGAGGTAGAGTCCTTATACAATTAGCCTTTCAATCCTAATTACATTCCAACTCTAACTCTCTAAGATAAGTCTATTTAAACCAAACTACTAGAAGCATAATATGAGTTGAACTAGAACTCTTGCTTTCTTCACGTGACTTTAGGGGAGAAGGCCAACTCGTAGCCTTATCCTTGTGGGTCCCTCGTGATCATCCAACTCATCTTGATAGGGTTGATAGCTCGTGAGATATTTGTGGGTCCCACTTGATCTTCAAGTCTTCTAACTCAATTCTGCTTGTGCTTCTTGATTCCTTAACTCATGCTTGCTTGGGTGAGGACTATTCTTGGTGTCCCACATCCTCATGGTGTGTCCCACCAGCTCGAGCACCATGGTGGCTCCCACATTATAACATTCCCCCTCAAGCTGGGGGTGAGAAGACATCATAAATGCCCAGCTTGCTGCATATGGTAGAAATAATCTTGTGAGTGACTGGCTTGGTGAGAATGTCTGCAACTTGATTTTGTGAGGATATATGCTTTAGAGATAAGAAACCAGCTTGGAACTTTTCTCGTATAAAATGGCAATCCACTTCAATATGCTTTATCCTTTCGTGGAAGACTGGATTCAATGTAATATGTATTGCTGCTTGATTGTCATAATATAGATCTATTGGAACTTCTTTGTATAATCCCAACTCAGTGCGAAGATATCTTATCCATATGCGTTCACTATCAGTGTATGCCATGGCTCTGTATTTTGCTTCTACACTCGACTGTGCTACTACATTTTGCTTTTTTCTTTTCCATGTAACTAGATTTCTTTCAACCATCGTACAAAATCCCGAAGTAGATTTTCTGTCATCTGGTAATCCAGCCCAGTCTACATTTGAGAACACTTTGATGTTGAAGTGACCATGATTTTTATATAGAAGCCCCTTTCCAGGAGCTCCTTTTAGATATCGTAGTATTCTTTCAAGTGCTTGCCAATGACTAAGTTATGGCTTGTGCATGTATTGACTTACCACACTTACTGCGTATGAAATATCTGACATTGTTACACACATGTAAATAAGTCATCCCACTAGTCTTTGATATTTTCCAATATCTACATCTTCTCCAGTGCCTTCACATAATTTTGTATTTGCATCCATAGGAGTGTCTGTTGGTTTTCATCCCATCATTCCTGTTTCTTCTAGTAGATCAAGAGCATACTTCCTTTGGGATAGGACAATCCCATGTCTGGATTGTAACACTTCAATTACCAAGAAATATTTGAGTAAACCAAGATCCTTCGTTTTGAATTCTGCACATATTTTCTCCTTTGTTTTTTGAATGCCCTCGGAATCGCTTCCATTTAAAATAATATCATCAACATATATAGCTAGAATCACCTTACCTCTCGCTGTATTTTCAATAAATACTGAGTGATCTATGAAAACTGGCGTCTGATGGCTTGACTAAATTTCTCAAACCATGCCCGAGGTGATTGCTTTAGACCATATAGAGATTTTTTAAGGGGGCATACAGACTCCCCTCAACCACATACCTAGGTGGTTGTTGCATGTAAATTTCTTCTTTAATATCACCATTTAGAAATACATTTTTAACATCCAGTTGGTATATTGGCCATAATGAATTGGCTGCCAGAGATAATAAGATACGTACCGAGTTCATTTTTGCCACTGGAGAGAAGGTTTCTTCATAATCAATTCCATAGCATTGAATATAACCTTTTGCAACTAGTCGAGCCTTCAGTCATACAATAGACCCATCCGGATTGTGTTTGATAGTATAAACCCACTTGCAACCAATGGGTTTAATGACCATGTATGATTGTCATTAAGTGCCTTCATTTCTTCATCCATTGCTGCCTTCCACCCTGGATGTTGTAGAGTCTCCTGATATGACTGTGGAACATATATGGAGGAAATAGAAGAAAAAAACTGACAACATAAAGGTGAGAGGCGATGATGAGACACAAAATTGGAAATAGGATGAGAAGTAGAAGGTTGAGTGCATGATTGAGGTTCTTTCTGTATAGCAATAGGGCGAGTATCATATTGTGGACCAAAAATAACTGGTGATGAAGGGCTTACCTCTGGTGGATCTATCAACTCGGTAGGTGTGGTGTGGGCGACTTGCTCTGGGGGTTAAATGATCTCTGTATCACGAGGCACAACCAATCTAGGGGAACTTGGTACTGAGGATAGACTAGGAGGAACGTTATCAAAATAATATGAGGAGTCTTCAAAAAATGTTACATTCCTGGACACAAATGAACGTTGAAGAGTAGAACTATAACAAACATAACCCTTTTGTGTGCGAGAGTATCCCAACAAAATACACTTGATAGATTTAGGATCAAGTTTGCTGTGTCTAAGTAATGAGTTAAGAACAAAATATTGACATCCAAATACTTTCAACGGTAATGAAAATGGATCATCATTCGGTAATAATCTAGAGTAGGGAGATTTATTACCAAGAATAGTAGATGATAGATGATTAATAAGAAAGCAAGTCGTAAGGACGGCATGAGGCTAATAAAAGTATGAAACTTTCATGGCATATAAAAAACCTCGAGCTACCTCAAGAATATGACGATTTTTCCATTCGGCTACACCATTTTTTTGAGGAGTGAAGGCACATGATGTTTGATGGATAATGCCATTTTCTTGACAAAAAGAGTCAAGGTCGTTGGAAATGTATTCTTTGGCATTATCGGACCGGAGAATTTTTATTTTCTGACCAAATTGTGTGAGTACCATAGCATGAAATGACTTAAAAATGTTTGGTATCTCAGAATGCTCCTTAAAGACAAACAAACAATTTGTGTGAGTGAAATCATCAATGAAAGTAATAAAATATTTTGCTTGAGAAATATTAAAGACACTCAAGGGCCCCCAAAAACATTAGTATGAATTAACGAAAATGGAGTGTCACTTTTGACTTCTGGACGAGGAGAGTATGTACTCCTTTGATGTTTACTTAACTGATAGACCTGAAAACGAAATTCTGACCTGACTTTAAGAGATGGAAGATGAGCTCAAGCCCACAAGCTTAAGGCTAGAAGCCTACACATCAAAGGAGTGGCAAAGTGGTTATTTATGTATGTTCCATAAGGATGGCATGAAGATGTAAATACATTGTCTTAGTATGTCTTTTAATCTATTGAGTTGTAACCCTAAGGGCTTTGTAACACTATAAATAAGAGCATTGGCTAAGACGTAAGGCATTCAAGCCTTCTCCTCTATTTGAGAAAACGTCCAGCCACCCTCTCTTCTCCCTTGATGCATTCTCTCCTTCCCTTAATCCAAACTCTCCTCTCCAACGTCCTTCTCCTTGCTCCCTCTTCTCTCTCTTTTCTATTTCTTCTTCCACAATAACCTAGAGTCATTCTCATGGGGTCCTAACTTCTACATAGTATCAGAGTTTGGAGGGTAGGATCCCTATTCAAGTACTTATGTCATCTATTCAAGAAATTGTGTATAGAAGGAGTTCTGCCATGAAGAGATAGGTAAATTGTTTTTGTTTTTTTCATATTCTCTCTTTACGGTTTCAATTTTTTTTCCTCTACTTGATTCACATCAAGGAAAGATAATTTTCATAAACATTGTGAAGATATATCTTGTATGACTAAAAGGATATTGCAGTCTTGATCTTCTTGTAGCAAAATTACATAATTGATCAAAGGTTGTTTTTCTTTTGTTTGTTATTTTGATTCAGTTACCTTTATGTAATGGGAATCAAACATTATTGATATGGGATTCCAGCATATATTGTTGTCCATTCTATAATCTAACGTTACTCATGGGAGTGTGTTATGTTGTTGGATGACCATTATATTTTTTATGAAATTCCAGCAATCACTTATCCCTGTTATTTTTGCTTTTGAACTTCAGCAATTGAATCCTTTTTTTATGTTGAAGTATGTTGAATTTAGGATCCCATGAATAATACCTCGAGCAAGGGGAGAGAGAAAGAAAAAAGGAAAAAGAAAAGAGCTCTCGGGTAGAGAGAGAAGAGAAGGAAAATAAAAGAGAGTAGAGAGAGAACACTTCACATGAGAGAGACGAAAAAAAATAAGAAACTTGATTGATGAATTCCGAGTTACAATCACCTCTATTTATGTTGAGGAGGTGAGAGATCCATGTACAAGTAATTTTAGGACTCCTAATTACATTCCAACTAGAACTCTCCAAGATAAGTCTATCATGATAAGATTACATTATCTATTTAAGAGACTAATTTAACTCAACTACAAACACCTTCTTTAAGGACGTGAATCAAGCTAGAGAGCCAGCTCTTGGGCTTATCTTGTGGGTCCCACATGATCTTCCAACTCAAGTAGATAGAGATACCAGCTCATGGTATCTTTGTGGGTCCCATTTGATCTTCAAATCTTCTATTTAATTCCAGTACATGTTCCTTATCTCTTACCTAGAGCCAGTTTGTATGAGGACTCTTGTTGACACCTCTCAAGCTCATGGTGGGTCGCACATTGTAACTTCATATGGAGTCCATGACGGAGGAACTTCATCCCCGTAAAATATCAAATTTTTGTGATTGGAAGTACATGACGGAGGAACTTCATCCCTGTAAAAAATATCAAAATTTTGTGGTTGGAAGTCTATGACGGAGGAACTTATTGTTATATTTATGTTACCACCCCCCATTAATATCATATATTACTCTACCACTTGAGAGTCGTTGTCATGTGGAGGTGGACACTTCAGAACAATGTCTTAGCGGCTAGGAGTGATTTTTCTCTCACTGATATTATACCAGCTGGGCCACATGAACGAGAGCACCAACATGAGGGGGAGTGTTGGAAGATGAAGGCATATTATACAAGGAAGATTTTATACATCATTTGCAGCAAGCTGGAAGTTCATGCTTTTCTCTCACCCCTGGCTTGAGGTGGAGTATTGGAAGACAGGGTCCAAGCCCACACGACATAGGAACACCCACATATAGAAGTGTATAATAAGATGCGCCCAAATCCATAAGACCAAGGAAGCCCCATGGATTCAAGAGATATAGAAGACGAGCTCAAGGCCCATAGGTCAAGGAGAAGGCCCATAGGTGGACACTTCAGAGCAATGTCTTAGCGGCTAGGAGTGATTTTTCTCTCACTGATATTATACCTGTTGGGCCTCATGAACGAGAGCACCAGCGTATACAAGGAAGATTTTATACATCATTTGCAGCAAGCTGAGAGTTCATGCTGTTCTCTCACCCCTGGCTTGAGGGGGAGTGTTGGAAGATAGGGTCCAAGCCCACACGACCAAGGAAGTCCCACATATAGAAGTGTATAATAAGATGCGCCCAAGCCCATAAGACAAGGAAGTCCCATGGATTCAAGAGATATAGAAGACGAGCTCAAGGCCCATAGATCAAGGAGAAGGCCCATAGGCCCACATACATTGATGGTAGGATGGTAAATAAAGGGTCATCTCATAGAGATGGCATTGATGTAATTAAGTGAAAGTTCCAGGGTTAAAACCCTAAACCCTAAGTTCAAGGGTATTATTATAATATTTTAGTTTCATAAATCTATAAATAGAGCTTCAGGGAGAGGGTTAGGAATAATCAATTCCATAACCCTTCTTCCTCCAGTTTTCTCCCAATGGGTCTCTCTCCTTTTTTCTCCATGAGCTAAATTCATGGAGTCCTGAAAATCAAACTCCCCCTCAAGTTGGGGGTGAGAAAACATCATAGATGTCCAACTTTCTGCAAATGTTGGACAAAATTTTTTGAGTAACTGGTTTGGTTAGAATGTCTACAACCTAGTTCTATGAAGATACATGCTGGAGAGATAAGATGCTGGCAATGAATTTTTCTCGTATGAAGTGGCAATCTATTTCTATATGCTTTTGTTCTCTCATGGAAGACTAGATTTGATGTGATGTGAATTGCAGCCTGATTATCACAATATAGATTCATAGAAGCTTCTTTGTAAAAACCCAGTTCAGTTAGGAGAGATTTGATCCATAGAGTTCACTGATTGTGTGTGTCATGACTCTATACTCTGGTTCTTAACTAGACTTTGCAACCACATTCTTTTTCTTTCCCCTCGATGTAAACCAAATTTCCTCCAACCATCGTATAATATCCTGAAGTAGATTTTCTGTCATCCGGGGATCCAGCCCAGTCTGCATCTAAGAATCTTCCAATGTTGAAGTGTCCATGATTTTTATAGAGGAGCCCTCTTCCCAGTGCTCCTTTCAGATATCATAATATCTATTCTAGTGCTTGCCAATGATTGAGTTGTGGTTTGTGCATATATTGACTTACCACATTGACTGCATATGAAATATCTGGCCTCGTTACGCAAAGATAAATAAGTCTTCCCACCAATCTTTGATATTTTCCGACATCTACTTCTTCTCTAGTACCTATACATAATTTTGTATTCAAGTCCATAAGAGTTTCTACTGGTCTACATCCCAACATTCTGGTCTCCTCCAGTAGGTCAAAGACATACTTCCTTTGAGATAATATAATTTCATGTTTGGATTGTAATACTTCAATACCCAAAAAATATTTGAGGAAATCTGAGATCCTTTGTCTTGAATTCAGTACATATCCTTTTTTTTTGTCTTTTGGATGCCCTCGGGATCACTGCCAGTTATAATAATGTCAACAACATATACGGCTAGAATTACCTTGCCATTCAGTGTGTCTTTAATAAAGATAAGAGTGATCTTCAGAGCATCTATGAAATCCGTCCTGTATGAGTGCTTGGCTAAAATTTTCAAACCATGCACGAGGTGCCTGTTTGAGACCATAAATAGATTTTTGTAGTTGACATACGAACTCCCCCTCAAGCACATACCCAGGTGGTTGCTACATATAAATATCCTCCTTCATATCCCCATTTAGAAAAGTATTTTTTACATCAAGTTGATAGACCTGCCAGAGATAATAACAAATGCACTGAGTTTAATTTAGCCACTGGAGAGAAGGTTTCTTCATAATCAATGTCATAACATTGTGTATAGCCTTTAGCAACAAGGCGAGCTTTCAACCAAGCCACAGACCCATCCAGATTGTGTTTCACTGTAAATACCCATTTGAAACCGACGGGTTTCTTATCTGAAGGAAGGGGAACTAGAGCCCATGTCTAATTTTCATAAAGAGCCTGCATTTCTTCATCCATAGCCGACTTCCGCCCTAGATGTTTGAGAGCCACCTGTTAGGATTGTGGTACATGTACGTAGGACATAGCCAATAGAAATTGATAACAAATAGGGGATAGATGATGGTGAGACACAAATTTTGTTGTGGGATGAGAAGTAGAAGGCATGGTGCATGATTTGGGCTCTTTCCTAACACAAATAGGACGAGTATCATATTATGGGCCAAAAAATAATCGAAGAAGATGGACTTACCTCGGTAGGATCCGACAACTCAGCAGGTGTGGTGTCAGCCAATGTTTCTGGTGGCTGAGTAGTTTCTGTAACACAGGGCACAACCGGTCAAGGAGAACTTGGTATGGAAGATAAACCTGGAGGAGCATTATCAAAATAATATGGCGAATCTTCAAAAAATGTGACATCCCGAGACACATGTAAACGCTGAAGAGAGGGATTATAGCTAACATAACCCTTTTGTGTGCGAGAGTATCCTAACAAGATACACTTCACAGATTTGGGATCAAGTTTACTGTATTTTGGGGAGGAAATATAGACAAAACATTGACAACCGAAGACTCTCATAGGTAGTGAAAAGGATCATCATCAGGTAATAATAGAGAGTACAGAGATTGTTTACCAAGAACGGAAGAGGGTAACCAATTTATAAGAAAACATGCGGTAAGAACTGCATGCGGCCAATAAAAATATGAAACTTTCATGAAACCACGAGCAACCTCAAGAATATGATGGTTCTTCCATTCGGCTATACCATTTTGTTGAGGGGTGTAAGCATATGATGTCTGATGAATAACGACATTTTCTTGACAAAACAAGTCAAGATCTTTGGATGTGTATTCTTTGGAATTATCCAAACGAAGGACTTTAATTTTCAGCCCAAACTGAGTGAGTACCATAGCATGAAAATATTTAAATATCAATGGTATTTCAAAATGCTCTTTAAACAAAAATAACCAAGTGGTACGAGTGAAGTCATCAATGAATGTAATCAAATATTTCACATGAGAAATGTTGGAGACACTCAAGGGTCCCCATACATCAGTATGAATTAACAAAAAAGGAGAGACACTTTTAATTTCTAGACGAGGTGAGTATGTAGACCTCTGATTTTTACTCATTTGACATGCTTCACAATGAAGGTCTGGCCGCGCTTTAGGAAAAAAATGATGAAGAGATTGGGTGGATGGATGTCCCTATCGGTTGTGCCATAATGTTAAGCACCTAGCCAATACTACCCAAAAGACCGGCCTATTAGGAGCGGAAGACATAGGTACTTAACCCCAAGACCATAACATCACACCCCACCTTCACGAGCCAACGACCACGGCGGCGCAACGACATTGGCCCAACCCGATGGCCTACTCTAGCGGCGGCCTACTCCTAGTACCCCTTCGCAGTTCTCCAGGTCGCCCCCTCTACTAGGTCTCCCTTTCCGAACCTACCAGTAATTTTAATCCAGCCTTTGCGCACCCCGGGACTCGAACTCGCGACGTGGGAGCCCGATCTGATACCAAATGTTAAGAACCTAGCCAATACTACCCAAAAGACCAGCCTATTAGGAGCGGAAGACATATGTACTTAACCCCAGGACCATAACGCATAACCTGGTTTCAGTGTCACAGGTGGATGCAATATTTATTTGTGGCACATCCAGGTAGTAGAGCTCCCCTTATTCACGGCCTCCACCAATCACCCACTTCGTTGTAAGATCCCAAAACACACATGAAGTGGGTGAGAAAGTGATAGAGCAATTAAAAATTTGGTGAGCTGACTAACCAATAAAAGATTCAAAGGGAAAGTAAGAACAAAAAGGATATCAGTGAGCTGAAGTGATGGTGTAACAGAAGTGGATTCTTTCCCTTGAACTTTGTTGGAAGATATGCTCAAGCCCACACAACCAAGGTAGGCCCACATATCTAAGAGTATTATAAGATGGGCCACACAACCAAGGAATGCTAACAAGATGGGCCCAATCAAATAAGAAGTAGGACCCACAATGATTACCATGAGCTGGCATCCTTATCACATCAGTTGGAAGATCAAGAAGGACTCGCAAAGGCATCTTTATCTGATGGTCATGTCCTAGAAGAGTTCTAGTTTGATTTATGTTAGAGTCATTTAATTATGCTAGGACTTATCTTTTAAGTGTTAGAGTTTGGGTGTAATTGGAACAAAAATAGTTTTATTGTAATTGGACTCTACTACCTTCCTCTAATAAAAATAGAGATTCATGTACACTGATTACGATAAGTCAATTAAGTATTTTCAATTTTTTATAAATTCAACATGGTATCAGAGCAAGTTCTATGAGTTGACGTGGTCAACCCACAGAGGTAATGTGATCATTTTCTCTAAACCCTAAAGCCTATGTCTAGGTTTGTAGTTATTTTTTTTTAGTCCCTACACCCGTAGTTTGATTTGCGATTTTTACCTTTATACGAGTTTTTAATATTGAGAATTATATATTGAATGAAATATATTTGATTCTACTTTCCAAATAAAAATGATTTGTTCCAATCGGAGTTATCTACAGAGAGATATCGATATTTGAATGAGAGAAGGTCATATTGCAAAAAGGTTCGAGCAGCAGCAGCAATCTTCAGATTCCGAGGTATCTTTTTCTATCAAGAACTAGAACTTATATGGATAAATAGATATCAAAAGAAATATTTTTAAGTCTATTCGTTTACCTATTCAACCAATTTTTTATCTGAATTATCTACAAAGAGAAATCGATATTTGAAGCAGCAAAGGTCAGATTGAAAAAGAGGTCCGAGCCGTAGCAGAAAGCTTCAAATTCCGAGGTATTTTATGCTATCGAGAAAGAGACTTTATATGGATAATTATATATAAAAATAAAGATATGTAAGTTTAGTTTCTTTAATATTCAACCAATTTTTGGTATGATTTTTTTGTAAGTAGAGATTGATCTTGGAAGAGTCCATGGTCATGCTGGAAGAAAAGGAGAAACAGTACTTAGTTCGGCCAGATGACACAGACCGAAATCTATCAGATTATTTATATTCTGATAATTATATTTTATGAATTGAAGTTATACATGTATGAAATTTATTTAAGTCTAGTTTCATAAGGAGCAAATTTCATGTCAATCTGATCTATATTTAAAGAAATATTCGCATTGGAAGAGTCAAAGGTCATGTTGGTATTCTGTTGTATTTAAAAATCCGAATTTATATGCCCATTGTTTTGTGTCACTTTTTGAGTTGATATATCAGGAAAATATCTCACTTCTCCCTGGTTTGAGGGCTTATTTATACATCTTTGTTATTTTGGCTTATTGCTACATCTATGATATTTGGTTCAAGCTGGGATCACAACCATTACCTCCCAGCTTGAGGGGGAGAAGTAGAAGAAGTATAAGAAAGAGGTATGTTATTTCATATGTTGTGGATGAGTTTATGTGACCAAAATATTCAAAAAATGGGAGCACAATAGATGAACCTTTTGCATCTAAGAAAAAATATTTATATCGGGTTATGATTATTTCATGGGTCCTTCTACAAGGTTTATTATTTCGGTTCGTGTTATATGAGTTGGAAGATGGTCGTGTTATATACAACTGTTGCTATTATGTCTCTTTGGACAAGACATTATTATTGAAGAAGAGGTGGCCTCAATATATGTTACATCACCATGACAGAGGAGTTTATTACTACATCCACTACATGTAAGGACATCTATGTTATTTCACCATGATGGAAGAGTTTATTACTAACTCTATGTTATACCCCCATGAATTGGCATTTATTACTCCTACTACTTGAGAGTTGTTGTCCTGTGGAGGGACTCGGTGATGGAGGAGTTTTTTATTGTTACACTTCCGAACAGCGTATTGATCCACTACCTATAGAAGATAGGAGTGTGTCAAACATCTAGCATATAGACCCACTACCTATAGAAGATAGGAGTGTGTCAAACATCCAGCATATAGACTCACTACCTATAGAAGATAGGAGTGGCACTACCTATAGAAGATTGGAGTTAATTGACTGGATTAAAGAGCAATGTCATACAACTTGAAGTGATTTTACTCTCACTTTTCTTATGCCAGTTGGCCCTCATGAACGAGATCACCAGCATGAGGGGGAGTGTTGGAAGATCTGCCACATTATACAAAAAAAAAGATTCTATTTATCATTTGTAGCAAGTTGGGAGTTCATGCTGTTCTCTCACCCCCAGCTTGAGGGGGAGTGTTGGAAGATATGCCCAAACCCACATGACCAAGGAAGACCCAAATATCTAAGAGTATTATAAGAGGGGCCACACAACCAAGGAAGGACCACAAGATGGGCCCAAGCACATAAGAAGTAGGATGCACAATGATTACCATGAGCTGGCATCCTTATCGCATCAATTGGAAGATCAAGAAGGACTCACAAAGGTATTTTTATCTTATGGTCACGTCCTAGAAGAGTTCTAGTTTGATTTTGAGTTTGTCTTTTATCTATATTGAGTCATTTAATTATGCTATGACTTATCTTTAATTGTTAGAGTTTGGGTGTAATTGGGACAAAGGTAGTTTTATTGTAATTAGACTCTACTAACTTCCTCTATGATAAATAGAGGTTCATGTACACTGATTACAACAAGTCAATGAAGTATTTCTCTTTTTCATAAATTCAACAAACTTTAGTTTGTGATTTATCAACAATGGTAACAAATTTATGTTAAAGACATGGAGAAACTGAGTATAGAAGATGTTTGTTACCTGTAAGATGCTCGGAGGCTCCTTAGTCAATTATCCAAGATGAAGAGGAGGTAGAAAACATACCTGAAGCGGTAGTGGCAGCGGTTGGTGAAGAAGTACTTGGGGAGACCCCATCATGGTCTTCATTTTCTGGAATAGTTCATAGTCTTCATCAGTAAAAGTATGCTTTGGAGTTGTTGTGGTAGACTGCTCTACCTTTGTATCTCTCACTAAGGCTTGGTTATCCCTATTCTCATTAGGTTTATAACATCTTTCACAAGAGTGGCCCAATCTACCACATATAGAGTATTTTTTCAGGTGAAAGCATGTGTCTCAAGTGTGGCATATCCCTTACAATGGGTGCATTCCTTCCCATATGTTCGGCCAAAACAAGTCCTTCCACCTCTTCCACTTCCTCTATTAAATCAGCCTCGACCTTGGCCTTGGTACGATAGTGATCCCCTATGTCCAGATTACATAGCGGATGACATTTCCGTACTAGAGGGAGAAGTGTCTGGAATACGGAGAAGTTAGCACATACATCATCAAAAGTGGGAACCGTGGAAGAGCTAAGAAGGTTAATCTTAGCAACTTCAAGATGTGGTTTAATGTTAGCAAGGCATATGGCAGTTATCAAGGCCTCTTTCTGTATATCTTGGACAGAAATATCCGTAGTGGTTGGTTGGGAAAATTTTCATTCTTAAAGAAAGACTCAAAAGCTGGCCAAATATTCATGTATTTTGTCTCTTTGTTTGGTGGTAATCATCCATTGTAAAATATCATATGACCTTTCAAAGTTGTCGGAGCTTGAATACAACTTGGAGCATGTTTCCCAAATTTGTTTAGCCGTCTCTAAATGAATGTCATTATTGGAGACATGTTATTCCATACTATTGATAAGCCAACTAATAACCAATGTATCCTCCTTTAACCATTTGGTATAAAATATATCATCTTCATCAATATGCGGTCCATGGTTGGTGAGATGACCAACTAGGTCCTTTGTGATAAGAAACCGACGAACCGATGTGGACTAACTCATAAAATTTGATACCCCCCCCGTAAGCATACAGTGGTGATTCTGAGTATGTCACTCTTGTGATTCATATTATCTTCAACCTTAGTAGGCAAATCAAGTAAAATAGTTCTCTGATCAAGTAATCAAAATTTGACCAAGTGGAATGTTTTAACCAACTCGGTTAATGGAGATGCTTAGCATAAATGATAAGTAATTAATTTTAATGGATAATGACTCATAAAAGGCTCAACATCATCCTTCTTTATCCGGGAATCTTATTCCCATAGATTTATAAAAAAAATCCAATATGCACTGGTCTCGGTCAAAGTATTGTCCAAACCGACAAAAAATGCCTTAATAATCTCTTCTAATCAAAGATAATCAAATATGCATATATTCTCATAATTTCATAAGATGAAAATATGCATAAGGATATCTCTAAACCACCTCTTAATACCGAAAACCATTAGCATAAAATTAATAATATCAGAAGTAAATACATATCTCTTGTGCTTCAATCTTGCTTCATAAGGAGCCTTCTATGAGCACCTTTTAACCATATCTTCATAGAGCATAATGGGGATCCTAAATTGGTAGATCTGATAACATGTTGAATTTAGGATCCCATGAATAATACCTCGAGCAAGGGGAGAGAGAAATAAAAAATGGAAAAAGAGAAGAGGTCTCGGGTAGAGAGAAGAGAAGGAAAATAAAAGAGAGTAGAGAGAGAACACTTCACACGAGAGAGAAGAAAAAAAATGAAACTTGTTTGATGAATTCCGAGTAACAATTACCTCTATTAATAGTTAAGGAGGTGATAAAGTCCATGTACAAGTAATTTTAGGACTCCTAATTACATTCCAACTAGAACTCTCCAAGATAAGCCTATCATGATAAGATTACATTATCTATTTAAGAGACTAATTTAACTCAACTACAAACACCTTCTTTAAGGACTTGAATCAAGCTAAAGAGCCAGCTCTTGGTCTTATCCTATGGGTCCCACATGATCTTCTAGCTCATGTAGATAGAGATACCAGCTCATGGTATTTTTGTGGGTCTGTCTTGATCTTCAAATCTTTTATTTAATTCCAGCACTTGTTCCATTTTTTATATTTTTTTTTGAAAAAAAAAAAGAAATTTGCTTGATGAATTCCGAGTTACAATCACCTCTATTTATAGTTAAGGAGGTGATAGAGTCCATGTACAGGTAATTTTAGGACTCCTAATTACATTCCAACTAGAACTTTCCAAGATAAACCTATCATGATAAGATTACATTATCTATTTAAGAGACTAATTTAACTCAATTACAAACACCTTCTTTAAGGATGTGAATCAAGCTAGAGAGCCAGCTCTTGGTCTTATATTGTGGATTCCACATGATCTTCCAGCTCATGTAGATAGAGATACCAAGTCATGGTATCTTTGTGGGTCTCACTTGATCTTCAAATCTTCTATTTAATTCCAGTATATGTTCCTTATCTCTTAGCTAGAGCCACTTTGTATGAGGACTTTTGTTGACACCTCTCGAGCTCATGGTGGGTCCCACCAATTTTGGGGCCATGGTAGGTCCCACATTGTAACAAAGTATTCCCATGAGTTAGAATTTATTTTTCCAAGAAATTGCTCTCGGTTTGCCATTAAAGGCCTTGTTTAAAGTTGTTCTTAATTTGTGTTTGAGTTTGGATTAAGGATAAGTGTTGCATCTATTCTCTTCTCTCTATTTTTTTTTATAAATATATGTGAAGTTGAGTAGTGGCTGGTTCTTGTTATCACTTGACAAAAGCACTAATTTTCCATGATTTGGTGCTTATTCTCATGAAAATATTCTCTATTTATTTTTTGTGGCTAATTTGGTCTATGGGTGCTTCAAATTACATTGTGTAATTGTTATTTGAGCCCCTTTGACAATTGATCTCACTAGCTGATTTGCGTTAACATGGAGAGTGGACATATGAGTAATAAGATTGACATACTCTGAATTACTACAATTCCACTAAGAAGTCTTTCCAATCACATCAGCTAGTCACAATCGGTACGAAGGGTTCTCATTACTCATGACCTTCTTAGTCATATTATCAAAATTCCTCCTTCGATTTATGAAGAAGATGAAGTCTACCGTAAATGGGTCAAAAATGATAACATGGTTATTAATTGGTTTGTTAATAGCATGGAAGAGTATGTTGCTAACAATTTGGTCCACTTGGAAACTTCCAAGGATATTTGGGACACAAGTGTTAAGCTCTATTCCAATACCGCCTCTTTGCAAAAAGTATATAATGTTTTCCAAAGTATGTTGGCTACCAAACAAGGAGATAATATTCATGAGTTTTTTGCCCGATTCATGGCCTTCTCCAAGAATGGAAAATTACTCAACCATACTCTGCCAACATTGTTGTTGAAGAAAAAAAGCTTGAGGCCTTGGCAGTGGCTATTTGGCTTACCAATATTAAGTCGTATCTAGAGGTGACTAAGACTCATCTTCTTTGTTCCTCTACCCATCCCTCTTTTGATGACATCAATGCTACATTTTTATGGATTCCTAATCCATCTCCTCCTTCTCCTATTGATGCTCCATCAGCTATGTTCCCTGGTAATCGGGGAACATCATCCCCATTTTGAGGACACGACAGAAATACAAGAGGAGGCTGCAAAAGAGGTGGCCGAACGGGTCCAACCCATTCCCGCACTGAGCCTCGATTGTGCACTTATTGTGGTGGTCATAACCACCTTTGGAATTCATGTTGGAAACTCCATGGCAAGCCTGATTGGGCAACAGCCAATCCAGCCTCAATTAATGTTGAGAAAAAGGAGGATAGGATTGATTCTCATTCAGGGAATGTGACTATTTATGCGGAAGACTATACTGCAATTCAGAAGTTGAAATACTTATTGGATCAGTCCTCTAGTCCACCAGGCCCTACTGCTACCACTACCATTTCCTCATGTATGTTTTCTTCCACTTCAACCCCTTCTTCTTGGATCATTGACTTCAGAGCTTCCAAACACTTGTCAAGTAACAAACACATGCTTCATTCATTGTCTCCATGTCTTCCGCATAAATTTGTCACTATTGCTAATGGTTCCCAAACCAATGGGCTTGTGTTATGGTCCCGGATCTGACACAGGGATTCGTAGGGAGGAAGAAGAGGAAGATGAAAATCAAGCCAAAGGGAAGCTTAAAAACCCTAGAACCTATCAAGGAGAGCTCCACGCCTGTTTAACATAAAATTAACCTGAAATTAATGCTTGCTTTCTCATTAATTCTTACCCCTTAAATAGGGTTCACCCTTACAAGGTTTAAAATAAAACATTACAAAAATACCCCTATAAATGAAATATTCCAAAAATAACCTTGTGGCTTAAAACTGAAATAAAATAAAGTAAATTAAAGAAAAAAATTGAAATAATAATGTTATTGCGTGCATAACATTACCCCCCCCCCCCCCCCCCCCCCCCCCCCCCCCCCCCCCTAGAAGAAAGAGCTTGTCCTCAAGCTCCAAGGTAGGTCTGCTTGCCCGTGCCGACGTTTCCATCCATTCTCAAGTATCAACCACGGTATGTGTGTCAGCCCTCTGGACTACAAAACTAGAGTAGCCAACAAGAGGCAATTTTTTTTTACGATTGAATATTGGGATGCGTGCCGAATGTCGTATATCTCCCCAAGCAGAATCTCTACCCTTCCGCCATCCTGAATTGCCTGGCCTACACTTTGCCAGCATGGCAGCAACAACATCAGGACTAGCCCCCTGGGATTGAGAAGACTCAGCAGCACGAACCCCCTCCATTTGCTACACCTTGAAACACTCAAAGACACCCGTAGCACGAGCCATGCCACATGTTTCCTGTAATTCAGATGAGCAGGCTGGTAACTGAACAGCACTAGGAAGCCCACTACATGCTATGTCCTCATCACCATCATCAGCAGAAAACCCAGCTTGGCATGAATCCAACCTGTTGTTCTTTCTAAGAATTCCAAACATCACAAGCTGCTGCTCATTGTCCTGGAGTACAGCTAACACCTCACCATACGTACATTCCATGTTATTTGAGATCGCTACCGCTGCTATTTAAATCCATTTCGGATGAAATTGGTCATTAAGTTCCAAATTCAGAGGGAACCGATGAAAGAGACCACTATGCTTACTGCAACAGGAACTGTTAGCACTGTTTTCAACAGTGCCACTGTTGGCTGTACTGGTTGCAGCAATGCTACATCAGCAACAATTATACTCTGGGCAGATGCCGCCCAGAATTTAATATTTTGCCCGTCACTAGCCAAAAAAATTATTCCCCATAGCATAACATTCAAATTCTAGTCAAGAGAACCTTCAACAGTGAAAGACTCCCTATCTACCAACAACTTCTCAAAAGCAATGGGATGAAGACAATCTTTAGCAAAGACAACCCCTCTGCCACATATTATTTCATCTGGGATGAGAGCAATGGCAGGTAAGTCATTAAATACACCACGAGCAGCATCAATGTTCCCCCCATGCACAAGCATTTGGGCAAAGTCAAAATTTTCCAGGTGGTGTGCAGCTGCATTATATTTTTCAGGTTGTAGTTGCTGCTGGGGTGCTCTTATCTTCAGTGCAATATCAACAACAATTTTAAATATCAGCACCCTCTTGGGAGCAAGAGCTCCACTAATGGGACATGCAGTCATAACAGAAATTATATGCGTTGTTGTCCCTGTCCGGCTAGAAATAATTACCTTTTGCAGAGGAGTATTTGTTGTGCCTACAACCACAAATAAATTTGCACCAGAAGTTACTGCTGTACTACTCGCAGAATTATTAGCAATGTTTGCAGCAGTGGCACTATAGGCAGCATTGTGTTTTTCCGTGTCAAAACAGCGCCGCACAATCCAGCTATGCTTTGGATTGAGCTAGAACAAAAGGTAGAACTTCCATTCTTCCAATAAATACTGCTATGCTGCTGGCCTAAAGATAGACCTATCAGTTTTCTGTTGGCCAACTTGTTTGCACAGATTTGAACAACAATAATCACTACGACATGTCCTTGATTCCCATGAGCTATAGATGCAACATGTGATACATTTTCATTGTCTACATATGCTAGGTACAACTCATCTTGATCACTTCTAACCGGTTTTATTTTTTCTGTTGAGTCCATTGCTGCATTGCCACAATAGTAGCAACTAAAGTCCAGACTGATAATCCAACCAATCGATCTACTTGAACCCCAACCCTCAGCTCTTTCTCTCTCAACCTCTGAAGGACACATTGAGCTTCTTCTGAACTCTTTCCAACCAACCCAATAAAAGTAGCAACAATTGGTGAATGCCCAACCTCCAACATCTCAATGCAAAAACCAATCCCATCTTCCAGTTGCTTCCCTTTACACAATCCTTGAACAAAACTGTAAAACTGAAAGCATTGGGAGATATACCATTGTTCTGCATTTTCCTGAACAACCTTTTTTTCACCTCCTTAAAACAACAAACTAGCAAGATTTCACCATTTGCAACTTCATCCTTGCATTCTAACTCAACACCAAGATTGACAAATGCAACCTATGATTCCAAGCCATCACTAGGATTTACAGACAATGTGCTTTTGTTTTCATGAAAATGAAGACGAATTGCACCTTCTATTTTGACATCTTGCTAAAGCAAAGTTGCATTGTTTTGCCCACTTTTACCAAATTCAATTATAAGTTCTGCTGCAGGTTTGACATCTTCAATAGAACTAGACTTTATGTCTTAAATCTCAACTGGGTCACTTCTAATAGCATAATCATGCAACACTAATTCACCTTTCTCAATATACCCATCAGTAGTTTCAACACGAATGCATTCTTATCATTTGATACAGCACTAATGCGTACTTCTGCATTCTCAAAGTTAACAAAGCCAAAATATTTGGAATTCCCATCTCCTGCTCTCAAGAATACAGACATGGAACCAAAAAAAATAAGCCCCTCAATAGCTAGAGCAGCATATTCTACCTTCTCAAATTTAATTTGCTTATCATGCAGGAGCATCCCATTAAGCACAAACAGATATGGGACATGCTCACTGCTGGTGGTCTCGTCAATAGAAAAATTAAACAGCCCCACATTTTCAATTGGGCAACGAACATACGCACAGGGACTATGCTCGGCAACAGAAAAATAGAGCCCCCCAAAAATAAATTTCTAAGACACGCTGTTGTTCACGGCAATAGAAAAATAAAACAACATCTATTCAATTTTTTTTGTCCCTTCCCGAAATCCCCAAAAAAAATCCATCTCGGAATTTATACACACCAATCGGAATTTTTTCAAAATGGTGTTGTTTCTCTGCCTCCTGGAACAGAAAACCCCCAGTCCAAAAATTCGAGCAGCGTTGCTGCTACTCTGGCCCTGGAAGCCCTTTCACTGTCATGGAAAAATTGTTTATACATATCAATTGAGGGCATGTCAGAAGCTTACCCCAAAAGACGTTGATGTTGGTTCCCCGCTGGATTTTTGAGGGAGAGATTGAGAGTGAGAGGTGGTGGGCGGAAGTCAAATCCCACCGGAGTTGTTTTCGACGATGCTGACAAAGCCTCCTCCTCAGTTTTCGGTGGCGAATAGTTGCAAATTGTGGTCTCACTTTTTTCTGATGATGAACTACCGGACATCGTTGCCGAAATTCAGAATAGGGCTGGTCCGAAGAACCTTGAGGTGGGACGACGAACAGGCCTCTTGGTTCCTCTACAGCAGATTCCGACTTCGGATTTGAGGTCACCCCCAAATCAGCCATTACCGATGAGGTTGTGGCATAATACCCCTTCGATTTCGGCTTTCCAAGGTCCTTCTCGGAGATTTTGGTAGAAAACCATTCCGATTTCACCAAATCTTGGTCCCCGTTGTTCGGCTTTGGATCTCCCTGTGTGGAAATATTGAAATTTTCTAAAGCCTGGCCTTTTTAGTCGTCCGGATTTGAGGTCGTACCCAAATCTTCCGCAGGGACTTCGATTGGTAAACAGGACAAAAATTTTAATTTTTCTGACCCGTGGCCTGGTTTCTCGTCCTAGACAGCATCTACTACCTCTCATTCAGTGCTTATTTTGTGCTCGGAGATGGTGAAATTTTTAACGGCGTCAAGATTCTCCCTTCTAGAACATTCACTTGAAGATTCATACCATGCGCGTATTTCTCCCACTTGTTTGCGTACTTTTCCCAATGAATCGAGTATCTCGTGCATAACAATCCATTCTTTTTGGGATATAGAATAACCCATTGTGTTCCCGCTCTGATACCAGTTGTTATGGTCCCGGATTTGACACAAGGATTCGTAGGGAGGAAGAAGAGGAAGATGAAAATCAAGCCAAAGGTAAAACTCGTCAAGGAGAGCTCCACACCTGTTTAACCTAAAATTAACCTAAAATCAATGCTTGCTTTCTCCTTAATTCTTACCCCTTAAATAGGGTTCCCCCTTACAAGGTTTAAAATAAAATATTACAAAAATACCCCTATAAATGAAATATTCCAAAAATACCCCTATGGCTTAAAACTGAAATAAAATAAAGTAAATTAAATAAAAATAATTAAAATAATAATATTATTGCGTGCATAACAGCTTGGCAAGGGTTCCTTCTCTTACCACATCATTTCCTCTCCAAGATGTGTTATTCATTCCTCAATTTCCGTTAAATTTTCTCTCTGTTTGTCAATTGACCAAACAATTGAATTGTTTTGTCACCTTCTCACCATCTTCGTGTATGTTTCATGATCTAACTACGAAACATGTGATTGGTGGCGGCCATGAAAAAGGGGTTTAGACTATTTACTCTTCCACCATGTAGCTGCTATTTCATCCACAACATCAAAGGCTCAATTGTGGCACAACCGGCTTGGTCATCCATCTACCTCGTCACTTCGTTCTTTAGTTCCATCTCTTAAATCTTTGTCTAATTTCAATTGAGAGGTATGTCAATCAAGTAAGCATGTTAGGAATACATATTCTCTTCATCTTACAACTACTAGTACTGCTCCATTTGCATTAATACATTCTAATGTATGGGGCCCTTTGAAGGTCTCTAACATTTCTTAGGTTCAATATTTTGTTACTATAGTGGATGATTTTACCTGAGTGACTTGGTTGTTTTTGTTTAAAGAACGATAAAAAATTCTTTCTATTTTTTAAAACTTTCATGCAATGGTTCTAACGCAATTTGGAAAAAATTCAAATCCTTAGATCCGATAATGTCAAGGAATATGTGTCTCATCAGTTTAAATCGTTTTGTGAGGGTAATGGGCTTCTTCATAAAACATCATTTGCCTATACCCCTCAACAAAATGGTGTTGCTGAACAAAAGAATTATCATCTCCTTGAAGTTGCTTTCAGCCTCCTCTAATCCATGAAGGTACCGTACTTTTATTGGCCTCATGTTATTCTTATAGCATGCTTTCTCGTCAATAGGTTACCTTCATCAGTACTTAGAAATCAAACTTTGTATTTTGTTTTTTTTTCATGGTGAAGATCCATTTTCACTTCCTATTAAAGTAAAAGTAAACTTGATCCTCAGTCTCTGAGGTGTATTTTTTTGGGGTATTCTCAAACTCAGAAAGGATATTTTTATTATAATCCTACACTTCGGAGGTTGATGGTATCTTGGGATGTGACTTTCTTTGAAGACACTTCCTTCTACTCCTCACATGAGGCTCCTCCAGGGTTTACATTTCCTCATACCATTCCATGCCCTCTTGTGCCACTTAATGAAGATATTACTCAACCCCCTGAAGCACCGACCATCCCCTCACTTGTGGAGTTGTCTGATCCACCTGAGGTAAGTCTTTCTCCTCCTCCTATGTTTGGGCCTGAATTTGATACTCGGCCTATTGTGTTACGAAAGGAAACATGTTCTTGTACTATGTCTCATCCAATTGCCAATTTTATGTCTTCTCATCACTTATCTTCTAAGTGTGTTCAGTTTCTTACTTCTCTTTCGTCTGTTTTCATAGGACAATCCTATCAGGAGGCCCTGAAGCATCCAGGATGGAAGGCAATTATGGATGAAGAAATGCATGCATTATAAGAAAATCAAACATGGACATTGGCATCGCTCCCAAAAGGGCAAAAACATGTTGGTTGCAGATGGGTTTTTTTGGTGAAACACAACCCAGATGGGTTGGTTGCTCACCTTAAAGCACAACTGGTTGCAAAAGGTTATACTCATTGCTATGGGATAGATTATGAAGAGACTTTCTCTACAATTGCAAAACTGAACTCGGTACGTATCATCCTCTCTATTGCTGCTAACTCATCCTGGCCAGTATATCAACTCAATGTAAAAAATACATTTTTAAATGGTGATATACGTGAAGAATTTATATGGTCCAACCACCAGGATATGTGGTTGAGGGGGAGTCTATATGCCTGTTAAAGAAATCTTTATATGGGCTTAAACAATCCCATCGGGTCTGGTTTGATAAATTCAATCAAGCGCTTCTACGATTTGGCTTTTATAGGTGCTCGTTGATCACTCAATATATGTTAAAGATACTATCAAAGGAAAGATATTATTGGCTTTGTATGCTGATGATATTATCTTTGACTGGGAATGATGCTCATAGTATACAAGAAGTGAAGAATATGATATGTCAAGAGTTCAAGACTAAAGATTTGGGTAAGCTCAAATATTCTCTAGGTATAGAACTCCTTCAGCTAAACCATGGAATAGTATTGTCTCAAAGAAAATACATCTTGGATGTTCCTGAAGAAACATAAATGAAGGGTTATAGACCAATTGAAAACACCTATGGATGCGAATGAAAAATTGTGTGCACAATTGGAGATGTTGACACTAGCAAATATTAAAGACTTGTGGGAAAATTGATTTATCTCATGATGACCAGGCCAGATATATCATATATTGTGAGCATGGTAAGTCAATTCACACACAAACCACAAATTACTCACTGACAAGCATTGGAGAAAATACAACGATACTTAAAAGGTGCTCCTGGAAGAGGATTGCTATATAAACAACATGGTCACTTCAATATAGAAGGCTTCTCAGATGCAAATTGGGTTTGATCACCCGATGATAGAAAATCTACGTCTGAGTATTATACCCTTGTTGGGGGGAACTTGGTCACATGGAAAAAAAAAAAAAAAGCAAAACAGCACAACTGGTTGCAAAAGGTTATACTCATTGCTATGGGATAGATTATGAAGAGACTTTCTCCCCAATTGCAAAACTGAACTCGGTACGTATCATCCTCTCTATTGCTGCTAACTCATCCTGGCCTGTATGTCATCTCCATATAAAAAATACATTTTTAAATGGTGATATACACGAAGAAATTTATGTGGTCCAACCACCTGGATATATGGTTGAGGGGGAGTCTATATGCCTATTAAAGAAATCTTTATATGGGCTTAAACAATCCTATCGGGTCTGGTTTGATAAATTCAGTCAAGCGCTTCTACGATTTGGCTTTTATAGGTGCTCGTTGATCACCCAGTATATGTTAAAGATACTATCAAAGGGAAGATATTATTGGCTGTGTATGTTGATGATATTATCTTTGACTGGGAATGATGCTCATAGTATACAAAAAGTGAAGAATATGATATATCAAGAGTTCAAGACTAAAGATTTGGGTAAGCTCAAATATTTTCTAGGTATAGAACTCCTTCAGCCAAACCATGGAATAGTATTGTCTCAAAGAAAATACATCTTGGATCTACTTGAAGAAATATAAATGAAGGATTGTAGACCAATTGATACACCTATGGATGCGATTGAAAAATTGTGTGTGCAATTGGAGAAGATGTTGACACTAGCAAATATTAAAGACTTGTGGGAAAATTGATCTATCTCACGATGACCAGGCCAAATATATCATATGTTGTGAGCGTGGTAAGTCAATTCACACACAAACCACAAATTACTCACTGACAAGCATTGGAGAAAATATTGTGATACTTAAAAGATGCTCCTGGAAGAGGATTGCTATATAAACAACATGGTCACTTCAATATAAAAGGCTTCTCAGATGCAAATTGGGCTTGATTACCCGTTGATAGAAAATCTACGTCTGAGTATTGTACCCTTGTTGGGGGGAACTTGGTCACATGAAAAAATAAAAAGCAAAACGTGGTTGCAAGATCTAGTGTTGAAACACAATACCAAACTATGGCCCACACTGTAAGTAAATTTTTATGGATAAAGAATCTTCTTACTGAATTGGGATTTCATAAAGGAGGCTCTATGGGCCTACATTGTGATAATCAAGTAGCTATTCACATTACGTCAAATCCAGTCTTCCATGAAAGAACTAAACATATTGAAGTGGATTGTCATTTTATACGGGAAAAGTTTCAAGCAAGAATAATTTCTCTTAATTATCTTTCATCTCAAGAGCAATTAGCTGATATCTTCACCAAACTGGTTACATCAAAAATTCTATCTTATATAGGTGGCAAGCTTGGTATTTATGATGTATTTTCTCCTCCGACTTGAGGGGGAGTGTTGGAAGATGGGGTCAAGCCCACAAGCTCAAGGCTAGAATCCCATACATCAAAGGAGTGGCAAAGTGTTTTTTATGATATGTTCCATAAGGATGGAATGAAGATGTAAATACATTGTCTTAGTATGTCTTTTAATCTATTGAGTTGTAATCCTAAGGGTTTTTTAATACTATAAATAAGAGCATTGGCTAAGAGGTAAGGCATTCAAGCCTTCTCCTCTCTTTGAGAAAACGTCCAGCCACCCTCTCTTCTCCCTCGACGCATTCTCTCATTCCCTTAATCCAAACGCTCCTCCCCAACAACCTTCTCCTTTTTCTCTCTTCTCTCTTTTCTCTCTTTCTTCTTCCATGTTAACCTAAAGTCATTCTCATGGGGTCCTAACTTCTACATACTTTATTAGGTAAAAAGACATTCAATGGAGCCAAATATTTAAGATATTACATTTAATTCTATTTTAGGCTACATAGGCTCTAATGGTAGTAGGACCTAAAGATTTTATAATTTTATTCTAATTTGGGTCCTAATATATTCTTATCACATTAGGCAAAATTAATTTGTATGGAGACACAGAATTTGACTTTCTCTTCTCCATCAAAATAATATTTCCCTTTCTCTTCTAATTTGTCTCCTAATCCATTCTTATCACAATAGGCATGAAATTTTTTTAACTAATTCTCTTTTTAGGGAGATACCTAATGCAAGCTTATAGTTTACCCAAGTATGTCAGATATCATAACTAGTACATGTAGCAAATCAATGAATGTCAATGCAGCTTATATCGACAAAGTGGCCAAATTCCCAAATTTTGATATAGTCGTTGAAGCTCACTTTGTTGTGGGTGTAACTATATACGGGTAGCACTAAGGATAATAGATTCACCAATCTAAGCCTGAGGTTTCAGATTTATCTAATTTCCCAATCCTCAACTAGGCTGAGACCAAATGCTAAAAAAAACTTTTCTTGATGTGGAGGGCTTAATTTTACTAAGATAGCTTAGTTCCACATGAACAAGTTTCAAAATTGGTTAATGAGGTATATGATAAAATTATCATCGTGTCAATCCTCAAAACCAAATCACATAAGATGAATCTCTGAATTGACATGAACATCAAATTTTGAAGTCTTAATTACATAATTCATGTCCCACAAACTATTTAGATAATTTTCATGTAGTATGTAGCTTGGCTTGGAGAGTTCACTCTTTTCTATGAAGATCAAGTGACCTTGGGTACCCAAATTTACTTGGGTCCCATTGTGTCAACTTTGAAATAAAAATTTAGGCTTCCCTAGGGAATCCAAATTTGATTTACTACATTCAACTTTGATCTTCAATTTGAATACACAACCACATAATGTCCAATGATTCCACATGTGTAACATGCCTCATTATGCATTGGTGAGATTGTGAGCTCCGTCACATTTGTCCTATGACAACTACTAGATTCACTTTATATTCTAGTCTCATGGAACTTAACTTTAAAGTCCAGCTTTCTCAATTGATTTTATGATCTAATCATAGTAATTTTTCCCAAGGTAAGAATCTTTAAAGCATGAGATAAGTCATGGATACTCTTAGCTATAAAGTTGTTGGATTGTAGAAAAAAAAAATCTTCTTTGTAATTCTAAAATCCTAAAGCAATAACTATCATTTTCTTTTCTCAATTCAAAAATGTTTGAAGGATAGTCGTTTAATTTCTCACATTTTGAAATGAGCTTTATGTCCTATTCTCTAAGCTCTTCTATCTTTGAGAAAATATCAATTTTCAATAAGTTGATTTCCTTGTCTAGTTTGTAAAGCGGCCTCCTTAGTTTCTTATTTTCTTTGTCTTTTATTCTAAATGAGGATAGGGAGTCATCTAGCTTCCTCATCAAGTCTTCCATGGCCAATACCTCACAACTATCACTCACTGAAGTTTCATCACAATCTGAGATAGTGTTAACAGATAAACATAAGTGCATACAATCAATAATTTCATTGTTAGCACTAGATGTATTGCAATAAAAGTTTGACGAGCAACATTCTTTGTTCCTAGAAAAGTTAGATTCTAATTTATCTTATAAATCCTTGGCTGATTTACAAGATAAACAAGAATCAACTATTTCATTAGTCAAGGAACTAAGAATGAGTTCCATAGCCGTAGCATTACCATCTACTCTTGAAATGTCAAGGTCATACCAATCCCAAACAGGTTTTGGAATGAATCTTCCCTTTACATTTTGGGATTGGATAAAGGATCAACTCATGATAGCTTTCCATAATTCATATCCAATGGATTTTAAGAAAAAATCCATTCTTAATATCCATCATTGGTATTGTGAAGTAAAGAGTAAGGGAACCAAAAAGGGATCATGACCCTCTTGAAACATAATTTTGACTTGAGATGCCATTTAATCATTTCAAAATGTTGATTTCAGGATTCTATAATATTGGGATGAGGTGTTGGAAGGGAGGAATAAAGGGTGTAGTCGAATACTCAACCCTTCCCCTTAAATTTTATTTATAGATGTGAAAGATACATAAATTACAAGTATGTCCTTCACCCTAGAGAGAGTGAAGAAGAGACATACAACATAAGATTTTTACAATAATGCCACCTAAGTTTGTTTATGTCTTTAAACACTCCCCCTCAAGCTAGTGGTGAAAAAATATTGTATATCCCTAGCTTGGCATATGCAGTGGAGAGAATTTTGGATTTGACTGACTTCGTGAACATAACATCAAGTTATTTAAGAATTGAGACATGTTTAAGGCTTATGATTTCTGCTTACAATTTTGTCTCACAAAGTGACTGTTCACCTCGATATGCTTAGTTCTCTCATGAAACATTGGGTTGGGGGCAATGTGAATTTCTGCTTGATTATCACAATAGAGTCCTATAGAGCCTTCTTTGTACTAAAAGAGATTTGATCCATAGAAGCTCATTTACTACATGTGTCATGACTCTATGTTCTACTTTTGCTTTGGACCTTGCAACAACATTTTATTTTATACTCCTCCATGTAACAAGGTTACCTCTAACTAGAGTACAATATCTTGAAGTAGATTTTTTATCATTTGGTGATCGGTCTCAATCCACATTGATAAAGCTTTCAATATTGAGATGACCATGACACTTATATAAGAGCCCTTGTCCTAGTGCCTTTTTCAAGTACTTGATTATTCTCTCCAATGCCGGTCAAAGAGATATCTAAGGTTTATGCATATATTGACTGACCACACAGACTACAAAAGAAATATTTGGTCTAGTCACAGTAAGATAGATACGCTTGCCAACTAGCCTCTACTACTTTCCAACATCAACTTCTTCTCCCAAGCTAGTACATATTTTTGTATTTGTCTCCAAGGGGGTGTTAATAGGGCAACATCCCATCATTCATGTTTCTTCAAGCAAGTCAAGAACATATTTTCTCAATAATAAGATAATACCTTGCTTAGACTGAAGAGGTTGAATACTGAGAAAGCACATAAGGAGTCCCAAGTCTTTCGTCTTGAATTCATTTCATATCTTGTTGTTTACTTCACTGATACTATCGATATCACTATCCGTCAAAATAATATCATCGATGTATACAAAAATTAGTACTACTTTCTTATTATGCTTGACAAATGCAGAATGGTTCACATAGCACCTTGTGAACCCAAATCAAATCATTACTTGATTAAACTTGTCAAAACAATCCCACAGAGATTGTTTTAGACCATATAATGTTTTTTAAGGCGACATACCAACTCCCCTTCAACCACATATCCAAGTGCTTGTTTCATATAAATTGCCTCCTTCATATCGCCATTGAGGATGACATTCGGTACATCCAGCTGAAAAACAGGCCAACGAGAATTAGCAACGAGAGATAATAAGAGATGCATCGAGTTGAGATTGACGACTAGAGAAATGTTTTCCTCATAAATCACTCTTATAACATTGGTTATAACCTTTAGCCACAAGGCAGGCTATAAGGGGGGTCACTGTGCCATTTGGATTTTGTTTGACAATGAAGACCCATGTTGGAAGATGGGCCCAAGCCCACACAACCAAGGAAGGTCTACATATCTAAGAGTGTTGGAATATGGGCCCAAGCCCATAAGAAATAGGACCCACCATGATTACCACGAGTTAGCATCCTTATCACATAAGTTGGAAAATCAAGAAAGACTCACGAAGATAAACACAACCTGGTTGGAAGAACAAGAAGGACTCACAAAGATAACCATGAGGTAACATCTTTATATTGAGTTATGTTTGTCTTTTATTTATATTGAGTTATTTAATTGTGATAGGGCTTATCTTTAAGTGTTAGAGTTTAGGTGTAATTGAGACAAAGGTAGTTTTATTGTAATTGGACTCTACTACTTTCCTCTATTATAAATAGAGGTTCATGTACTCCGATTATAATAAGTCAATGAAGTCATTTTCATTTCCATAAATTCAACATGGTATCAGAGCAGGTTCTATAAGTTGACTTGGTCAACCCACAAAGATAATGAGATCTTTTTTCTGATCTATTATCTCTAGCAATTAGGGTTCATAATTATTTTTTTCAGTCCCTATACTTGTTAGTTGTTTAATGTTTTTCACCTCTATACTGAGATTTTCTATTGAAAATTATATATTTAAGGAAATATATTCAAGTCTAATTTCCAAGGAAAAATATTTTTTTTCCAATCAGAGTTATCTACAACGAGAAATCGATATTTGAAGCAGAGAAGGTCAGATTACAAAAGAGGTTCGACCAGCAGCAAAAACCTTCAACTTCCGAAGTATTTTATGCTATAAATAACGAGACTTTATATGGATAAAAATATATCAAAAGAAATATCTATAAGTCTATTCTCTTACATATTTAACCAAATTTCAAATGGATTTATCTACTAAGAGAAATCGATATTTGAAGCAACGAAAGTCAAATTGAAAAAAATGTTTGAGCAGTAGCAGAAAGCTTAAACTTTCGAGGTATTTTATACTATCAAGAACGAGACTTTATATGGAGAATTATATATCAAAATAAATATCTATAAGCTTATTTTCTTACCTATTCAACCAACTCTTGATCCGAGTTTTTTATAAGGAGAGATTGATCTTCGAAGAGTCAATGGTCATGCTGGAAAAAAAAGAGAAACAATGCTTAGTTCAACCAGATGACAGAGACCGAAATCTATTATATTATTTATTTTCTAATAATTATATTTTATGAAGAGAAATTATACTTGGATGAAATTTATTTAAGTCTAGATTCATAAAGAGAAAATTTCATGTCAATCTGATCTATATTTAAAGATATATTCGCATTGAAAAAATCAAAGGTCATGCTAGTATTCTATTACATTGAAAAATCCGAAATTTAAGCCCATTGTTTTGTGTCACTTTTTGAGTTGCTATATCAGGAAAATATCTCACTTCTCCCTGGTTTGAGGGCTTATTTATACATCTCTCTTATTTGGGCATATTACTACATCTATGATATTTGGTTCAAGCTGAGATCACTGCCATTACCTCCCAGTTTGAGGTATGTACAAGAAGTACGAGAAAGAGGTATTTTATACCATATGTTGTGGATAAGTTTTATGTGACCAAAATATTCAAGAAAGAGGGAGCACAATTGAAGTTTGTGCATCTAGGAAGAAATTTTTATATCGAATTATTTCATGGGTCCTTTTACAAGGTTTATTATTTTGGTTCGTGTTATATGTGTTGGAAAAATGGCCTTATTATATTCAGCTGCAGCTATTGAGTCTCTTTGGATGAGACATTATTATTGAAGAAAAAGTGGCCTTAGTATATGTTACATCATCGTGATGGAGGAGCTTATAACTAAATCTACTACCCGTAATGACATCTATGTTATTTCACTGTGATGGAAGAGTTTATTACAAACTCTATGTTATACCCCCTTGAATTGACATTTATTACTCCTACCACTTGAGAGTCGTTGTTCTGTGGAGGGACATGGTGATGGAAGAGTTTTTTTATTACACTTCCGTACAACGTATAGACCCACTTCCTACATTAATAGGAGTGGCACTACCTACAAAAGATAGGAGTGTGTTGAACATCCTGCATGAGTTATTTGACTGGATTATGGAGCAATGTCATACGACCTGAAGTGATTTTACTCTCACTCGTCATATGCCAGTTGGGTGTCATGAACGAGAGTACCAACATGAGGGGGAGTATTGGAAGATATAGAGGGTTGTCATTTTATACAAAAAGATTCTATACATTATTAGCATCAAGTTGGGAATTCATGATGTTCTCTCACCCCCAGCATGAGGGGAGTATTGGAAGATGGGCCCTAGCCCATAAGAAATAGGATCCACCATGATTACCACGAGCTGGTATCCTTATCACATAAGTTGGAAGATCAAGAAAGACTCACAAAGATAACCACAAGTTGGTTAAAAGATCAAGAATGACTCACAAAGATAACCACAAGCTAGCATCTTTATCTTATGGTCACATCCTAGAAGAGTTCTAGTTTGAGTTATGTTTTTCATTTATTTATATTGAGTTATTTAATTATGATAGGACTTATCTTTAAGTGTTAGAGTTTGGGTGTAATTGGGACAAATGTAGTTCTATTGTAATTGGACTCTACTACCTTCCTCTATTATAAATAGAGGCTCATGTACTCTGATTATAATAAGTCAATGAAGTATTTTTTTCTTTTTCATAAAGTCAACAACCCATTTACAGCCCACCGGCTTTTTTCTAGATGGTAAGGAAACAAGGTGCCGCGTTTGATTCTCGTAAAGAGCTATCATTTCATCATCCATTCCTGCTTTCCACCCTGGATCCTGTAGGGCATCCTGATAAGATTGAGTAATAGCTAGAGAAGAAATAGAGGCAAGAAACTGATAGCAGTATGGTGATAACCGATGGGTAGAAAAAAAATGAGCAATGGGGTTATAGGTAGAAAGTCAGGTGCTTGCTCTAGGTTCTTTAAGAAGAGTGGTGAGCCAAGTGTCAAATGAAGGACAAAAAATAGGAGGTGGAGAAGAAGAGCTTACCTCAAAGAAATCTAGAGACTCTAAAGGTGTAGTCTTGGCCAATGCTTTTGGGGGCAAGGCAGGTCCATCAAGACAGAAAAGAGTTGTTGACTCGTCAATTGTCACAAGAGGTTTAGGAAACTCATTGGCTATAGAAAAACTAGGTGAGGCACCAGTGGACGGGTAAAAGGGTTGGTCCTCAAAGTATGACATCACTAGAAACAATATTTTCATAAGAGATGGATTATAATAGACATATCTTTTCTGAGTACGAGAGTACCACAAAAAATACATTTAATTGCCTTGCAATTCAATTTAGTAGTATATGGGAAAGTATTATGAACAAAATAGGAACACCCAAAAAAAGGAAGAGAAAATAGCTTATCACTTGAAAGAAAGGGTAAGAATATGGTGTCTAGTTACCAGGCACAATAGAAGGTAACATGTTAATTAGATAACAGGTTGTGAGGATGGCATGGGGCTAGTAGAAATGAGGCATATGTATATGGTGGAGTAGAGCTTGAGCATATTCAAGAAGGTGTGTATTTTTTCTTTCAATGGAACTACTTTGTTGTGGTGTGTAGATAGTAGAGGTTTGATGAATTATGCATTTTTCCTGACAAAAAGATTGGAAGTTTGTAGAGAGATATTCCTCATCATTATCAGAGCAAAGAATCTTTAAGGTAGTGTTGAACTGAGTAGACACCATGGCACAATAGGACTTAAAAAGGGGTAAGACTTCTGATATCTCTTGTAAGAGGTGTTGATTTTTAGGACTCCATGAATTTAGCTCACGGAGAAAACGGGAGAGAAACCCATTGGAAGAAAACATAATATTAGTGAGAGTATGTTGTGGTCTTGGGTTAAGTACTTGGCTTTTCGCTACCTACCAGGCCGGTCTTTTGGGTAGTATTGGTTAGGTGTTTAACACTTGGTATCAAAGTTGGCGCTTACGTTGTGATTTTGAATCCCTACATGAGCAAACCTATGCGGAAGGGGCGACCTAGCAGAAACTAGGGTCGTCGCTAGGTGGGCCGTCAGGGCTGTCCTAGGCAGTCAGCTCGCAACAGCTGTGCTTGGGGACAAGGGGCGTGTGTTGTCGTGGTCCTAGGTTAAGTACTTGGCTTTCCACTATGTACCAGGCCGGTCTTTTGGATAGTATTGGCTAGGTACCTAACAGAGTAAATCACTCATAACCACTAAGACATTTCTCCATACTCCAGTCATAACTCATGTTGGATGTAGGACACACTTCGTCTTCTGTAGGTAGTGTGTCTATAGCCATAACTCTAAAGTGTCCACCTCCACCACTGTGTCCCTCCGAAAGATAATGACTCTCAAGTAGAAGAGTAATATATGATATTAATAGAGGAGGGGGGGAGAGTGACATAAATGTAATAATAAGTTCCTTCGTCATGGACTTTCAACCATAAATATTTTTTATATTTTTTACGGGGAAGAAGTTCTTCAATCATGGACTTCTAACCACAAATATTTTTAATATTTTTTACGGGGATGAAGTTCGTCTGTTATGGACTTCCAACCACAAATAATTTTGATATTTTTTACGAGGATGAAGTACCTCCATCATGGACTCCCAACCACAAATAATTTTGATATTTTTTACTGGGATGAAGTTCCTCCATAATGGATTCCAAACCACAAATATTTTTGATATTTTTTACAGGGATGAAGTTCCTCCGTCATGGACTCATAACCACAAATATTTTTTATATTTTTTACGGGGAAGAAGTTCCTCCGTCATGGACTCCCAACCACAAAAATTTTTGATATTTTTTACGGGAACAAATAAATAATAGTATGAAACTACCTTTTTTTTAATAATAATGTCTCATCAAAAGACATATAATAGTAACAGTTGAAATGGATTTGGGCCCATTTAAAATGAACCAAAATAATCCTTGTAAAATGACCCATGAAATAATCCAATGCATATATTTGTTCTAAATAATATGCTGATCAAAGAATAATCTGTCAATGCTTCAAAAATAATAATCCAACTAGAGAAAAAATTACCTAATCACGTCAAAATATGTATAACCTTTGGCACATATACCGAGACAGAAAATAAGTGGCTCGAGTCAGGTTGACCCGGACCCGAGTTGACCCGTTCCGGGTGACTTGGTCTGGCTGGTGCAGAAGAGCAGTAAGTGGTTGCTGGGTTGTTTGGTTAACCCGGTCCTGTCCGGGTTGGGCTGGAAGAGGCACTGATTAACTCGGCGGTTTCCGGGTTGGACCTGGCACTCGACCCAATCTGGAACATCGTCATCTTCTTCTTCCTCTCGGAGAACAGAGCGGAAACAACCTCACGGAGAACATAGCAGAAACAGCAGACCTTTAAGAGGAAACTTTTTTACGGCGCAGCACGCTTCCAAACAAAGAGGACGTTCAAATATTTTAAACGACAGCTCAAGCCATCGATATCTCACTCATCGACAGCCAAAAGAAGGACAAGGATCGTTCTGATTCATAAAACTGTCGGAATCCTGTCCAACAAAACCCACCTTATCCTTTTTTCCAGAATCTACAAAAAAGACAACCGCAAAGCTCAAAACCAGAAAATCACCACTAACCTCAGCCAATCAAACCGCAGATATCTCCATCCCAGCAGAAGCAAAACCCCAACTCTCCAACGGAGAATCAAAAACCTAATTTCACACTCAACTTTGCATCTAAACCATCTTAATAACCACCGATAGTCACCAAAAGAATCGACAACGATTGGGACCGGCGATAAAGAAATTCAATCAAAACCACAACCAAAAGGAACCGATTACTTATACCAAAATTGATTCAGCAAAAATTCGCGGTCGGCGCCGGTTCCACCAGCCGATTTCTTCAAATCTGCAGCATCAAACCCAAGGCGAATTCCGCCCCTCAAAAACCCAAAAAAAAAAAAAAACACAAATCGAACAAAAGAAAAAATGGCAGCACCGTGTTCAGGAAAGAAAAATAGAAACGAAGAGGGAGGAGACACAGAAGGGAAGATTGAAAGGAACCGAGTAACAAAATTTAAAACTGTATTCTTCAACTATAAAAAAAACATAGATACGGGAAATTCAGAAAAAAACAAAAAGGTTGTAAGAAGGGTTATGGACTTATTCATAACTTTCTCTCTAAAACTCTCGTTATAGATTTATAGATTTGTGAAACTAGTGTGTTATAATAATACCTTTTAACTTAGGGTTTAGTATTTAGGGTTTTAACTATGAAACTTTAACTTAATTATATCTATGAGATGATCCTTTATTTACCATCCTACTATCTTGTATGTGGGCTTATGAGCCTTCTTCTTGATCTGTGGGCCTTCAACTCATCTTCTATATCTCTTGGTTGCATGGGTCTTCCTTGGTCTTATGGGCTTAGACCCATCTTCTAATACACTTGGATATATAGGTCTTCCTTGGTTGTGTGGGTTTGGACTCTATCTTCCAACAAGAGGAACAACCATGTAACTCAAGGGAAGTCATCTACAAATGCAACAAAATACTTTGACCAAAAAACATTGGAGATATTCATAGGACCCCATATATCAATATAAACTAAAGAAAATGGGACAACACTTTTGGTTTCACTGGGAGGAAAAATAAGTACTCCGCTAGTATTTACTTAACAGTCTTCGCAATCGAGACTTGAAATGGACTATAAGGTGAGAAAAAATTGTTTGAGTGACTAAAATGATGGATGTCTTAACCTATTGTGGCACTGAAGAGCCCTATGCTGAGCACTAGTGGTAACTATTAGTTCTAGTAAATCAAGATAGTAGTGCCCCCCTCTTTCTCGGCCTCTACCAATAACCTACTTTGTCTTCAAATCCTGAAGATCACAAGAAGTTGGAGAAAAAGTGATGGAATAATTAAAACTTTTTTGTGAGTTGACTAATGGATAAAAGATTTAGGGGCGGCTGGTCAACAAACTTAAAATTTGAACTTCATCTTCATCTTCTGCTTCAAAATCATTTCTTTCATCAACATGAACTTCAACTTCAAACTTGGTGTTAATGTGGACGAGTTCATGTGCACTGAAAAATAGTTTCCAGTGTTAATGCCCCAAAACGAGAAAAATATAAAAAAACAAAGTATAAGTAACTTGTAATAATATACTTAAATAAAATATAATACCTAAACCCCAAAATTAGGTAAAAGAAACATGATTACTACACGAATAAGTAATTTAGTGTATAATTAAAATATATTAATATAATAATTAATTAAATAAGATATTATATTATTTAATGATTGCAATTTATGTAAATTAATACAATAATTACGTTAACCAATTAATTGTGTACAATATTAATTATAAAATAAATAAATAAAGTTAAAAATAATAGAAATGAATATAATAAATTAATTTATTAATTTATTAATAACATATGATATACTTTAACATAAAAAGGAATGATTAAACAAAAAGAATTGATCAAATGCTCAGTATGACTTGCATGGTATTTTCAAAATATTGCTCAAGGAATTGTAGAATATATATGTTTAGAAGAATTGATTTACACTTTTAAACAATAAAAATTTTCCTCCTAATATAATTAAAGGGTATTATTGAAGAATTGTCTTGAATATTATTTAATTTAAATAAGTTTGGACTATAACATTTTATCGTATAATTAAATAATATTAAAAATAAGGACTGATCCAATACAAAAAGTCATTTCGTGCGAACACTATCTCAGTCATCAGATCATGATCGAAGACTATCTCAATTTTCTGGTCATGAGCAAACAATTGAGATAACCGCATGTTTAGCACCAAATAGTTTTTTGTATTAGATCTTCCATGTATTGAAAATAATTTAACTAAGATATTTTTAACAATCTATTTGTATAAAATTTAGAAGTACAGACAAAATCATATTAACTATGGGAGCAATCAGAAATGTTTTCAAAGATCTATTTTTAACGATCACTTTCTCGGCCAAGAAATGTTTTCAGTTTGCTCCATAAAATTTCAATCTGCCTTCCTATAAGAGGAGCAACTATTGCTTCCATTCTTTCAGTCGAGTCAACAAGTACAAACTATTTATTCTCTTGAATTCTCCAAATACACATAAAAAAAAGGAAATAAACTCTCGTTTGTTATGTTACAATGTGGGACCCACCATGGCTAAACAAGCTGTGGGACCCACCATGAGCTCGAGAGGTGTCAATAAGAGTCCACATTCAAAGTGGCTCAAGCTAAGAGATAAGGAACATGTGTTGTAATAGAATAAAAGATTAGAAGATCAAGTGGGACCCACAAAGATACCATGAGTAGGTACCTCTATCTACATGAGCTGGAAAATCATGTGGGACCACAAGATAAGACCACGAGCTGGCTCTCTAGCTTGATTCATGTGCTCAAGGAAGGTGTTCGTAGTTGAGTTAAATTAGTCACTTAAATAGATAATGTAATCTTATCATAATAGGTTTATCTTTGAAAGTTCTAGTTCGAATGTACTTAGGAGTCCTAAGACTAGTTGTACATGAACTCTATCACCTCCTCAACTATAAATAGGGGTGGGTGATTGTAACTCAGAAATATCAAGCAAATCTCTTTTTTTTTCTCCTCTCTCCTGTGAAGTGCTCTCTCTCTAATCTCCTTTATATTCCTTCTCTTCTCTTTCTATCTGTTATGCACCTAGCCAATACTACCCATGGTGATGTTGTGGTCCTTGGCTAAGTACCTATGCCTTCCACTCCTAATAGGCCAGTCTTTTGGGTAGTATCGGCTAGGTACCTAACATTTGTTATCAGATCAGGCGCTACGTCGCGAGTTTGAATCCCGGCACTCGAAGATTTTTGAGTGGCGCTTGAAGAGTCTTGCACGGAGGGGGCGACCTAGCGGCAGGGACGACCTAGCAGAAACTAGAGTGGGTCGTCGCTAGAGTAGGCCATCGCGAGAGTGGGCCGCCGCTAGTGTGGGCCGCTGTGGACATCGGCTCATGAAGGTGGGCGTGATGTTGTGGTCCTATGCTAAGTACCTATGCCTTCCGCTCCTAACAGGCCGGTCTTTTGGGAAGTATTGGCAAGGTACCTAACACTACCCAAGAGCCTTTCTCTTTTTCCCTTTTTCCTTTCTCTCTACACTTGCTCGAGGTACTATTCATGGGGTCCGAAATTCAACATTGTATTAGATCTACCAATTTAGGATCCCCATTATGTTCAATGAAGATATGAATAAAAGCTGCTCATAGAAGGCTCCTTATGAAGCAAGATTGAAGCTAATGAGATAACTATTTATTTATGATATTATTAATTTTATGCTACTGGTTCTCGGTATTAAGAGGTGGCTTAGAGATGTGCTTATGCATGTTTTCATCTTATGAAATTATGAGAATATATGCATCTTGGATTATCTTTGATTAGAAGAGATTATCAAGGCAATCTTTGTCGGTTTGCACAATACTTTGATTGAGACCAGTTCATATTGGATTTTTTTTATAAATCTCTAGGAAAAAGATTCCAGAATAAAGAAGGTTCATGTTGATCCTTTTATGAGTCATTATCCATTAAAATTAATTACTTAGCTTTTATGCTAAGCATTTCCATTAAAGGAATTGGTTAAAGCCTTCCACTTGGTCATATTTTGATTACTTGATTGGAGAACTATTTTACTTGATTTGACTACTATGGCTGAAGATAATATGAGTCACAAGAGTGACATACTCAGAATCACCATTGTACCATTATGGGGGGTATCAAATTTTATGAACTGGTCCACATTAGTTCGTCGGTTTCTTATCACAAAGGACCTAGTTGGTCATCTCACCAACCATGGACCACATATTGATGAATATGATATATTCTAAACCAAATGGTTAAAAGAGGATACATTGGTTATTAGTTGGCTTATCAATAGTATGGAAGAACATGTCTCCAATAATATCATTCACCTAGAGGTAGCTAAACAAATTTGGGAGACATGCGCCAAGTTGTATTCAAGCTCCGACAACTTGTTATGGACTCAATAACACTGAGTCATCTACTTTACTTTTATTATTTATGTTGCTTTTAATTTCTAATTTTATTGATTTTTAATAAGACTTAAAGGTATGGGTAGAATTGGGTTTTATAACCCTAACCTATGTTGATGTTAATTACTCTCTTTAAGGGGTAAGGATGGAGAAATAAAACAAGTTCGGAATTAGCATAAACTAGGGTAGTTTATGTTCTTGCTAGGCTCCCTACTCTAGGGTTCTTGGCGTGAACTCTCTTGGTGATTTGCTGCATCCATCGAGGAATATTAGAGGAGATTTTGGAAGGAAAAGGAAGAGGAATTACCTTTCTCTTCCGAGCTGCAAGAGAAGACCATCTCTTTCACGGAAATTCTAGAAAGGGAGAGGGTTGGCGTAAACTAACCAGGAAGGAGGACGAATTCTGGTTGCTGGATTGGTGTTGACGTCAATAGGTAATTCTTAATCTTGTTCCAAATACTTGAAGATTAGAATTCTATTTCTTTTTACGTAAGGTACCAGTATTGCATGGTAGAGGAAACCCTACCTTGAAGTGAGTCATAAGAAAGGGGGTTCCATGTTGGGGCATCAAGGAGCTCCATTGATTCTCTGGTTTCATCCATAATTAAGTCAAACCCTCTTAACGTGCTGGATTCATCTATACCTCACCAAGTTACTAGATCCATGGTTAGAGACCATAACAATTTGGTATCAGAGAAGGGTAACCCGGCAGAGAGAAGCATCAACGAATACTTTGAATTGCTTGAAAGAAAATTTGATACAGTCCTAGAGAGGTTCTCCATTGCTGCATTGGAGGAGAAGTTCATTCTCAGTTTGGAAAACTTGAAAGCAAGGATGGATAGCATGAAGGCTGGTCTGAGCACTGGCAAGAACCCAATTCTGGGGGACCATTCGCAGATCAGAGGGGGAGATGAGTTTACTAGACACACAAGTTTCTTGGGTCAGCAAGGACCCTTCATTCCAGGGGGACACCTCAACCAAGGGGGAGGCACTGTACCTCTCATTCCAGATCAGAGAGGAGAGGACCATTCGTATAACAGAGGGGGAGATGACTTTCCTAGGCGAACGAGTTTCTCGGGACAGCAAGGACCCCTCATTCCGGTGGGACACTTCTACCAGGGGGGAGGCACTGTTCCAAGGTATACTAAAATGGAATTCCCTACTTATAATGGGTCAGAGACCCTTTGATATGGCTGTATCGATGCGAAAAAAAATTTAGCCATCAGCGAGTCCCAGCCTATGACCGAGTCAACGTAGTTGTTTTTCACTTATTAGGGGAAGCACAACTTTGGTACCAGCTAGTTGAGGTTGATAGCGACGTGTAGATTGGGATGAATTTAAGCGACTGTGCTCTCTCCATTTTTGTCCTTCGGCTTACAGGAACCCGTTGGGAGATTTGGTTTTGTTACGCCCAACTGGGGCCGTGGAGCAATATCAAAAACTGTTCCAGGAAAACTTAGCACAATCCAACAGTATGGTACAAGTGGATCAGCAAGTTGCGCTATTTACTGCAGGACTGACTGAGGCGTTAAAGCTTGAGGTGGAGCTCTATGCACCTGTTGACTTATCCAGCGCTATGAATATAGCTTGTGCTTTAGAACTGCAACAAAAGGCACAACACAGACTACCTCCATGGTCAGGGGAGTGGAGCGCTCCATCCACGGGGCAAGGGGAGCGCATTTCTCCGAGAAACAACCCGGGTATTACTTTGACAGGGGATCCGAGATCTAGTCATCCTACACCTCCTTATATAAAAAAATTGACAAGTGCTGAGATGGCGGAACGGTAGGCTAAGAATCTGTGTTACAACTGTGACGAACCATATCGGACTGGGTACCAATGCAAAAGATTGTTTTTGATCGATAAGGTGAAAGATGAGGATATCGAGGTGACCGAGGATATGATAGAGGAAGAACCACCCGACATCTCCCTGTATGCCATTATTGGGCAGCAATCGGCCACAACTATGCAGCATGGGAGCAGCTTGACAACTTCCACCAGGTCTACCCAGCTTCCGATCATGAGGACAAGCTCGATCTCCAAGGGCGGGCAGATGTTATGGACTCAATAACACTGAATCATCGACTTTACTTTTATTATTTATGTTGCTTTTAATTTTTAATTTTATTGATTTGTAATAAGACTTAAAGGTAGGAGTAGAATTTGGTTTTATAACCCTAACTTATGTTGATGTTAATTACCCTATTTAAGGGGTAAGGATGGAGAAATAAAACAAGTTCGGAATTAGCATAAACTAGGGTAATTTAGATTCTTGCTAGGCTCCCTACTCTGGGGTTCTTGGCGTGAACTCTCTTGGTGGTTTGCTGCATCCATTGGGGAGTCTTTGAGGAGATCTTAGAAAGAAAAGGAAGGGGAATTACCTCTCTCTTTCGAGTTGCAAGAGAAGACCATCTCTTTCACAAAAATTCCAGAAAGGGAGAAGGGTTGGCATGAACTAACTAGGAAGGAGGACGAATTCTGGTTGTTGGATTGGTGTTGACGTCAATAGGTAATTTTTAATCTTGTTCCAAGTATTTGAAGATTAGAATTCTGTTTCTTTTTACGTAAGGTACCAGTATTGCATGGTAGAGGAAACCCTACCTTGAAGTGAGTCATAAGAAAGGGGGTTCCACGTAGGAGCATCAAGGAGCTCCATTGATTCTCTGGTTTCATCCATAATTAAGAAAAGGAAACTCCTTTTCAAGGGAAACGAATTCAGGAAAGAGAACAGGTTGTTCTTGGATCATTACAGTGAGTCAAACCCTCTTAACGTGCTGGATTCATCTATACCTCGCCGAGTTACTAGATCCATGGTTAGGGACCATAACAACTTGGTATCAGAGAAGGGTAACCCGGCAGAGAGAAGCACCAATGAATACTTTGAATTGCTTGAAAGAAAATTTGATACAGTCCTAGAGAGGTTCTCCAAAATTGATATCGATATGGAGACCTTGAAGGGAAGGATGGATAGCATGGAGATTGGTCTGACTACTGGTAAAAAATTTGCTGCATTGGAGGAGAAGTTCACTCTCAGTTTGGAAAGCTTGAAAGGAAAGATGGATAGCATGAAGGCTGGTCTGAGCACTGGCAAGAACCCAATTCTGGGGGACCATTCGCAGATCAGAGAGGGAGATGAGTTTACTAGACACACAAGTTTCTCGGGTCAGCAAGGACCCTTCATTCCAGGGGGACACCTCAACCTAGGGGGAGGCATTGTACCTCTCATTCCAAATCAGAGAAGAGGGGACCATTCATATAATAGAGGGGGAGATGAATTTCCTAGGCGCACGAGTTTCTCGGGACAGCAAGGACCCCTCATTTCGAGGGGACACTTCTACCAGGGGGGAGACACTGTTCCGAGGTTTACTAAAATGGAATTCCCTACTTATAATAGGTCAGACGACCCTTTGATATGGCTGTATCGATGAGAAAAAAAATTTAGCCATCAGTGAGTCCCAGCCTATGACCGAGTCAACGTGACTGTTTTTCACTTACTAGGGGAAGCACAACTTTTGGTACCAGCTAGTTGAGGTTAATAGCGACGTGGTAGAATGGGATGAATTTAAGCGACTGTGCTCTCTCTGTTTTGGTCCTCTGGCTTACAGCAAACCATTGGGAGATTTGGTTTTGTTACGCCCAACTAAGGCCGTGGAGCAATATCAAAAACTGTTCCAGGAAAACTTAGCACGAGCCAACAGTATGGTACAAGTGGATCAGCAAATTGCTCTGTTTACAGCAGGACTGACTGAGGCGTTAAAGCTTGAGGTGGAGCTCTATGCACCTGTTGACTTATCCAGCGCTATGAATATAGCTCGTGCTTTAGAACTGCGACAGAAGGCATAGCACAAACTACCTCCATGGTCAGGGGAGCGGAGCGCTCCATCCAAGGGGCAAGGGGAGCGCATTCCTCTGAGAACCAACCCGGGCATTACTTTGACAGGGGATCCGAGATCTAATCATCCTACACCTCCTTATATAAAAAAATTGACAAGTGTTGAGATGGCGGAACGACGGGCTAAGAATCTGTGTTACAACTGTGACGAACCATATCGGACTGGGTACCAATGCAAAAGATTGTTTTTGATCGATAAGGTGGAAGATGAGGATATCGAGGTGACCGAGGATATGATAGAGGAAGAACCACCGGACATCTCCCTGTATGCCATTACTGGTCAGCAATCGGCCACAACTATGCAGCATGGGAGCAGCTTGACAACTTTCACCAGGTCTACCCAGCTTCCGAGCTTGAGGACAAGCTCGATCTTCAGGGGGGGGGGGGGGGGGGGAGGCAGATGTTATGGACTCAATAACACTGAGTCATCTACTTTACTTTTATTATTTATGTTGCTTTTAATTTTCAATTTTATTGATTCGTAACAAGACTTAAAGGTAGGGGTAGAATTGGGTTTTATAACCCTAACCTATGTTGATGTTAATTACCCTATTTAAGGGGTAAGGATGGAGAAATAAAACATGTTCAGAATTAGCATAAACTAGGGTAATTTAGGTTCTTGCTAGGCTCCCTACTCTGGGGTTCTTGGCGTGAACTCTCTTGGTGGTTTGCTGCATCCATTGGGAAGTCTTTGAGGAGATCTTGGAAGGAAAAGGAAGAGGAATTACCTTTCTCTTCCGAGTTGCAAGAGAAGATCATCTCTTTCACGGAAATTCTAGAAAGGGAGAAGGGTTGGCGTAAACTAACCAGGAAGGAGGACGAATTCTGGTTGCTGGATTGGTGTTGACGTCAATAGGTAATTCTTAATCTTGTTCCAAGTATTTGAAGATTAGAATTCTGTTTCTTTTTACGTAAGGTACCAGTATTGCATGGTAGAGGAAACCCTACCTTGAAGTGAGTCATAAGAAAGGGGGTTCCACGTTGGGGCATCAAGGAGCTCCATTGATTCTCTGGTTTCATCCATAATTAAGAAAAGGAAACTCCTTTTCAAGGGAAACGAATTCAGCAAGAGAACAGGTTGTTCTTGGATCGTTACAGTGAGTCAAACCCTCTTAACGTGCTGGATTCATCTATACCTCGCCGAGTTACTAGATCCATGGCTAGGGACCATAACACAACTTATAAAGGCCATATGATATTTTACAACGGATGTTTACCACCAAACAAGGAGACAATATACATGAATATTTGGCCAACTCTGAGGCTTTATTCAAGAATGGAAACTTTCCCAGCCAACCTCTACATATATCTTTGTCCAAGATAAAAAGAAAGAGACCTTGATAACTGCCATATGGCTTGCTAACATTAATCACATCTTGAAGTTACTAAGACTCACCTTCTTAGCTCTTCCTTGGTTCCCACTTTTGATGATGTATGCGCTACACTTCTCCATATTCCAGATGCTTCTCTCTCTACTACTGAAATACCATCCACTATGTACTCCGGACATAGGGGAACACCATCTGACCAAGGCCAAGGAAGAGGAAGAGGAAGAAGGACTAGTTTTGACCGAATAGATGGGAAGGAATGCACCCATTGTAAGGGATATGGCCACTTCGGCTTCGACATTAACAACCCTTGTGTGATCTACCCCAACCGCTGCCTCATGGGACAAATGCAACAAAGAGGATGAGATACAATAGCAGATAATAAGGCACATAGCAGCTTGATAATGAGTGAGTCAAGACTGATATCAGATTGTTGGTGTACCAAGATGATCTATGAGACAGCTAAGCAGATTGTTGTCAATGACCAGTAACGAAATTATTGCCAACAAAGATACCAGATGACCAGTAAGGAAGTTGTTGCCAATGAAGACGAAGTTTTCCGCCATAACATATGCCAAAAAAACTTCCAAGATGCTAAATCTTATCCACCAGCAACTTCCAAAAATAAGATGGATGCCAATGATGTTGGTTCTTGATTTCAAAAAATATGATTGTTGTTTTGGATTGAAGACAAGCCAGTGAAGGTAGGGTAACTTTCCAAGATTCCAGGAGGCAATCAAACAGGTGAGGCTCAAGACAACGGAAAACTTGTGGTAATCTTCTAAAATGAAATTGTTAAAACTTAGGATTCCATGAAGTATAATAAAAGTAGAAGAAGATTAAGGGATGAGAAGAAGAAGGAGAGTTGTGGAGAGAAGGTTTAGGAGGAGAAGAAGGAGAATGGTGAATTTGGAGAAGAGAAAGAGGCTTGAGAATTAGGGTTGTGGACTTGTCATAATCCAAACCCTTAAGTGGTATTATAGATATTAAAGGTACTAATATTACAAGAATACCCTTCACCCTTGTAAGAATGAATAAGAGACATAAATCATAAACTAATTACATCAGTGCCTTATTTATGAGATGACTCTTTATTTAGCATCATACCACCACTGTGTTGGCCTGTGGACTTTCTCCTTGGTCTGTGGGCTTGTGCCCATCTTCCACATACTTGGACGTGTGGGCCTTCCTTGGTTGTGTGTGCTTGGTCTCATATTCCAACACTCCCCCTCAAGCTAGGTGTGAGAAAACATCATAAACACCCAACTTGCTACAAATAGTATATAAGATCTTTCTATATAAAATGGCAGTCCACCATATCTTCCACCACTCCCCCTCAAGCTGGTGGTCTCTTTTTTCCAAGAGACCCAGGTGCATAATATAAGAGAGATTAATATCACTCCTAGCTATAAGACATCACTCCATACTCTAGTCAAATGATCATAGTAAAAAACACTTTCCATTCAATTTCACATGCGAAAAAGTAGCTCTATATTGGGGCAAAGAATTTACCCACTTTCTTAGGGTAGCTAAAAAAATACTAGATGTTGGGCATACTTCTATCCTTTGTAGGAAGTGGATCTATAGGCATTGCTTTGAAGTGTGGTAATAAACTTCTCTATCACGGTGTCCCTCCATAGGGCACTGATTCTCAAATGGTAAGAGTAAAAACGCCAAATAAGGGGGTAAAGGGTAATCACCGAAAGATAATATTCTGGTGTAGCCATGTATTTTTTTCTTCATCAGAATAATCAATGCTGAAAATAATTAGCAATTGAGAAATCCTCCTTCAATAATAATGTCTCAAACAGAGAGACACAATAGCAGCAATTGAAATGGGTCTGGGGCCAAATAACACACACCAAATATGTAGTTATATAGTAGTGGATAACCAATAGGTAGTAAAAGTTCTTAAGAGCAATAAAGACACATAAGATAATTTGCAGCAAGTCCATCCTTGAATAAGGAAGCTATGCACCAAGTAATAAGTTTAGGATAATCCAAGGTAATAATCCTGGGAAAATAATCAAATTAGAGTTAAGCCGATAGCTGATAGTAGATAGTAGCTTTGACAGTGAGTAAGTGAGTCAAGCTGAGTAATAGATTGCCAATATTGAGTTGAACCAAGTGCTATTTGATAACCAAATCAATCAATCTCCAATTTGCTCATCCTTCATACTTCTCCTTCTATTCTCCCCCTCAAGGTGGGAGATAATGTCAATGACCCCAGCTTGAAGTCAACAAATATTTCGCAAGCTCAAGTGCTAATCCTCCTCTTGTATCAACAAGTAAAAGAAGGTTAGTATCAAAAACTTCACTAGCTCAAATATTGTAAACCAAGTAACTCAAGCCAAGCCAAATATTTCAATCTTTTCTTGCCTTAATTTTTTAGGCATGGATACCAAACTAAATTCTTTGTAATCTTTCAAAATACTAGAAAAATCTCATAAAATTTGTGGCTAGAAAAATCTTCTAAATAAGGTAGTTTCCTCGTTGAATTGGTGCCAACTTAGCAATCAAAGAAGACACCTTTTCTTTTCCTTTTTTTTCTTGAAATCTTTAGGCAAGACAATCTTTCACACATAAATCAAGGACAATTTTTGAATATAAGATGGCCTTCTAAAGTTTCTTTTCAGATATTGTTAGTTAACAAACAAAAACTTTCCAAAGGTAGATCATGAGATACTTTCTTGATATTGTTGATCAATAACAGTAACTCAAAAAGTTAAAAAATTTGGCTTAAATCCAGATCTTCGAATGCAATAGTATATCAACATAACCAGTGATTCTCCCTATGTGAATATCTCCTTAAATATATATTAGATTGAAATTAAATATTTCCCTTAAGAAAATAGACTTCAATTCCTTTCAATCAAGTATTACTTCTTTTCATAAAATATACTTATTTTCAGATAAATAATATGATAGATTTTAGACTTTGTAATCTTGTTGAACCGAGTACTCTCTTCTTTGGCCAGTATGACCATTGACTCTTTCGAAATTGATATCTCCATCTAAAAAACACAGAATGAGAATTTGTTCAATAGGTAAGAAAATACACTTATAGATATTTTTTTGATTTATAATTCTTCATATAAAGTTGTAGAATTTAGGATCTCATGAAATGAATTTTAGATCAACAAGAAAGAAGAAGAAAAAGAAGAGAGAAGGAGAAGAGAAGAAGAAGAACGTGGAATGAGAGAGTTTGGATTAAGGGAGAAAAGGGTTGCGTCAAAAAGAAAAATGAGGGCTGGACGAATTTGTGGAAAGAGAGGAGAGTGCTTCAATGCCCTACCTCTTAGCCAATGCCTTTATTTATAGTTTTACAATGCCCTTAGGGCTACAACTTGATAAAACAAAAGACATAAAAGGAACACATATTTACACTTCTATGCCATCTTTATGGAAAGTACCAGATTTTACACATATGCCACTCCTTTGACGTGTGGGCTTCTTGTCTTGAGCTCGTGGGCTTGAGCCCATCTTCCAACAAAAGTATTGATTGGATAAAATGGGTCAAAAGTTGAAACTTTCTGGCATTGTACAAAACTTTTCTACTGCTTTACCTTTACTGTTTCAAATGTCAATTACTCTTTCTAGAAAAATATGATTTCAAAAATTATTTTTTAGTTGGAAACTAGACTCAAATATATTTCCAACGGTATATAAGTTTCTACAAAAACATATGGCAAGAGAGAGAAACAACCAATGAAATATAGAAACTGAGAAATAAGACTTAAGGGAAAACGAGAAACTCCTCTTTTTCCTTGTTCTTTTTCTTCTTCTTCTTCTTCTTCTTCTTCTTCTTCTTCTTCTTCCTCCCTTTCTTCTCCATCTACTTCTTGTTTCACATCTCAAATCATTGTCCACTCTGATACCACGTTGAAATTTAGGATTCCATGATGTGTTATCAAATTAGAAGAAGATTATTTAGGACAAGGAAGAAGGAGATTGGCAAATTTGGAGAAGAGAAAGAGGCTTGAGAATGAGGGTTATGGACTTGTCCAAACCCTTCTCCTTATGTTTTATTTATAAATATCAAAAGTACTAATATTACAAGAATACCATTCACCCTAGTAAGAGTGATTAAGAGACATAAATCATAAAATAATTACATCAGTGCCATCTTTATGAGATGACTCTTTATTTACCATCATGCCACCACTCTGTGGGCCTGTAGACCTTCTACTTGGTCTGTGGGCTTGAGCCCATCTTTCACACACTTAGACGTGTGGGCTTGGGCCCATCTTCCAACAAAAACTAATGTCATGATATGCTACCAGAATAAGATGTGACAAAATATCATATGTTAACCAAGTTGGCTACATGAGAGCTGGGATAGTTATTCATGGAGGCTATCCAACGGAAAAATCCTAAGGAAGAGAAGGCTGCTGAAAATGTGTATATCAAGAAAACTGAGTAGTAAAAGTTGGTGAAGCTTGCCCAAAACAGCTATAAACTGGAAGAGCCAGTTACAACTGTAGGTCTATCACCACAAGGTTGTTAAGCACCTAGCCAATACTACCCAAAAGACTGGTCTGTTAGGAGCAGAAGGCATAAGTACTTAACCCCAGGACCATAACAATACATCCACCTTACGAGCCGACGTCCACAGCGGCCCAACTATCAATGCATGGGCCCACCATGACGGCTTAACACATAGTGACGAGGTCCACTGTTACATGGTCGCTTGTGTCTAGGTTGACGCGATTGCCCACGCCGGGAGTCGAACTCATGACAGGACCACTATCGGCGATTCTTCTTCTCCAAATGACTGGAGCAATCTGCTGGAGGAAGTTCAGATTGAAGAACAGACTCAAACCACCGCAATCCGGACTGAAGTTATTGAGCTCCGGGATACTGTTCTTCAACTCAATCTTTGAATTTGAGAGTGGCTTTCTAGGGATTCTTCTCTTTCAGAGGGGAGGGTCACCATTTCAGAAGAAGATGGTGCATCCTCAGTCTCGTTGAATAATTTTTCCCATTCAAAAGTCGTTCGACCTCGAATCTCTTCGGAACTGACTCATTGGGGTTTGCTAGTTTGTGTTCGGCAAGCATACCCTACTTTTGAGAGGTGTCAAAAACAATTTTGACAACGAGAGGTCGCCATTCCAGAAGATGAGGGGTTGGGTTGCGTCGAGCAGGGAATTCCAACGACATAATCCAGAACTGGGCATTTCAAACATGGGGAGCCGGGCAATCCAAAGGCAGTCATGCTAGTTTTGAAAGTGGAGGGGGATGATAGGGTTGAGGAAGAAGAAAATTCTAGGAACGTCAGCCCTATTTCCCGAAATAAAACTAAACCGCAACCCATACACTAGGAATCCGAAGCGAGCTCGAGAGCTAGAGCAGAGGCGAAGAGCCTCAGGATACGGGATTCTCCTCGGGGTCGATTGATTCCACGACCCATGGAGACCCCTCATGTCCTCGATGCCAGCACAACCAATTTGTTCAAAAAATACGAGCTCGACATGCTTATTGACCAGGGATCCTGCACAAATTTGTTTGGAAAATACGAGCTCGGCTAGGCTTATCGACAGGCGTATCTTCCCCAACTATTTGGACAGTCGCCGGTTTATCTACTTCCGGCTGACTGTAGAGTGGTTTATGGTCGTGAACCCTTCCCTCCCTCGTCTGGGTCTTCTCACGTGGCAGTTCTCAATTAGGCTTTGTGCGAACGTGATCGTATGCTTGACCTGGTCAAAGATAATTTACCACAAGCCCAATCTCGGATGAAGCAGATATATGACAAGGGCCATCGGAACCTCTCTTATGCACCTAGGGACTATGTGTGGCTTTGTCTTCAACTCTACTTCCAGATCTCTCTTGCAGCCTCCAAGAGTTATAAACTTTCTCCGAAATTCTATGGTCCATTTCAGATGGTGGATCATGTTGGCAACGTTGCTAATAGGCTGCGAATTCCCCCGAATGCCAAGATTCATGATGTTTTCCATGTCTTCCTTTTGAAGCCATTCAAGGGAGACTCACCTATGTTGCATACACCCTTGCAACCATTGGAGAATGGTTGTGTGCTTCCAACTCCAGCTTTTGTTTTGCAGGCTCAACGGGGACAATGTTCGTGGGAGATTTTAGTCCAATGGGCAGATACCGATCCCGCTAAAGAGTCAAGGGAACCATTAGAAGCCTTTCGTGTGTCCTATCCCAATTTTGAGTCCGGGAGGGGGGTGATGTTATGGACTCCATAGCAAGTCGAGTGATTAGTATGTGCCATGGGTAAATCAAGTAATTTTTGGGTTTAAGCACTTTAGTGGTTTAGATGTAATTTTCTTTCTTTTCATAGGCCTTGTTACTGGCCTTTGCCTTGAACTCGAGCCCTAGTCCTCTCTTATAAGGGGGACGAATGCTTGAATGGGAGTAAGCATTGATCATTAGTTTAATTAAGAGATTGGATTCTCTCTCTCAAGGAGGTCCAAGGTGCAAGCTTCCTTCAAAAGCTTGATTCTTTTTAGCCATAAGGCGTGCTAAAAATCCCAAGCCTCACTCAAGGACGAATTCCAATATGAAACCAAGAGGAGATCGTTGGGTGACTTGATTCATGGCAAGGGAGCTTAAAAAAGGTGCTCTGTGTCGAATATTCAAGGATTCAAATCTCCCTACGCTATCTCATTTTCATAGATGACTCAACATATTTATTGTCTTTGGACGCAATAACCTATTGTCAAGGGACGAGCCAAGCACGTCAGATCAACTTAGCAAGAACATGAGATATTGTTGAGTAGGAAACTCTTGCACTAGCCATCAATTTCCTTTACCTTGACTTAGAAAAAAAATGACAATCGACCCTCTCATACTGAGGCACCACAAAGCACAAAGCGAATCAAAATAAAGAAAAGCATAACAAGTATAATTTCAAGTATAGATACAAACTAAAACATTAGATCACATCTATTTCATAGACTGACATGGAATAGGTGCCAAGAATAGCATGCAAAACCTACTTTTTCATAGTGAAGTCAAGAGAGAAAAACTTATCTTTTATGGATCAGTATAGGCAATCTTCTTCAAATCGAATGCCCATGAAATCTTCAACATAAACTAGCATCTTCATGTCTCATAATCTGAGTAGCAATGAAGCAAACTGGAATCTAGCAATCACTGCTTTGATACTATATTGATTTCAGGATTTCATAATATTGAGATCAACAACTTAGAGTGTGTTGGAAGATGGGCCCAAGCCCATAAGATATGGACCCACCATAATCACGAGCTGGTGGGTCCCACCATGATCACGTGACGTAACATGAAAAGATGTTGCATCGCCCTCCCTTCCCACCAGATGTTGTTGAAGCATTTCCCAATGGACGTTGCAGCCACGCATAGAGAGGGGGGGGAAATTCGATGACTTCCTCCAGTGGCCCCGGACATCGCTGCAGCGTTTCCCAACGGATGCTACAGCGCAGGCCTCCACCGTTGGACGTTGCCCTCCATCTTCCGATGGTGACATCGGCCGATGCACAGCCCAAAGACGAGTTCCATGGAGAAAGTCTGCAGAGCGCTGGTTCTACAAAGCGTCGGTGCTCTGTGTGTCGATTTCCTCATAATTAGTCCAGAAACCCTAATAATCAGCTCTGATACTACTTGTTAGAAAAAACCTTAAATCCTAATTTCTTAATCCAAAACTTACACCATGCCTGAATATTAGGATTCGGGATAAATACCTAGATCCATTCCAAACGATCACCTATTGTTGCGGAATTCTATGGCAATCAACAAACGAATTCTTGGTTTTGTGAACTTCCTCATCTAAATCGCCTTAGTTCCTTAATAGGACCTTCGTTCCGGATGGGGAGAAGGAAAATTGTGTGTGATTTAGTATATTAGGGACCATAACCATAATGTGTCTCCTTATATTGGGTTCCCATAATTCCCTATGGTATCTACTCAAAAGGCCCATATTCCTTAATGGGCTTAACAAAATTAGATCACTTAATTTTGGTCCATTCCACTAAATAGTAAATATAATTGAATAATAAATATGTTGCCCAAATTAGAATAGGGAACGTAAATTTCCTAACAATAATACGATTCGGTTACATGTAAATGTCCTTAGAAATTTGTCTCAAAGTGGAAAAAAGTCGCAAAACATCTACCACTATAGTGACTCGGTTGCTATTTTGAATATAACAGTTAATGTATATTTGTTTTGTAATTGTGCTTTATGTGTTGGGAACATGAAACTAATTGAATTTCGGTCCAGACTCTTTTATCTAGGTTGAGAAATGGATCCATGCTGTGAAGACCTTGACTCTCTAAGTAGGATTGCAAATGATTTTTAAACTTAATGGAATAAGATATTTTCACCATATTTTGATTACCCAACGTTCATACTGTATAGACCTTGACTTATTTTACTATGTATTGATTTTCAAAAAACACACTCTTCATATGCAGCTTCAAGGGAATTTTTTATTAATTAAATAATATATACGACAAGTGTTGATTTCAGTATCTTCAAGTTAGTGTAGGAGAGAAGAAGGAAGAAGGAGAAGAGTAGTGAAGTGAAGGAAAAGAGAGCTGAGGATGGGTGAGAGAGAAAGAAAGAGAAAAGAGAGGGAGTGAATTAGGGATATGGAAGATATCCAATGCCTCTCCTTTAGCCTTTATTTATTGGTTTCAAGAGTACATAAATTACAAGTATAACCTTCACCCTAGATAGAGTGAAGTGAAGAGACAAATAACATAATATATTTACAATAATGACACCTAAGCTTGTCTATAGTTTTCAATTCTCTCCCTCAATTTGATGGTGAATATAAATCCTATATCCCTAGTTTGGTATATGTAGTGGAGACAATTTTGGAGTTGACAGATTTCATGAACATATCAACAAGTTGTCCATAAGTTGAAACATGTACTTATGATCCCTGTTTGCAACTTTTCTCTCACAAAGTCACAATCCACCTCAATATGCTTAGTTCTTTCTTGAAAAACTGGGTTGGAGGCAATGTGGATCACTACTTGAATATTACAATAGAGGTCCATAGGGCCTTCTTTGTGGAATCCAAATTATTCTAGAAGAGATTTAATCCATAAAAGCTCACTTACCGTATATGCCATGGCTTTGTATTCTACTTTTGCACTCGACCTTGCAACCATATTTTGTTTTTTACTCTTCCATGTAACAAGGTTGCATCCAACTAGAGTATAGTATCTAGAAGTAGATTTTCTATCATCTAGTGATCCAACCCAATCCACATCATCAAAGCTTTCACTATTGAGATGACCGTGACACTTATATAAGAGTCCTTGACCTGGTGCCTTTTTCAAGTACATGAGAATCCTCTCCGATGCTTGTCAATGAGAAATCTAAGGTTTATGCATATATTGACTAACCACACAATTGCGAAAGAAATATTTGGTCTAGTCACGATGAGATAGATAAGCTTGTGAACTAGCCTCTGGTACTTACCCACATCAACTTCTTCTTTTGAGGCAACACATACTTTTGTATTTGTCTCCATAGGGGTGTCAGTAGGATGACATCCCATCATTCCTGTGTCTTCAAGCAAGTCAAGAACATATTTTCTTTGTGATTAGATAATACCATGCTTGGACTGAAGAATCTCAATACCAAGAAAGTACTTAAGGAGTCCCTAGTCTTTCGTCTTGAATTCATTGCATATCTTATTTTTAACTTGACTGATACTATCAATATCACTACCCGTCAAAATAATATCATCCATGTATACAACAAGTAGTACAAGAGAGTATGGTATTTGGTTACCAAGTGCTGTAGAAGGTAACATGTTAATAAGATAATAGGCTGTGAGGATGGCATTGAGCTAGTAGAAAAGAGGTACATGGATATGATGTAGTAGACCTCAAGCAAACTCAAGAAGGCGTCCATTTTTCCTTTTAGTCACACAATTTTTTTGTGGTATGTCGACACAAGATGTTTGGTGGATAATGCCTTTTTTTCCTAGAAAAAGGATTGGAAGTTTGTAAACAAATATTCTTTCAGGCTACAACCATGTAGCCTGAGAGTGATCACCCACAAATGTAATGAAATACTTTCAATGAAAAATATTTGAGATATTCATGGGGCCCCATATATCAGTATGAACTAAAGAAAATGGGACAAAACCTTTGGTTTTGTTAAGTTGTGGAGACTAATTAATGCCCTACGTTGAGTCGGCACACGGATAAGGTTACTATGGGGGTTAGAAGGGGGGCGGGAAGCCCCCTTCCTAGGGGTGTGGTGGTGGAGCTTCCGCCAGACCCCATGATATATTGACTAATGTTTCATTTAGGATAGTTTGGAAATTTCATTCTTGTAAAGTTGTTGCCTTAATTTTTTTCTTTGTAATTGGGAGAGAGCTGTTGTTAGGGTTTTATCATTCATCCAAGGAGCATCAATTGCGTCTGAGAGTGGTTGGAGAAAAACAACACTTGTAAGTGTGTGTGATCTCTCTTGTAGACTATTTCATCTTCATAGTAGATTACTGCAGTGGCGGAAGACAGGACGTAGTCTCACCTTAAGGCGAACTTGTACAAATCTTGTTGTATTTTACCGTGCTTGTTTTTCCTTTCTTATGCAGTTATTATTATTGCTCTCATTAGTTTGGAATTAGGGCCTCTAATTCCTAACATGTGGTATCAGAGCTTTGGTTTGTGATTAAGAGCAATGGTTGGTAGAGAAGGATCGACACTTGGAATCAACAAGTTTGATGGTATAAATTTTACGTTCTAGAGGATGCAAATCGAAGATTATCTTTATAGTAAAAAGCTGCACACACCACTTCTGGATATGAAACTAGAAGGTAAAAGATATGATGAGTGGAATCTCCTCGATAGACAGTTGCTGGGAGTAGTCCGATTAACACTATCGAAGAACGTTGCTCACAACGTAGTATTGGAGAAAACCACGATGGGATGATGAAGATTTTGTCCGACATGTATGAGAAGCCTTCTACAAATAATAAGGTAAATCTCATTAAAAAAATCTTCAATATACAGATGACAGAAAATACATTTGTGACATCACATTTGAATAAGTTTAGCATGATTATCAATCAATTGACCTCCGTTCAAATTAAATTTGAAGATGAGGTTCATGCTTTAATTCTTTTGGCTTCTCTGCCAAATTTTTGAGAGCCTATGAGGGTTGCAGTCAGCAAAGGGAAGTTGATCTTTAAGGAAGCTTGGGATACCATTCTCGTGGAGGAAGTTCACTAAAAGGCCTTTGGAGAATTGTTGACATTTAATTATGCCCTAAATGTCAATATTAGGGGCATGAACTTCAAGAGGAATTCTAACAAGGGCAATAGTAGGGGGAAGTCAAGGAATGGTAGAAGAAAGTTCAAATTCGGAAGGAATATGGAATGCAAGAATTGTGGCAAGTCTGGACGCATAAAGAAGAACTACAGAGCACCGAAGAAGGATGAAAAAAAATCAATGCTACAAACGCAGCGACTGAAGAGGTAAAAGATGTTTTACTCTTGTCAGTTGATAGCCTTATTGATTCTTGGGTGTTAGATTCATGAGCTTCTTTTCACACCACCGCATATCAAGAGATCATGGAGAATTATGTTGCTGAAGATAACAGAAAGGTGTAACTTGCTAATGGAGAATATTTGGATATTGTTAGTATTGGTAATGTCAGTTTGAGGATGTCAAATAGGTAAGTGTGGAAAATTCATAAGATAAGACATCCACCAAAATTGACGTGTAATCTGATCTTAGTAGAGCAACTTTATGATGAAGGTCATAATGTGACTTTTAATAGTGCTGCCTGGAAAGTCACTAAGGGAGCCATGGTTTTTGAATAAGAAGTTAAAACTGGAACTCTTTACATCACTTCCAGTAGTAGAGACGTAGTTACACTTGTTGATTCTGATTTGTGGCATTATAGGCTCAGTCACATGAGTGAGTAGTGAATGAAAGTGTTTTAGTCCAAAGGGAAGCTACCAAGATTAAAAATTATAAACAATAGTTTGTGTGAAGGTTGTATTTTTGGAAAACAAAAAAGGGTTAGCTTTTCTAATGCTAAAAAGGAGCAAAAGACAACAAAATTGGATTTGGTTCACACAGATGTGCAGGGGCCTTCAACTATTATCTCCCTTTGTGGTTCTAACTACTATGTGACATTTATAAATTGTGCAAGCAGAAAGCTATGAGTTTATTTCTTGAAAAAGAATTCTGATGTTTCTAATACCTTCTAGAGATGAAGAGCAATGGTTGAGAATGAGACAGATTTGAAGGTGAAGTGTTTGGAGTTGGATAATGGAGGAGAATACATAGATGATGATTTCAAGTGGTACTATACTGATAATGGATTCAAGATGAAGAAGACCATTCCTGGAAAACCTCAACAGAATGGTGTGGCACATAAGATGTATAACACTTTGAACGAGTGTGCTAGGAGCATGACATTGCATGCGAGATTGCCAAAGATGTTCTTCTATAAGGCTATTATCATTACCGCCTATTTGATCAACATAGGTCCCTCAACACCATTGGATAGAAAAATACCAGAAGAGGTCTGGAACGACAAAGAGGCAAACCTTTCTTTCTTGAAAGTTTTTGGTTGTGTTTCTTATATTCATATTGATTCTACTGCAAGAAATAAACTTGATGCTAAATCTAAGATATGTTTCTTTATTGCCTATGGTGGTACCGACTTAGTTATCGCTTCTGAGATGATCAATGTCGTAAGGTTATCAGGAGCAATGACATAATCTTCAATGAAGGTGTCGTGTATAAAGACAGGTTGAAACAGAGTCTAAGAGAACATGTGATGAAGCCAAGAAGTTTGAAGTGATTCAGTTGATAGATCTTCTAGTTATTAAGATGGAGATTATTACTTAGGAAGACTAGGAAAACATACCCTCATAAATAAATCAGAACATTCCTGTGACTGAATTCAGGAGATCTTCTAGAACTAGCATACCACCATAGAGGTACTCCCCTGAAATGAATTATATTCTATTGACTGATAAAAGTGAACCAGAGAGTTATGAGGAAGTCGTGCAAGTTGATGAATCAATCAAGTGGGAGTTGGCCATAAAGGATGAGATGGATTCATTGTTATCCAATCAAACGTAGCAGTTGACTGAGCTACCAAAAGGGAAGAAGGCCTTGCAGAATAAGTGGGTATACTGAATAAAAGATGAACATGATGGCCACAAGAGGTACAAGGCAAGAACGGTGGTAAAAGGCTTTAAAAAAAAGAACGCATTGACTACACTGAGATTTTCTCTCCAATAGTGAAATTGACTACTATTAGAACAATGGTTGGACTAGTGGCAAATGAAGTCTTGCACTAAGAGTAGTTGGATGTAAAAATAACCTTTCTTCATGGTGATTTGGAGGAACAAATCTACATAATGGAGCCATAGAGGTTCAAAGCACATGGAAAGGAGAAAATGGTGTGTAAACTTCAAAAGAGTTTGTATGGTCTTAAACAGGTTCGAAAACAATGGTATAAGAAGTATGACACCTTTAGGAGTATTAATGGTTTCTTGAGGTGCCAGGCAAATCATTGTTGTTGTGTGAAGAAGCTTGATGACTCATACATCACTCTACTGATATATGTTGATGACATGTTGATAGCAGGTGCTTGCAAATAGGAAATAGATAAGTTGGATAGGGAGTTGTCCAAGAAGGTTGTAATGAAGGATTTGGGCGCTGAAAAAAAAATCCTTGGGATGTGGATTACTAGGGATACTAATGTCTTAAAATTGTCACAAGAAGAATATGTGAAGAAGGTCCTGAGCTGATTCAACACGAATGATGCAAATCCAACGAGTACTCCTTTGGCTATCACTTTAGGCTATCTATGGAGTAGTCACCTTCTATAGATCAGGAGTGAGTCCACATGGCCAATGTGCCTTATGCTTCTACTATTGGCAGTCTCGGGTATGCTATGGTGTGCACTAAACCAGTCATAGCTCATGCAATGGGAACTATGAGCAGATATGAGTAATCTAGGTAAACAACATTGGGCAGCAGTGAAGTGGATTCTCAGATATTTGAGAGTCACTGCAAACTCAACCTTATGTTTTATAAAGTTAGACTTGAGATTAAAAATTTATGTAGAAGCTAACATGATAGGAAACATTGATGGTAGGAAGAGTCCCACTAGATGTGTATACACGTTGGCTGGTACAGCAGTTAGTTGGGTCTCTAAGTTGTTGAAGATAGGGCTCTGAAAGCTGCTAAGGGCTCCCATGTAGTCAGCATCAACCCACTGCACTAGTATCTCCCAATCGCCTTGAATACGACGAGACTACAACACCTGCGCTAGAGTAGAAAGGACACGTCCCTCTTGTAGTGGTGGTAGAGGAGTGTCCAGCAAGGGAGAGTCGCCCTGGAAGGCCTTCAGTTGGGAGACGTGAGACACATTGTGGATCCTTGCCTCTGGTGGAAGCTGCAAGCATCAGGCGACTGTGCCAATGCGGTCCATCACAGGAAAGGGACCATAATACTTCAGAGAGAGCTTGTGGAATTTGGAGGCTGTCAGTGAAAGCTGCCAGTTATGTTGGAGACGTAGCCATACATAATCTCTTGGAGAAAAGAATACTTCTCGATGCTTCTTATCATAATATAATTTCATAGTATGTTGGGCCTCCTAGAGATGAGTGCTCACCTCACTGAGCATGGAGTCCCTTTCTGCTAAAGCTTGGTCCAAATTGGCTACCTTAGATGCATCTGGTTCATACGATAAAAGTCGAGGCGGATCTCTACCATATACTACCTTGAATGGAGTAGTTCCGCATGCACTGTGGTAGGAGGTGTTGTAACAGAATTCAGCCCAGGCGAGCCCCTTAATCCACCGTTTAGGTGAGTCCCCCACGAAGAAACGAAGGTACATCTCAATCATCCGGTTGACGACCTTGGTCTGTCCATCAGTCTACGAATGATAGGCGGAAGAGAACACCAACGTTGTGCCTTGCAGCTTGAATAATTCTTTCCAGAATGTACTGGTAAAGATGGCATCACTGTCACTGGTAATGGAGGTAGGCATCCCATGTAATCGGACAATATTATCTATGAATAGCTGAGCTACGTGAGCTGCTGTCTAAGGATACGCCAGAGAGAGGAAAATGCCATACTTTGAGAAACAATCAACCACTACAAAAATAACGGATTTGCCGGATGAAGAGGGAAGGCCATCAATGAAGTCCATTGAAATATCTGACAAGACTTGTGATGGTAGCTGAAGTGGTTGGAGCAACCCGGCTGGACTTAATGAATCAGCTTTATTCCGTTGACAAATCGAACAAGCCGCCACATAATCTGCTATATTGCGCTTCATACTCTTCCAATAAAAGGCCCGACTGATCCGGAAATATGTTTTTTGTCGGCCCTCATGTGTACTGTTATGGAAAGAGGCTAGAATGTTGTGAATAAGTGGTGACGTGTGGTGCAGAAAAAATCGGTTTTTGAATAGGATAAGATGATCCTGGATCATCCAATGTTTCTCTGATGTCTCCTGCTGAATCTCATGATATAATGCAATAAGTTCCGGATACTGTTGTGTCTCCTCCCAAATAGAATCCAGCAGGAGAGCTCTGGGCCGACTGATAGCATGTAAGTGCGGCTCTGGAATGTCTCGGCGATATAAAGTATTAGCCCCCACATTCAAACTCCCAGGTTTATACACCACGGTAAAGTCAAACCCCATCAGTTTACTTAACCAGTGCTAATGAGGGGAGGTAGTGAGGCGTTGCTCAAGAAGATACTTGAGGCTGCAATGATCGGTGCGAATCAGAAATGCGTGTCCCTAGAGATAAGGCCGCCAATGCTATATTGCCTTAGCTAAACCGATCAATTCCCTCTCATAAGCTGCTAACTTGTGATGGTGTTGCCCAAGCTGGCGGCTGAAATACGTGATCAGGTGTCCTTGTTGATGTAACATTGCACCGATACCACCACCCGAAGCTTCACATTCCAACACAAATAACTCATCAAAGTCCAGTAGTTGCAAAACCGGCGGGCTTCTTTCAACTACTAAAAGGAATGAGTCGTTTTCTCGAACCAGGTGAATACATTTTTCTTGAGTAGGTTGTTGAGCGGTGCTACAATCTGGCCATAGCTGCATATAAATTTCTTGTAATACCCAGGGAGGCCCAAAAATCCCCTTAACGTTGTAATGGAGGTGGAAGGAGGCCAATCAGTGATGGCCTGAATCTTACTACGATCAACCTTCACCCCAACTGCTGAAATAACGTGGCCCTAGTATGCCACTTCGGAGGTGCCCATAGAACATTTGGACTTATTTAAAACCAAATGATGGGAGCGAAGAAGAGTAAATACCTGGTGAAGGTGCTGAAGATGCTCGTCCCAATTTTTACTATACACCAATATATCATCAAAAAATACCAAAACATATTTTTGCAAGAGAGAGGAAAATACCTCATTCATGTGGGTCTGGAATGTGGAAGGCGCATTGGAGAGACCAAAGGGCATCACGAGGAACTTGAAATGACCGTGGTGCGTACGGAACGTTGTCTTCTCCACATCTGAAGGATGAACGCGGATCTGATGATCACCAGACTTCAGGTCCAGCTTGGTAAATTTAGTGGCACCGTGTAACTCATCTAGCAACTCGTCCACCACTGGGAAGGGAAATTTGTCTTTAATTGTGTGAGCGTTGAGTTGCCTGTAGTCCACACAAAACCTCCACGACTTATCATGCTTTCTGACTAGTAAGACCGGGGATGAGAAAGGAGACCTGCTTGACTAAATTATTCCCTAGGCGAGCATATTTTGGTACTGCCTCTCAATTTCATCCTTTTGTAGGTGGGGGTAACGGTAAGGCCGAACCACCACAGGTTCAGTTCTCATCTTTAATCGGATGCGGTGATCACAGTGGTGAATAGGCGGAAGAGAAGTAGGTTCATGAAATATATCATCAAAGTTTGTAAGTAATTGAGATACAGTTGTCGGTGCCCTGGACCAGAATGGCCTGAAGTGCACAGGGCACTGGTGCCTAGGTGCCATGCAATGTGATCTGACACTGGTCCTCTGTGTAGATCATGGTCAGAGCCTGAAAATCCCACAAAATAGGCCCCAATAGTTGGAGCCATTTAACTCCCAAGTACCAAATCAAATCCTACCAGTGGAATCACCAAGAAGTCTACAATAAAGGAGTGTCCCCAATATCAAAGCGGGTGGCTGTAGATATTCCCACACTAGAAATTTTGGCCCCATTGGCCACTGAGACGGAGAGGCATGTCTGCTGCTGGGTTACTAACCCAAGTTTTTCTACCGCTGGCTGACTGATGAAGTTATGCTTGCTGCCAGAGTCAACTAAAACTAGTAACTGTAGATGATGCAACTGGGGCCCGAACTTGCATGGTGTTAGAACTGTACAGGCCAGTCATGGCATGAAGTGAAATCTTTGGACCCTCTTGTTCTGTCTCCACAATGTCTTCCTCTGGTAGTATGTCCTCACAATCCTCCCACAAAACCACACTGAATAATCTTTTGCATATGTGACCTTGGACATACTATTCATCACAGTTAAAACAAAGGCACTTGGCCTTTCTCTGTTCCATCTCCTGTCTATTCAATTTTTTGAAGTATGGAGCTGGTGGCATAGAGTTAGAACTTTTTGTACGTGGTGCTGCACTAGCTCCATAATGTGGATGCCCTAAATAGGGTACTGGGGCAGTGGCATTGTACCTGCTTGGCCAAACTAGTTTTCTGACCAGTGAGTCCTTCAAAACTCGCTGCTTATGCTCAATTGCCCTGGCCAAATTCATAGCATGGTCCAATTCTGTAGGACCATGTAATTCAACTTCCAGACGTTGAGCTTCAGTCAAACCAACATTAAATATTTGAACATATTGGGTGGGCCTGACAAACTCACTATTGCGGGCCAAACGTTCCTAGAAGGTCTTGTGGTACACCTCTAATGACCCAGTCTGTTTATAATTGATCAATTCTCCCAATGGATTGCTACTAGCTGGAGGACCAAACCTCATCATACAAGATTGTCTAAATGTCGCCCAATCCTGAACCAAATGGTCATTTCAGAATTGGTGGTACCATAGGAGCGCTTCATCGAGCATGTGGTATGTGGCCAAATGAACCTTGTCATCCGTCGGTGTTTTTTTATGATAAAAGAACTGATCACACTTGGTTAACCAAATTAAGGGGTCCTTAGACCCATCATAGGTAGGAAAGTCTAGTTTGAAATACCTGGGAACCGAATTTGGTCTTTGTGCGGAAGGGCCCATAGGGGAATTGTTGTGGCGCAGTGGTAGTTGAGGCGGTGGTGGCAGATACTGATGGTGGTCGGCTGGCCAAGAGTAGGCTGCCGGCGACAGTGCTCGAAGGCCACTGTATTCCTATCGCCGGAGGATGGCTTGAATTGCTGCGTTCATTGATTTGAAAGCCTCACATAGGTCAGATGTGGTCTGACGCACTTCGCCAAGGGATTGAGCTTGAACCTCTATCCTCTGACAATTGTCCTCAAGTAATTTCCGCAAATCCTCAGGGGAAGAAGAATCCCCAAGGGTGGATTTGTCTGATACCAAAATGTTAGGATCTTCCCGAGCCATGGATCGAGTCACCCTTCTTCCCTCTCTTCCCTCCATATTGAGTATTGACATTGGAAGAGGATTCTTGTTTCTGGAATGTGGAATGGTGGAATTCGGAATGGAATGATTGAGCTTTGAAGGAAGCTCGACCTGGACCTCTGAGGGAGAATCTGACCTGTTTAATTCTAATTTTCTCAAGGCTTGCTTTCATTCTCCTTGACATCCCCATAAATAGGGTTGAGGACGGAGATACAAGTTAGACCCATGGGTCAACTGGTTCATGCAACATTACATCTAAACCAAACTAAACCAAATTGAATTACATGAAAAAGAAAATAACATAATTTAATTCCTACGCATGTCGATAACTCGTGATGCTATGGAGTCCATAACACAGTCTATCATGAGGCCCTGAAGCATCCGGGATAGAAGGGGGCTATGGATGAGGAAATGCATGCCATATATGAAAATCAAACCTGGTACTTAGCATCATTCCCAAAAGGAAAAAAACCGATCGGGGGTAAATGGGTTCTTTTTAGATAAACATAACCCGGATGGGTCCGTTGCTCTCCTTAAAGCCCGACTTGTTGCTAAAGCATACACTAAGTGTTATGGGGTAGATTATGAGGAGAACTTCTCTCCTATTTCAAAATTAAATTTTGTACGTATCCTCTTATCTCTTGCTGTTAAATCATCATGGCCCGTATATCAACTTGATGTCAAGAATTCCTTCTTAAATAGTGCACGAAAATTTATATGGTTCAACCACCAGGTTATGTGGTTGAGGGGCAGTCGGTATGCCGGTTAGAAAAATCTTTATATGGACTTAAAGAGTCCCCTAGGGCTTGGTTTGATAAATTTAGCCAAGCGCTTCTACGGTTTGGTTTTCATCGGTGCTCGGTAGATCATTTGGTATGTTTTAAAGATACAGTCAAAGGAAAAATATTATTAGCTATATATGTTGATGACATTATCTTAACCAGCGATGATGCACATAATATACAGGAAGTGAAAAATATGATATGTGAGGAATTCAAAACTAAAGATTTGGGACTGCTTAAGAATCTTTTTGTGATAATATTATCTCAACAAAAATATGTCTTGGACCTCCTCGAAGAAATAGGAATGAAGGGGTGTCGACGAATTGATATACCTATGGATACAAATGTAAAATTATGTGCAACGACTGGAGAAAATATTGATATTGGCAAATATCAAAGACTTGCGGGAAAATTGATCTATCTAATGCATACTAGACCAGACATATCATATGTTATAAGTGTGGTGAGTCAATTCATGCACAAACAACAACTTACTCACTTGCAGACCTTAGAGAGAATATTATGATACCTAGAAGGAGCTCTGGGAAGAGGATTACTTTGTAAAAAACATGGGCACTTTAACATAGAAGGCTTCTTACATGCAAATTGGGCTTGATCACCTGATGATATGAAATCTACATTTGGATATTGCACTCTTGTTGGAGGGAATTTGCTTACATGGAAAAGTAAGAAGAAAAATGTGGTTGCAAGATCTAGAACTAAAGCAAAATACAGAGTCATGGCCTACACAATTAGTGATCTCTTATGGATCAGGACCCTTCTTACCGAATTAGGATTTTATAAAGGAGCTCCCATGGGTCTACATTGTATAACCAAGCAGCCATTCATATTACTTCAAATATAGTCTTCCATGAAAGGACTAAACACATTGAGGTGGATTGTCACTTTATACTGGAGAAGTTTTAAGCAAGAGTAATCTCCCTCAAACATGTTTCATCTCAAGTGCAAATAGCAAATATCCTCACTAAATCAGTTACCTCTAAAATCCTATCCTTTATATGTGGCAAGCTGGGATATCTATGATGTTTTTTCTCCTCCAGCTTGAAGGGACTGTTGGGAGATGGGCTCAAGCCCACTAGTTCAAGGCGCCCACACATCTAAGTGGTGGCATATGGGTAAAATAGGATGTTTTTCATAAAGATGGATTAAAGGTGTAAATACTTGTTCATTTTATATCTCTTCTTTTATAAAGTTGTAGCCCTAAGGGCATTGTCAAGTTATAAATAAAGGCATTGGCTAAGAGGTAGAGCATTGAAGATCTCCCCTCTTTTCTCAAGAAATCCGTCCATCCTCCCTCCTCACTTGGTCGGCACACCTTCTTCTCCCTTAGTCCAAACTCTCTCCATCTTGGTTCATCCCTTCTCCTCTCCTCCCTCTCTTCTTCTTCTTCTTCTTCGTTGATTTAAAGTCCTCCATGTGGGATCCTAAATTCTACCTTTTGAATATTTGACCAAAAAAATAATCGATCAATGTATAAAACTATTAGTCAATCATTTAAAGAGTGACACACCTTATGCATAATGAATAGTTGATCATAGGTTATGCTATTGATTGATCATCTAAAATATTATGATACAACTTTATAAAACATAATTGATTAGCCTTTAATAGGAATGATTAACCAAACAAAATGTTGTCAATCTCTATAAAAAAAAGTTGATCAATTAATGATTGAGTAATAGACTATTTTTTTTTAAATAGAGTCATTAGAAGAGATTGATCAATCGATGTTATTAGGATGATTGGTCAATCATAAAGTTGTTGGAAGAGGTTGACCTATCTGTTGGAAGATGTGCCAAACCCACACAAGCAAGGAAAGCCTACAAGTCCAAGAGTGTGGAAGATGGGCTCAATCCCACAAAACCAAGGAAGGCCCACACATCCAAGAGAGGTGGAAGATGGGCTCAAGGCCCAAATACCAAGGAGAAATCCCATAGGCCTACACAATGATGGCAAGATCGTAAATAAAAATTCATCTCATAAAGATGGCATTGATATAATTAGTTTAAGTTTTAGGGGTATAATTGTAATATTATAGTTTTATCAATTTATAAATTGAGCTTCAGGGGAAGGGTTAGGACAAGTCTATAACCTCTTTCTTCCTCCTATTTTCTCCCAATATGTCATATTTTTTTTCCATGAGCTATATCCATGGAGTTATGAAAATCAACATGGTATAAGAGCATTGATTTTCAGGACTCGTAGCTATGGTTTTTCGAAGTCCAAACTTGTTTTTGCTCGGTGGATGATCGAATTATTGGTGATATTTTGTTGTTTAACAACATTGGTTTATTTGTTGTCTTTTATAGTTGCTACCTTGTTATTACTGGTATCTTGCCTTTAATCATTCTCTAAATACCTGGCCTAATCTATCTCGATATCGGTGATCAATTGCACTCTATTTCTCAGAGGTTATCTCTTTTATCCTTTGCTTGCTTGGAATCCCATTTGTCTTGATAAAAAATAATCTCAAGAATTTAAAGTTGCATTGGGGTTGGGTCCAATGTTGCCTTGCCTTGATTTGTATCCACTTGATATCATTAATAGATCACAATACATATTTCCCAGCCTCATTCCTGAAATGGGGTCCTGCTGCGTGGTAATAACCTTATGCATCTCGATAAGCTATTCACAGATGGTCACATAAACAAAAATTTGCTAGCCCAAAACCTCCATTTGCTCGGCAGTCATCCCATTTACTTTATCCAGCTGACTTACTACCACTGTCCTCAAACTGATGGAAGTTGTATATCAACGGAAGGTCACGCTGCTATTACTCATCATCCTTTGCCATTACCATCAACCTTTGTTATCTCTGTTGGCAGACCGGTGATCATGGTGAGCATGGAAAGCTGATAGTTTCTCCACTGTCTCTAGTGCTTTGCCTTAATCCACATTCTCATCATTTGATAATCTCTTCATTGTCTCTGGTAATCGAAGAAAGGCTCGGGAGGTAGCTAGTAAGGTTTCTAGTTTCCATCCTTTGATAGCTTGATCGATGAATTATTTTCTCTTCCACAAAAACTACTGGTTGATAATCTATCAACTCTTGATTGATCTTCTACTTCCGAAAATACATTTGAACCTCCCTTGTTCGAAAAGTTCTCTCAAGATTTATCTCTATCTAGAAAGTCTATGGCAGTCTCCTTCACAGGCGTGAGATCATTCTGCTGGAACAATTGATCCTTTGCTGGCATTTTTCCTTCTCTGGCTCGCATCTTTTCTGGAAATGGATCAAATAGATTTTCCTAGTGTTTTGGTACTGCATTTATGTCCACTATGAGTTTCCACCAGCTAGTTTATTGAGTTGGTTCTGATCCTGGTTTGTTCGGAAGTGAGAGGCACGATGAAGACGATGTTTCTAAATTAAAACTACCGAGTTAGGTGGTTTTTCATTGAGCACCTATTCTGAGCAAGACTCGGACCCAACTAATTTAACCCAGTGAACCAGCGACCTGAGCGTCGGTTACTACTTCTTTGCCGCTTGGGTTAACTCGAACCAAATTGGATCAAGTCAACTCAGTTTGGGTCAACTCATGTCCGGGTCGAACTGACTTGATCCACTTGTTTTCTGCCTTGATTATATGTGTCCGGGTCCTGAGCTCTATACCAATTTCTTCCACAACTCGGCTATATTGGTCTACTACTTGACTCAGCTCGACTCGGTCCCCTGTCTCCTGTTGAATTACTATCTTGAAGTATTGGCAGTTTATTACTTGGTTTTGACAAATTATGTGGTACAACTACCTTACTTAGTGATGGACTATCTGTGGAATATTTTAAGGGTCATTTTTAAGGATTTTTATTATTTGGTACATTTTATTTGGGCTCAAGCTCATTTCATCTACTGCTATTGTGTATCTTTGGCTGAGACGTTATTATTAAAGGATGACTTCTTGGTTGTTGATTGTTGTTAGTATTGGTCATTTTGATGAAGAAGAAAGCACATGGTGGACCCAAAATATTATCTTTCAATGATTACCCTTTAGCCCCCTGTGGAGGGACACCGTGATGGAGGAGTATATTACTACACTTCTGAGCAATGCTTGTAGACCCACTACCTGCAGTGGATGGTAGTGTGCCCAACATCTAGCATGAACCAAGTCTATTATTCACCCAAGAGGTATTTTTTGAGCTATTTTGTGAAAGTGAGTAGACTTTGTGCCCCACAATAGGGCTACTTTTCTGTCTATGAAATTGAGCAAAAATTTCTTTGACTATGAGCATTTGACTGAATATGGAGTGATATCTTATGGCTAGGAGTGATTTTACTTTCTCTTATATTATGTCAGTTGGGTCTCTAGGAAAAAATAGACCCATAGCTTGAGGGGGAGTGTGTGAAGATATGGTGGATTGCCATTTTATACGGTAAGATCCTATACACCATTTGCAACAATTTGGGTGTTCATGATGTTCTCTCACCCCCAGTTTGTGAGGGAGTATTGGAAGACAAGCCCAAATTCACACAACCAAGGAAGACGCACAAGTCCAAATGTGGAAGATGGGCTCAAGAAAATAAGACATAGGAAGACCCACACATCCAAGAGAGGTGGAAGATGGGCTCAAGGCCCACAGACCAAGGAGAAGGCCAATAGGCCTACACAATGATGGTGTGATGGTAAATAATGAGTCATCTGAAAAAGATGGCATTGATATAATTAGTTTAAGTTCTAGGGGTATAATTATAATATTTTAATTTTATAAATCTATAAATTAAGCTTCAGGGGGAGGGTTAGGACACAAGTCCACAACCTCTTTCTTCGTCCTGTTTTCTCCCAATATGCCAGCTCTCCTTTTCTCCATGAGCTAAATCCATAGAGTCATGAAAATCAACACTATCAATTTAATTAAAATAATCAATGATAGAGTCATTGGAGGGGATGATCAATCAATCAAAAAATTGGATTGATCGATCAAGAAAATTTGATTGATCGATTAACAAAATTTGATTGATCAATCAATGATATTGAGCAATCCAAGTTGACTTTTTCCAATGTTCTAAAACGGTTAAAAATAGGGGTCTTAAGCATGTCCCTAAGTAATAAACTTATGTGCAAGTCCTTAATATCCATGAAAATAAACTCTTTGAGTGTGTTATTGAAACTGAGAATTTTTGGTTCATTTACTAAAATATTTTATATTTCCTCGTTCATTTTCCATTTTTATTTTATTAAAAGTTCCAAATTTGTTTTCTAGTTCATGCATAAAGGTTTGGAAGAATTGGAATCTCAAGAAGGGGTGGATCAACTATCTCTTCATATAGTTGCCTTCATGTGATTTAAGGTTTAAACAAGGAAGAAAGAGAGAGAGAAGAAGAGAAGAGAAGATATGCGATGAATATGTGTAGAAGGCTTTGTAGGAGAAGGAGAGAGATGCAAGGCGAGAGAGGGAAAAATAAGGGAGAAGGGACAACTTGTGAGTTATTCGTTCTCTAATATCCACAAGTTATAACTGTTGATTTTCAGGACTCCATAGATTTAGGTCATAGAGAAAAAGGGAGAGACACTCATTTGAGGAAAACAAGAGGAAGAAGAGGTTATAGACTTGATGACTTAACCCTCCCCCTAAAGCTCTATTTATAGATTAATGAAACTACTGTATTATAATAATACCCCTGAACTTAGGGTTTAGGGTTTAGGGTTTTAACCCTAAAACTTTAATCTAATTACCTCAATGCCATCTCTTGTATGTGGGCCTATGAGATAACCCTTTATTTACCATCCTGCCATCATTGTAAGTGGGCCTATGGACATTCTGTTTGATCTATGAGCCTTGAACCCATCTTCTATATCTCTTGGATGCATGGGTCTTCATTGGTCTTATGGGCTGGGGTCCATCTTCTAATACAATTGGATATGTAGGCCTTCCTTGCTCGTGTGGGCTTGGGTCCTATCTTCCAATACTCCCCCTCAAATTGGGGGTGAGAGAACAACATAAACTCCTAACTTGCTATAAATGATATATAAAATATTTTTTGTATAAAATGACACATCTTCCAATATGCCTTCATCTTCCAACACTCCCCCTCACGCTGGTGCATAACTAGCATAATATCAATGAGAGTAAATCACTCCTAGCCACTAAGACATTACTCCATACTCCAATCTTAACTCATGTTGGATGTAGGTCACACTCTGTCTTCTATAGGTAGTGTGTCTATTGGCATTGTTCTGAAGTGTCCACCTCCACCACCGTGTCCCTCCACAGGACAATGACTCTGAAGTAGTAGAGTAATATATGACACTAATAGGGGAAGTAACATAAATGTAATAATAAGTTCCTCCGTCATGGTGTCCCAACCTTTGACATATGATATTTTTTACGGGTTATTAAGTTCCTCCATCATGGAATTCCAATCGTTGACATTTGATATTTTTTATGGGGTGTTAAGTTCCTCCGTCATGGAATCCCAACCGCAAATATTTTTTTATATTTTTACGGGGACAAATAAATAATGGTATGAGGCCACCTCTTCTTCAATAATAATGTCTCGTCAAAAGAGACACAAAAGCAGTAGCTGAAATGGGCTTGGGCCCATATAACACGAACCAAAATAATCCTTATAAAATTGACCCATGAAATAATTTAATGCAAATATTTGTATCAAATAATATGCTGACCAAGAAATAATCTGTCAATTCTTTAAAATAATAAGAGAAAAATTTATCGAGTTGTGCCAAAATATGATTAAACTTGGGCACGTATACCAAGTCAGATTGACCGTGACCAGAGTTGACCCGGACCGAGTTAGTCCGAGTTGACTCAGTCAGGAACAGAACCAGTAATTTCCCTCGGGTTGCTAGGTTGCTGGGTTTTCTCGCCCGGTTTGGGTTGCGGCAGAACAGGCCCGGCCCGGCGCTCGATTAAATCAGTTTCCTAAGTTAGGAAACATGAAATTTTTCTGCAGTACGTCTTGTTCCCTGCTTCTTCGGCAACGACAACTTTCCAGAGCAGAGATAAATCCCGGAGAAGCAGCTGATAGAAGAAACAACAGAGTCGTCTTCCCCACTTCCGAAATTTCAACAAACTAAATTTCCGAGAACTTTCTGAATGAAACTCAATCCAGCAGAGTTTCCGAAATAAAATTTCTAACAGTTGTTTTCCAATTCTTACTACATTCCAGCATACGACTTTCCAAGATAAACTACGCCGCTAGATCCTGAAACTTTCCTCTGTTAATGGAGCAGCAAAAACGGCCGGATTTAGTGGAGAATGAGCGACTAAGATATGATTTTCTGAAGAAAGCAACGTTAGGATTTAAAACAGTAACCGAAGCATAAATATAGAGCTCGCCCAGTTTCCAGAATCTGTAATGGAGTAGGAGACTTATTTGTTGTCCAGAAACGGCAACACATCAGCAATGAAGACGAGAAGTCAGCAGCATGAGATTAATCAGCAACTGAAGATAAATTTCCAGCGAAGAAATAGCCAGAGGTTTTTCGAAAAAGGAAATAGCAGCTGAACTCGGAGATTAAGATCGAGTAATGTTCCAGAAATAAACCCGATGCCATTCCATATTGGAATTGGAACTTTCTGTAATTAATATCCGTAATCTTTCCGAAGATACGACCACCTAGTATAGGAGACAAGCAGAGAATTTTCCGAATCCAGTAGGGACTGAATACCGAGAAACAGTAGGGAAGGAAACTTTTTTGACTGATGATAAACTAACGCCACCATGTAACAAGTAGTTATCCCGCAGAGACAGCTGAATTATCTTTCTTCTTTTTGTCTCTTCTCGGAATTTCTTTCTAATGGGAATTAAGGGCTTGACCAAGCTTTTAGCGGACAACACTCTAAAGGGAATGAAAGAGCAGGGATCACTGGTCGAATGGATTCACCAACACTGGTCGAGAACACAAGAGTTCCCCATTCGGTGAGGGAAGGGATAGCAGCAATTGGATTTTCTTGGTGGAAGGGAGAGAGGACATAAAATTCTAGTAATTGGAAGAAGTAAAAAAATTAATACGGGAAAAACGAGCAACAAATCTAAAAACCAGTATTCAACAACTATGGGAAAAAACCAAAGGAGAATGAAACTTGAAAAACCATAGTCGGAGTCCTGAAAATCAAAGCTCTGATACCATGTTGATTTTCAAGACTCCATGGATTTAGCTCACGGAGAAAAAGGGAGAGAGACTCATTTGAAGAAAACCAGAGGAAGAAGAGGTTATGGACTTGATAACCTAACCCTTCCCCTAAAGTTCTATTGATAGATTAATGAAACTACTATATTATAATAATACCCCTGAACTTAGGGTTTAGGATTTTAATCTTGGAACTTTAATCTAATTACATCAATACCGTCTCTATGAGATGACCCTTTATTTACCTTCTTGCCATCATTGTATGTGGGCCTATGGGCCTTGAACCCGTCTTCTATATCTCTTGGATGCATGGGTCTTCCTTGGTCTTATGGGTTTGACTCATCTTCTAATATACTTGGATATGTGGGTCTTCCTTGGTAGTGTGGGTTTGGGCCCTATCTTCCAACAATGACTTGTAGAAAATGTCACAAAATATCCACAATACCCTTGAATGGTTACATCAATGTAAAGGAGAAAAAGAGCCAAGTAAAAGGAAAGTAAGAAAGTAACTAGCACCCATTTTTAAATTTTAACACTCCCCCTCAAGTTGATGGGAAAACATTAAAAACCTAACTTAGAACATGAACTCAAAAGAGAACTACTTGTACAACCTAAGTAAATATATCAACCAATTGATTCTTCAAAAGAATGTAGTGTATGCTAATGATCCTAACACAAATTTCTTCCAAACAAAGTGGCAGTCAATTTTAATATGTTTGGTGCATTCAAGAAACACATGATTAGGTTGTTGTATGAATGTGTATAATAACGTGGTTATTGTTGACTATAGGTTGACTCCTACATTGGTTTTGATGATTATAAAACGTAATTGAACTAATAACTTACAAATCTCAAGTATTTCATATACTTACACCTTCAAAAGCATATCAAGGTCAAAAACATCAAAGCCAAAATCAAGACCCCAAACATAATAGAAGAACATCTCTTGAAGAAGTATCCACAAGGAAGAAGACAACGAGAAGACTCAAGTTCAAGCATTAAACATAAACATCTAAACTCAGTCATGTTTTGTAAGATAGTATTCTAACTCCTATTCCTTAAGTACATTCGTGAGATCGAAGCTTTAGGTTATAAATTGCAAATATACATGTTTAGGATCATCATAAGCATCATTTAGAAACATGTTAAATCAAATAGAGAGAAATTTCCATGCTTTATAAAGTTACATTTTTAAAATGGCATTGAAATGATTGATCAATCATTGATATTGATCGATCATCCAAAATCGTGCAAGCCAAAAATATAAATCATGATCGATCAACCATAGTCGATTGATCGATCATCCTAGACAAGGTTATTTCATGCTATAACACATGATTGATCATCCCACTTGGATTGATTGATCATTGTTGTCCAGGCAAGCAGAATTTTCATGTAATGATCGATCATCCATCCAAATTGATCGATCAATCATAACTTTGCCAGTAACGGATTACAAGAATGATCAATCAAATGAAAATATATTGATTGATCATACTTGTATTACATAGCTAGAGGGAATCTGATTGATTGATCAGCCACTAACAATTATCGATCAACTTGCCTTTTCTGGACCAATGATAGTATATTGATCGATGTCCATTGATCAATGTCAATGTTTGACAGCAAAGTAGCCGAGTAGCCGTTATGATCGATTGATCCATCAATCACTTACTAGTAATAGATCAATCAATGGTCTGATTTTTGCAAACGGGAAAATGATGACTAGTTTGAGTTGGGGAAGTTGTCAGTACCCCACCAAACCGTGATTAAAGAAGTAAATGAGCTTTTATTGTCATTTCTTCAAGACACAATCCTTTATCTTGCAAAAATCCTTCAAAGTACTTTAGAGAGAAAGAGAGAGAGCCACATACTTTGGAAAACCTTCATTCTCTTTCAATCATCCTTGCATTCATCATAGTGCAAGTTCCTCGATCTATTCACAATATGATACAAAGTAGGAGGCTGCTTGAATCTGTAGGAGAAGCGTCTCTCCAAGTAAGGGTGTAATTTTTCCCTTTCTTTTTTTATGAAGTTGTGAAAGGTTCATCTAGAACTTGTTAATCTAGATAAAAAAGTCCAAGCTAGAGCTAAAATCTAGTAGCAATCATTTGGGGAGATTGGATACATTGCTATGTGTTGGAAGATATGGCCCAAGCCCACACAACTAAGGAAGACCCACATATCCAAGTGTGTTGGAATATGGGCCCAAGCCCATAAGACCAAGAAAAACCCACACATCCAAGAGATGTGGAAGATGGGCTTAAGACCCATAGATCAAAGAGAAGACCCACATGCCCATAGAATGATGGCAGGTTGGTAAATAAAGAGTCATCTCATAGAGATGACATTGATGTAATTAAGTTAAAGTTCCAGGGTTAAAATCCTAAACCCTGAACTCTAAGTTCGTGGGTATTATTATAATACAATAGTTTCATTAATCTATAAATTGAGCTTCAGGAGGAGGGTCAGGACATAAAGTCCATAACCTCTTCTTCCTCTGGTTTTCTCCCAATGGGTATCTTTAACTTTTTCTCCATGAGCTAAATCCATGGAGTCTTGAAAATCAACATGGTATCAGAGCATTGATTTTCGGGACTCACATCTATGGTTTTCTAGGATTAAAAAACCCCTATTTTTTTTCCTTTGTTCGTATTGTTGCTTAGTTGTTGTTTTTGTCATAATATTGTTAGTTTTCTTGGTTTTAATTGAAACCATGTCTAAGTCAATTCACGACTGATTTGAGCCTTCAAACCACCATCCAACTACCCATCATCATCGTTTTCATCTTCATGTTGCCTTCTCTATTGCTGCCTTGTCGTTAAGTCGAGGTTGTGTTTCTTCCGAGGTTCTATTTTTGTTGAAGATGACATTACTGTTGTCGGAGAAGAAGACTGCTATTCATCTCGAAAGTACTTGGTATACTGTTTATCGTCAATTTCTGATATCTCTCCTGTGAATAACTGCCTCGTTGTAGTTTTTGGAGACTTGGTAATCACAAAGTTACTCGATATCCGACCTGGTATTCGACTGGAAAGTTGTCGTCCAAAGTTGACGACTCGGCTACTCCGCTGCTGGTTTTCCAGTGATATTTCTTATTTCAGAATGTTGTTCTTCGCTAGATCCAAATAACTAATCCCATTATTATTTATGGGGAAGATATCCATTATTATCTAGCACTGCTCTCTGCCTACGGAAGTTTCATCGTCATTCTGCACTGTTTAAGATATCCTATCTGCTGGAGCTTGCTATCATCTTGCTTTGTGATATAGAATCCTATAGCCTCGTTGGCATCTTCCTTATTTTTGGAAGTTTATCTTCCAAAAACAGCAATACTGAACAGAGCATGTCGGCCATAGAAATAGATTTCAGAAATTTCCTGTTTGAAAAGTTTTGATTTCCATCTTTAGGATCTCTATGCTGATTTATTGTCAATTGATCTTCCTTGAATGCTGTTGGTCGTTGTCATTTGTTGCCATCATTAACTTTGCAACACTAAGAGAGGCAGAGACACTACGACAACTTATGCAAAATTGTTCTACTGCTAGCATCATGATTTTTGGATATTTCAAAGCACGTATGTTGATTTCAAAAATTTCATGTTTGGCAATCTTTTGTTTGCATATTCAAAATCTATCTGCATTGTTGTCCATCCATCTTGTTGTTGTTCGGCTCTGTTCAGAAGTCAGGATCATTACGGAGAACAAGACAGATGAAAACTCATGTTTCCTAACATAGGAAACTTATTAAATCTGAGTCGGCTATGCAGCCGCAACCCATATTGGGTGAGTTCACCCAGCAAACCCGTCAAAATGAGGATCCTTATGTTTTGACGAATAAACTCGGACCAACTCGGACAGAGACAACCCGGTCTGGGTCAACTCAGTCAGTCAACTTAGACATGGCCAACTTATTTTCTACCTCGGAATACGTATCCAAGTTTATACATATTTTGGTGCAACTCAGTATTTTTATATGGCTGGATTATTATTTTGAAGTATTGACAGATTATTCCTTGGTCAACATATGATTTGGTACAAATATTTGTATTAGATTATTTCATGGGTCAATTTTACAAAGATTATTTTGGTTTGTGTTATATGGGCCAAAGCCCATTACAGCTGCTACTATTATGTCTCTTTAGATGAGACATTATTATTGAAGAAGAGGTGCCCTCAGTATCTATGACCCCACTACCCCCATAAATTGAAATTTATTACTCCTACCACTCGAGAGTTGTTGTTCTGTGGAGGGACATGGTGATGGGGGAGTTTTTTATTACACTTCCGAACAACTTATAGACCCACTACCTACATTAATAGGAGTGGCACTACCTATAAAAGATAGGACTGTGCCGAACATCCAACATGGGTTATTTGACTGGATTGAAGAGCAATGTCATACGACATGATGTAATTTTACTCTCACTTTTCTTTTGCTAACTAGGCCTCATGAAAGAGAACACCAGTGTGAGGGGGGGTATTGGAAGATGTGCCACATTATACAAAAAATATTTTATACATCATTTGCAGCAAGCTGGGAGTTCATGCTATTCTCTCACCCCCAGCTTGAGGGGGAGTGTTGGAAGATAGGGCCCAAGCCCACATGACCAAGGAAGACCCACATATCCAAGTGTATTGGAAGATGGGCCCAAGGCCATAAGGCCAAGGAAGACCCACAAATCCAAGAGATGTGGAAGATGGTCTCAAGGCCCATAGATCAAGGAGAAGGCCCATAGGCCCATACAATGATGGCAAGATGGTAAATAAAGAGTCATCTCATAGAGATGGCATTGATATAAGCAGGTTAAAGTTCTAGGGTTAAAATCCTAAACCCTAAGTTCAAGGGTATTATTGTAATACAGTAGTTTCATTAATCTATACATTGAGATTTAGGGGGAGGGCTAGGTCATCAAATCCATAACCTATTCTTCCTATGGTTTTCTCCCAATGGGTATCTTTCTCTTTTTCTCTATGAGAAAAATCCATGGAGTTTTGAAAATCAACACTGTGCTACCTCACATGATCATGGTGGGACCCACCAGCTTGTGATCATGGTGGATCCAAATCTTATGGGCTTTGGCCCATCTTCCAAAACTCTTGAATATGTGGGCCTTCCTAAGTCATGAGGGTTTGGGCCCATCTTCCAACACTCCCCCTAGAGCTCGGGGTGAAAGAACATCATGAACTCCTAGCTTGCTACAAAGGGTGTATCGGATCTTCTCTTAAAAATGGCAATCCTCCATATCTTCCAACACTCCCCCTCACACTGGTGGTCTCTTCCATGTGGCCCAACTAGCATAAGATAAGTGAGAGTAAAATCACTCCAAGTCGTATGACATCGCTCCATACTCTTGTCATAACCGACGCTAGATGTAGGGCACATTCCTATCATTCACAGGTAGTGGGTCTGTACGCAATGCTCAGAAGTGTAGTAAAACTCCTCCATCACCGTGTCCCTCCATAGGATAACGACTCTCAAGTGGTTGGAGTCATAAATGCCATTTAATGGGTGTTGGAATATCTGCCACATTATACAAAAAAAAAAAAAAAGATTCTATATATCATTTGTAGCAAGTTGGGAGTTCATGTTATTCTCTCACCCCTAGTTTTAGGGGGAGTGTTGGAAGATATGCCTAAGCCCACACGACCAAGGAAGGCCTACATATCTAAGAGTATTATAAGATGGGCCACACAACCAAGGAAGACCCACAAGATGGGCCCAAGTACATAAGAAGTAGGACCCACAATGATTACTATGAGCTGCCATCCTTATCACATCAATTAGAAGATCAAGAGGGACTCACAAAGACATCTTTATCTTATGGTCACGTCCTAGAAGAGTTCTAGTTTGATTTAAGTTTGTCTTTTATCTATATTGAGTCATTTAATTATGCTAGGACTTATCTTTAAGTGTTAGAGTTTGAGTGTAATAGGGACAAAGGTAGTTTTATAGTAATTGGACTCTACTACCTTGCTCTATTATAAATAGAGGTTCATGTACTTTGATTACAACAAGTCAATGAAGTATTTCTCTTTTCCATAAATTCAACAAGGGGGGTAACATACATGTAGTAATAAGCTCCTCCATCATGGTGTCCCAACCCGGGCACCGACTCTCACTTGTAGAAATGGGTGATAAGTGGGTGATGTCTGTCATTCACAAAATGATGATAAAAGAGACACAGGTATATATATAAAAAAGTCTCAATGAACTTAAAACACCCATATGTATGTACATTATGTCCAAAGGTATGTGAGAGTCAAATAAAGGATGGTAGGAGAAAGGTTGCCAAATAACCAATGGGTAATGGGTAAAGAGGAAGATATGATGCTAAGGTCACCATTTTTTCAATAATAATGTCTCATCCAAAGAGACACAATAGCTGTAGTTGAAATGGGTCTAGACCCATATAACACGAACCAAAATAATAAAAATCCTTGTAAAATGACCCATGAAATAATCTGATGCAAATATGTGCGCCAAATAATATGTTGACCAAGGAATAATGTTGCGAATACTTCAAAATAATAATCCAGCCAGAGAAATAGAATCGAGTCGAGCCAAGTAAGGTATCATCAATAATTACCATAATTATTATTACGGGTCAGGAATCTTGGTCTTCAATTTTCTTTGTTCTTTCTTGTACTTCTTCTTCTACTGCTCCCCCTAAAGTCGGGATGTAATGGCAGTGATCCCAACTTGAACCAAATAACATAGATGTAGAAAACTTGGAGTAGTATAGTAGTAGATAACCGGTAAATGATGAAAGTCTTAAGAGTAATAAGGACACATGAAATAATTCGGCTTAAATTCGGATTTTTCAATGCAACAGGATACCAACATGACCTTCAATTCTTCCAATGTAAATATATCCTTAAATATAGATCACATTGACATGAAATTTTCTCCTTCTGAAACAAGACTTAAATACCTTTTATCCAAGTATAATTTCTCTTCATAAAATATACTTCTATTGAGATATATAGTCTGGTAGATTTCAGTCTCTATAATTTGGCCGAACTAAGTACTCTTTCTCCTTTTGCCAGCTTAACCATTGACTCTTCCAAGATTAATATCTCATTATAAAAAACCCAGATCGAGAATTGGTTGAATAGGTAAGAAAATATATTTATAGATCTTTCTTTTGATATATAATTTGTTGTAAAATGTGTCATTTTATACAAAAATATTTTATACATCATTTGTAGCAAGCTGAGAGTTCATGTTGTTCTCTCACCCTCAGCTTGAGGGGGAGTGTTGGAAGAGAGGCCCTAGCTCACACGACCAAGGAAAGCCTACATATCTAAAAGTATTATAAGATGGGCCACACGACCAAGGAAGGCCCACAAGATGGGCCCCCAACACATAAGAAGTAAGACCCACCATGATTACCACGAGCTGACATCCTTATCACATAAGTTGGAAGATCAAGAAGAACTCACAAAGGCATCTTTATCTTATGGTCACGTCCTAGAAGAGTTCTAGTTTGAGTTATGTTTGTCTTTTATCTATATTGAGTTATTTAATTATGTTAGGACTTACCTTTAAGTTTTAGAGTTTGGGTGTAATTGGGACAAAGGTAGTTTTATTGCAAACGGGCTCTACTACCTTCTTCTATTATAAATAGAGGTTCATGTACTCTGATTATAATAAGTTTTATGAAGACAATGAAGTATTTATCTTTTCCATAAATTCAACATGGTATTAGATCCGGTTCTGTGAGTTGACTGGGTCAACCCACTAAGATAATGAGATCCTTTTCTCTAAACCCTAAACCCTATGTCTAGGTTCGTAGTTATTTTTTTCCAGTCCCTACACCCATACTGTAGCGTCGAAAAAAAATTGAAACTAAGGTTTCGTTCGATTTATATAACGAGTCGACTCAATTGAGTCAACTCGGATGGGTTGGCCCGACTCAGATGTCAAAGGTCGAATCGGGCGATTCGAGTCGACTCAGACGGGCTAAGCAAGCTCGTCAAAGAGAGGACCGAGCCGACTCGCTTGTCAGAACCAAATTTGGCGACGCAAGGATTTGAACCCACTCACAAGTTTTCTATTTGGCTCATAAAACCAGTCTGTCAAGTCGCATCCATGTGTTATTACTGGATAACAAATGTCATATATATATATATTAAATTATAGAAATTATAGAATCTTTTTTTTGTACAATTTTCATTCATATGAATATTTATGCATGCACATATAGTTGTTTAATGTGCATATTTAAGTTGAGTTTTCAATTATGGAAATTTCTATTGTTTTTTAAGCAATTGGTGTAGTATTTTAATTAAATTGATTGAAGCTACATGTTGCCAAACTAACCTATGTAGTGTAGATTAATTTAACTAAAAATACATAGATGTTTGAGTGGAGTTATTTATGCAAATTGTGCTCGACCCAAAGGAAGACACAATTTGGCCAAATCAACAACGTGCCTGTGATGATAAATGTGTGACAATTATAAAGACTTTTCATATGAACAATAATTGGTCCAAAGAAAGGTTGTTGTTTGACAGAATTTGTTGTCAATATTTGATCATTACACTAAGAGTACCACTTACAATTAATTTCTCTGTCTAAAGACTAGGTATCTTGAGATGGGTCCCCGATTTGGATTTTTTGTACATGTCTTGTTTTTCTTTATATGACATGCTAGTTAATGTGAGTATGTTTGTTTATTTTATTCTATATACAGTTTTTGTTGCTACTGCTACGAATGTTACTGCTCAAATAATCAATATTCCAATGTTGAGTGGGACGAACTTTAAGGCATAGAAAGATACCGTGAAAATTTTTCTCGGTTGTATGGATTTGGATCTTGCACTTTGGGCAGAGCAACTCACTTCAACTCTGGAAAACCTCAATGAGGTTAAAATTGAGAAGTGGGAGCGCTCTAACCGAATGTGCTTGATGATCATGAAACGCTCAATTCCGGAGGCATTTCAGGGCTTTATGACTGAGAGCAAGAGCGCCAAGAAGTTCCTAGAGGAAATCGAGCAATATTTTTCTAAGAACGAAAAATCGGAGGCGAGTAGCCTTTTGGCTAAAATCGTTTCGATGAAGTATAAGGGCAAAGGGAACATAAGGGAGTACATCATAGAGATGTCTCATCTCGCATCAAAACTCAAGTCATTTAAGATGGAGCTATCTGAGGACTTGCTCGTGCATTTGGTTTTGATATCTCTTCCTGCACACTTTGGGCAATTAAGAGTGAGTTATAACACTAAGAAGGACAAATGGTCCCTAAATGAGCTTATATCTCACTGTGTGCAAGAGGAAGAGAGGCAACAACGGGATAAGACTGAAAGTGCTCACTTGGCCTCAAACTTTCAGAATAAGAAGAAGAAGAGAGGTAAGGATGTTGCAGAAGGATCTTCTCAGAATAAGAAATAGAAGAAGCAGGTTGAGGAGTTTACCTGCTACTTCTGCAAGAAGGCGAGACATATGAAGAAGGATTGTCCCAAGTATGCCATCTAGCGTGTAAAGAAGTGTATGCCTCTAACTTTAGTTTGTTCTGAAGTTAATTTAGCTTTGTACCTAAAGATACTTGGTGGGTGGATTCCGGTGCTACCACTCACATTAGCATGTCTTTGCAGGGTTACCTGTGGAGCAAACCCCCAAGTGATGCTGAAAATTTCATCTTTGTGGACGACGACAATAAAGTTGCAGTAGAGGCTATAGGAACTTTCAGATTATAATTAAACATCAGATTTTATTTGGATTTATTTGAGACATTTGTTGCACCGTCTTTGAGGCGGAATTTAATTTCTATTTCCATTTTGGACAAATCAGGTTTTTCTTGTTCTTTTGGAAATAATAAAGTTAGTCTCTACCAAAATTCAAATTTTGTTGGTTCCGGTCCCTTAATTGATAATCTATATATGTTTGATATTGTTAGTTCCTATAGAGAAATACTGCAAATAAGTTCACATGGTACGAAGCAAAAATTAAGTGAGAATTCTACCACATTATGGCACAAACGTTTAGGATACATCTCTAAACAGAGAATTAAAAGGCTTGTGTTGGATGAAATTCTTGAACCCCTAGATACTACAAACTTCCAAGTTTGTGTTGAGTGTATTAAGGGGAAACAAGCAAACGTTAGAAAATTAGGTGCCGAAAGAGGTACAGATGTCTTAGAACTTATACATATAGATATTTGCGGTCAATTCCCTACAACTTCGTGGAATGGACAACAGTAATTCATTACATTCATAGACGATTACTCTAGATTCGGTTACCTATATTTAATACATGAGAAGTTACAATCCTTGGACATCTTCAAGTCTTTCAAAACTAAAGTTGAACTTCAACTTGGAAAGAAAATAAAGGCTATCAAATTCAACTGTGGTGGTGAATACTACGAAAGGCATGATGGATCAGGAGAACAACGTCCAGGACCCTACACGATTTTCCTTAAAGAATGTTGAATTGTTCTGCAATATACCATGTTAGGCAAACCCAGCATGAACGGTGTTGTAGAGCAACAGAACCGAACTCTTAAGGATATGGTGAGTATGATCAGTCATTCCTCTTTGCCAAAGTCACTTTGGGGAGAAGCTTTAAGGACCTTAGTGTACATCCTTAACAGGGTACCAAGCAAAGCAGTTGCCAAAACCCCCTATGAGCTTTGGACAGGCACGAAGCCTAGTATTAGGCACTTACACATTTGTGGTTGTCAAGCTAAAGCACGAACTTATAGGCCACATGAAAGAAAACTGGACTCAAAGACAGTTAGCTGTTATTTCGTTGGTTATGTTGAATGCTCTCGGGGCTATAATTTTTACAATCCCACATCAAGATCCATCTTTGAAACGGGAAATGCGAGATTCCTTGAAGATATTAAGTTTGGAAGGGAACAAAACATAAAGAATGTTGTCTTTGAAGAAGAATTTGTTATTGACAATGATCAGTTCTCCATACCTATTACTGTTCAAGACATAGTTTAGGCACTAGAGGACAATGTTGAGGCTCCTATTCCTGACATTGTTCTAGATCAAGACAACAATGACATTCTTACTCTTGCACCACCTTTAGAACAAACTCACCAATCTCAAGAAGTGTCATTAAGGAGATCCACTAGGGAGAGGAGAAATGCAATTCCATATGATTATATCATATTTCTCCAAGAACATGAGGATGGAGTCGGATTGACAAAAGATGACACGATTAACTTCTATCAAGCCTTGCGTAGTTCTAACTCTCAAAAGTGGATTGATGCCATGAAGGATGAGATGAAGTCTATGAATGACAAAGACGTTTGGGATCTCATCGAGTTGCCTAAAGGTGCGAAACCCATTGGTTGTAAATGGATGTTTAAAAGCAAGAAGGATTCAAATGGCAATGTCAAGAGATAAAGGTTTTACTCAAAGGGAAGGCATAGATTATAAAGAAACTTTCTCTTCGGTATCTTTGAAAGACTCTTTTAGAACAATAATGACACTCGCGGCTCATTTAGATTTAGAGCTACATCAGATGGATGTCAAAACTGTGTTTCCCAATGGAGACATTGACAAGACGATTTATATGGTACAACTAGAAAACTTTGTATCTGGTGATCCAAAGTCTATGGTCTGTAAATTGAAGAAGTTCATTTATGGTCTCAAACAGGCTTCCCATCAATGGTATCACAAGTTCCATCAAGTCATCACCTCGTACAGTTTTGAGGCGAATGTTGTTGATAACTGTGTATATCATAAGTTCAGTAGGAGTAAATACATTTTCCTAATATTATATATCGATGATATTCTACTCGCTAGTAGCGATATAGGCTTATTGCACGAAACCAAAAAGTTTATAACGAAGAAATTCGAGATGAAAGATCTTGGTGATGCCTCTTTTGTATTAGGTATACATATACTTAGATATCGTTCTCAAGGTATCCTTAGGTTGTCACAAAAGAGATATATCGATAAGGTTTTGAGCAGATTCGGCATGAAAGATAGTAAACTAAGAGACACACCCGTCGCTAAAGGAGACAAGTTTAGTCTCAAACAGTGTCCTAATAATGATCTTCAAAGAAAAGAGATGCGTAAAATTCCCTATGCATCAGTAGTAGGAAGTCTACTGTACGCTCAAATTTGTACTTGTTCTGACATAACATTTATAGTAGAAATTCTGGGCAGGTTTTTGAGTAATCCGGGTATGCAACATTGGAAGGCAGCCAAATGAAACTACATGTATGTAATTTGAGGAGAACAAAAGACTACATGCTCACTTATCAGAGATCAGACAGTTTAGAGATCATTGGGTTCTCTGACTTCGACTTTGTTGGATGCCAAGATAGCAGACGCTCCACATCAAGCTACATCTTTATGTTGGGTGAAGGAGTTATCTCATGGAAGTCTGCTAAGCAGAATCTCATGGCTTCTTCAACCATTGCCGCACAGTTCATTGTTTGTTTTGAGGTGTCCAACCACGGAATATAGTTGTGAAACTTTGTCATTGGGCTGCGAGTGGTAGATAGCATTGACATGTCATTAAAGATTTACTGTGACAATAACTCGGTTGTAATTTATTCCAACAACAACAGGAGTTTAACGAAGTCGAAGTTTATTGACATCAAGTTTCTAGTTGTTAAGTAGAGAGTTCAGAATAATTAAATTTCTATAAAACATATAGGGACAAACTCTATTGTAGTAGACACATTAACCAAGGGTTTAACGCCTAAAGTCTTTCATGAACACATTGCTCATATGGGCGTTATTTATGAGGATACCTTGGTTTAGTGGGAATCATTTCTGTACTATATGTTTGCTTTAGACATTGAATTATTCGATTTTGTACATAATAAAATTGATTGCTTATTATTCTATTTTTGAACTTGTTTGTGTTTCTTTTTATGAGCAATGTTCGCATTGCATTAAGGACTTTGGAAAGATCTCATTAAAGACTACAAAATGACCAATTAGAAATAGGCATATACAAGATCATATTGCATGTAATTTTCATGTTACTCATCTATATTTGATCTATGTCATTAAGTGTATTAGTATGGTGATCATCGTGGTTTAGTCACGACTGTAATGTGATGAAAGTCACGGTGGATTCATTATTAATATATAAAATGGTTCCATTACTAATAATATACAGATGTGTGCCTAAAGAATTTGTGATATAATTATTTTAATAATAATATGTAACCCAAGTAAGAGATTGTTAAGAAATTCACGTTTCTTATTCTAATTTGGGCAACATATTTATTATTCAATTATATTTACTATTTAATGAAATGGGCCAAAATTAAGTAATCTAATTTTGTTAAACCCATTAAGGAATATGGGTCATAAATATAAGCCAATTGAGTAAATACTATAGAAAATTATAGGAACCCTATATAAAGAGAAACCTTATGGTTATGGTCCTCAATATACTAAATCACATACAGTTTCCCTTCTTCCCATCCGCAAAAAAAGATAAAAGTCCCATTGAAGAAATAAAGAGATTTAGTTAAAGAAGATCACAAAACCAATAATTCGTTCGTTGATTGCCACATAATTCCATTACAATAGGTGATAGTTTGGAATAAACTCAGGTATTTATCCTGAATCCTAATATTCTAGCATTATGTTATTTCTGGATTAAGAATTTAGGATTTAAGGTTTTTTTTAACAATTATATGTTCTTTATGAAAGCTGAAGTAATATCGTTAACTAGAAAGGACTGATTCTGCGTGCAATTCTCTATAAAACTAAATTGAAGACGCTTTGAGAGTCCGAAAATGTGAGGCAATCCTCGCATAAAACAAGCACATTTCAGAATCACAATTAGCCGAAGGAGGGAATCCGCCGCCAGGCAAGTACAAGCGACAGCGCCCGTGCGTAATTCTGGAAGTCAGCAGTCTGCATCTACTTCAGTCATTCCACAGAGATATTACACCTGAATGTGCGATCTTATATGTTGTGCTCCCTTCAAGGGGCCTAAATTCCATAGAAAGGAACTAGTATTTAAATCACTGAAGGGAAACCAATGCAAATGATGAATCGCAACATCATAATCTCATGCAATCCTTAGCTTTTCCATCAAAATCGTGCTTGCTTCCTCACAACATTGCAGAGTACAATATTTTCTAGTCACCTGTGGTGAACTTCTTGGGCATCCTGAAAATTTTGACAATATGGTTCCCAACATCGTTGGTTTGTGCTTACAAGACAAGACAGAAAATAGCACCTCGACAGATAGCTAATTCCCTCCTTTTGCAACCTGCCCCACCCAAAAAGGGGCATGAAGCACATAAACTAAACATACCCATGTACTTATAGTGGAAAAATGAAGATGCCAAAATTTTGCTCCAAAGAGGAGGCAAACAATGTTCATGATGGAGTAAAGTTTTCACTGCAAGCTATCGACTCTTTTACTATTTCGGTGGTAGAGAGTCTTGCTACTTTTATTCACTGGAGCAGTTGACAGTAACATAAGCTACAGTTCAGTGATCCGAGGACATCAAAACCATTTCTACTTGAGAGGAGAGAAATTAAGTTCAATACCAAGTTGAAGGTCGCCTACCAATTTACCACTGGGACAAATAAAGGACCAGAGACACCATTAACATCTGCAGTGCAAAACCTGGTAATAGTAGTATGTATGTATTTATGAACGTATCAATCCTTCTATGTACAAGTATAACACAGTGCTTTCTCAAGCTGCACTACATGGATAGCTTATTCAGAGGCCAAGATATCTAAGAGAGGTGACTAACCTCACAGCCAAAGCGAGAACTAACCTTGAGACCTACTTAAGAAATGACAAGACTTAGCCCATGTTTTGGGAACTCAAATTAGACAACACAAACAGTGCTTCATACATTAAATAGCAAATCCTCCAAACACTGAAATGGCAACAATGATCATACAATTCTGAGGACAATAAGAAACACTGATCATTAATCTCAAGAACATCTACTTTCTCTAAGTGGCTGTTAAATCCCCATAATTCACCACAGGAGTTAATAGATCATACAATTCTAACCTACCTCTCTGACCAGCATTTTGATGGTGCACAACACTCACTAAGAACCGGTATGTCTTTTCCTACTAATGAAATAATGCAGTAAATACTTTTATCAAAATAATAATAATAATAATGCAGTAAACGTACGGACTCATTCTTATCATATCTCTAACAGACAAATATTTTTCTGGCCTAAGAAGTATGTCTTTCAAGGCACAGACACTCCTTGACCGACCCTGGCAATTTTGTACCTGACCAAGACACAATCATGGGAAAGAGAAAACTCTACTAACATGCTGAAAATTCATTGCCATCCATTCATCTTTCAAATCATACAACTTTAACAGAAAATTAGAGCCAGAAAGCTAAAGATCTAACATTAAGTTGATACAATGATACACAACCTTTTGGGTTTGGAAATTTGAGAAGATCCAATGTAGGTCTTCTCCTCCCTAGCTCTTCCCAGGGATGACGGATACCCTGCTGACCAGTAAATAAACTCAATTAAATATATGACTGGATCTAATTGGAGTGTTGTGGCCTCCTCCTGGGTTAACAAAATCATCTTCCTCACAGAAAATATTTCCAGGTGTTAGGGGTAAGAAACACCCCGATGGATTTAATTCATCTGCTCCAATGTGCTCGCCTAGAATGTATTCTAAACTAATTTGACGTAAACTAAGACCAAGAGAACGGGGCAGAGAGCTGATACTCTGGGGAATAAATGCTTTCCTCTTAGGTTCTCCCACAAGCTGCTATGACGAGATTGTGTGAAAACTTATGCAGATGATTTCGTTGTAAACTACAACTGCAGTCGTAACAATATACAAATATTTGGAATCTGCTTTAGCAAACAGATAGCGATAAACAAACAGATTTAGAACCAAACACGAAACAAAAAAGTGTCCAAATGTGAGTGATGTACAAAACCAAAATGTAAAATTGAAGTGAAAACACTACATCAACAAGGAAGGACGAGTTCTATATACAGTATTCAGTCATTGATGGATAGCTTGCTCGAGAACCAACCTCAACCGCCGGGCTAAAACGTCTAGCTCCGCTACTCGTTGTTCTCTCCACCTTTGAGTCAGATCACCAGACCCCGATACATGACCGGGAAAAAGCAGTCCCTGACGAATCAGAACTGTCCGTATATCTTTTAGTGAACTATCAAAGACGTCCAATACCGCCTTTGCAGTACAGCGGCCGAGCCCACAGCTACGGGTGAGAGGCTCTTCCTCCTCTTCATCCTCTTCTTGAGGAGCAAGATCCGAATCCGGATTTCCCCCACTGTCCAGCGGCTGAGGAGAAGACGAGGGTTGAGCTGCAGGAGGAGAGCACGAAGCCCTAACCCTAACCTTTGGGTTCTTTTTCTTAATACTCGCGGCGAAGGGCGAGGTAACGGCGAAGGAGGGGTGCCAGAGCTGCTTGGAAAGGTGAAAGAGGGCACGATCGTGAGGGGTCAGGAGTGAGGAGTCGAGTCCACGAGAGAGACGAGCGGACAAAACGCGGAACTTTTTGCGGAGACGGCGGAGTTTCTCAGAGAGCTGGGTTTTGGTGTAAGGCTGCGGCATGGACTGTGAAAAGCGGTCGTAGAAGAGAGTGAGATCGCGAGGGAAGACTAGGCCATCGGCGGCAGAATCGAGGAGACACTGTAGAAATCTGCGCTCGTCAATTTCAGGCCAAATTCGGTGAAACTTGAACGGAGGGGGCTTGACGTCGTCTTCGAGATCAAGGGGCTCGTCATCGAGGAGTAGATCGTCGTCCTCGTCGGCGCCAGAAGCGAGAGGAGGCTCTACTTTCGGAATCTGCATAGGCGCATCCGAGTCAGGGAGTTTGCGCTTGACAGGGAGCTTGCGAGCTGCAGTTTTGATGGGGACCGTGAGAGGAGATGGTGTCCTAGCCATAGGGATTTGGGTATCGGTGGTTGCAGCCTGCTATGGGGGCAATCGATCGGACAGAGTCCAGTGGCTTTGTGGAGTCGTGGTTTTTTCACCAAACCAGCCGAGGCAACAAGTTTTCTCAGACGTGGCTTCCACATGATGTCTGGTGTACATATTTTGATATTACACCTCACAGCATCTGAACATCCAAATTCAATTCTTACCTACTTGCCGATGTGGTACCCCGGCGTCCAGCCCACCACAGCCCCTACCCCCCTTTTTCGACATTCTCGGTAGGGGCCACCCTTCCCCTCACCGAGGAGACTCCGTAAAGTGAAACGGAGCCGCACTCTTCCATTTTAGAAAACAAATTAAAGTGGAGAGGCGAGGATGTGCCACTCCGAGCAACCTTTTCCCCTGTTTTTTCTATAAATGGGAAAGGGGCCTCCGCATGACCGATAGAGGGTGATGGACCTACTCCTGCTAGTTAGGCCCAAGAAAAGGGTGCTTCCACTCCCTCCCCTATGGAGCCTAGGGGTGGCATCGAAAGTTCGAATGGTTCATGATCGAGCTCGGTTAGGATCCGGCTCAATTCAAACTCAAGTAGCGATTCGTGTTCGTTTAAGTAACCGAGCCGAACTTGAATGAGCCGCAGTTTGGTTCACGAGCTTGCGAGTTGGCTCAGTTACTAAATTAAACCCGGACTAGGCATCAATGGGAGGGGGTGCTTCGAGTTTGAGTTCAGATTTTTATCTTCGGGTATTCAGAATCGTGAAGAGGCATTTCGTCGAGAGAACAACCCCACCTCTCAGCCCTCTGAAATCCATTCTTCTCTCAATGACAACAATAGAATCAAAACAATCTTGCCTATTGTAGGGGATTTTTGTATTTCAAGCATTCCTCAACCTTTTCTACCATGTTATCTCCCACCTCATCAATTCTTCGTCGCTCTAGCTGACTTGGGTGTTGCCAACAGAAGTCACAAAATGGACCACATGTAAGCTGATCTTTCCAATTTGATTCTATTAAACCTTATTATGTCGGTCTGTGTTTTTCTAAAATTTCTACACTAATATACAATGCAGTTTGTGAAATATTTACTCTATTCCACTATTACTTGTATTGCTTCTTGCCCTTGCCAAAAAAGAGAAGATTTGATCTAAATGGTTCGGAATAAAGACTGTCAGTATCTTGGCGATTATCTTTTGGTTGCGAATGTGAACATAGTGGTTGAGATTGTGAGTTTTGAGATTTAATAGGCACATTTTAATTAAAAGTACACTGCATACCAACAGGTTGAGAACTAATTTATGCCTGTAATGAGCTATTCGTGGAAACGAACTAAGGGACTCAACACCATTGAGTTGCCGAAGCAATTACCTACTTTGTAACAGCTGCTTTTCTGTCTTCTCTCTTGCAAGGAAGTAAATTGTTACTTTGGCTTTCATAACAAACAAATGTGGGGAGTTCTTTGTTAAATTCTTAGCAACACAAATATACCATGAATCATTCTTTTATTGGTCTAATATGATTGTAAGTATTATATCATTCTGACTTCTTGCATTTTTGCTTCCCGAGGGAGCAGTTGTATCTAATAATGTAATCCACTATGCAGTTGCAATTGTGAGTACATCTTTCTCAATTATTTTATTTATCAAACATATTTTTTTGGTATCTAACCCTCTAAATTGTTATTATCTTCCTAAAATTTGTTGGTGAAAGTGTCAAACTTTCATGCCATTAATGATAGTATTCTTGGTTGACATGTTAGAGCACTCCACTGTCTGGTTGGAGAATGAGGTCTGGTAATAACTTCATTTTGTAACATATCTTTATAGGGTTGAATGGTAATCAACATCTTAATATCCAACCTATCATAAATTGATAATCTAACAAAATATTTTTATGTTATGTCCAACTAACAATGTTATTGGCGAGGATATGAATATATATGAAATATATCATATTCTGGATATGGATTACAAATAGTTGGATAGTGGAATATGCATTATGTTAACTTTCTTAGAATAGGATGAGTGGCATGGTAACATCTTGATTGAGTTACAAGTTCAAAGCCCAAAAATGGATTTTTGGTTTCTACTTTAATGATAAAACCAACTTTAGTTAAAAAACCAGATATCAAGTTATGAGCTTTTGAGCACACATCTATTTGAGCTGGAAATAGTCCACACAATGATGTTTAGTTGAGTGGAATTGGAATGCATAGTTTGCCATACGTGTACATACTACTTTATTAATAGTGTTTATGATTTATTTGTTAACCTTTTTGGCAGTTTTTGAGATGTAGCAGCAGGATGTTGTTAGAGCACTTGACATTTATAAGAGGGTAGGGTATCATGTATGTGTCATAGGTTTGTTAAGTCTGGAAGTTTCTATAGTGATTTATATATTTACAATGAAATATCATTTTATTTCTTGTTTTGAAAATTAAAAGTATTAAGATGTAACAATCCAAAAAAGGGAACAAGATATTCATGGTTCTTGATATTCTCTGATTTTATTTTTGTTTGTTTGTTCTTTTTTTTTTTTTTTTTTTGGTTTCTACATTATTTAGCTTCCTGTAGAACTATAACATTTCTCTTTCTACAAGCAGTGTTATGGTCCTGGATCTCACATGGCGATTCGTAGGGAAGAAGAAGATAAGAGAAGAATCAAGTCGAAGGGAAGCTTGAAAACCCTAGGTTCGTTAAGGAGAACCCATACCCCTGAGTTCATTGAGGAGAACTCAAAACCCTTGTTTACTCTAAATCAAGACTTCCCCTTTCTCATTTCTTTCACCCCTTAAGAAGGGTTAACGCGAACAAGGTTCCAGATAAAATATTACAATAATGCCCCTATAGCATATTAACTCTTTAACTCAAACAAAATAAAGTAAAAGTAAATTGAAAGAAAAATAGTTAACTTAATACTAAATGACTCAGCCACTGCGCCTCTTCATGAATAGGCTTGTTATTGAGATCAGAACATTACACCCCTCTTGGAGAAAGAGCTTATCCTCAAGCTCAAAGGTAGGTATAAGTGCCTAAATGTCGCCACATCACCCCAAGTAGCATCTGTGGCATCCGCGTTCCCTCTGGATGACACAAGTGGTGATAATGTTGCAATGTAACACCCCGGACGAAGAGATTGTGGTATTGAACGCTACACTAGTTGCCCCAACTGGCAGAAAGTTTCCTCTTGTCGGAAGATAAGATCAAGCCCAAACGACCAAGGAAGGTCCACATATGTAAGATTATTATAAGATGGGCCACATGACCATGGAATGCCCACAAGATGGGCCCAAGCCCATAAGAAGTAGGACCCACAATGATTACCAAGAGCTGGCACCCTTATCACATCAGTTGGAAGATCAAGAATGACTCACAAAAGTATCTTTATCTTAGGGTCACGACCAAGAAGAGTTTTAGTTTAAGTTATATTTGTCTTTTATCAATATTGAGTTACCTAATTATGTTAGGACTTACCTTAAGTGTTAGAGTTTGGGCGTAATTAAGACAAAAGTAGTTTTATTGTAATTGGACTCTACTACCTTCTTCTATTATAAATAGAGATTCATGTACTCAGTTATTGAAGTCAATGAAGTATTTCAACTTTTCATAAATTCAACATGGTATTAGAGCAGGTTCTGTGAGTTGACTTGGTCAACTCATGGAGGTAATGTGATCCTTTTCTCTAAACCCTAAACCCTAGGTCTAGGTTCGTAGTAATTTTTCAATCCCTACACCCATAGTTCTCTTTGCATTTTTTAACACTATACATAGTTTTTCATATTGAATATTATATATTGGTGGAAATATATTTGAGTTTAATTTCCAAATAAAACATATTTGTTCCAATCGGAGTTATCTACAGAGAGATATCGATATTTGAATGAGCAAAGGTCAGATCGCAGAAAGGTTCGAGCCATCTGATTCCGAGGTATTTTTTGCTATCGATAACTAGACTTTATATGGAGAAATATATATCAAAAGAAATATTTGTAAGTCTATTCTTTTACATATTCAACCAATTTTTTATCTGAGTTATCTACAAAGAGAAATCGATATTTGAAGCAACAAAAGTGAGATTGAAGAAGAGGTTCGAGCAACAGCAAAAAGTTACAAATTTCGAGGTATTTTATGCTATCAAGAAAGAGACTTTATATGGAGAATTATATATCAAACGAAAGATACGTAAGTCTATTTTCATACCTATTCAACCAATTCTTGGTATGATTTTTTTAAAAGAAGATATTTTTCTTGGAAGAGTCAATGGTCATTCGGGAAAAAAGGAGAAACAATACTTAGTTCGGCCAGATGACAGAGACTGAAATCTATCAGATTATTTATCTTATGATAATTATATTGTGTGAAGATATGTTATAATTGGATGAAATATATTTAAGTCTAGTTTCAGACGAAGAATTTCATGTCAATCTGATCTATATTTAAAGAAATATTCGCATTGAAATAATCAAAGGTCATGCTGGTATTCTGTTGTACAGAAAAATCCGAATGTATGCCCAATGTTTTGTGTCACTTTTTTAGTTGATATATCAGGAAAATATCTCACTTCTCCCTGGTTTGAGGGCTTATTTATACATCTCTATTATTTGGGCTTATTGCTATATCTATGATATTTGGTTCAAGCTGGGATCACTACCATTACCTCCCAGCTTGAGGGGGAGAAGTAGAAGAAGAACAAAAAAGAGGTATTTTATTCCTTATGTTGTGGATAAGTTTATGTGACTAAAATACTCAAGAAAGGGGGCGCACAAAAGATGAAGCTTGTGCATCTAAGAAGAAATTTTTATATCGAATAATTTCTTGGGTTCTTTTACAAAGTTTATTATTTGGTTCGTGCTATATGTGTTGGAAGATGGTCGTGTTATATTCAGTTGCAGCTATTATGTCTCTTTGGGGACATTATTATTGAAGAAGAGGTGGCCTCATGTCATAATTTATTTTACGCAGTCAAAAAAATCAAAATTGTTTGTGGTTGGGAGTCCACGACGGAGGAACTTCATCCCCGTAAAAAAGATGAAAATTATTTGTGGTTGGGAGTCCACGACGGAGGAACTTCATCCCCATAAAAAAGATGAAACTTATTTGTGGTTGGAAGTCCATGATGGAGGAACTTCATCCCCATCAAAAAGATGAAAATTATTTGTGGTTGGGAGTCCACGACGGAGGAACCTCATCACCGTAAAAAAGATGAAAATTATTTGTGGTTGGAAGTCCATGGAGGAACTTATGATTACATCTATGTTATCCCCCCTTGTAATGGCTTTTATGTCTCCTACCATTTGAGAGTCGTTGTCTTGTGGAGGGACATGATGGTGGACACTTCAGAGCAATGCCGATAGACAGACTACCGATAGCAGTGAAGTGTGCCCTACATCCAGCATTAAGACTGGAGTATGAAGCAATGGCTTATCGGCTAGGAGTAATTTTTACTCTCACTTATAATGCCGCAGAGCCTCATGGAAGGACGCAACAGTGTGAGGGGGAACATTGGAAGATGAAGGCATATTGGAAGATATGCCATTTAATACAAAATATTCTATACATCATTTGCAGCAAGCTGGGGGTTCATGTTGTTGTCTCACCCCTAGCTTGAGGGGGAGTGTTGGAAGATAAGATCAAGCCCAAACGACCAAGGAAGGCCCACATATGTAAGATTATTATAAGATGGGCCACATGACCAAGGAAGGCCCACAAGATGGGCTCAAGCCCATAAGAAGTAGGACCCACAAGGATTAACAAGAGCTGGCATCCTTATCACATCAGTTAGAAGATGAAGAAGGACTCACAAAAGTATCTTTATCTTAGGGTCACGATCAAGAAGAGTTTTAGTTTAAGTTATATTTGTCTTTTATCAATATTGAGTTACCTAATTATGTTAGGATTTACCTTAAGTGTTAGAGTTTGGGTGTAATTGGGACAAAGGTAGTTATATTGTAATTGGACTCTACTACCTTCCTCTATTATAAATAGAGGTTCATGTACTCTGATTACAACAAGTTATTGAAGTCAATGAAGTATTTCACTTTTCCATAAATTCAAAATCTCTGAAAATTAATTTTATTTTTTTACTCTACCTCGGAGTCTGCTTCTGTCCTTTCGTTTGCAACCACCTTTTCAAGAGTTTTTCAGCTCTCATATGCATGGTCATCTGTTTGTAGCTCATGCCTACAGATCGGGCACGAAGTATGCTGATCCAGCCATGGCATGAGGTAATTTGGGTGAAATAAATGATTGCAAGGAAACTTCTGCATCTTGTCATCTATAACCAATTGCTCCCTGCAAACTACATATTATGTCTATCTCCCTTGCTTCACTAAGATTTCATGTGTGACTGTGATGATTGGAAGTCTGGCAACCACCTCGTTTGAGGCTGGAGGTGGCTTATTTGGTTCAGCCCCCATGTCCTGTAGTGAAGCTTCAATGACAAAATCAAGGTCCTGCAACCCACTAATTTCTTGCATAGTTTTTACCTACTCTACCAGCTTAGTAGAAGCAGCATCATGACCAAAATTCATTGGCTCAATTCCAATTGTTAATTGGCCTTCAAACATAATTAGATAATCTCTGTACTAAGTAGATGGAGTGAACATGTCAGTATAAATTTGTTGGGCGGGAAAACTGTGTTAGTTGCTGCGCCCCGTGTTGTCAAGGTACTTAGAGAAGTATGTGCACCACACAGGTTCACAATTTCATACTCTGCCAGAATTGCTGGTATGGGCAGCATTGGTTTGTAGACAGCAATCAAAATGACAAGATCAAACAACTTCAAAATTTGCTAGTGTTCCAGAAATCTAGAAATTGCATCACTATGATACACAGAAATAAATCTAGCACTCAAGCCAAACACTCTCTCTATGACAGCAACACCATAAGAAATCTGCACAGCAATGAAGCCGCGTGATTTGCCACCATTGGCAGAATGCAGCATGTCCCCGGTAACCGCAAAAGCCTTGGGGGACAAAGGAGTGTCGGATTTAGGATGAAGATTTGATCCATATTTGTCAAGATCTGACTAGGAGAGTTGGATTTAAGATGAAGATTTGATCCATATTTGTCAAGATCTGATCAGGAGAGGAGCTGCTGTTTAGATGCAAAGCAAAAGAGGGGGAAGTCAGTCCCATCATGATGCATACATAATGTATAAACAATAGCCTCTAGAAATCCCCGGTCGTCACGAGATAATCGTAAAAATGTAGAATACTTTCCTTCATAAAAATCCAATTCCATATCCACATAACTGGCTATTGAACTTTGCATGTTTAACTTCTGCACACAAGCCCCATTGCCAATAGGTTGGGACGAGAATTTCAATTCCTTCAAAGTAACTGATATATACATCAAGGCAGGAGCATGCTTTGTCTTGCAATAATTGCAATCATCTACACAACCAACAGTATTTGGAAGAGTCAATAAATTTGTGCTTTCTCACCCTTGGAAGGTCAAGTTCTGGCCATGTCTTCCTAGTGAAAAGTCGTACTTCAGGACCCTTGAGTGACTCCTTCAAGTCTCTACATCCTTGAGACTCACATCCAGCCCCTATAGTAATTTGATCAGGCTTTAAACCTAGGGCTTGTAGTGTTGGAAACAGTATGAAAGCCTCTTTGAAACAATTAACTTGTATGTACACCTTCCACTGGGCACAAGCTGAGAGGACTGAAATAACAGCAACCCCATCAAGCTTAACACCTTCGATTGGGCACAAGCCTCCTTGGCCGTTCTGCTCAGTTGTATCAAAATCCTTACTCTCAGTTTTTATGTTTTTATGTTTTTATGTTGTGCACCGTTCTTCACTGCAACAGCATCGGCAATTTTAAATTTCATCATCATCTCAGTCTCGAGAGCTCCAAGAATGGCACATGCATCAAGAACACATATCACATATTTTGTTGTCCCTGTGCGGAAATAAACAACAACATCATGTATAGAAGATTTACCATCAATACTACTGGAAAAGTGTGCAATGCTAAAAAAAATTTGACTGTAGGCTCTAATGTTTCACTGGCAGTACCCAGATTATTTATTTTGATAGCAGACAAAATTTCAGCGGCACCTCCTGTTATGAACCCAATAGTGGGCCAAGTCAGGTAGAGACACCACGATTGAGTCAATTATTCTGACTGAGTTAGTTATGTAGTCATTTAGTTTATTTTTATATTAAATGCCATGGAGGGGAAAAAATATAATTTTCTCTTGAACCTTGTGGACAGGAGTCTTGAATGAAAAGGGACAAGTCTAATTTCACCAAAAATATAGGATCGGCGTTCTTCTCAACAAACCCTAGGATCGGCATTTTCCAAAAATGAACCCAAGGATCGGTGTTCTCCTCAAAGAACACAGGGTTTCAAGCTCCCCTTCGAGCTTGATTTGCTTCTCCTCCTTGTTCTTCCCTGCGAATCGCATTGTGGGATTTGGGTCCATAACAATTTGGTATCAAAGCTGAAACAATGAGCGATCCGTGGAGTTTTGATGAAATATGTGTAACAATCCGTCAAGTAATTCGGGAGAGGAAGGTCGTCACAGAGGAACAATTGCTATTCCATGATCATCTTGCAGCAGTGCGCTTTTGAGGACTCAATAGCACACCGAGTCACACAAAGAAGGAGACAACAACAACTCACTCAATAGGATTTATTTCTTATATTTCTTTTAGTAGGATTTATTTCTTATATTGTTTTAAGTAGGAGTTATTTCTAATTACTTTATATGTAAGGGCATTATGGGGAATTATTGTAACCATAACCCTAAAACTCCATGACGTGACCTATTTAAGGGAAAGGTATGAATGAAATAGGTAAGCTTTGAGATTTTAGAATAACCTAGTCTAAACAGGTTGAGATCACCTCTTGATCTTGAGTTTAGGGTTTACTCCAAAAATCCAACCTATCCTTCACCCTCCATTGCCATCCATCTTCACCCAATTCATCCCTCATCATCCATACTAAGAAGAGGAGCTTCCTACCCCTTTTTCGAGCCCAAAGAGAGGGTCTTCCCTCATCACTAGCGTCAACAACAAGTAGGGTTCAATTCCCTCTTGACGAGCAGCAAAAGAGGAAGAATTATGGTTCTTCACGTGAAGGGTTAGAACAACCCTTCTTGCTGGGAATTCATCACAGAAACAGAGCAAGGACAGCCATCAATGTGAGCCAAGGCTGCGCCCCCACCCCCACCCCACAAGCTAGGCCTTCAAGTCCAAGAACGAGCTGCATCAAATCAGGGTTGAAACCCTGATTAACGTGAGCAAGAACAGGTATTCCTCCATTCTGTCTCCACCTGAATTACTTCCATTCTAGCTATAACTTTAGCACTAGAATGAGATCATAAAAAGGGAGACTGATCACTGGTGGAAAAGTACCCAAAGAAGGGATCTTTAACCCTCCTTACCGAGTCCAGCAACTCAGTACCAGTGCTGGATTCACAACTCCCACGCCGTGTTACTCGATCCATCACCCAGGACCGTAACATGCGCATAGAATGAATTTTGGCAATACATAATGAGTTAGCAGCTGTGCACAAAGAAGGAATTTTGGCAATACGTGATGATATACAACAGATTTTCATTGAAATGTCTGAGAGAGGGGCCGAAATAAAGACACATCTTGATAAGGATTTAGAGGGGAAAATCGCCTTTCCGGAAGAAGACAGTGCAGCCTCTATCTCGGCGAATAATTTCTCCCATTCTGAAGTTGTTCGACCTCAAATCTCTACGGAGCAGCCCGATTTGGGTTTGTCTATTTTCGTTCGGCCAAATATCTCCTTCGTCAACATTGTTGTTGTTCGTCGGCTGAAAAAGTTTCCTAAGGTCATTATTCTCAACAACACTGGTGCTGGGAAGATCTCGTTGATAAATACAAATGCGATCATGAAAGAAAAAAAAAATCCAGAGACAAGAATTTCAAACACGGGGAGCAGTCCGATGAGCGCTAGCCCTATTCGAAACCTCAGCCTCAATTTTCTACTGTTCGCTGTTGGGAACAGGCCAACTACTGCATAGATCGAACATTGGCAAAATGGGGATTGCAGAGGGTCGACCTAAACCCTCCAAGCCTGGAAATTCCTAAGCCAAGAAGCTCCACAACAAATTCCGATCAGATGTCGCTTCTATTCGCCATCGAGAAAAGCTTCCTACGGTAGTTCTTCTCGGTGACTACGGTGGTGGGAACTGGAAAGAGCCAAATTCTAGAAAATTTGATTTCACTGTGGAGCATGTCACATTGATGGAAACAAACAATTATGGAACATTGAGGATCGGTCGGACATTGCCACCACAGAATGGGGACCCTGATGATGGTGTGGAGGAAATCGCCCAGCGTGCCCAGTGTTTGAGGCACCAAATACCACTTTATGTATTGCAAATACAACAATTCGCCAGAGAGCAATATTTTCTCTTCGTGAGCCATCTCAGAAGAACTATAGAAAAGTTACTACTGGCAAATCAGTCCTAAATTATATTGATCTGCGGATGGAGAATATAATTCAATGGATGAATTATATTGCTATTGGGGAGAACATAATTCGTGGAGGTGTAATGTCTACTCAGACACTATTCGATGAAATTCTTCGACTAGGGGTGGGTTCTTAGAATTCTATTATGGAGGGTTATGTCAAGGATAGCACCTACAGGGAAGCCCTGGCCAAATTTGAAAGGATGCCGAGTGAAGGTCCCAAAGAAAATGATGTGACAATGGTAAGTGTTTTGTGTGCTCTAACTTTTGTTCTCTCTGGTTTTCTTGGAATGAGGGTTGCCACATATGCTAATGCCAAAATAACCTTAGAGCCTACAAAGGGCACAAGGAAGGCTTATATTATTGCTTCCATATTAGGGGTTGTGATGGGTTTTCTTCTAATTGCAAGTGGTTTGTTGGGTTTGTATAATTCTATTAATCTCTTCGGGATATATTATAGAGGTAACTGGGAGGGACTGTACGAATCCATTACTAGGTATGTCTTAGAGCATCTTCAATGGCACTCTTTGGACGAGTTGGAGGAGGAATATATTGAGAGTCATTATTGGATACACAACAGAAAATACACTAGCAATGCTTGCAGTCCTATGAAAGATATTGCTGCCTCTTGTAGAACAGGGGTAGCAACAAATGTCATCTGTGGCCTTGCACTAGGTTCAAAATCTGTCATAATTCCAATTTTTGCCATTGTAGTAGCCATCTATGTAAATTTCAGTCTTGCTGCCATATATGGACTTTCTGTGGCAGTTTCGGGAAAGCTTAGCACAATGGCAACAGGGCTTGTGCTTGATGTCTATGGACCTATTAGTGATAAAGCCGGTGGTATTGCCGAGATAGCATGAATACGTCACAAAATTAGGGATTAATTTTGATGCTATGTTACCCTACTGGTTCTCTGCCATGACCATGAGGAGTGTGGGAAGTGTATCCTTAACAATTGATGCAGCTGGACAATGTTTATATGCCATTGCTGGATTAATTTTTGGTGCTATGTTACCCTACTGGTTCTCTGCCATGACCATGAGGATTGTGGGAAGTGTATCCTTAACAATGGTGGAAAAATTTAGGAGGCAGTTTAACACAATCCCAAGAATGATGGAGGGAAGAGCAAAGCCTAACTATGCCACTTGTGTCAAGATTTCTCCAGATGCTTCACTAAAGGAGATGATCCCCCCTGGTGCACTTTTTGGGTTTGATGAGCACTTGCAAATTTTAGAGTTGTTTGATCTTGACGTTTTTACTGCTGCCTACACACCGGTGATGAACATACAATCAGTTCTTCATCAATTTACTCTAGTGGGTTTACTCACAGCTTGCTCAAATTTGAGTGCAATATATCAAGGGAAACTATGGCAGGCTCACTACCCGCATTCCAATTGCTTTTCAGAAGCAGAGGATCTCACAGAAATTTTTGGTCAGCTGTTTATGGCTTACTTGAATGAAGATGCTTATGAGGCTCATGTTGCTGGTCTCTAGTATGGGATAAACAATACAAAAAGTGGAACCCAAGTGCAAAGGATTTCAGGCCAACTATTTTCAGTCTCAATTGAACCTGATTGGGAGGAGGATGATGAGGTCAGCAACCCAACACTCTCTAACTGCTAATAATGCTTATATACGAGGTGTCATTTCTATGCTCAGCAGCTTTCACTATAGTCACCAAAAAAAAAAAAAAAATTATTTTTTAGGTGGAACCTACGGCTATCGTCGATTTTCAGAGGAGGGTTTCGGATCCCACAAACTTTCCATCTGTGGTGCTACATTGGCACGCTTACACCGATTGTGTCGTCTAGTGGGCTGGCACAGTTAAAGGGGTGCTACTTGGGATGATGTGGAGCCGTTTCGGCAAGCATACCCTACTTTCGAGCTTGAGGACAAGCTCGTTCTCCAGGAGGGGTGTAATGTTATGAACCAATAGTGGGCCAAGTCAGGCAGAGACACCACGACTGAGTCAATTACTCTGACCGAGTTAGTTATGTAGTCATTTAGTTTATTTTCATGTTAAATGCCATGGTGGGGCAAAATTGTAATTTTCTCTTGAACCTTGTGGACATGAGTCCTATTTAAAGGATGACCTGGAATGAAAAGGGACAAGTTTAATTTCACCAAAAACATAGGATTGGCATTCTCCTCAATGAACCCTAGGATCAATGTTCTCCGAAAACGAACCCAAGGATCGGTGTTCTCCTCATGAACCCAGGGTTTCAAGCTCCCCTTCGAGCTTTATTTTTTTCTCCTCCTTGTTCTTCCCTGCTAATCGCATTGTGGGATCTGGGACCATAACACCTCCCATATCAATTGGCACCATTTCAAACTTGTACCCAACACTTGTTTGAATCCTTCTGAGCATTTCAACATATATCTAGCAGGCTACATTGTTATGGTCCATTTTCATGGATCGAGTAACTCAGCGTGGGATTGGTAAATCCAGAGTTGTTAGAGAGAGCTTCTGCTCTTGGTTAGGAGGAAAGGACCCTCCTTTTTGCTGCTTCTCTTGGTAGAGACTTAGAGATGCCTTGTGGTTTCTGGATTAGAGGTAAAAGATCCTCCTTTTAGCGGCTATGTTGTTGTTCTCGGTAAGGCTGGAAAGCCTCTTGCTGCTCACGGAAAGGAGGGGGATGACCCCCTGCTGCTCATGACTGAGAGGGGTTAGAACCCTTCCAGCTGTTGTTCAGATTAGAGGCTGAGAAGCCTCTAGTTTGAGCAGTCCATGGATTATGGGTTAGGAGTCCTTTCTGGTTTAGAGGCTGGAGAACCTCTTGCCTTTCTGCTCTCGGTCTAGGGGCTGGAAAAGCCCCTAGCTTTGCTCAGAATAGAGAAGGAAACTCCTCTCTTGTTGTTGTGCCCTAATTAGAGGCTAAAGGCCTCTTGTTGAACTCGAAAAAAGGAAAGAATCCTTCCTTGTTTTCAGTGAAGAGTGTAAAACAGAAAATCGAAAAGAGAAGAAAGAAATTCAGATTCAAGAGGGATCCTGGACCTAGAGATCGGCAAGGAGAAATTTGAACCCTGTTTAACCTAATTCAAGACTTGCCTTTTCTCATTCTCCTTCCCCTCTAAGTAGGGTTGACGCCAACATAACTTAGGGTTTAAGTTTACAATTCTGCCCATGTGGCAATTTAACTTAAATAATGCATAAAAAAGAATTTAAAACAATATGGAAATAAAAAAATTAACTCAATGACTCTGTGCGCCACCTTTGGATGACTAGGTTAGCTATTGAGTCCTCAACATCTGCGCCCCCCCCCCCCCCCTTCGGAGAAAGAGCTTGTCCTCAAGCTTGTAATTTGGGTAGACCTTGAAGTTGTCCAACTGTTCCCATGTAGCTGCGGCTGGTTTGGTGGTTGTCCAATGGACAAGGATCTCCCATTGGTCATTAACCATTTTGGCTCGTAACACTATGGCTGGTATAAGGATGACGCGTCTGTTGTCCACCGGAGGAAGGAACAGAATTGTGGTGGTGGTAGGGGGGGTGCGGGGTTGGTGAGCCCTGATGGGTTTTAGTAGGGACACATGAAACACATCGTGCACCTTGGCCGTGTCTGGAAGTTGTAGCTAATAGGCCACTGGTCCCACGCGGCGAATAATTAGGAAAGGCCCAAAGTACTTTGGTGAGAGTTTATGGCGCAATGGTCTGTATTAGAGTGTTATCTGTATGTTGTAGTCGTAGCCAAACGTAGTCCACTACCTCGTATGAGACATCTCTGTGCCCCGTGTCATAGAAATATTTCATACAAACTTGTGCTTTCAGGAGGCAATCTATAATATTCTGCAGTACCTGGTCGCAGTCCATGAGGGCTTGATCAATGGCTTCCACTCGGGTGGAACCTGGAGTATAAGAGAGAAGCTTAGGAGGATCTCTCCCATATAGAACCCTGAATAGAGTGGATTGCAAGGCTGAGTGGAAGGAAGTGTTGTTACAATACTCAACCCACGGTAGCCACTAAACCTAGGTCTTAGGACGATTACCCACAAGGCACCGTAGATACATCTTTATGGTTCAATTAACCTCTTTTCTTTGGTCATCTGTCCGAGGATGATATGAGGATGAAAATTTCAGCTTCATGCTGCTCAGACGAAAATGTTCCTGCCAAAAAGTGTAGGTAAAGACTGTGTCCTGATCATTGACAATGGATTCTGGAATGCCATACAAGTGGACAATATGCTTGAGAAAGGTATGTGCCACTCATGATGCTGTATATGGGTGTGCCACAGGAATAAAATGTGCATATTTGGAGAATCTATCAACCACCACAAATAATACCAATTTTCCAGATGTTTGGGGAAGACCATCGACAAAGTCCATAGAAATATCGGCCCAAACTTGTGTAGGGAGCGCTAGAGGTTGAAGAAGACCTGCTGGACTTAAGTCTTCGGCCTTGTTGCATTGACATACCTTGCAGGCTGTAACATCTGTTGCAATGGTGTTCTTCATGGCCTGCCAATAGAAATCAGCCCGAATGTGATGTAATGTTTTTTGGATGCCTTCATGTGTGTTGTCATGGCAGGTAGAGAAGATTGTTGCAACCAACTCAAAAGTGGGTGGAATAAAAATCCTCATTTTTTAGCAAATAAGTGAATCTTGGATGGATCACTTTGAATCCATCTTCCCCCCTGTAGTTTTTTTGTGCAGCTCTTGGAGGTCCGGAATAGTGGCATGTGCCTCCCGAACCAAGTCTAATATGAGGAAACGGGGCTAGCTGATAGCATAGATGAGCTACTAGTGCTCGAAACACTGTGACAAGGCATACACGGCCTTGTTTAATCATCGAGAGCGGTACTCCACCAAAAAATCAAATCCCATCAACTTACTGATCCAATGCTGTTGTGGAGAAGAGTCATTGTTCAAGTAAGAATTTAAGGCTGTAATGATCAGTGTAGATGAGAAATGCATGGCCCCATAAGTAAGGTCGCCAGTGTTGGACAACCTTGGCCAAACCGATTAATTCCCATTCATACGAGGCCAATTTGTGATGCCGTTCTGCCAACTGCCAGTTGAAATATGTAATGGGGTGGGAGTGCTGTTGTAAGCAGGCCCCAATGCCCCCACGGGAGACGTCACATTCTGCCACAAATAATTCTTCAAAATTGGGAAGTTGTAGTATGGGTGTGGAGGTGAGAGCTAGATTTAGAGCTTGGAAGGACTGTGTAGCTTCTTCACTCCAAGTAAAGGAATTTTTCTTGAGGAGACTGGTCAATGGTACTGCCAACGACCCATAATTTTTTATGAATTTGCGATAGTATCCAGCTTGGTCCCAAAAATCCCCGCAAATCCAAGCTATTCTGAGGTTGAGGCCAATCGGTAACTGCTTGAATCTTCTCGGGGATCAATAGTGACCCCTGCATGGGATATAATAAGGCCGAGATCGGCGACATGTGACTTCGCAAAAGAGCATTTAGATTTCTTCAAATAGAGTTGGTGGGCTCATAATAATTCAAATACTATCCTTAAATTGGCAAAATGTTGTTCCCTGGACTTGCTGTATATGAGTATATCATAAAAAAAAAACAAGCACAAATTTTTGGAGATAGTTGTGGAATATCTCATTCATCAATGCCTAAAAAGTGGAGGGGGCATTCGATAACCCAAACGGCATCACGACAAACTCAAAATGGCCGTGATGAGTGCAGAAGGCCATCTTCTCGATGTCGGACGAGTGCATACGAAGCTAGTGATATCCTGAGCGCAAGTCCAATTTAGTGAAGCCCCATGAACCCCATAATTCATCCAGGAGCTCCTCCACTACCGGTATAGGGAACTTATCCTTCACAATTTGGGGATTTAATTCCCTATAATCGACAGAAAATCTCCATGTGCCATCATGTTCTTCACGAGTAAGACTGGTGAAGAGAATGAAGAGCGGCTGTTGCGAATAAGACCCTGTTGCAGCATGCCCTGGCACTGCCGTTAGATTTCATCCTTCTATAGGTGTGGATACCGGTACCGGCCTAACCACCATCACATTTGAACGTAGTTTTAAACAAATCCTATGGTCACAGTGCCTCAAGGGAGGCAATCTGGAAGGCTCGTGGAAGAGGTCCGAGAACTCGTCGAGGAGTTTTTCCATAGTGCTGTCCAGATGGTCTTGTGTGTGGATGGTATGAAGGTGGTGGGGTTTTTCCACTTGACTAGCCTGTAAGAGCATTTGGTGGCCGGCCATTGCAAAACTCATAGTTAAAGCAGAGAACTCCCACAAGAAGGGTCCCAATGTTTGTAACCATTTGATGCCCAAAACCATATCAAATCCTGACAAAGGTATTACAAACAATTCTGAATGAAATGGAGTTGTACCAATTGAAAATTTTACCAATTTGCTGATTCCATAGCTAGGGACTTTCTCCCCACTGGCGACTAAAACCGTGGCTGTTGGGTGTGGATGGATCTGCAGCCGAAGATGCTGAGCAGCTGTTATGTGTTGGAAAATGGGATCCAACCCACATATCTAAGAGTATTATAAGATGGGTCACACGACCAAAGAAGGCCCACAAGATGGGCTCAAGCCCATAAGAAGTAGGACCCACCATGATTACCATGAGCTGGCATCCTTACCACATTAGTTGGAAGATCAAGAAGGACTCAAAAAGGCAACTTTATCTTATGGGCACATCCTAGAAAAGTTCATGGGGCTTCACTAAATTGGACTTGCGCTCAGGATATCACCAGCTTCGTATGCACTCGTCCGACATTGAGAAGATGGCCTTCATGGAAGGACGTAACAGCATGAGGGGGAGTGTTGGAAGATGGGCTCCAACCCACATGACCAAGGAAGGCCCACAAGATGGGCCCAAGCACATAAGAAGTAGGACCCACCATGATTACCATGAGCTGGAATCCATATCACATCAGTTGGAAGATCAAGAAGGACTCACAAAGACATCTTTATCTTATGATCACGTCCTAGAAGAGTTCTAGTTTGAGTTATGTTTGTATTTTATCTATATTGAGTTATTTAATTATGCTAGGACTTATCTTTAAGTGTTTGAGTTTAGGTGTAATTGGGACAAAGGTAGTTTTATTGTAATTGGACTTTACTACCCTCCTCTATTATAAATAGAGGCTCGTGTAATCTGATTATAATAAGTTAATAAAGTCAATGAAAGATTTTTATTTTCCTTAAATTCAACATTAAGCCGAGAAAATTGTGTGTGCTTCCTGAATCCACAAGTCCCACAAGTTCCTGGTCCATGACTCGAGCTCTGACTTGCATTGTTTTGGCAGATTTCTGGGGTGTCTGCCTCAGTAGGATCATCATTGTTTTCTGGTTCCTCTTCTTCACCTACTTCTAGCCAGAACAACCTTTTACATTGGTGGCCTGCCCTATACGGCTCATCATAGTTGTAGTACAAGTTCTTGGACCTTCTTTCCGCCATCTTCAAACTTGTTAATTTTCTGATATATTGAGCTGGTGGATTACTAGTGTGTGTATCAGTTGCTAAAGTTGTGATCAGATTATTTTTGGGCGGTGGTAATTCTAGTTATGCCACCTGAGGGGAAGTATTTTGCCTCCCTTGCCAATTCGTGGAAGTGTTCCGTTCCCCATGCCAAACTCGTCTTTGATGTTGAATTCATTGCCTTTGTTCCATCGCTCAAGCTAAACTCATTGCCCGAGCCAAATCTGAAGGTGAGTGAAGTTCCACCTCTAACCTCAGGGAGCACCAATCTTCCAGGTCGAGCCAATTTTTCTTTGAATTGTTTTTTATATAGTTCCACATATATGATTTGTCTCAATATCACCAAATCTCCCAAGGGGTTGATGTGGGCGGGAGGGCCAAATCTAATTGTACATAACTCTTTAAATTCCTTCCAATCCAGCACTAATCTTTCGAATTCCACTTGATAAAACCATAGTTGTGCCTCATCTAGCATGTGGAAGGCTGCTAGTCCCACCTTGTCAAACTCATCAGGCCCTTGATTTGAAAAACATTTCTCACAACTATGCAACCAAATTAAGGGGTCGACTGACCTAGTATATGTAGGAAAATCCAATTTTGCATACCTGGGTATTGTGCCTCCACCCTACGGTGCATGAACAATGGTGCACCCGGTAAACTGCTCCTCCCTTTTGTTGTGTGAATTATTCTCCCCACTTGGGTCTGGGGTAGTGTGTCTTTCGGCCATGACATCAGAAAGCATGCTAGAGAGTCACTGGAGTTGCAAGTTAATGCTAGAAATTTGTTCCAGTTGTGGCCCATAACTGTCCAGTCTCTCCCGTTGTTGAGTCTATGCATCATGCACCCCTCTGATTATGCTTCTCAGTTCGTCATTGTTGGATCTATCCCCCATGCTACCTTGCTCTAAGACCATGTTGTTATGGTCCCTTGTCATGGATCGAGTAACTCGGCATGGGATTGGTGAATCCAGAGTTGTTAGCGAGAGTTTCTGCTCTCGGTTAGGAGGAAAGGACCCTCCTTTTTCCTGCTTCTCTCGGTAGAGACTTAGAGAGGCCTTGTGGCTATTGGATTAGAGGTAAAAGATCCTCCTTTTAGCAGCTATGTTGTTGTTCTTGGTAAGGCTGGGAAGCCTCTTGCTGCTCACGGAAAAGAGGGGGATGGCCCCTTGCTGGTTACGCCTGAGAGGTGTTAGCACCCTTCCAACTGCTGTCCGGATTAGAGGCTGAGAAGCCTCCAACTTGGGCAGTCCATGGATTAGGAGTTAGGAGTCCCTAACCTTGCTGCTTTCCGATTTAGAGGCTGGAGAGCCTCTTGCCTTGCTGCTCTCGATCTAGGGGCTGGAAAAGCCCCTAGCTTTGCTTGGATAAGAGAAGGAAATTCCTCTCTTGTTGTTGTGCCCCGATTAGAGGCTAAAGTCCTCTTGTTGAACTCAGAAAAAGTGAAGAATCCTTCCTTGTTCTCAGTGAAGAGTATTGTAAAACCGAAAATCAAAAAAAGAAGAAAGAAATTCAGATTCAAGAGGGAACCTGGACCTAGAGCTTGTCAAGGAAACCTCCAAACCCTAGAGCTCGTCAAGGAGAAATCTGAACCCTGTTTAACCTAATTCAAGACTTGCCTTTTCTCATTCTCCTTCCCCTCTAAGTAGGGTTGACGACAACATAATTTAGGCTTTAAGTTTACAATTCTGCCCCTGTAGTTATTTAACTTAAATAATGCATAAAAACGAATTTAAAATAATATGGAAATAAAACAATTAACTCAGTGACTTTGTGCGCCTCCTTTGGTTGACTTGGTTAGCTATCGAGTCCTCAACATACATCACCCCCAACAGTAGGTGGATCTTTGCATAACCCATGTGCTGCAAAACCAACAGGTTCCTCAATGGAACCACTCTTGTCCTTGTCACAAAATTCAAAAGTGGTATGCAAGTGATCTTCATTTTCCACTATATTTAGGTGCATCGTTGTTGATATCAATTCAATATAATCAATTGTACCATTACCATCCACATTAGTTGCTGCCATCAATTGGCTAACTTCAGATTCAGAAAGCTTAGTCCCCACAATATTTTTAAATGTCTCTCCTGAAATCTGTTTGAGAGTAATTTCCCCTTCAACAATTCTTGGTTTTGCACTATTTTTATCACATCCCCCATAGACAAAACCCTTTACCTCAATCTCCTCATTCTCTCTCACCTCGGCCACAATGTCAAAAAACTCTTTATGTTCATGATTTAGGAAATTGAACATACCTGTCCATCTTGATAAATCCAAAGATTCCTCAGCACTGTCCTTTAGATGGTTGTGAACACGTTCGGTCCATTTGTGCTCTTCGTTGTCGGCCTCAAGAACAAGCTTGAGATCCTCGGACTCATCATGCAATCCAGGGTCACCTGTGAAATCACCAGCAGAAGCACACAATTCGTTCAAGTCTGCCTCAACGATTTCACACCGAAATTCATTTTTGGATTAGTGTGGAAAACAAAATCAAAGTGCCATGAATTTTCATCTTCGTCAACAGTATTGTTATCAGGTGCCTGTTGAAGTAGTTTCCGATTGAAACCCTCTGGACCCGACCTCTCTTCTTCCACCAGGGCAACAATTTCAACTTCGAAATCCAAGTGTCTTGATTTTTTTTGCCTTTCGGTGTAGATAACCCTTCAATGGTGAAAAAATGAATCTGCTGACAAAGTTAAGCCTAATTTTTTGCCAATGGAGAACAACAGCCACATGGTGCTTCTCCTCTCGGTGAAGCTTGGAGAAGTTAGGTCGATCTTTTTTTGAGATAGAGGGGTGAACAAACTGATTCGCAGAGACAAAGTTAGATCAAAATTTTTTCGTCTTCTATTTTGGGAGATATTCTGCTGGTTGCGAGAAGGCTTTTTTTGAGGTCAAACCCAAATCAGCCATTATCGACAAGGTTTTTGCAGAATAAGCCTCAATTTTTGGATTTTTGGGGTCCCCGATTTCGGATTTTCATGCGCATGATTTTTGTTCTGGATCTCTCTAGGGCCTTGGCGAAATACTTCTCGATTTCAAAACGTTTAATGGAAGATTCACGCATTCCATCACATAATGCTAAAACCTCTATGCGTATTTCTCCCAATGCTAAAACCTTCGTGTGTATTTGTCCCAATAGATCGAGTATGGCAAGCCATTTTTCTCAGGACGAAGAATCACTCATTGTGTTCCTACTTTGATACCAGTTGTTACAGTCCCGAATCTCACACGGTGATTCGTAGGGAAGAAGAAGAGAAGAGAAGAATCAAGCTGAAGGGAAGCTTTAATCCCTAGGTTCATTAAGGAGAATGCACACCCTTGAGCTCATTGAAGAGAACTCAAAACCCTTGTTTACTCTAAATCAAGACTTACCCTTTCCCATTTCTTTCACCCCTTAAATAGGGTTCATGCAAACAAGGTTCCAGATAAAATATCACAATAATGCCCCTATGATATATTAACTCTTCAATTAAAATAAAATAAAGTAAAAGTAAACTGAAAGAAAAATAATTAACTTAAAACTAAATGACTCAGCCACAACGCCTCTGCATGACTCGACCTGTTATTGAGGTCATAACACAAAGTTCTATGAAATTTGTAAAGGAATTGATCATTTGCGTGAACAAAAGTTTATTAAAGTTGAACTATTTTTGTTACATCTCAGAAGAATAGGTTATGTATTTTCTTTTATGTACTGAGGTCATGCCCAATTTATGTAAAGGTAATGACCAATTTTAAGTAAAATTTGTGCATAATTTTATATACAGTTTATTTGACATGTATTTTATGCAAAGTTTTAAATGTAGGTTGGAGCTTGAGCTCGAACTCGGTAAAACTTATTGGGCTTGAGTTTGATTACAATTTTAGGTTCAAAATCGAGTTTGAAATATTTAAATCAATAGGTTCGAGCTGGGCTCGACTCTATGCCACCCTTAGAGGAGCACCAATCCTCCTCGTTGCCATGCAAAACTCTGCATGGTAGTAGGGAGTGTTGAGACCCTTCTCTTCCCCTCATAAAGAAATGTGCAGGGCATGGAGCTATCCCCTCTTCTAATCACTCGAGTAGAGTGGTTGGGATATGTATTAGAAAGGTTAGGATTTGAGAGTAGGTCCTATTTTGTTAGAAACTTTGTATTTGTAAAATTGGCATATATCAAGTTAACTTTGGTTCAATAACACCCAATCATCTCTTGAAGTCAGTGATGGGGTTGCATTTTATAAACTTAGATGGTGTATTTTCAAATGCCGCCAATTAGATGCATATTTCAATCCATTATCAAATTCAAATAAGGTTTACAAATATGTCAATGTCCCGTTAGTACCATTAGTTGGAAATTTCTATCCCAGAAATAGCTTAAATGTTTTTTCTTGGGATATATATTTCTAAGAAACCTGTAGCATAAAGGCCTATTAGTGCCTTACTAGGAAATTACATGAAAATTTTAAAATTTTCCTTCTAGACGTTTTAGTGAATTTTTAAGACAATATATGGAAATTATTAATCACTTTAATCCATTGCCATACTTATCTGAAAAAAATTTAGTAAAATAAGATGCCAAATACAAAATTTAAAATATTTTTTTATCTCAAAACAAATAAGATGTTAAATGAACTAATCCACTCTACATATTATCCCATGACCTGTTATATTGTTATGAAAATGGTTAGCTACTTCATTTGTTCGTATGAGCTATTATAAAAGCAAAAATATATGCCAACAACAAAGTTCCAAAATTTCATGGATGAGTTAGACTTTGATATAACTATATATAAAAGCAAGTGAGTGCCTTTCTGTTCCTCACTATGTGCTCCATACTTGTCAATCCAAAGTGAAAAGTAAAAAGAAAAATAGATAAGACTACTAGAGGGTTAAAGATAAAGATAAAAGAGAAAGAGAACAAATAATGAAAGGGGCACCTAGTCGTAACTACATTTTAATGTACAATTGCCTTTACAAAAAAGGGGACTGTCAATACCTACAATGATGGGTTCTACTCCAAGCACTTCCTCAACTACCGCTGCCATCACCGCTTTAGGTATGATATTTGCCTCTTCTTCATCCTGGATAATTGACTTTGAAGCCTCCGAGCATCTTATAGGTTAAAAATATTTATTACACTCAGTTTCTCCATGTCCTTCACATAAATATGTTACCATAGCTGACAACTCCCAAAATTAAGTTCAAGGGAAATGATCCACTTATATTACACCATCACTTCCACTCACTGATGTCCTTTTTGTTCCTACCTTCCCTTTAAATCTTTTACCAGTTAGTCAACTCATCAAACATTTTAATTGCTTCATCACCTTCTCACCCACTTCACGTGTGTTTCAGGATCTTATAATGAAGTAGGTGATTGGTGGAGATTGTGAACATAGGGGACTCTACTACCTAGATGTGCCAAAAATAAATATTGTTTCAACCAGGGAAACTGAAACCAGGTTATGGCACAATCGGTTGGGACATCCGTCCGCACAATCTCTTCATCATTTTTTCCTACATATAAAATAAGGTCAGAGTTTCAATATGAAGTTTGTCAAATGAGTAAACATCAGAGGTCTACATACTCACCTCGACCAGAAGTTAAAAGTGTCACCCCTTTTGACTTAATTCATACTGATGTATGGGGACCCTTGAGCGTCTCAAACATTTCTCAAGAAAAATATTTTATCACATTTATTGATGACTTCACTCATACCACTTGGTTATTTCTATTTAAAGAGCGTTCTAAAATACGATTAATTTTTATATCTTTTCATGCTATGGTACTCACTCAGTTTGGTTAGAAAATTAAAATACTCCGGTCAGATAATGCCAAAGAATACATCTCCAAAGACCTTGACTCTTTTTATCAAGAAAAATGAATTATTAATCAAACCTCATGCATCTACACCCCTCAACAAAATGGTGTAGCCAAACGGAAGAACTGTCATATTCTTGAGGTAGCTTCTTGTTTACTATATGCCATGAAATTGCCATACTTTTATTGGCCACATGCAATCCTTACCGCATGCCTTCTCATTAACTAGTTACCATCTTCTATTCTTGGTAAAAAAAATCCCCTTACTCTCTATTTTACCCAATGATGATCCTTTTTCACTAACCTTGAGAGTCTTTGGGTGTCAATTTTTTGTTCATATTTTCTCCCCAAAATACAGTAAACTTGATCCAAAATCTATCAAGTGTATCTTTTTAGGATACTCTCGCACCAAAAAGGGTTATGTTTGCTATAATCCCACACTTGAGAGTTTACTTGTGTCCAAGGATGTCACATTTTTTGAAGACTCTCCATATTATTCTGTCAATGCTCCTCCAGGCCTATCTTTAGTACCAGGTTCTCGTCGACGTATTGTGCCCCATGCTACCACAACAATTCAGCCATAGAAACACTGGCTGACACCACACCTGTTGAGTTTATGGATCTCACTGAGGTAAGTCCATCTTCTCTAGTAATTTTTGGACCATAATATGAAACTCGTCCTATTGCCCTCAGAAAAGAACCCTGATCATGCACCATGTCATCTACTTCTATTCCCATAACAAATTTTGTGTCTCATCATCGTCTGTCCCCGGTAGGCTGTCAATTTATCTCAGTAATTTCCTCCATATCTGTACCCCAATCCTATCAGGAGGCTCTCAAATATCCAGGGGGGGAAGGCGGCAATGGATAAAGAAATGCAAGCACTTATGGAAATCAGATATGGACTCTAGTACCAGTTTTGTCTGTTAAGAAACCCGTCGGTTGCAAATTGGTGTTTACTGTGAAACACAATCTGGATGGATCCGTGGCTCGCCTGAAAGCTAGCCTCGTTGCTAAAGGCTACACACAAAGTTATGACATTGATTATGAGGAAACCTTCTCTCTAGTGGCAAAAATGATTTTGGTGTATTATTATCTTTGGCCGCTAATTCTTCTTGGCAGGTATACCAACTTGATGTAAAAGTGCTTTTCAGAATGGGGATATCAAAAAGGAAATTTATATGCAACAACCTCCTAGGTATGTTGTTGAGGGGGAGTCTGTATGTTGACTACAAAAAGCCCTCTATGGTTTGAAACAATCTCCTCATGCATGGTTTGAAAATTTTAGCCAAGCACTCATACGGGCCGGAATTCGTAGATGCTCTGAGATCACTCAGTATTTATAAAAGATACAACGAAGGGCAAGGTAATTTTGGCAGTATATGTTGATGATATCAATATAACCGGTAGTGATCCCTAGGGAATCCAAAAAACAAAAGAAAGGATATGTGCTGAATTCCAGACAAAGGATCTCGAATTGCTCAAATATTTTCTGGGTATTGAAGTACTACAATCCAAACATGGCATTATATTATCTCAAAGGAAGTATGTGCTTGATCTACTGGAGGAGACCAGAATGATGGGATGCAGACCAGCAAAAACTCCTATAAGCCAAAATACAAAATTATGTGTAGGTACTGGAGAAGAAGTAGACATTGAAAAAAATCAAAGATTGGTGGAAAGACTTATTTTCCTCCACATAACGATGTCAGATATCTCATATGCAGTCAGTGTGATAAGTCAAAATATGCACAACCCACAACTCAGTCATTGGCAAGCACTAGGAAGGATATTGTGATATCTGAAAGGAGCACCAGGAAGTGGACTTCTCTATAAAAATCATGGTCACTTCGACATCGAAGGATTATTAGATGCTGAGTGGGCATGATCCCCGAATGATAGAAAATCCACTTCAGGATATTGTACGATGGTTGGAGGAAACTCGGTTTCATAGAGAAGTATGAAACAGAATGTAGGGGCACAATCTTGTGCAAAAGTAGAATACAGGGCGATGACACACACGGTCAATGAACTCATATGGATCAGATCCCTTCTTATTGAACTAGGATTCTACAAAGAAGCTCCTATGGACTTATATGGTGATAATCAAGCCGCAATACACATCACATCAAATCCATTCTTCCATGAAAGAACAAAGCATATTGAAATAGACTATCACTTCATATGGAAAATTCACTGCAGGCATCTTATCCCTCAAGTATATATCTTCATAGAACTAGGTTGCAAACATTCTCACCAAACCAGTCACTCATATAATTTTGTCCACCATCTACAACAAGTTGGGCATCTACGATGTTTTCTCACCCCCGGCTTCAGGGGGAGTGTTTCAATGTGGGACCCATCAAGATGTGCAACTATGGTGGGACCCACCATGAGGACGTCAGCCAAGTGGAGTCACCACATGAGCTGGAATGAGTTGGAATACATTGAAAGATATGAGGATCAAGTGGGACCCACATCGGCTTGATGAGCTGGTATCTTTCCTAACATGAGTTGGAAAGATTTGCATATCTTCTTTGATTTATATGATTGATTTATCTTCTTTAGATTGATGTATTTAAGGGAAAGTAGGAATCATAATTGATTATGGAGTTTCCCTAATTATGTATTGGAAATAGTATAATTAGGGGGTCTTGGTTGAGGCATTCAATCAAGCTCTCCTCTTCTCTCATTCACGTGAAATAAATCCCTCTCCTCTCTTTAATTTTTTCTTCTTCTCCTCTCTCTATTCGAGAGCCCTCTTTTCCTTTTCTGTTTTTTCTTTCTCTCTCCCCTTGCTCGAGATATTATTCATGGGGTCCTAAATTCAATAATAAAAAATCTACATCAGGATATTGTAATCTTATTGGAGGCAACCTTGTTACTTGAAGGAGTAGAAACAAAATGTGATTGCAAGTTCTAGTACAAAAGCAAAATACGAAACCATGGCACATGCAGTAAGTAATTTTCTATGGATTAAATCTATTCTATTCTAGCTGAATTGGGATTCCACAAAGATGGCCCTATGGAATTTCATTGTAATAATCAAGCAGCAATCCACATTGCCTCCAACTCAGTGTTTCATGAGAGAACGAAATATATCGAGGTGGATTGTGACTTTGTGAGGGGAAAGAGTCAAGTAGGAACTATAAGCATTAAACATATCTCAAATCATAGATAACTTGCTGATATGTTCACAAAGCCAGCCAACTCCAAAATTCTCTCTATTGCATGTACCAAGCTGAGGTTATACAATGTGCTTTTGTCACCAACTTGAGGGGGAGTGTTGAAAGTCATAGACAAACATATATTGCATGATTGTAAATATCTTACGTTCTTTGTCTTTTCTTCACTCTCTACTTATAATTTATGTACTCTCAACATCTATAAATAAAGTCTAAGGGGGAGGGTTTGGATATCTTCCAGAACCCTTTTTCTTTCGTCTCTTCTCTCCTCTATGTGTCCATCTTCTTCTCTCTTTACTGTTTGTTCTTATCTCTCTTCATCCACCTCACTTCACTTGTTCTTCTATTCTCCTCTCCCACTTCTTCTTTAATATACTCTAAGTTGTAGATCTCAGTATTATGGAATCACTAAATCAGTACCAGGTAACATCGATCTTGGAGAGTATTAAGCATTGATATATGTGGTTAGTTTTCCGGTGCTCCTTTGATTGGAAAACTAGGTTCCTTGTTGACCCACTTTTAGTTTTGTATGAGTGATTCATATTATCTCTCGAGCTTGTCTATTTGACTAAGGAAGTGTAGAATTTAGGATCCCATGTGGAGGACTTTAGATCAGCGAAGAAGGAGAAGAAGAAGAGAGGAAGGAGAGGAGGAGAAGGAGAAGGAGAAGGGGAATGGATGAACCAAGATGGAGAGAGTTTAGATTAAGGGAGAAGAAGGTGCGCCAACCAAGAGAGGAGGGAGGCTGGATGAATTTCTTGAGAAAAGAGGGGAGAGCTTCAATGCTCTACCTCTTAGCCAATGCCTTTATTTATAACTTTACAATGCCCTTACTGGTACAACTTGATAAAAGAATAGACATAAAAAGAACAAGTATTTACACCTTTATGCCATATTTATGGAAAATATCCTATTTTATCCATATGTCACCACTTAGACGTGTGGGCTTACTAGCCTTGAGCTTGTGGGCTTTATCCCATCTTCCAACACTCCCCCTCAAACTTGAGGAGAAAAACATCATAGATACCCAGCTTGCCACATATAAAGGATAAGATTTTAGAGGTAAATGGTTTAGTGAGGATATCTGCTACTTGCTCTTGAGATGAAACGTGTTTGAGGGAGATTATTCCTGCTTGAAACTTCTCTCGTGTAAAGTGAAAATCTACCTCAATGTCTTTAGTCCTTTCATGGAAGTCTGGTTTTGAAGTAATATGAATGGTTGCTTGATTATCGCAATGTAGACCCATGGGACCTCTTTTATAAAATCCTAATTCGATAAGAAGGGTCCTGATCCATAAGAGTTCATGAACTGTATGGGCCATAGCTCTGCATTCTGCTTCAGCGCTAGATCTTGCAACCACATTTTGCTTCTTACTTTTCCATGTAACCAAGTTCCCACCAACAAGAGTGCAATGTCTAGATGTAGACTTCCTATCATCAGGTGATTGAGCCCAATTTTCATATGAGAAGCCTTCTATGTTGAAGTGCCCATGTTTTTTTTTATAAAGCACGCTTTTAGGTATCAGAATATTATCTCTAAGGCATGCCAGTGGGTAACTTGAGGTTTGTGCATGAATTGACTCACCACGCTTACAACATATGATATTTCTGGCCTAGTTACCATAAGATAGATCAGTTTTCCCATAAGTCTTTGATATTTTCAAATATCAATATCTCCTCCAGTTGTTGCACATAATTTTATATTTTTATCCATGGGTATGTCAATTGGTCACAACCCTTCATTCTTGTTTCTTCGAGGAGGTCCAAGATATATTTCCACTAAGACAATATTATCCCTTGTTTGGATTGAAGAACTTCTATGCCCAAAAAATACTTAAACAGTCCCATATCTTTAGTTTTGAATTCCTGACAAATAATATTTTTCACACCCTGTATGCTATGTGCATCATCACCGATTAAGATAATATCATCAACATATACAGCTAACAATAGTTCTCCTTTGACGATATCATTAAAATATACCAAATGATCTACTGAGCACCGATGAAAACCAAACCGTAGAAGCGTTTGGCTAAATTTATCAAACCAAGCCTGAGGGGACTGTTTAAGCCCATGGAAGGATTTTTGTAACCGGCTTACAGACTCCCCTTCAGCCACATAACTTGGTGGTTGAACCAAATTTTTTCATGTATATCACCATTTAAGAAGGCATTCTTTACATCAAGTTGATATACAGGCCATGATGAGTTAGTAGCAAGAGATAAGAAGATACATATCAAATTTAATTTTTTAATAGGAGAGAAGATCACCTCATAATCTACCCCATAGCATTGAGTGTATCCTTTAGCAATAAGTCGGGCTTTAAGGCGAGCAACGAACCCATCCAATTTATGTTTAACCAAAAAAAAACCATTTACAACTAACCGATTTTTTTTCCTTCTGTGAGTGATGCTAAGTACCGGTTTGATTCTCATATAAGGTGTGCATTTCTTTATCCATAGCCACCTTCCATCCTAGATGCTTCAGGGCCTCATGAAAGGACTGTGGAATGGAATGAGAAGAAAGAGATGCAAGGAACTAAGAGCAATCAAAAGTCAAGTAATGGTGAGATATAAACTTGGAGATAAGGTGAGTAGTACAGGAACAATGTTCCTTTCTTAAAGCAATAGGCCGAGTATCAAATTCTTGCCCAATCATAGGAGGAGAAGGACTTACCTCAGGTGGATCTGACAACTCAACAGGTGAGGTGGCAGCCGATGCTTCAAGGGCTTGAGTAATAACGACATTGAAATGCACAAGTGAACAAGGAGTGGTAGGAGGAAATGTCAACTCAGGAAGAGAATCATGCGAGGAGTAGAAGGAGGTGTCCTCAAAGAAGGTCACATCCCGAGATACAAACATCCTCCAAAGGGTATGATTATAACAGACATATCCTTTCTGGGTGCAAGAGTACCCCAAAAAAAATATACATAGAATGAGGATCAAGCTTGCTCTTTTGTGGTGAAGTGACATGGACAAAACATGTACATCCAAAAACCTTAATAGGAAGAGAAAAGGGATCTTCACCATGAAATAAAACAAAGTAAGGAGTTTTATTGCGAAAAACAGATGAAGGTAACCTATTGATAAGAAAATAAGCCATAAGTCTAGCATGGGGCCAATAAAAAATAGGGTACCTTTATGGAGTAGAGGAGGCCCCGAGCAACTTCAAGAAGGTGATGATTCTTTCTTTTAGCAACACCATTCTATTGAGGGGTATAGGCATACGATGTTTGATGGATAAGCCCATTACCCTCACAGAATGATTAGAACTCACTAGATAAGTATTCCTTAGGGGGGTTAGTCAACTTGAAGTCCGAGATGATCTTCAACCGCATGACGCCCTTCAACACTTGAAGTCGTCAGTGGAGCGCATATGACATTTCATCTGGATGCAGGGGATGAATTGGTCCTTCATCTCCATGGTTTAAAATCCTTCATCTCAAAGAAGGCCATATTTAATCTTCTTTGAGATGAAGAATGCGAGACGTTTGATTTTCCCACCTCTCCTTGCACCCCCTCTCTCGCGCGTCCTCATTTCCCTTTTTTTCTTCCTCTCTCCCGCACTCCCTCTCTCGCCTCCTTATGCCCCCGACGTCGCTGCTGCATCTCTTCTCTCGGATTCGCAGGCCTCCGTCTCTGCTCCCTCTCATCTCCGGCCTCTATCTCTCGGACTCGCCCTCTCTCTTGCACCCCCTCTCTCATCTCGTGCCTCCCTCTCTTCCTCGGACTCGCTCTCCATTTGTCTCTCTCGTTCTCTCTCTCTCTTATCCCTCTCAACCTCCCTTTCTTCTCTCTCTTCTCCCTCTCTTATCCCTTTCAGCTTCCCACTCCTCTCTCTGGCTATTCTCCTTTCCCCCAAAATACCTTCTGATTGCTTAATTTCTACTTCGATTAGGCATCCATTTCCCCATTCGGCATCGATTGCTTAATTTCTACTTCGATTAGGCATCCATTTCCCCATTCGGCATCGATTTCACCCTTCGGCTTCGGTTTTCCCAAAATTTCAGAAGGTATGACTAAAACCTAATTTTTTTCATTAAATTAGTGTTTTATTTGATTTAATTTTATTTTCAGTGCCTAATTGGGGGTTATTTTTGCATAATTATGGGATTTAGGGTTACGGTTTAGCGTTTAAATTCTTGATTCGTGTTAGGGATTATTTTTAGGGTTTGGTTTTAAGGTTTAGGGGGTCTAGGGTGTCAGGTATTATGTTCTGGAATTAGTGTTTAGGGTTTAGAGTTTGGTAGGTGATAGGGTTTAGGGTTTGATGGTTTAAGGTTTAGGTTTTATTAGGGGTTTTTTAGTCCAATTCAAACAAGGCTGAGTTGTCTACACGGGCATCCATTAGCCAACGAAACCTGACCCCCATCACTGATGAGGTACAGTTCGTAGTGACTGTGAAGTTATATGGGGCTCTACCAGGGGTGTTCGGTGAATTTGGACTTGATGTGTGTGTTTTCTCATTGTTTAGTGCATATGTAGTAGTGAAAATAGTTTAATTAATTTTGAAATATTTTAGAATGTTGTTGAGGATTTTTGAAGTACTATAGAATGTTTTTGCCATGTGGTGAGGAGATTCGGGTGTTATACATATCCACCACATGGTGTTCTATTTTTTATGGTTTGTGCTTCCGTGATGGGTAAAGGTTGTTTGATAAATTTTTTTCCTTATCTTGCGAATTTTGATGGTTGGGCATTGTTTGTGGACTGTGATTTTCTTTGCACAATTGACATTAAAGAGCTTACAGACCTTTTAGATGATAAGTATGCAATTATGTGTGTTCAACACGATTACAAGCCAAAGGAAACCACCAAGATGGATGGCGCAATACAAACCGTTTATCCAAGAAAGAACTGGTCATCCATGGTTTTATATAACTGTGGTCATCCAAAGAACAAAGTTTTGACACCTGATTTGGTCAACTCTCAGACAGGTGCATTTCTTCATAGGTTCATGTGGCTTGAGGATCATGAAATTGGCGCCATCCCATTTGTCTGGAATTTCTTGGTCGGTGACAACAAGGTTGATGAGAGTGACCCAACCACCACCCCAAAGGCTATTCACTACACCAGTGGAGGGCCATGGTTTAAAGCATGGAAGACCTGTGATTTTGCACATCTTTGGTTGAATGAAATGAAGGAGTACATAAGGAGCCAAGTAGATACTAGCAGATACTGGGAAAATTGTTCCCTTGTAAGTTGATGGGTGACCTCTCTATATTTTTGTCTGTTCAATTCTTTGTTGTATCTTTGTTAAGGTCCATATTCTCATGATTAAATTGTGTAGGGATTTGAAGCTCAAGATTGGTATATCTTGTCCAACAATTCCATTACGTGTATTGTTTCATATGTTCTTTCAATAAGTCTAGTTTTCCATGTAAAATTTTCTTGCCAGTTCAACCTGTGAAGTGCATTTATTCTGTTAGTTATTGATGCAATGGATGGTTCAGAAGAAAAGTAGTTTTGACTTCTATGAGTTGATTTGATTATATGTAGCTGATTTTGGGAATTAATTTTCTTGATAGTGTACTAGCAGTGCTGGATCTGGTGGGTTGTAAAAAATTCTCAAATTGGTGCAATGTTCCTGCTAAAAGGTCTCTATTTTTGGAAAGTATTAAGCTTTTTGATCAATGTTGAGTCATCTATTTGCTAGCTTGGTTGTTGAAAAAGAAAAGAGAAAATAAATTTCTCCTAAGTTTCATTAAAACTAATGGCTTGGCACTCTGGGAAAGGGGAAGTGTCTCCTGTTTCAATCTTAAAGATGTGATTCTAGAGAGGATTCATGGGTTGGTACCTGATTCTGATTGTGAGAAATCTAAATGCTAATCAATTCTGCATCCCTATAAAACTCAGAATTTTATCCATGCTATTGTCAACCCTTTTCTTTGGTGATTCTAAGATTGGAATAAGAGTTTCCTTCAAGAGAAACATGGTTTAGATTCATCTGTTTTATGTTTTTTCAATTTGTTATTAAATCTCAATTTTTTTTAGAAATTTTCTATGGTGCATGCTATGAAGATGTAGCAGTGCAAATTGTAATTGTTCTCTTGATTTCAGGAAGAAAAGCAAAAGAAAGGAAGAGCCTTTGTAAACACCATTCTGTTTGTAAATTTGTTGTAGACTCAATAGCACACTGAGTCACACAATGAAGGAGGCAACAACAACTCACTCAATAGGATTTATTTCTTATATTAATTTGAGTAGGATTTATTTCTTATATTGTTAAGTAGGAGTTATTTCTAATTACTTTATATGTAGGGGCATTATGGGGAATTATTGTAACCCTAACCCTAAAACTCCATGACGTGATCTATTTAAGGGAAAGGAAGGAATGAAATAGGTAAGCTTTGAGATTTTAGAATAAACTACTGTAAACAGGTTGAGATCACCTCTTGATCTCGAGTTTAGGGTTTACGTAAAAAATCCAACCTATCCTTCACCCTCCATTGCCATCCATCTTCACCCAAATTCATCCACCATCATCCCTACTAAGAAAAGGAGCTTCCTGCCCCTTTTCCGAGTCCAAAGAGGAGGTCTATCCTCCTTCTCGGCAGGAGCAGCAAGAGAGGTCTCGAATCCTCCCTTACCGAGCATAAAAGTGAGGATCTTCATCCTCATATCTTGAGCAATTCCGATGCAACGTGGGAGCTGATCATAGAAGCAAGAAAGAGGTAATAATCTATCACAAACTCATGCTTCAAGTTAATTCAGAAAGTAGGATTGCACCTTTAGCTAGAGCAGCAACAATGAGGGCCAAACCCTCTTTGTCGTGAGCAAGAAAAGAGGGTAGCTTGCTCTAGCAAGCCCAGCGTTGTTGTGGGGTATCCTACCTATCACAGCAACTCTGTAAGACCATCAAAAGAGGAGCTTTCCTCCTGGCCGAGCACTGGTCAAAGAGAAAGACTCCTATAAAGACCATTGACGTGAAGTGAGTTTAAATTTTGAGTGCTGGAGTCTCAAGTTCCATGCCGTGGTACTCGATCCATGACCCGGGACCGTAACAACTTGGTATCATAGCAGGGTAACATGGGGGATAATATCAGCAATGAAGAAATCCAAATCAGGATACAAAAGATAGAAGATAGCCTTGAAATAGCACAACCAGTGTTGGGGAAGGTTTGTGGTTTGGAAGAAGAGATGAGCCGAGTCATCAACATGCTAACGGAGTTTATGCCAGAGAGACATCAGAGTCTAGAGGTGAGAGAGGTTGCTCAACCATATCACAGAAGAGGGGAGCAGTGGCCTGGGCACACTACTGTCCAAGGACCCCAGCATGGAGGCACAGTTCCAAGGTACACCTAGTTAGAGTTTCCATCTTTCAATGGTTCAGTTGATCCCTTAATTTGGTTGCATAGATGTGAATTTTTTTTTTGAACGAAGGGACTATTGAATGGGATAAGGTGCAACTAGCCTCTTTCCATATGACAGATGAAGCCATGCTATGGGTTATTCAAGTAGATAAAGAGAGACCAGGAATGACTTGGGGAGAATTTAAAAATCTATGCATAGTTAGATTTGGATCTGCCGCCAACAGCAACCCCCTGCGAGAGTTAGTCCTATTGAGACAAACTGGTTACGTGGAACAATATCAAAAACTGTTCTAGAAAAAGTTGGTTCATGCTGGTGAGAGGATATTGGTTGACCAGCAGGTATCCCTATTCACAACAGGTCTCAATGAGTATTTATGGCTAGAGGTAGAACTCCTTATGCCTACGGATTTAGCTCATACAATGAATATGGCCCAACAATGGAACAACGACAATAGTTGCAGCAACGTAAACCGGGTTAGTCGGGTGAGACGAACACTTCCTCCACGTGGCAAGGGCGCCGCTATAATTCATCTCAGGGAGCATCTCCAGTCGCACCATCCAGGCACACTCCAACTACGACCCGAGTAGCCGATCCCCACCCTGGTAATTCCCTACCAAGCTTTATAAAAAAATTGACGAGTACGGAGATGGCAGAAAGGCAATCCAAAAATTTATGTTATAACTGCGATGAGCAGTACCGGGTAGGACACCAATGTAAACGATTGTTTTGGCTCGAGGTGGAGGATTCAGAGGATCCAGAGGAGCCAGAAGATATTATCGAGGAGGAACCACTAGAGATATCCTTGCATGCTATTACTGGACAAAAATCGCCTAATACAATGCAAGTCCGAGCTCATGTCATCGACCGAGAACTGGTGGGACTAGTTGACTCAGGGAATACACACAATTTTCTGAGTTTGACAGCCGCACAACATCTCCAGCTCCAGATACACACTCATCCGACAGCCACCGTCTTAGTGGCCAATGGCGAGAAGGTCCCTAGCTATGGGATTAGTAAGGCGGTAACTTTTTCCATTGGCTCTACTTCATTTAATGCTGAATTTTTTGTTATTCCCCTGGCGGGATTTGATATGGTATTAGGCATTAAATGGTGACAAATGTTGGGGCCCATTCTGTGGGACTTTTAGGCTTTAACCATGAGCTTTGATTTGGTCGGAAGTCGGGTGCTCTTACAGGGCTATCAGGTGGACAGGGCCCACCGCATGCACACTTTGCAGATACAAGATCAGCCTGATAGTACTAGTGATGGTCTGGTTGAGGACTTCTCTGTCCTCTTCCAGGAGCCTTCAGCTTTGCCTCCCCTGAGGCACTGTGACCACAGGATCTGTCTAAAACCAGGATCTGAGGTAGTGGTCATACGACTATACCGTTATCCACACCTTCAGAAGGACGAAATAGAGTGTCAGTGCCAAGAGATGTTCAAACAGGGTCTTTTTTGTCCCACTCGATCCCCGTTCTCTTCACCTGTCTTACTGGTGAAGAAACATGATGGGACATGGAGATTCTGCGTGGATTATCAAGAGTTGAACGTGCAGACAGTAAAAGACAAGTTTCTGATTCCGGTAGTGGATGAGCTCCTAGATGAGTTACATGGGTCGTGGTTATTCACTAAACTCGACCTTCGTTCAGGATACCATTAGGTTCGGATGCACCCCTCTGATATCGAGAAGACGGCGTTCCGCACACACCATGGCCACTTTGAGTTCATCGTTATGCCGTTCAGGTTATCCAATGCACCCTCCACTTTTCTAGCTTTGATGAACGAGATATTTAGCCCCTATCTTCGAAAAATTTTTCTAGTATTTTTTGATGATATTTTGATATATAGAAATTTAGTTGAGGAGCACTTGGCACACTTGAGGATTGTTTTCGACTTGTTACGAGCACATCAGCTCTATTTGAAACATTCCAAGTGTTCTTTTGTGGCATCACAAGTGGGGTATCGAGGACACATTATCTCACATGAGGGAGTTATGGTGGATCCCGAGAAGATCTGAGCAATTCACGAGTGGCCGCAGCCACAGTCGTGTTCTGCATTACAGAGTTTTCTGTGTCTTGCGGGCTACTATCAAAAATTTATTCAAAACTATGGGCCAATGGCAGCACCATTGACCAGTCTACTCAAGAAAATTTCTTTTATTTGGAATGAGGAGGCCACCACGTCGTTTGTGGCACTCAAAGCTGACCTCGCATCCGCGCCAGTATTACAACTTCGCAACTTTAACGAATTGTTCATGGTAGAGTGTGACGCTTCGGGAGTGGGCATTGGGGTCATTTTACAGCAGTTGGGCCATCCTATTGCGTATTTTAGCAGACAGTTGGCACTCCGTAATCACAAACTGGCAGCCTATGAGAGCGAATTGATTGGGTTGGCCAAAGCGGTCCAACATTGGAAGCCTTATCTCTGGGGCCGGGCTTTTCTCATACGCACGGATCACTACAGCCTTAAATTCCTACTAGAAAAGCGTTTGACGACATCGCCACGGCAGACGCCTTGTCATGTTGTTTTGAGGATCAGCAGTCGATCTATTCGATCAGCCAGTCGAGATTTCTCATTCTGGACTTTGTGAGAGACGCACATGCCACTGACCTTGCACTGCATCAGAAGATTTCAGAAGGGACAATGAATTCGAAGTGGTCCATCCAGGATTCATTTATTTATTACAAGCAGCGGATTTTCCTTCCACCTGAGTCTGAGTTGATTCCAACTATTCTCTCGGCCTACCATGACAATACACACGAGGGGATACAGAATACCTTACACAGAATTTGAGCTGATTTTTATTAGCAAGCCATGAAACCCTCTATTGCAACTTATGTGGGCGACTGTCAGGTATGCCAGTGCAACAAAGCCGAGCACTTGAGTCCAGCCGGTCTTCTCCAGCCTCTGGCCCTTCCTACGCAGGTTTGGGCCGACATTTCGATGGATTTTTGGAAGGCCTACCCCTGTCCTCCGACAAATCCGTACTTTTTGTGGTGGTTGATAGATTCTCCAAGTACGGACATTTTATACCGCTGGCTCATCCGTATACAGCAACATGGGTTGCTCAGACTTTCTTGGAGCAGATAGTCCGCTTACATGGCATTCCAGAATCCATTGTGAGTGATAGAGATGCAATTTTCACGAGCACCTTTTGGCGGGAACTGTTTCGCTTGAGTGGGACAAAATTGTAGTTCTCCTCCGCCTATCATCCATAGACAGATGGGTAGACTGAGGTGGTGAACCGCACCATCGAGATGTATTTGCGACAATGGGTTCATTGGCTTCCGTGGGCCGAATACTGTTACAACACTTCGTTCCACTCTGCCTTGCAATCCACTCTTTTCCTGGTTATATATGGCCGGGATCCACCTCGCCTTCTCTCGTACAATTTAGGGTCCACTCGCGTGGACACAATTGATCAGGCACTCGTAGACCGGGATCTGCTGCAATAGAATATCACAGAACGGCTATGACGCACCCAAGCTCGGATGAAGGATGTCTACGACAAAGGCCACTGTGAGGTCTCTTTTGAGGTTGGGGCATATGTGTGGCTACGGCTCCAGCCCTACCGTCAGTAGTCTCTTGCGGGACCTCCATGTCATAAACCCTCTCCTAGATTTTTCGAGTCGTTTCCCATTCTTCGACGTGTGGGACCAGTCGCATATCAGCTCAAATTACCGGACACGGCCAAAATTCATGATGTGTTTCATGTCTCTCTTTTGAAGCTGCATTCCGGAGCATAGCCTACATCCACTCCATTCCTACCACCAGTTGATAATGGTGAGGTTATTCTTAACCCAGCTGCGGAGTTACGTGCTTGACTGACCAATGACCATTGGGAGATTCTCGTTCAGTGGATAGATATTGACCCGACGCTGTAACATGGGAACGTGTGGACATCTTCAAACAAGTCTACCCAGATTTTGAGCTTGAGGACAAGCTCTTTTTCCATATTGTGGAGGCAGATGTTGTGGACTCAATAGCACACCGAGTCACACAATGAAGGAGGCAACAACAACTCACTCAATAGGATTTATTTCTTATATTACTTTGAGTAGGATTTATTTCTTATATTGTTTTAAGTAGGAGTTATTTCTAATTACTTTATATGTAGGGGCATTATGGGAAATTATTGTAACCCTAACCCTAAAACTCCATGACGTGATCTATTTAAGGGAAAGGAAGGAATGAAATAGGTAACCTTTGAGATTTTAGAATAACCTAGTGTAAACAGGTTGAGATCACCTTTTGATCTCGAGTTTAGGGTTTACTCCAAAAATCCAACCTATCCTTCACCCTCCATTGCCATCCATCTTCACCCAAATTCATCCACCACCATCCCTACTAAAAAAAGGAGCTTCCTGCCCCTTTTACAAGTCCAAAGAGGAGGTCTGTCCTCCTTCTCGGCAGCAGCAGCAAGAGAGGTCTCGAATCCTCCCTTACCGAGAAGAAAAAGTGAGGATCTTCATCCTCACATCTTGAGCAATTCTGGTGCAACCTGGGAGCTGATCATAGCAGCAAGAAAGAGGTAATAATCTATCCCAAACTCGTGCTTCAAGTTAATTCAAAAAGTAAGATTGCACCTTTAGCTCGAACAGCAACAAAGAGGGCCAAACCCTCTTTGCTGTGAGCAAGAAAAGACGGTAGCTTGCTCTAGCAAGCCCAGCGTTGCTGTGGGGTATCCTACCTATCACAACAACTCGGTAAGACCATCAAAAGAGGAGCTTTCCTCCTGGCCGAGCACTGGTCAAAGAGAAAGACTCCTATACAGACCCTTAACGTGAAGTAAGTTTAAATTCTGAGTGTTGGAGGCTCAATTTCCACACCGTGTTACTCGATCCATGACCCGGGACCGTAACAAAATTTAAGTCCCTGCTTCATTCAATTTTTTTCTCACTATTCTATAATCTTCAAAAAGATATTTGAGAATGGTTGTTTTGGAGCAGCCACTTGAAAGAAAACCAGAAGATAGAGAGAAAGAAAGTAGCAACATTATTGGTTCAGGTTTCTTGTTTGAAACCACATGGAGAGGATTATGCTGATATATTTGAAGATGAAGATGATGATTCGGGTGGCGAGCTCGGTGGAGGTGGTGATGCGGTCCAATTAGATGCAATGGATGATACAAATAGTGACAATTGTGATGGTCTTGAGGATGTGGGTAGCCAAGTAACATGCTTTCAGAGGCAGAGTGCATTACAATCCACAAGAGCCGCACAATTTCGAGATGCCATATCGACTTCCATGTGGAACGATAAATGATGGTTGTATCTTATTACTTTTGAACATGTGTTGTTCATATGTACTAGACTTGTAACTTGATGGTTTTAATATTAAAGGCACTAACTCGTTATTTGAATAATCTTTCTTTTAGGTTATTAATAAAGTTGTATATGTATTTATTTATTATTTTTGTTCAATTTATTACTATATTAAACTTCATATTTAAGTCGCTGGCAAATAAAATATAATTAAAGTATGCATTTGATTAATTAATTAATTTTAATTTTGTGAAAATATATTATTAATTAATACCATGTAAAAAATCTATCTTATGTTATTAATATAATACTTTTTTATTCATTAATCATATTTATTTTTTATTTACTCTATTGTATTAGTGATTTAATAGTGGTAATTAACTCAAGCACTTGGTTTAATTAACTCATTTTTATATTTAATAAAGTCAATGGTTTTAAATTTCAAATATGAAGATGAAGATGAACTTGTCCACACTAACACCCTATTTCAAAGATTTTGAACATGAACTTGTCCACACTAACACCCATTTCGAAGATGAAGATCATGTAGATGCACGAGATGAAGATGAAGATGAAGATCAAATTTCCAGTTTGTCGACTAACCTCCCCCCCCCCCCCCTCCTCCTTAGCGTTATTAGACCTAATGATTTGAATTTTATTTTCAAATTGAGTCAACACCATAGCATGAAAGGTTTTTAAAATAGGAAGGATATCTTATCATTCTTTAAATAGATATAATTATTACAATGTGGGAGCCACCATGGCCCCACAAGCTGGTGGGACCCACCATGAGCTCAAGAGGTGTCAACAAGAGTCCTTATTCAAAGTGGCTCTAGCTAAGAGATAAGGAACATATGTTGGAATTAAATAGAAGATTTGAAGATCAAGTGGGACCCATAAAGATACCATGAGCTGGAAGATCATGTGGGACCCACAAGATAAGACCAAGAGGTGGCTCTCTAGCTTGATTCACGTCCTTAAAGAAAGTGTTTGTAGTTGAGTTAAATTAGTCTCTTAAATAGATAATGTAATCTTATCATGATACGCTTATCTTGGAGAGTTCTAGTTGGAATGTAATTAGGAGTCCTAAAATTACTTGTTCATGGACTTTATCACCTCCTCAACTATAAATAGAGGTGATTGTAACTCGGAATTCATCAAGCAAGTTTCTTATTTTTTTTCTTCTCTCTCGTGTGAAGTGTTCTCTCTAAACTCTCTTTTATTTTCCTTCTCTTCTCTCTCTACCCGAGAGCTCTTCTCTTTTTCCGTTTTTTCTTTCTCTCTCCCCTTGTTCGAGGTATTATTCATGGGATCCTAAATTCAACAATAACCAAGTGACTTGGTTAAAGTCATCAACAAATACAACAAAGTATTTAACTTGAAAAATATTAGAGACACACAAAGGTCCCCATACATCAGAGTGTATTAAAGCAAAACGAGCATCACTTGTAATTGTAAGGCAAGGAGAATATGTACTCCTATGGTGTTTACTTAGTTGACAAATCTCACAATTGAAATTAGAAAGTGATTTTAATGAGAGAAGTAAAAGACAAAGTGAAGAGGTAGATGGATAGCCAAACCGGTTGTGCCAAAGTTGTGCCTTGGATGTAGTGGATGACAGGGTAGCTAATGACTGAAGAGTGAAATAGTACAAGCCCCCTTTTTCATGGCCGCCACCAATCACCTGTTTCATAATTAGATCCCAAAATGTACAAGAAGAGGGTGAGAAGGTGAAAGAGTCATTCAATTTTTTTGTTATTTGACTAAGCGAAAGCAAATTTAAAGAAAATTGAGGGACAAACAAAACATCTTAAAGAGGGATAGAATATGTAAGAGATGAGGAACCCTTGACAAGTGCCTTGGTTTGGGTACCATTAGCAATAGTAATAAATTTTTGGGGAAGACATGGAGATAGAGAATGAAGCATGTGTTTGTTACCTGACTGATGTTCGGAGTCCCCGGAGTTGATGATCTAAGAGGAAGAGGATGAAGAGGAAGAAAGCATACCTGAGGCAATGGTGGTAGCAGCAGTAGGTAACAATGGAATGGAAGGCTCGATTATAGACTTCATCTTCTGAAATGTGGCATAGCCGTTAGCAATGAGAATCACATTCCTGGATTGGAAGTTAGCCTTTTCTTCCCGTTTATCAACATTAACGAAAGTAGGGTTAGACGTGGCCCAATTAGGCTTGCCATGAATTCCAACAGGTTTTCTCAAGGTGGTTTTGACCACCATAGTAAATGCAAAGGTGAGGCACTGTGCAAGAATGGGTTGGACCCGTTCTACCACCTCTATTGCAACCCTCTAATATTTCTGCCACGTCCTCGGTATGAGGATGATGTACCCTTATTGTAAGAGTGAATAGCAGATGGAGCATCGATGGGGGAAGTAGGAGATGGATCAGGGATCCAAGCAACATGGCACTGATGTCATCGAAGGATAGAAGAGCTGAGGAGCTAAGAAGTCGGGTTTTAGCTACCTCAAGGTAGGCCTTGATATTTGTCAAGCAAATGGCTGCTACCAAGGCCTTCTGTTGCCTTTTTTGAAATGCAATGTCTATTAAATATGGCTGAGCAATTTCCATTCATGGAGAAGGCCCCAAAACCGATCCAAAAATTCATGAATGTTATCCCCTTGTTTAGTATTCAACATACTTTGTAAGACATGGAATAATTTTTGTAAGGAGACCATACTGGAGTATAGCTTAGAACATGTGTCCCAAATGTCCATGGTTGTTTCCAAGTGGACCACATTGTTAGCTACATGCTCTTCCATGCTATTGATGAGCCAACTGATAACCTAGTTATGATTTTTATCCCACTTGAAGTAGGCTACATCTTCTTTATCAATCAGAGAAGGGAGTTTGATTACGTTACTGAAAAGGTCATGAGTAATGAGAACCCTTGGTACTGATTGTGACTATTATGATCATGGGTAAACTACTTGGCTTTTCGCTACCAAACAGATCAGTCTTTTGGAATGTATTGGCTAGGTGCTTAACATTTGGTATCAGAGATATACTGTTGTTGCAAGAGTTAATCACGGAGGGAGCAACCTAAAGGGGACGACCTAGAGGCCAGATTAAAATTACTGGTAGGCTCAAAAAGTGGGTCGGGCCAATGTTGCTAGCGCGGGCCACTAGAGTGGGCCGCCATGGACGTCGGCTCATAAAGGTGGGAGTATTGTTACGATCCTGGGTTAAGTACTTAGCTTTTCGCTACCAAACAGATCGGTCTTTTGGTATGTATTGGCTAGGTGCTTAACATTGACCAGTTAAGATAATTAAAGACACCTCTTAATGGAATTGTAGTAATGCAGAGTATGTCACTATTACTACTTGTTCATATCTCCATTATGAGGCAATTCAAATGCCGAGGTCAAATGCAAGGGGAGTCTTCAAATAACAAGTACTCAATGCAATTTGAAGAAACCGTGGACCAAATCAGCCATCGACAATGGAAGGAATACAAATTTTCCACGAGAGCAAGCACCCAATCATCAAGGAATTTGTTCTATTGTCAAGTGGGGACAAAATCCACCCATCACTCAATTCTTCTTATATTCAAATAGAAAAACAAAGAGGAGAGGATAGATGCAAACTCTTATGCCTTAATCCAAACTCCAACACAAACCGTGGGCAAAATTTTTAGAAAAGTTTTAGAAATACTTAGAGGCAAATCAGGACTCTAGGAAGTAGAATTTTCTCAAATCATGGGAACAGTCCAACGAACAAAAAAAAAAAAGCAATCGTTGGAGTTCAAGAGGAGCAAAGTAATAGAGATAAGTAGGTGCATGAATTTTAATTATATGATGGTCTTCCAATAACATAACAAGATCCCATGAACAGCGTCAAGTGAGATATTTACAGCAACATGTGCTAGAATTCCACCTCAAAGAAAATTAATCCAAGTTACATAAATGTAACCAATTCGTAAATCATCAATTTATCAATTTTGATAAGACACTAGCAACAACTAATCTTGATCAAGCTTGTAATTTAGCTACAAGAAGATCGAGATTATAACATCTTCTTATTCATAAGAGATAAATCTTTACTACCTCTCATATGAAGATTATCTTGACTTGATGTAATTCAGAAATAAAAAAATCAACAATTAAGGAAAGAATATGTAAATAATGGCCAAAATTGACTTATCTCTTCATGGCTGGATTACTTCTTTCGTGAACAAATTCTTGGATAGACTTCATAAATAATTCTTTGTATACTTCATCAAGGTTGATCTTAAAATCCTTGCTCTAATACCATGTAGAATTTAAGATCCCATGTGGAGGACTTTAGATCAACGAAGAAGGAGAAGAAGAACAGAGGAAGGAGAGGAGAAGGAGAAGAAGGGATGAACCATGATGGAGAGAGTTTGGATTAAGGGAGAAGAAGGTGCACCAACCAAGAGAGGAGGGAGGTTGGATGAATTTCTTGAGAAAAGAGGGGAGAGCTTCAATGCTATACCTCTTAGCCAATGCCATTTATTTATAGCTTTACAATGTTCTTAGGGCTATAACTTGATAAAAGAAGAGACATAAAAAAACTAATATTTACACCTTTATGTCATCTTTATGGAAAATGTCCTATTTTACCCATAAGCCACCACTTATACGTGTGGACTTGAGCCCACCTTCCAATAGGAAGAGAAGATAAAAACACAGGAGGCAAAGATAAGCGGTTCACAAATTCAAATAAGTCTTCCAAATGTCTCTGGAGAGATTTCTTGAAGTGTTGGGAAGATTCATCATCACAGTCAAGATATTGCTGACCAACTTGCCCAATGTTTTAAGCGTCTTAATCCAATCTCACATTAACTCGGTCTGGCAACATGGTATTCAGTCTGAATAAAAAAACGAGTTGACTTGCTTATCTTCTCTCCGGTCTGGCATTGGCCTGATTGTACTCTCGGCTGCTGCACTTCTCTATGAGATTTCTCATTTCATTACCGTGCCTTCTTCCTACATCACCTTGCACTGCCAGATAGGAAGCAGAGATTGGCATCTTATCCCCTTTTTTGCCATGCTTCCGGAGAACGCCAGTGGCCGCTGTTTGTCCTACCATAGAACAGAGAAGAGTTGCAGTAGAGAACAGTTGGCTTGCTGGAATTACCGCCGAGTAAGATGCTGATTTACTGCTGTCTATCCTGATATCTTGTTGCTATCAATTACTGACTTTCTCCCCAACTGTTTGATTGCATCAGCTGGAAAGTCCTAAATCCAAGGTGCTGGAAAGTCATCCTCATTGGCATCGTGATGAAATTTTGTAGTTTCCTTATTGACTCATCTTCAATCCAGCACAGCAATCAGATTTCCAGAACCATCTTATTTCTGGAATTTTCTGGTGGAAATGATTTAGTATCTCGGAAGTGTTTTTGGCATATTTATGTTGGCAACAGCTTTGTTGCTGGTCGTTGACAAAAATCTGTTTGCTCTGCTTGGATTAAGTTACTATCTTCGTTGCTAGAGTTTCCGATAAGAGAAGTTTTCTGTCTGTCCTCACTCTGCTGGATTAATTTATTTTTGGAAGTACTGAGCTGGCTTTCGTCTTCTCTGTTCTGAGTTGCAGTTTTTCAGAGGTTTCGCTCGTCTCCTTTGCTGGTCATCGTCCTGATTATCAGCTATTAATTAACAACAGCGAAGACAGCTTTTAGGACATTATCTTGCTGCCATCGTGCCAATCTCACCAACTCAACCCTTTTCTAGAATGTTGCTGTCATTTAGTATAATTGATCTTGCCGGAGCCGCGATCTTTGCATCCGTTGAGTGTTTTTGAAATTATTTTGAGACGTACTGCAATGGCATCCTCAGTGTCGGTGATTGAGTAGAGTGAGACTCAACAACTCTGCAGTATCTGGCTCTGTTGTTCATGTTCATGTATTCTCTCATTTTTTCTTTCTCCGTTGCAAAAATAGGAGGGAAGCTGAGAGAGAAAGGTAGATGCTTGTATTTAATCTGTCAGGTTAACCCAGCGAATGAGCAACCATACTAATTATGTTCCGCTCGGGTTAACTCGAGTCAACTCGGACCAAGTCAGCCTAACTCGACCTACTTGCTCTTTGTCTCTGGTGCTCTGGTCTGGGTCCCGAGAATAATACCGATTCCTATAGCAATTCATCTATATTGGTGTGACACCAATTTGGTGCGACTCGTTTGTTTGTGTGACTCGGTTTGACTCACTCTTGACTCAGATCCATGATTTTTGTTTGATTATTACCTTGGATTATTGGTAGCTTATTACTCTATTTAGCTTATTATTTGGTGCACATGTTCCTTATTCAGGGATGGACTCGCTACGGATTACTTCATATGTCCTTATTACTCTTAAGGACTTCACTTTTTACTGGTTTTCAGCTGTTATATAACTGCACATTTGGTACATGTGATTTGGGGCACTCACCCATTTTTGGCATTGCTATTGTATCTCTTTGATTGAGACGTTATTACTAAAGAAGAACACCTCGGTTGCTTGCCTTGGGTTCATTAGTTACCGACTATTGTCGGTATTGGTTCATTGGTTGATATGTTGGAGATTTGCATTACTTAGGGAAAAAAAAAACACATGGTGACCCTAACATCTTGTCTTCCTTTGATTCTTGTTTCCCTCTTTTTTGGCAGTGTTTCTCCTATCATCATTTATTTGAATCCCACTTACCCCTTTGTCCAACCCTTTCGGAGTGTTGCTTTGGTTGGTCCCTTATATATTATATATAGGTGTTTTTAGTCCTTTGAGACTTTTTATTAGTACCCTTGGGTGTTTATTGCCATCTTGTGAATGACAGACATTACCCACTTTAGTGATTATTATCACTATAATTGTTCAAAATCATTTGAGGTTAGTTTCGAATTATCACCCATTTCTACCCTTTGAGAGTTTGTGCCTGATGTCGTACTTATCCTTGGGACACCGTGATGGAGGAGCTTATTACTGTGCTTATGTTATTTATTTCAAGTTAAGATCACTACCATTACCTCTCAGCTTGAGGAAGAGTCTTGGAAGATATGATGTAATTAGGGTTTCATTGATGTAATTAGTTTATGTTACTTGTCTCTTCTTCACTTGTACTAGGTGAAGGACATAATTATAATATTATACTTTTATCAGTAACTTTGATCATAACCTCCTTAGGGCATCTTCTTGACGTGGGGATCCTAAATTCAATGTTTTGATACCGTGTTAAATTTAGGACCACATGCTTAGAACCTCAAATAAAATAAGAGAGGGAGAAGAGTAGGAAGAGAGAAGAGAAGAAAGGAGGAGAGCAAAGAGAGAACTCAGGTAGAGAAGAAAGAAATGTGTTATAATGTGGGGCCCACCATGGTTGCACTAGTTAGAATGAGTTGAAAGATTTGAAGATCAAGTGGGACCCACAAAGATACCACGAGCTGGTATCCTTATAACAAGAGCTGGAAGATCAAGTGAGATCCACTAAGATAAACCATGAGCTAAAATCTTTAGCTTATGGTCACGTCCTTATAGAAGAGTTAGAGTTTGATTTATGTTAGACTTCTAAATTATATTGAGTTATCTTATCATGATAGGCTTATCTTGAAGAGTTAGAGTTAGAATGTAATGAGGAGAATGAAGTTAATTGTACATGGACTCTACCACTCTACTATAAATAGAGGAGCTTGTACTCGGAATTATATCATCAAAACAAAGAGTTCTCTCTTCTCCCTCTCTCTCATGTAGAGTTCCCTTCCATATTCTTTTTTCTTCTTCTCTCTTCTCTACCCGAGAGCTCTCTCTCTCCTTCTTTTCTTTCTTCCCTCTCTCACCTTACTCGAGATATTAGTAATGGGGTCATAAATTCAACATGGTATCAGAGCATCAAATTTAGGATCTCCATGTCAAAGGAATGCGCTAAAAAGGTATGATCAAAGTTTCTCATAGAAGGCTCTTTATCAAGTAAGATTGAAGCTCATGAGATAAGTTTTTTGTTTCTGGTATTATTGATTTATGCTAGTGGTTTTTCAGATATTAGAAGATGGTTTAGAGATTTTTTTATGAATGTCTTCATCTTATGAGATTATGGAAATATATGCATCTTGGATCGAAAGAAGTTACCAAGGCAGTTTTGTCAATTTGGAAAATGTTTTGACCGAGACCAGTTTATGTTGAGATTTTTGCATAAAGAGTTATAATTTTGTGGGAACAAGATTCCTTGATAAAGAAGAATGATATTGAGTCTATTATGAGTGATTTTTCAGAAATATGATTACTTAGCTTTTATGCTAAGTCTCTCCATTAACTGCGTTGGTTAAAGACCTCTACTTGGTTTCTTTGATTAGTAGTTGATTGGAGAATTTGTTTTAAATTGAATCGCCTATTATGACTGAAGAAAATATGAGTAACAAGAGTGATATACTCATAATTACTATGATACCTTTGCGAGGGGTATCAAATTTCATGAGTTGATCCACATCGATTAGAAGGTTTCTTAAAACAAAGGACCTACTTGGTCACCTCACCAATAGTGGACCACTAGTTGATGAAGAGGATTTTTTTATAACAAATGGCTCAAAAATAAATACTTTGGTGATTATTTGGCTAATCAATAGCATAGAAGAACATGTCTCCAACAATGTTATTCGTCTTGATACTACGAAGCAAATTTGGGAGACATATGCTAAGCTATATTCTAGTCCCAATAACCTACATAGGCCATATGATCCTCTCCAAAAGATGTTGAACACTTAACAAGGAGAGAATATCCATAAATACTTGGCCCACTTTAGGGGCCTTCTTCAAGAGTGGAAGTTAGCTATGCCTACTATCACAAATGTCTCGGTACAAAACAAGTAGAAAGAAGCATTAGTCATGGCTATTTGCCTTGCAAATATTAAACCATATCTTGAAGTTGCTAAGAGTCAACTTTTTAGCTCTTCTGCGGTTCCCACATTTAATGATGTATGTGCCATACTTCTCCGTATTCCAGACATTTCTTCCTCTAATACTGAAGAATCATCCATTATGTACTCTGGACATAGGGGAACATCATCTGACCAAGGCCGAGGTCGGGGCAGAAATTATAGAGGAGGATGAGGAAGAGGTAGAAGAAATGAGTTTGATAGAACAGATGGGATGGAATGCACTCATTATGAGAGATATGGCCACACTATATACATATGCTTTTATTTCAAGGAATGCTCCTATTGTGGAAGAACTGGTTAAATAAAAATGTTATAAAGCCAATGGCAAACTAGACTGGAATAAGGTTAACGAAGCTTTAGTGAGTAATACAAAAGAGGATCCGTCTACCACATCAACAGAAAAGAAAACATTTACTAATGCAGAGTATGAATTTTTCTAGAAAATGAAAAAAATAATGGGTTCCTCTCCAAGTACTTCCTCAACTACTGCTATCACCACCGCTTCGGGTATGCTATCTGCCTCCCCTTCATCCTAGATAATTGACTAAGAAGCCTCTGAGTATCTTACATGTAACAAAAATTTATTACACTCAATTTCTCCGTGTCTTTCATATAAATTTGTTACCATAACTAACTGTTCACAAAACTAAAGTTCAAGGGAAAGGATCCACTTCTGTTACACCATCACTTACGCTCACATATATCCTATTTGTTCCTACCTTCCCTTTTAATCTTTTATCGGTTAGTCAACTCACCAATCACCCACTTCATGTGTGTTTTAGGATATTATAACGAAGCAAGTGATAGGTGGAGGTCGTGAACAAGGGAGGCTCTACTACCTGGATGTGCCAAAAATAAATACTATTTCCACCAATGCAACTGAGTCAAGGTTATGGCACAACCGGTTGGGACATCCGTCTGAACAATCTCTTTATCATATTTTTCCTACTCTTAAAGCAAGGTCAAAGTTTTATTGTGAAGTTTTCCAAATGAATAAACATCAGAGGTCTACATACTCACTTCACCCAGAAGTTAAAAGTGTTACTCCATTTTCATTAGTTTGTACCGATGTATGGGGACCCTTGAGCGTCTCAAATATTTCTCAAGTAAAATATTTTGTAATATTTATTGATGACTTCACGCATAGTAGTTGGTTATTTCTGTTTAAAGAGTGTTTTAAAATACCATTGATTTTTAAAAAAAATCATGCTATGGTACTCACTCAATTTGGTCAGAAAATAAAAATACTCTGGTCTGATAATGCCAAAGAATATACGTCCAAATACCTTGACTCATTTTGTTAAGAAAATGACATTATCCATCAAACATCATGTGCCTACACTCCTAAACAAAATGGTGTAGCCGAACCGAAAAACTGTCATATTCTTGAGGTAGCTCGTGGTTTACTATATGCCATAAAAGTTCCATACTTTTATTGTCCATTTACTCTCAGCAACTGATTGACCAAACACAAAGATTTTAGGCCGAAAGATCTATCCGAATGAGCCCGAAAAGACAATTGCTTCTTTCATCTCTCTTGTTCTTCCCAGGTGCAGATGAAGGTCCATGAGCTTCGCACCAAGTAAAATACCAAGTTGCTCAGCCAGCTCAAGGAGCTGAAGGCTGAGTTCGCCTTGCTTCGAGTGGCCAAAGTTACTGGTGGTGCCCTAAACGAAGCTCTCAAAAATCAAGGTTGTATGGCTCTCTATTGCTCGTGTTCTTACGGTTATCTCTCAGAAACAGAAAGCTGCATTGAGAGAAGCTTACATCAAGAATCAATTTCTTCCATTGGATCTTCGTCACCCGTGCTATCAAGTGTCGCCTCACCAATCATCAGGCATCACTTAAGATAGAGAGAGAGAAGAAAAAGAGACATGGTTTTCTCCAGGTAGCTTCATGGCACCTCTCCTAATGCTCGCATTGTATGCCGGAGTAATTTCTTATGTCGAAAAAAAAATTTTCTGCCACCCGACTCCGAGGAAAAGTCTACCGCATGGTTTCCACGGGAGGACGATGACGCCAAATTATGCGAGTTGCCATTTCTGGACGGTTTTCGTCGAGAAAAATGACTACTGTTGTTGGAAAGTTTCTCATTACTGCAGTCAGATAGATCATTGCTACCTATCTTCAAAAAATTATTATGCGTTCCTGTTTTTCGGAAGTTGTCGTCATCAAAATCTTACCTTCGACGTTTTACTTGATTCTTGGTGATATCTCTTATTTTGGAAAGTTTCCGTTTCCGTTTCAGCTTCAAGATTTCTCTGCTGGATTGTTGTTATTTAGAAAATTTCCTCCCGAAGAATTCTCTGTTTCCCCCCGTTCTGTTCAGAAGTCAGGAAAAAGACACTGTTCAAATATTTCATGTTTCCTAAGTTAGGAAACATTAAATAATCAGGGCTGCTTGGTTCCTCGGAGACCCGAATTCGCCTGAGTCAAGCCAGCGAACCAGCAACCCGAGGGTCTTGGGTCCATTCCGACTGAACCAACTTGGACCGAGTCAACCCGGTCCCGGTCAACCTATCGTGGGCCCCTTATTTTCTACCTCGATATATGTGCCAAAGTTTATACATATTTTGGGGTGACTCGGTAAATTGTTTCTCTAATTGGAGTATTATTTTTGAAGCATTGACAAATTATTCTTTGGTCAGCATATTATTTAGAACAGATATGTGCATTGGATTATTTCATGGGTCATTTTACTCTTATTATTTTGGTTTATGTTAAATAGGCCAAAGCCCATTTCAGGTACTGCTATTGTGTCTCTTTTGATGAGACATTATTATTGAATAAGAGGTAGCCTCATACAATTATTTATTTGTTCCTGTAAAAAATATCAAAAATATTTGTGGTTGGGAGTCTATGACAAAGGAACTTCATCCCCGTAAAAAATATCAAAAATATTTGTGGTTGGGAGTCCATGATGGAGGAACTTCATCCCCGTTAAAAATATCAAAATTATTTATGGTTGGGAATCCATGACAGAGGAACTTCATCCCCGTCAAAAATATCAAAATTATTTGTGGTTGGGAGTCCATGATGGAGGAACTTCATCCCCGTCAAAAATAGAAAAAATATTTGTGGTTGGAAGTCCATGATAGAGGAAGTTCATCCTCGTAAAAAATATCATAAATATTTGTGAGAGGAACTTCATCCCCGTAAAAAATATAAAAAATATTTGTGCTTGAAAGTCCATGATGGAGGAACTTATTATTACATTTATGTTACTCTCCTCTCCCCCCCCCCCCCCCCCTCCTTAATGTCATATATTACTCTACCACTTGAGAGTCGTTGTCCTATGGAGGGACACGTTCTCAGAGCAATGCCGATAGACACACTACCTACAAAAGACGGATTGTGCCCTACATCCAACATGAGTTAAGATTGGAGTATGGAGCAATGTCCTAGCGGCTAGGAGTGATTTACTCTCACAGATATTATGTAAGTTGGGCCTCATGAACGAGAGCACCAGAATGAGGGGGAGTGTTGGAAGATGTGCCCTTTTATACAAAAAATATTTTATATATCATTTGTAGCAGGCTGGGAGTTCATGTTGTTCACTCACTTCTAGCTTGAGGGGGAGTGTTGGAAGATAGGGCCCAAGCCGACACATATCTAAGTGTATTAGAAGATGGGCCCAAGCCCATAGGACCAATGAACACCCATGCATCCAAGAGATATAGAAGATGGGCTCAACGCCCACTAATCAAAGAGAAGGCCCCACATACAATGATGGCAAGATGGTAAATAAAGGGTCATCTCATAGAGATGGCATTGATGTAATTAAGTTAATGTTCTAGGGTTTAAACCCTAAACACTAAGTTCATGGGCATTATTGTAATACAATAGTTTCACAAATCTATAAATAGAGCTTCAGGGGGAGGGTTAGGAAATCAAGTCCATAACACTTCTTCCTCCAGTTTTCTCCCAATGGGTTTCTCTCCTTTTTTTCTCGATGAGCTAAATCCATGGAGTCTTGAAAATCAACATTTTGAAGAGTCTTCATTCTATTCTGGCAGTGCTTCTCCTGGCCTTTCTTCGGTACTAGGTTCTCCTCCACCGGTTGTGCCCCATGCTACAGAAACTACTCAACCCCCAGAAACACTAGCCAACGCCACACTTGCTGAATTTATAGATCCCACTGAGGTAAGTTCATCTTCTCTAGTTGTTTTTGGTCCACAATATGATACTCGTCCTATTGCCTTAAGAAAAGAACCCAAATCATGCACCATACACTCTAATTCTCATCTCATATCAAATTTTGCGTCTCATCATCGTTTGTCCCCTGTATGTTGTCAATTTCTCTCTACTATTTCCTCCATATCTGTACCACAGTCCTATCAGGAGGCTCTCAAACATCCAGGGTGGAAGGTGGCAATGGATGAAGAAACGCAGTCACTGTATGAAAATTAGACATGGGCTCTAGTCCCACTCCCATCAAATAAGAAACCCATCGATTGTAAATGGGTGTTTATTGTGAAACACAATCTTGATGGGTCCTTGGGTCGGCTAAAGGCTCACCTTGTTGCTAAAGGCTATACACAATGTTATTGAATTTATTATGAGGAAACCTTCTCTCCAATGGCAAAAATGAACTCGGTATGTGTGTTATTATCTCTGGCAGCTAATTCTTCCTAGTAGGTATATCAACTTGATGTTAAAAATGCATTTCTGAATGGGGATATCGAAGGGGAAATTTATATGCAACAACCACCTGGGTATGTGGTTGTGGCAGAGTCCGTATGTCAACTAAAAAAATCTCTTTTTTGTCTGAAAAAATCTCCTCATGCTTGGTTTGAAAATTTTAGCCAAGCACTCATACGGGCTAGATTTCATAGATGCTCTGGGGATCACTCAGTATTTATTAAAGATGCACCTAAGGGCAAGGTGATTTTGGAAGTTTATGTTGATGATATTATTATAACTGATAGTGATCCCAAGGGCATCCAAAAAACAAAAGAAAGGATATGTGCTGAATTCAAGACAAAGGATCTCGGACTACCCAAATATTTTATGGGTATTGAAGTACTACAATCTAGATATGAAATTATACTATCTCAAAGGATGTATGTCCTTGACCTACTGGAGGAGACAGGAATGATGGGCTATAGACCAGCAAAAACTCCAATGGACTCAAATACAAAATTATGTGCAAGTATTGGAGAAGCGGTAGTATCAAAGATTAGTGGGAAAACTTATTTACCATTGTGTAACGAGGCCAAATATTTCATATAGAGTCAGTGTGGTTAGTCAATATATGCACAACCCATAACTCAGTCATTGGCTAACACTAGAAAGGATATTGTGATCTCTAGGAAGAGGGCTTCTCTATAAAAATCATGGGCACTTCAACATCGAAGGATTCTCAGATGCAGGCTGAGCCAGATCCCTAGATGAGAGAAAATCTACTTCAGGATATTGTATGATGGTTGGAAGGAACTTGGTTACATGGAGAAGCAAGAAACAAAATGTAGTTTCACGGTCTAGTGCAGAAGCAGGATACAAAGCCATGGTACACACAGTCAGTGAAGTCCTATGGATCAGATCTTTTCTTACGGAACTGGGATTCTACAAAGAAGCTCCTATGGACCAATATTTCAATAATTAGGCAGCAATACACATCACATCGAATCTAGTCTTCCATGAGAGAACAAAACATATTGAAGTAGATTGCCACTTCATTTGGGAAAAATTCCAAACAGACATCTCATCTCTCAAGCATATATCTTCACAGAACCACGAAACCAGTCACTCATAAAATTTTGTCCACCATCTACAGCAAGTTGTGCATCTATGATGTTTTTTAATCCCCAATTTGCGGGGAGTGTTACAATATTGGGCCCACCATGGTTGCACAAGCTGGAATGAGTTGGAAGATTTGAAGATCAAGTAGGACCCACAAAGATACCACGAGCTGGTATCCTTATCACGTGAGCTGGAAGATCAAGTGGGAATCACAAAGATAAACCGCGAGTTGGCATCTTCAGCCTATGGTCACGTTCTTATAGAAGAGTCAGAGTTTGAGTAATATTAGACTTCTAAATTATGTTGAGTTATCTTATTTAGGAGAATGAAGTTAATTGTACATGGACTCTAGCACTCATCTACTATAAATAGAGGAGCTTGTAATAGGAATTATATCATCAAATCAAAGAGTTCTCTCTTCTCTCTCTCTATCGTGTAGAGTTCCCTTCCTTCTTTTTTCTTCTTTTTTCTTTTCCTTCTTTTTTCTTCTTTTTTCTTCTCTTCCAGAGAGCTCTCTCTCTCTCCTTCTTTTCTTTCTTCCCTCTCTCACCTTGCTCAAGATATTAGTAATGGGGTCCTAAATTCAACAAAAGGAAGAGAGAGAGGGAGTGCCTTTAGTCTAAGAGAGAGAACTTCCAATAATTGGGAGAAGACGAAAGAGTTTGATGCTCTATCCCAAGCCAAGAGCCTCTATTTATAGTTTTTGAAAGAAATTTACAACGCCTACTATGCCCTTAGGCCTACAAGCTTTACATGAGAAAAGACATGCGTAGACATGTAGCCCTTGACTAATTACACTCTTGTGCCAATTTTATGTAATGACACCTTATTTACAATAATGCCACCCCTCTTGGACGTGTGGGCTTGAGCCCATCTTCTAATACAAGAATAGGCTAACAAATAGTTTGAAATTCTGGAAGGCTTGGATGTTGTAGAATCAAAGAAACAAACTAAGCTCGACTACAGAAGGAGGAAATGGCCAGGACCGAGGGAATCATATTAGTGACATGAGGGGGAATCCTACCCTTAACACCAAAGTTCAAAAGCAGTATCGAGACCAATGATGTGAGCGCGTGCTTCTTCTACCATGGTGGTCATAGATACCAATTTTGAACTCCACTACATTTCAAGTCTTGAGTGAAAGAATCAAGACTTCTTCATACCAATGAAATCAAGAAAAAATGAGGTCTCTTGCAATTGGTTTTCAATTGTATATCGATCACAGTAGCAAGCATACCAATAGATTGACAACGATTAGTACTGAAAGAAAGCGTGAAATATGATTGTTTCAGTACCAAGAACAAGAAGTAAAACTTATCTTTGTCATGCAGCTCCTCCATGAACCATGATCATAGTGAAAAAATGGGAATCCTAAAACCACTTATCTGATACCATGTTGATTTCAAGATTCCAGACTACTGAGATTTACAACATAGACTATTAGAAAGAAGAGGTAGGAGAGGAGAAGAGAAGAAGAAGTGAAGTGAGGTGAATGAAGAGAGATGAGAACAAAGAGTAAAGAGAAAGAGATGGACACATAGAGGAAAGAAGAGATGAGAAAATAAGGGTTCTAGAAGATATCCAAACCCTCTCCCTTAGCCTTTATTTATAGATGTAGAGAGTACATAAATTATAAGTATATCCTTCATCCAAGAGAGAGTGAAGAAAAGACAAAGAACATAAGATATTTAAAATAATTCCACCTATGCTTGTCTATGAATTTCAACACCTGAATAGAGCTAGAAGTAGTAGAAGAACAACAAAGCAAGCAAAAAACTGGAATATCCTTAGTAGATACCATCATCAGCAAGGAAGCAATGACAACAAAGAACGATCAAAGACAAGGTACCATCAGCAACAATGTAGAAACTATAAAAAATAGAAAATAAGCCAATGTTGTAAACCAACAAGATACCACCAACAAATCAATCTTCCACCAAGAAAAAAAAATTGGAATTCTAAAAAAACCATAGCTACGAGTCCTAAAAATCAATACTCTGATATCTTGTTGATTTTTAAAACTTCATGGATTACATCAAGGAGAAAGAAGAAGAACACACATATGGGAGAAAAAGAGGAGGACGAATGAGGTTATGGACTTTGGTCAAACCCTGCCCCTTAAGCTCTATTTATAACCGATAAAAGTATAAAGTTATAATTATGCCCTTTACCCTAGTAAGAGTGAAGAAGAGACGAGAAACGTAACTAATTACATCAAGGACACCATTATTACATCAATATTTTTTAACATTATGGTTGTAATTATTGTAATTTGACATCTATAGGTAAAGCTTAAGGGGATTAGGTATCCGAACTCACTACCGTAATCCTCTCCTCTCTTTCACCTATGTGTTGTCTCTCTCACACTCAATTGTCCCTCTTCTCTCTTTCTCTTTCTCTCTTTTTCTTCTCTTCCTTTCTCCTTTCTCTACCTTACATTGAAGACATTAACCATGGAATCCTGAAAACTGCATGAATGAATCTAAAATCATTTAACCTATTTTTAACCTGATTTCACTTTAAATTCATGATACTGGGTGACTAACAGGTTGATTCTAGAGTCTTTTACTCTCTTCATACCTTCATGGGTTGCGTCTAGTTTATCTCATATCCCTTTTGTTGTTTTAAATCTAGAGACCATATTTAATTCATTAGGTCCTAAAGCAATTATTTATCTTAGTTAACTCACAAAACTCTATAGCTTTCGTTTCTCCATTTAGTATCTTGTTTGGGTCAAATGGTTCTTCTTTAGTCAAACTTCAAATGTCCCAATCCATGGATTTAAGGAAGAGTTGTATTCTTATTTTCCAATATGCATAGTTTACCCCAATAAACATGGGTGGATGATTTGTAGATTGACTTTTAGGAAAGAGCATTTTATCTTTTGAAGCCATCAATTAATCAAGTTAAATATAATATACTTTAACTCAAATCGTATCAAGCTTGCTCTGATACCAATTGTTTGCCTATTTGGCATCTCAAGAGGGGGGTTAAATTCAGATTAAATTAAAATTTAAGTTATAAAAGAATGTAAGAGCAAGATATATCAGTCAAACACAAGGAGATGAGATTTTTTAATATCAATGTTTCCCTAGTGGTATTCTCCACTCAATAACCCTTGTTCACTAACTTTTCTCTACTACGAATAATACAAAGAGATTTTATGGTTCTCTTCTTGCCCAAACAAGTGAAATCTCCAATAGCACTTTTACCCAATCTCCCCCAAAGAGATTTCTGATAACAAAACTAGATTTTGACTCTTGTCAACAATTCCCCTTCTAGAATCACAACTCTAAATGGTGAAAGTTTCTATAGGTATAGAAAAACTCACTTAATAAATATAAAAATTGAAATGTGAAAATAGAAACTTACAGTTTTTTTATGGAGAGAGAGACAGAGCCTTCCACCCAATAACATCCACATTTCCAAATCTTTAAGCATAGGATAATATAATATGGAGCTTGTGTGAGACTAGTAATAAATGAGGTAATCAAGAGAAGTTGCAGCAATAGGAAAAAATTAATAAAGTTACTCTATCCAAGATAAAAATAAATAAATGGGCAGCAAAAAACTTCTTTTTAGGCTTGTGAATGCAATTGAAAGATCTTAATAATGCTCAAGGACGTGCTTAGGTCCTCTTTTTAAAACCTAGAATTGAAAACTAGCCATTGTGGATAGTTAGAGAAAGTCAACTTTAATAGGTCAATACCATAGATTGATCAATCAAATATGTATTGATCGATCATACTCGACCATCCACTTACATTGATCAATCAACCACTTCCAATAGATCTATGATTGATCGATCAAGATAATTACTTTGATCAATCAATACCTTCTAATGGTTCTATTTATAAAATTTTCTTGGCTTATTGATTAATTACTGACTAATAAACCTTTATACAAAGACTGACAAGATTGTAGTTGATCAATCATCCCTACCTATATGTTGATCAATCATCCATTATAAACATAGTTTACTATCATTTTGGATGATTGACCAATGGTTACAAACTATGATCCATCAGTCATTATGCAAAAGATTTTCCACTCTCTAGATGATCGAGAAATTTTTTTGAACATTGATGGATCATTCTTACATTGATCGATCTTACATAGAACACATTATCTGATTATTACTTTTCCTAATTTTCAAAACATAGTAAAATTTTGAGAAATTTTCTTTTTAAAAATAATAAAGTGAATTTTCTAAAATATTGGGTTGATGATTTAAGACAAGTTTTTCAAAAACTTTTAATGTCGTAGTGCTCCAAATCAAAATTTACCCTTGGAAGTTGAAAGGCTATCCTCTTACATTGCTAGAGTTCTTGAGACTATCAATAGTACATAAGACTCTTGGCCTTCATATATTCCTGCTCTAACTCTTGTAATTTTTTTTTCAACATGTCTTGGTCTTCATTTTTTAGCTCGGGGTCTTTGGTCCAATTTTATTTTTGACAAGTCCTTCCACATAGACCTTGGATGCTCAATTTTCGATATTAGTCTAGAACCTCAAGTTATTTTTTTTTTATCTTCAAAACCTTGGGAATCCTCATTTGAGAATTTTGACTCAACCTTCATCAACATAATGCCCTTGTTATTTCTGGTCAATTCGATTCCAAAAAGTACCTAAGCCATCCCAAGTCTTTGGTCTAGAAGTTTTGGAGATGCTCTTTCACGTCAATAATACCATTGGCATCATCCCTAATAGTACAAAATCATCTAACTATACAAATATGATTACACACCATGTAACCCTTCTTAGGATAAACACATTGATTTGAATTACTCCTTACAAAAGCAAACATGGTAACCACATGACTAAACATTCAAACATGCATGTGGACTTTGTTCTAAGCCATAGATCACCTTGTTCAACTTGCACATGACAACATATTCCTCCTATAGGAATTTTAGGAATAAAAATAATCCGTTGACTTTCTAAACTAAGTAAATTGGGTCTCTATTTATAATAGAAAATATATAAAATTATAGTTAAATTACACTACCTATGTCCCAATTATACCCATAATAGAAATCCTAAAGATAACTCATAGAATAATTTTAAAAATATAACATAAACCAAAGACTAATAGCACTAAATTTTTTCTTTGTTGAAGCTTCTTCACATGAGATTCTTTTCCATGAGAGTTACGTAAGACTCTCCCATTTTTGTTCTTCAACACGACCCCTCAAGTTGAAGTTTGTAACTTCAACTTGCAAAGAAAAAAATATTGGACTTTAATCTTGATTGCTAGAAAAAAAATCACGTGTAAATTCTTTATCTTTTATTCTCCCCTTTGGGTATTCTGGTCACGTAAAAATTTACCATAATATGTTGAATAAAGTATCTCTTTCTTCATACTTTTTTTACTTCTGCTTCTCAAGTTTGGGATCAAAAGACCACGAAGACCCAACTTGAAAAAAAAATTTGGGAGAGGGAAAATCATTTATATACAAACAACTCCATATAGTAGAAAAAATGGTCAAAGTTTGAAAAAACTAAAATCAATTCCAAAGGCAGAAATGATGCCCAATTTTACAGCAAGAAAAGTGACAACTAACTTTTTTAAGGTAGCTTAAAACAATCACCACCTGGGTGACTATAGAGAATTGACTCACATTGGATATTACAAAATTGACCATTTTTTTTTTTTGAGGGGGGGGGGGGGGGGGGGGGGGGGGGGGGGGGGGTTGATGATATATAAGATAGGTAAGATACAAACAAGCAAGCTAATACAACCTCATGTGAAATTATCTAAAAAAAAAAGTAATAATTATTATTAAAAATGAGATGTTTGTGATAATTGGAACTAAACCTGACTATGCCAGATTGAACTAAATGAATATACTAACACACCCGAACTTAGACTTTGTTTGTTTTCTAAAGTCCCCTATCCTTCAACCCTGTTCCTAACTGATCCCATATCCCAGATCAATCCCTGACCCATACTTGGTTCATCCTTGCTCAGTTCTTCCCCATTCGCTTGGTCCATAAGATAATGACATATTAAAAATTCATAAACCTATTTTTTAAAATAAAATTACAAAAATCTCAATACACCATAAAAATCCCAAAACATCAAAGTCTTTTTATTTAAGCCATTGTCCATTGTTGTCCAAGTACAAAATACATTATTTTTTCCCTTAAATACATATAAAAAGCTTTTAAAATCACATTAATGTATCACTGAAGTACATGTCGTTCAATTATTTTTTAAATGGCATTAAGAGTATAAAACCTTGTGGGTACGGTTAAGAGACATTGATCCCCTATCTGAAACTGAATGGGGTCTTTTCCCTTTACCATTCCCGATTTGTGAAGTAAAATTAAAAGCCATCCGTAGGTTTTCGGGTGGGTAGGGTCGAGTTCCCCTCAAAACTCTACAAGCTCCACCCTACATGTATGGTGGAGTCTCATGTCACGAAAGCGGATAGAACCAAAAGCCTCCAAATTTCCAAATCCACTATATCAATTTTTTCCATAAAAGAAACCACCCCTTCATATAATAGAGCTCATTTAAAGCAACACAATCACTGACATTGACTATGCAATTTTCATAGCATTTTTCTTCTTAAAATTCATATCTTTCATTCAAGACCTGAATTTTCTACTTCTTCTTGGTTCTCTATTCAACAACCATTAATTGACCTCTCAATGTTTTTGGCATATAGACAAAACTTCCATCTTCAGTAGAAATAGACAAGTTGCAAAAATTGGCATGAACGAAATTTACCACCATGTTGATTGTTGAATTTAGGATCCCATGTTTAGAACCTCAAGGAAGCAAAGAGAGGAAGAGAAGAAGAGATAGAACTCGGGTAAAGAAGGGAGAAAGAGAGAAAAGAGAGTGAGACTTTAAGCTAAGAGAGCTTGGTAAAATTTGGAGAAGGGGAGAGAGTCTTGATTGAAACCCTACAACCAAGACCCCTATTTATATTTTTTTCCATTATATATTTAGGGAAAATCCTCAATCAATTAGGATCCCTAATTACATCAATAAAGGAAGATAAAATACATCAATCAATTACATATATCAAGGAAGATCACCAGATCTTCCACCTCATGAAGATTCCACCTCGTGTGATGACTCATCATGCTACCTCGTGTGGGCATGGTGGGTTTACTCCCACCTTCTAACACTCCCTCTCAAGTTTGGGAGTGAGAAAACATTGTAGTTGCCCAGCTTGTAAGAAATGGTGGACATGATTTTATGAGTGACTGATTTGGTGAGAATGTCTGCAACTTTTCCTTGTAAGGAGATCTGTTTGAGAGATATTATGTCAGGTTGGAATTTCTCTCGTATAAAGTGGTAGTCCACCTCAATATGTTTTGTTCTTTCATGGAAGACTAGATTTCAGGTAGATCCATAGGTGCTTCTTCATAGAATTCCACTTCAGTGAGAAGGGACCTGATCCATAGAAACTCACTAATTGTGTGTACCATGGCCTTGTATTCGGCTTCTGTATTGGACCTTGCAACTATATTTTGCTTCTTGCTTCTCCATGTAAACAAGTTCCCTCCAACCATTGTACAATATCCCAAAGTAGATTTTCTATCATCGAGGGATCTGGCCCAGTCTGCATCTTAGAACCTTTCTATGTGTAACTGACCATAGTTCATTTAGAGAAGCCCTCTTCCTGGAGCTCCTTACAAATTTTTTTTGAGTTTATGACCCCATGAATAATAACTCGAGCAAGGGCAGAGAGAAGAGAAAAAGATAAGAGGTTCTTTCACGTGAATGAGAAAAGAGGAGAGAACTCCTTTCTTTGATTGATTTTTCTTTAATACAAGCTCCTCTATTTATAGTAGAGGAGTGATATAATTTATGTACACTTTCCAACTATAATTTAACTCAATTTATAACTTACTCAAATTCTAACTTACCCAAAAACTGACTTTCCCAATTCCTTCTTCACAAGTTGGCTAGGCTGAGGATGCCAGCTCGTGCTATATTCTTGTGGATCCCATTTGATCTTCCAGCTAATGGGACAAAGATGCCAACTCTTGGTATCTTTGTGGGTCCCACTAAATCTTAAATTCTGCCAACTTATTCCAGCTCGTCATCCAACTCATGCCAGCTTGTGTGTTGACTCCTCTTGGCTTCTCACATCCTCATGGTGGGTCCCACCAGCTTATGCAACCATGGTGGGTCCCACATTGTAACATTCCCCCTCAAGCCGCGGGTGAGAAAACATCGTAAATGCCTAGCTTGCTGCAAATGGTAGACAAAAATTTCCAAGTAACCAGTTTGGTGAGAATCTCTGCAACTTGGCTCTATGTAGATATATACTTGAGATATAATATATCGGATTGGAACTTTTCTCATATGAAGTGGCAATCTACTCCAATATGCTTTGTCCTCTTATGAAAGACTGGATGGGATTTGATATGTATGGCTGCCTGATTATCGCAATATAAGTCAATAGGAGCTTTGTTGTAGAATCCCAATTTAGTAAGAAGAAATTAGATTCATAGAAGTTCACTTACCATGTGTGTCATGGCTCTGTATTCTTCTTCTGCACTGGACCGTGCAACTACATTCTATTTCTTGCTTCTCCATGTAACCAAGTTTCCTCCAACCATCATAGACCCTTATTTATAATTTTTCAATTAAATATTTAGGGAAACTCCTGAATCAATTAGTATCCCTAATTACATCAATCAAGGAAGATAAATTATATCAATCAATTACATAAATCAAGGAAGATCACCAATTTTTCCACCTAATGTGATGTCACTTCATGAAAATTCCACCTCATGTGATGACTCATCATGCCACTTTGTATGATGACTCATGCCACTTCGTGTGGACATGGTTGGTTTGGTAATACCTTCTAACATTGTTCAACATGAATACCTCAATCTTATTCTTAGTGGTGGAGTTAATGTTTAATGATCAAACAACAAAGGTGTACTTAGGCGTAGGTCCTTCCCAAGTTTAGGCATATTGATACTCAGTTGCACAGTGTTAGCTATCTTTTCATCATTGGCATGTATCCCATCTACAATTTTTACCACGTAAAATAAATGTTGTTTCCATAGAGAAATTTGAAAGTGAAGGTTCAACTGTTGCCTAGCCTTGCACAACAAATATGATAGCTAATTGTTGAAAATTAAGATTCCATGATGTATAATCACATTAGAAAAGGATTAAGGGGTGAGAAGAAGAAAAAGAGTTGTAGTGAAAAGGTTTTAGGAGGAGAAGAGGAAGAGTGATGAATTCAGGGAAAAGAGGAGGAAAGAGGGATTTTTACCAAATTACCCATTTTTAAAAACTTATTTTGATAAATGACGTCACTTTGAACTTATTTTGAAAAATACCCAACTTTGACCGGCCCATTATACATGTGTACAGTCAAAGGTGACACATAAACTTTGACTGATTATGTGGTGCCACATCATTAGTACTGCATGAGTAGATAGACAGATCTACTGCCACATCACCATTCCAACACGTCATCTGCCAAGTAAGATGCCACATCATCTCATGCCATGTAACCCCTCGTTGCTTCTTATTTTTTTCATTCTATCTCTCTCTGCTCGATCATTCTCCTCTCCTCTCGCCCCATCTCCTCTCGCCCTCTCGCTGTGCCAGTTGCCGTCACTCCCCACCGCTCCCCTGCTACTACCACTTCCCACTGATCCCCTGCTACTGCCACTCTCCACTGCTCCCCTTCTGCCGCTGATCGGCCTCGGCCTCGCCCTCGATGCCCCCCTCGCAACCACCCCCTCTTCCTCTCAACCCAAACTTCATCTCAGCCACATCTCTCACTCTTCTTCTCCATTCCCCTCTGTTCATCCTCTCGCCGTCCCTATCTCAAAAGCGAAGCCTATCATATTTTTGTGATTTACTGTTTAATTTCTGATTTTATGTTAATGAAATTTCTGTCAATTGCAGATAAATTAAAATTATTGTAAAGTTTAATTGAAATTTGATTGAATTTCCCTCTCCATATTTATTAATTTTCTGTATTTTAGTTTATGGATTCCTATGCCATTGAATTTTTTTATTTTCTGAAGTTTCTAGTTTGATTTTAGTTTATTTTAGTTTAATTTTCTGATTATGAAGTTGCAGTTTACTCTATTGAGATAAGATTTGCAGGATTTTTAGTTGCTAGTTGTTGTTAAATAAATTTGAAGTGTCATGGAATGATCATGCCATGTGGTGAGGAGATTGAAGTGTTATAAATATCCACCATATGGGTTTTTTTTTTTTTATGTTTTCTTGTATTTGCCCTAGTTACTAGGATGGGTACAAAGTCTGATTAAGAGTAGGTTGGGTAATGGAGAGTGGATTGAGTTCAGTTCAAACTAGGCTGAGTTGCCTGCACGGGCGTCCATTAGCAAACGAAACCTGACCCCCATCACTCACGAGGTACAGTTCGTAGTGACTATGAAGTCATATGGGGCTCTACTAGGGGTATTTGGTGAATTTGGACTTAGGTGTATTTTTGCATTGTTAGGACTAGTCATCTACTATAGAATTAGTTCGATTAATTTTTAAATATTAAAGAATGTTGTTAAATAATTTTAAAGTGCTATGGAATGATTTTTTCATGTGTTGAGGAGATTCGAGTGTTACAAATAACCACCACATGGTATTTTTTTTTCTATGTTTTATTGAGTTTCCATGTGTCCCTAGGGTTGGGTAGAGAGTTTGATTAAGAGTAGGTTGGGTAATGGAGGGTGGATTGTGTCCATTTCAAACTAGGCTGAGTCGCCTGTAGGAGTGTCCTTTATCCAACGAAACCCAACCCCCATCACTAACAAGGTGCGGTTCATAGTGACTGCGAAGTCATATGGGGCTCTACCAGGGGTGTTTGGTGAATTTGGACTTAGGTGTGTTTTTGCATTGTTAGGACTAGTCATCTGCTATAGAATTGGTTCGATTAATTTTTAAATGTTGTAGAATGTCGTTGTATAATTTTGAAATGCTATGGAATGATTTTGCCTTGTGGTAAGGAGATTCAGATGTTATAAATAACCACCACATGGCAATTTTTTTGTCTATGTTTTATTGAGTTTCCATGTGTCCCTAGGGATGGGTAGAGAGTCTGATTAAGAGTAGGTTGGGTAATGGAGGCTGGGTTGTGTCTAGTTCAAACTAGGCTGAGTCACCTGTAGGGGTGTCCATTAGCCAACGAAACCTAACCCCCATCACTGACGAGCTACGGTTCATAGTGACTGCGAAGTCATATGGGACTCTACCAGGGGTGTTCGGTGAATTTGGACTTAGGTGTGTTTTTGTATTGTTAAGACTAGTCATTTGTTATAGAATTAGTTTGATTAATTTTTAAATCTTGTAGAATGTTGTTGAATAATTTTGAAGTGCTATGGAATGATTTTGCCATGTGATGAGGAGATTCGGGTGTTATAAATAACCACCACATGGTATTTTTTTCTATGTTTTATTCAGTTTCCATGTGTCCCTTGGGATGGGTAGAGAGTCTAATTAAGAATAGGTTGGGTAACAGAGGGTGGGTTGTGTCTAGATCAAACTAGGCTGAGTCGCTTACAGGGGCGTCCATTAGCCAACGAAACCCGACCCTCATCACTGACGAGGTATTGTTCGTAATGACTATGAAGTCATATGGGGCTCTACCAAGGTCTTTAGGAAGGCTCTAGCCATGACTGAGGATTATATGTATGGAGTTTTGAGGAGTTATTTGATTTGTCAAACTAAGATAGCACTTCCAATTCACAATTTTATTTTTAAATCACTGCATTTGATCTCAACAACTAACAAGTTTGATCACTTGTATCTGTCTCTTTGCCAGTATCGTTTCCTCTGTATTTTTTGTTATATTTTAACATATAAAGTACTTAGTTGAATGCATTAAGGTTTGTTTTTCCTTCTTTCATGTAGGTTCTAGATTTGATCTCCCCATCTTGAAATAATCAATCAAAAGGTCAGATGGGTCCTCTAGATTCATTTGTATAACCTGTCCAGCAGGTAAGAGTTTGGCAGAAGACCTTTCCGATCAATTGGAAAATCACTCACTTGACCTCCTAGACCGACAAAAGACAAGAGCAGCCCTTGGGTCATCAGCTCAAGTGAAAACTAGATGTGGATAATGATCTGGAGATGGATTTTGATGGGTGTTTAGTAATTCATGAGGATGTGTTATGGTCCTGGGTTAAGTACTTGACTTTCCGCTACCTACCAGGCCAGTCTTTTGGGTAGTATTGCCTAGGTGCTCAACATTTGGTATCCAATCTAGAACCAATAGGAGATCGTTGAGTGACTCAATCCATGACTAGGGACCTTAACAACGTGGTATCAGAGCTGGTGCTTACATTGCGAGTTCGAATCCCGGCGTAAGCAAACCTACGCGGAGGGGGTGACCTAGCAAAAACTAGAGTGGGTCATCGCTAGGTGGGCCGTTAAGGCCGTCCTGGACGGTATGGGCCATCCTAGGCGGTCGGCTCACAGCAACTGGGCTTAAGGACAAGCCCAATTCCCAAGGGGCATGTGATGTTATAGTCCTGGGTTAAGTACTTGGCTTTCCGCTACCTACCAGGCCGGTCTTTTGGGTAGTATTGGCCAGGATGTTAGGCATAAGCAGTGAGAGAGAACCAATTCAGGTCATGATAAAGAAACTACAAGCCAGAGGAGTAATTATAGTTATTTGACTACAAAGTCCTTATCAGAAGGAACGAAGTGGAAAAAAACATGAATTTTTATATTCTTTGACATTTTGATGTAAAATCATTATTATTATATGACTTCCTTTTACATTCTTGCTTATTATTGTAAATAAAATGTGTATTGATAAATTTTATTTTTAAACTCTAATTTTCTAATTAATAAATATTTTATATCGATAATAAAAACTATTAAATAGGTAAGAGTAATATTTTTATTTAATTAAAAAATAATTTATATTCCATTATTGTAAATATAAGGTAAAAATATGTGTATCAATAGATTTGATTTAGAAACTCCAAAGAAAAAAACTTTAAAAAAATTTTAATTAAAAAATATTTTAAATCAACAAAAAAATGTGTTAAATAAGTAAGAGTCAGATTTTTTAATTCGTTAGTATATTTATTTTATTTTAAATTATTTTAAATATCAGGTAATAAAAAGTGTATCGATAAATTTGAAAAAATGGTATAGATAAATTTGATTTTAAAACTCCAAAATAAAACTTTCAAAAATTTTAATTTTAAATATTTTAAATCAATAATAAAAAGGTGTTAAATAGGTAAGAGTAACATTTTTTAATAACTTATTATTTTAAATATAAGGTAATAAAAAGTGTAACATACCTTTATTTTATAAACTCTAACATAAAATTTTCATATTTTTTAGTTAATAAATATTTTAAATCGATATTAAAATGTGTTGTAATATTTTTAATTAATTACTATATTTTTAATAATTTATTATTTTATAAATAAGGTGATAAAAAGTGTATTGATAAATTGTATTTTTAAACTCTAAAATAACTTTTTTGTATAATTTTTTCAATGTATAAATATTTTAAATCGATAATAAATGGGTAAGAGTAAGATTTTTTTAATTTATAAATATTTTAAATCTATAATAAATGGGTATGAGTAAGATTTTTTCTATTTATAAATATTTTAAATTTATAAATATTTTTAATCGATAATATGTTAGTAAGAATTTTAATTAAGTAGTATACTTATTTTATTTTTTATTTTTTCAAATATAAAGTTATAAAAAGTGTAGCAATAAATTTTATTTTTAAACTCTAATATATAATTTTCATATATTTTTAATTAATAAATATTTTAATAGATAATAAATGGTGGTAAATAGGTAAGCGATAATTTTTAAATTATTTATTATATTTTTTATAATTTATTATTTTAAATATAAGGTAATAAAAAGTGTATTCATAAATTTGATTTTTAAAATAAAAAATTATTCAATTTTTTTGCCTTTTAATGATGTGGTGTCCTATTTAGCTGCTGACGGGTTGAAATGGTGACATAGTAGTCGATGTGTCTATCTACTCTCGCAGTGTTGATGACGTGGTGACACGTAATCAGTCAAAGTTTACGTGTCACGTTTGACTTTACACATGTACATTGGACCGGTCAAAGTTGTGTATTTTTTAAAATTAGTTCAAAGTGACATCATTTATCGAAATAAGTTTTTAAAAATTGGTAATTTTTTAAAAATAAACCAAGGAAAAATAAGGTAATAGACTTATCCAAACCCTCCCCCTTAAGTTGTATTTATAGATATCAAAAGTACTAATATTACAAGAATATCCTTTACTCTAGAAAGAGTGAATAAGAGACATAAATCATAAATTAATTATATCAGTGCCATCTTTATGAGATGATTTTTTATTTACCATCATGACATCATTGTGCGGGCTTGTGGACCTTCTCCTTGGTTTGTGGGCTTGAACCAATCTTCCGCACACTTTGATGTGTGAGTCTTCCTTAGTCATTAGGCTTGAGGCTGTTATGGTCCCACATCTGACACGACGATTCATAGGGAGGAAGAAGAGAAAGACATAAATCAAGTCGAAGGGAAGCTTGAAAACACTAGGTTCTTTGAGGAGAACGCACACCCCTGGGTTCATTGAGGAGAACTCAAAACCCTTGTTTACTCTAAATCAATGCTTGCTTTTTCTCATTGCTCTTACCCCTTAAATAGGGTTCACCCTTACAAGGTTCAAGATAAAATATTAAAAAAATATCCATGTGGCCTATTAATTCTTTAACTGAAATAAAATAAAGTAAATTAAAGAAAATAATTAATTAAACTCTAAATAACTCAATAATATTATTGCGTGCATAATTGAGCCCATCTTCCAACACTCCCCTTCAAGCTAGGTGTGAGAGAAGATCATAAACACGCAACATATAAAATGACAGTCCATCATATCTTCCAACACTCTCCCTCAAGCAAGTGGTCTTGTTTTTTTCCAAGAGATCCAGCTGGCATAATATAAGAGAATAAAATAACTCCTAGCCATAAGACATCGCTCCATACTCCAGTCAAATGGTCATAGTCAAAAATAATTTTTGCACAATTTCACAGGCGAAAAAGTAGCCCTACTATGGGCCTCACAGTCTACCCACTTTCTCAAGGTAGCTAAAAAAACACTAATACACTTGAGTTACATTGGATATTGGGTACACTCCTACATTTGTAGGTAGTGGATCTATAGGCATTGCTCAGAAGTGTAGTAACAAACTCCTCCATCACGGTGTCTCTCCACAGGGCACCGACTCTCAAATGGTAGAAGTAAAAATGCCAAATAAAGGGGTAATGGCTAATCATAGGAAGATAATATTATGTCTTGTGGTCTCTGACCATAGACCTTGTCACTCGACGGAGGGAAGGATCGCCAAGGGGAGTAGAGGGTGAACCAGGCCGAACGGACTTACCTGGTCGACTAATGTTGCCATGAATGAGAGGAGATGGAGGATGGAGTGGAGATCGAAGTCAAGCTCGTCGAAGGGAAACCTGAACCTTGGTTTTGTCAAGGAGAATGCCGATACTTGGGTTCCTTTAGGAGAACGTCGATCCTGGTTAGGGTAAAATCATTCTTGCCTTCTTTCATTTTGTGAGCTCCCTTAAAATCATTCTTGCCAGGCACTTAAGATTTGGGAAGGAGTGAGAGAAACTTTACCATCTTCAATCGGTGGTAAGGCGGGAGTAGATTGAGGCGCAGCACCTCTGAGCGGCTCAAGTAAGGAGACATGAAAAACATCATGTAGCTTGGACTCTAGAAGAAGTTGTAGCCTATATGCTACCTGCCCAATACGCTGGATAATTTTGAAGGGCCCAAAATATTTTGGAGACAACTTATAGCAAGTGCCTGCAATTGAATTTTGACGGTAAGGTTGGAGACGGAGCCATACAAAGTCATCTTGATTGTACTGAACATCGTGGTGACCCTAATCATAGTAGTCCTTCATGCGTGCTTGAGCTTGGCGAAAACGTTGGACAACAGATTCCAACAGTTGATCGCGAGTTAGAAGAGTTTGGTCCACTGCATCCACTCGAGTAGTTCCCTTAGTATAGGAAAGCAAGCGAGGGGGATCCCTTCCATATAGTAATTTGAATGGTGTTGCATGTAAAGCCATATGGAAAGAAGTGTTGTAGCAGTACTCTGCCCAAGGATGGCAATCCACCCACTTTTTAGGATTGTCCCCCACCAAACACCAAGTACATCTCAATGGTACAGTTGACCACCTCAGTCTGGCCGTCGGTTTGAGGGTGATATGCGGAGGAGTATTTGAGTTTGGTACCACATAACTTGAAAATGTCCTTCCACAATATACTAGTAAAGACCACATCTCGATCACTTACGATAGATTCTGGAATACAGTGGAGACGGACAGTGTTGGCGAAGAAAACTTGGGTGACCGTGGTTGCTGTATAAGGATGCTCCATCGGGATAAAGTGTGCATATTTAGAAAAACTATCTACCACCACCAAAAGAACAGATTTGCTCGAAGTTTTAGGTAGCCCCTTAATGAAATCCATGGAAATGTCTGCCCAAACCTGTGTGGGAAGGTTGAGTGATTGTAGGATTCCGGCTGGACTCAAATGATCGGCTTTGTTCCGTTGATACACTAGACACTCAGCCACATATGTTGGCACTGTGGATTTCATCCCTGCCCAATAAAATCTTCCCAAATGCACTGGAGAGTTTTCTGAAGCTCTTCATGAGTGCTGTCATGATAAGATGAGACAGCCACTGCTACAGAAGGTGAGGTGGAAGATAAATAGATATGCTGTTTATAGAGAATAATGTGGTCATGCATGGACTAGTGAGCTAACTTCGTGCCTGCAACAATCTGTTGGTACAACTTGATAAGCCCTATTTCCATGGATCAACCACTAGACAATCTCCTCCTGGTTCCGGATTAGAAGACGTGAGGATAACCAAGCTTTCGAAAGAAGCTTGCACCTTAGGCCTCATCAGAGAGAGATCCCGATCTCGTTTACACTAGTTTAGTCTAGGTCAATGTTTAATTCATTACTCAGCCTGACCTCCCTATAAAGGGGATTAGGGAACGCATACAAGCAAAGGCCCAACCCGAGGGCACAAGTTTGAAGGAAATTACAATAAAACCCTCCTAACAACATAAACTGGGAATTGCATAAATTAAACCCTACATCTACTGATTACTCTGGATGTTATGGAGTCCATAACATCACTCCCCTCTCGGAGAAAGAGCTTGTCCTCAAGCTCGTAGCTGCTTCAAAAATCCAGACTCATCAAGCGCATCTATTGTCCTCTGTCTGAGATCGTTTGCTACACAGACTAGCAGGGCAGCCCCACCAACTCTCACCTCTGAACTTGAGGAATGGATAAATAATACAGCCAGGGTGCCCAACCAAGAGGTCACCTAGTAGGAATGGTTGTTCACCACATAACCAAGAAGGAATTTCTATAGCCTTGTCTTGAGCTGGATGGGTCCCACCAGCCAGGCAACGAACTAAAGGCTCCATGCTAGATGGAACAATCACATCAGTTGCAAGGCTGACACAGATATCGTGTCGTGTGCTAAATAGATCAGCCTAGACAGAAGTTGCATGGTTTTGAGTTTCTTCAGTTTAGGAGTAAAGAACTTGAACCAGAGATCTCAGCCCTTCATTTCCCAACCCTTCTATATGTACTAAGTCCTTTTGAGAAGCCATTGGAAGCACATTGCCCAGAACAAAAATAGAATAAGTTGTTGATCTAGGAATATCTCCCAGGAGCAAAGCTAAAAGTTGGTTCACAGTGGCAGAGTCTATAGATTGGAGAAGCTTCACAAGATCCTTTGTTGAAGCCTTTTGTCCCTTAGAGCCCCCACTTTTAAGAAGCCAAAGGAGAGCAGGGACTATACCTGCACTCTCCACCCATGCACGAATATTTTCACTGTGTCAGCATAAGTTCCACGGTACATGTGCATCTTGTTGAGATCCCAACTCTAACAATTGTACCAAAGGAGGGATCCCACCTACAGCTGTAATTGCCCATTTGGAGTCATCAACATGGTCCGACAAGATCACCAACAACGAGACAGCATATTCTTGATGCTAAGGCCAAACGGACTTACCTAGTCGACCTATATTGCCATGATTGAGAGGAGATGGAGGATGGAGTGGAGATCGAAGTCAGGCTCGTCAAAGGAAGACCTGAACCTTGGGTTCATCAAGGAGAACACTGATCCTTAGGTACCTTAAGGAGAACGCCGATTCTGGTTAGGGTAAAATCATTCTTGCCTTCTTTCATTTCGTGAGCTCCCTTAAAACAAATCACGCTAAGGGCCCAAGTGAATGTTTTTACAACTATGCCATCGTGGCTTACATGCTAACTAATTATGAATTAAATTAAACATATAATCCTACGATAATTGTTGTTCCACTGAGTCACCACTCACTCGCGTTGCCTCTAGATGACTCGTCCTACTATGGAGTCCATAACATTATGGGGTCACCATGTACTTTCTTCTTCATCAGATTAACCAATGCTGACAATAATCAACAACTAAGAAGTCCTTCAATAATAATGTCTAAATCAAAGAGACAGAATAGCGATAACTGAAATGGGCCCGAGCCCAAATAACACATAGCAAATAGGTAGTTATATAGCAGTAGATAACTAGTAGGTAGTAAAAATCCTTAAGAGCAATAAGGACACATAAAATTATCTACAAAAGTTCATCCTTAAATAAGGAAGCTATGAACCAATTAATAAGTTGAAGATAATTCAAGGTAATAATGTAAGGTAATAATGAAGTAGAAGTCCAACCAGTAGCCAATAGCATGTAGTAGCTTCAATAGTAAGTGAGTGAGTCAAGCCAAGTAATAGACTGTCAATAATCAGTTGAACCAAGTGATGTTTGACAATCAATTACCTTTCTGCTTGCATCGTCAATAAATGTCACATAGTAGTTAGAACCACCAAGAGAGGTAACAGTTGAAGGTCCCCACACATCTGTATAAACCAATTCCAATTTCGTTGTCTTTTGGTCTTTTCAAGCCTTAGAAAAGCTAACCACACAAATTTTTTTTTTAGAGTTTTCAACCCTGGTAGCTTCCCTTTGGATTGAAGCACTTTCATTCCCTTCTCACTCATGTGACCGAACCTGTAATGCTACAAATTAGAATTAGTAATAGCATCAGCAATTGCAACCGTGTCTTTGCAACTGGAAGTGATGTAAAGAGTTCCAGTTTTAACTCCTCGTGCAACAACCATGGCTCCCTTAGTGACTTTCCAGGTAGCACCATTAAAAGTCACATTATGACTTTCATCATCAAACGACCCTACTGAGATCAAATTACGCATAAATTTTGGTACATATCTCACCTTGTGAATTTTTCACGCTAACTCGTTTGACATCCTCAAACAGACATTACCAATACCGACAATATCCAAAGGTTCTCCATCAGTAGGATACACCTTCCCATGATCTCTAGCAACATAATTCTCCATGATCTCATGGTGTGCAGTGGTGTGAAAAGAAGCTCCTGAATATAACACCCAAGAGTCAATAGGGCTATCAACCAACAAGAGTAAAATATCTTGTACTTCTTTAGTCAATGCATTTGCAGCATCATTTATAATTTCAGCCTTCGTCAATGCTCAACAGTTTTTCTTTATGTGACCAGAGTTCTCATAATTCCAGAACTCCACATTCCTTTCGAATTTGGACTTGCCCCTTCCATTCCTTGACTTCCCTCTATCATTGCCATTGTTGGAATTCCTCTCGAAGTTTATGCCCCTAGTATCAACATTTAGTGTAGAATTAGATATCAACGATTCTCTAGAGTCCTTTCTACGAACTTCCTCCACAAGAATTGTATCCCGAACATCATTAAAAATCAACTTCTCGTTGCCTACAGAGTTGCAGACAGTAGCCCTTACAGGCTCCCAACAATTTGGCAAAGACGCCAAAAGAATTAAAGCACTAACTTCATCATCAAATTTAATCTGAATGGAGGTCAATTGATTGACAATCATGCAAAACTCATTCAAATGCATTGCCACTGATGTATTTTCTGTCATCATTAAATTTAAGAGGTTTTTCAAGAGCATCTTGGACAGAATCTTCATCATCTCCTTTGTGGTTTTCTCCGACACCACGTTGTGAGCGACGTTATTCGACAGTGTTAACTGGACTACTCCCAACACATGTCTTTCAAGGAGATTCCACTCGTCATCTTTCATACCATCTGATTTCATATATAGAAGTGGTGAGTGCAGTTTTTTACTATAGAGATAATCTTTGGTCTACATCCTCCAAAACAAAAAATCCATACCATCAAACATGTTGAATCCTAATGTTGCTCCTTCTCTGCCAGCCATTGCTCTCAATCACGAGCCAAATCTCTGATACCACTTGTTAGGAATTAGACGCCCTAATTAACACATAAAAAAGGAAAAGCAAGCACAAAATTACAACAAGAATTATACAGGCTCACCTCAAGGTGAGACAATGTCCTGTCTTGTGCAACAACAGTAATCGACTATGAAGATGAAATAGTTTACAAAGAGATTGCACACACTTACAAGTGTTTTTTTTCTAACCTCTCTCGGGTTGCAACTCGATGTTAGGAATTAAATGCCCTAATTCCAAACTAATGAGAACAATAATAATAATCGCGGAAGAAAGAAAAAGCAAGCACAAAAAACAAAAACAAGATTTATAATGGTTCACCTCAAGGTGAGACTACGTCCTGTCTTCCATCGCTACGGTAGTCCATTATGGAGATGAAATAGTTTATAAGAGAAATCACATACTTACAGGTGTTTCTATCTAACCTCTCAGGCTGCAACTCAAAATGCTTCTCGGATTAAGATGATTAAACCTTAATAGCGGCGCCACTCAATTATAAGAGAAAATTAGGACAACCACTATACCAGAGTAAAATTTCCAAACTACCCTCAATATATTGTGGATCAGACAGGGACTCCTCCCCCACACCCCTAGGAAGGCCTCCACGGCGACCTTACTGTGAAGGTCGATCCATGACCAACTCAACGTAAGGCGTTAATTAAGATCCACAACTTAACAATCTCCCACTTGGAGACTAATCCGTCATCAATATCTCCTCTACAGTGAGAACAACTTCTCAATCCTTAGAGATAAGTCCAACTGAAGCTAAACACCACTTCAGTTTCTCGATCGTAACAATCTTTGTCGACATATCTACCAGATTCTGACTTCCATGAATCTTCTCAAAACTTAATACTCCATCCTCTAGAGCCGATCTGATGAAGTGATAACACTCCTGTATGTGCTTTGTTATGGCATGATAAACCGGATTCTTTGTTAAATGAATAGCCCTCCGGCTGTCACAATGCAACACATTCTTCACATGCTTGAGGCCTAATTCTATCCAGAAAGACTGCAACCATACCATCTCTTTGCGGGCTTCGGTTACGGCAACATATTCTACCTCAATAGTGGAAAGAGTAACTATCTTCTACAACTTAGAGACCCAACTAACTGCTATATCACCCAATGTGTATACATATCCAATGGTACTCTTCATACCATCAATGTCTCCAACCATGTCAGCTTCTACAAAACCCTGTCATCCCAAATCTGACTTTCTGAAACATAATGTTCAATCACCCAAAGGAGAAGGCAATAACTCACTGAGTTTATTACTTTTGAATTTCATATTTTATATTGCTTTCAGTATAATTTTCCATTAATTATGTAATGAGGAAGGACGCAGGGGCAGAATTGACATTTTTAGCCCTAACACACTTATGACGTCAAACCCTATTTCGAGGGTAGAGAAATAGAGAAAAGGCAAGTATTGAATTAGGTTAAGCAGGGTTTGGAGTTTTCCTTGATGAGCTTTAGGGTTTGGAGGTCTCTATGACGAGCTCCAGGTATGGTTCTCTTGATTTGAGTTTTATTTTTCTCTCTTTGAATTATGCTTTGCATTGAGATTATCCAAGATAAGGGAGAGGGACATGAGTTACTGTTTTCCGAGTCCAAAGAGGGGCTTTAGCCTCTTCCACATTTACCGCAACAAGAGGGAATAATTTTCCTTCAATCCGAGCAAGAAAAGGGAAGTCTTGATTCCCTAATCGAGCAACTTTAGCCTCTAACCGAGTAAGGGATGGTTAGGAAGTCCAAATCTCTCCTACGTGGGCAGCAGCAACCTTTCTAGATCCCTACCCTCTTAGACGTGAGCAGCAAAAAGGGTTTAACCCTTCCTGGCCAAGAACAACAAGAGAATTATTTTATTTACGTAGAACACTAAGAAAAGGAAACTCCTTTTCAAGCCTACCGAGAACAGGTAAAGAAAGGGCGTTCTTTTCTTCATTACCGTGACCAAGAACACTAATACAGTTTTGGATTCACAATTACGTCACCGAGTTACTAGATCCATGGCTAGGGACCATAACAACTTGGTATCAAAGCAAGGTAACACAGTGGAGAACAGTATTAATGAGTTAAGGGAATTGATGCTTAGAGGACAAGCAAAGACTGACAGAAAAATTGCTCAAATCATGAAGCAAATTCCTAATATGAATCTTCAAGTTGAGAGACTTTCTAGGATGATGGAAAATATGTCGATAGGAAGGAACTCAATTCTAGAACAAAGAGGAGAGAACAACTCACATACTAGAGGGGGAGATGAGTTTGCTGGGCGCACTAGTTTTCCTGGCCAGATTGGAAACTTGAACCAGGGAGGAGGAACCGTACCAAGGTATAAAAAACTAAATTTTCCTACTTTTACTGGGTCTGAAGACCCTTTAATTTGGTTACATAGGTGAAAAAAAAATTATCTGTCAAAGAACAACAACTAATGATATGGTAGGGTTGGCCGCTTTCCACTTGCTTGGGTAAGCACAACTTTGGTTTCATCAAGTTAAGTCAGATAGATTAGTGCTGGATTGGGAAGAGTTTAAAGAATTATATACTATACGATTTGGTCCTCCAGCCCACAACAACCCCTTGGGGGATTTGGTGTTGTTACGACAAACTGGTGCAGTGGAGCTCAATCAAAAATTGTTCCAGGAAAAATTGGCAAGAGCTAGTCGGATAGTTTGCGTAGACCAACATGTTAGTTTATTTAAAGCGGGCCTTAATGAGTCATTACGGTTAGAAGTGGAGCTACATGCACCTACTGACTTAGATCGAGCAATGAATCTAGCTCGCGCACTGGAACTTCGACAAAATTTTCAAAACAGGAGGCCAACTTGGCAAGGGGACCATAACACTTCCACTAGCTGGCAAGGGAGGCACAACAATAATACTCAACTAGCTTCTCAGGCAGAGCAACAAGTCAGAAATTATTGCAGTATTAATCCAACAGTAGATACACAGCCCAGCAACCCACCAGCCCAGTATATTCGAAAATTAACTAGTGGGAGATGGCAGAGCGTAGAGCAAAGAACTTATGTTACAATTGTGATGAAACATACATGGTAGGCCATCAGTGTAAATGGTTGTTCTGGTTAGAGGTCGATGAATTCACAAAAGATATCACAAAACCACTACATATTGATACAGCTGAGGAGGATCCACTAGAAATCTCTCTACATGTCATTACAAGACAGAAATCAGCCAAAATGATGCCAGTCTGCACTCGAGTGATGGACCAGGACCTTGTCAGCCTTGTGGATTCAGGAAGTACACATAATTTTCTCAGTTGGACCACTGCTCAACACCTTCAACTACAGATACTTCCTCACTCAATAGCAACTTTTTTGGTTGCCAATGGAGAAAAAGTTCCTAGCTATGGCATCTGCAAAAAAGTTAAGTTCTCAATCGGTACGACTTTCTTTCATTCTGATTTTTTTGTCTTACCTCTAGCTGGTTTAAATATGGTTTTGGGTTTTTAATGGCTTCAAACACTCGGCCCTATTTTATGGGCTTTTCCTGCTTTAAGTATGAGTTTTGCAATGGGCAGACAACAAGTATTATTACAGGGCAGTCATGTGGACAAGCCCCTTCATATTCATACGATTCATTCAATCCAGATAGCAATATAGATAATCTTCTGTATGAATTCTCGGACTTGTTCCAAGAGCCCTTGGGGCTGCCTTCCTTGAGGCATTGTGACCATCAGATATGTTTAAAATAGGGAGCAAAAGTTGTGGTCGTTCGACCTTATCGGTACCCACAACTCCAGAAAGACGAAATTGAACGACAATGCCAAACAATGCTACAGCAAGGCCTTATTCGCAGCAGTCGTTACCCATTCTCATCACCAATCCTCCTCGTAAAAAATATGATGGTACATGGCATTTTTGTGTTGATTATCAGGAATTCAATACCCAAACTGTGAAAGATAAGATAAGTTCCCTATTCCGGTGATGGAGGAGCTTTTAGAATGAATTGCACGGTTCTCATATATTCACCAAATTGGACCTACGCTAGGGGGTCCTGGGTGTTAAGTACCTATGTCTTCCACTCCTAATAGGCCGGTCTTTTGGGTAGTATTGGCTAGGTCCTTAACATTTGGTAACAGAGCTAGTGCTCGGTCGCGAGTTTGAATCCCAGTGTGTCCTACCGAAGCGGAAGGGGCGACCAAGTGGAAGGGGCCGACCTAGAGAACTGCGATGGGGCACTAGGAGTGGGGCAGCCGCTTGAGTGGGCCGCCGCTGGTGCTGGCCGGCGTGGACGTCGGCTCGCGAAGGGGGGTGTAATGTTAGGGTCCTGGGCGTTAAGTACCTATATCTTCTGCTCCTAATAGGCCGGTCTTTTGGGTAGTATTGGTTAGGTGCTTAACATATCATCAGGTTCGTATACACCCATATGACATCAAGAAAATGATTTTTTGCATTCATCATGGCCACTTTGAATTCGTGATCATGCCATTTAGGTTATCCAACACCCCATCCACATTCCAGGCATTAATGAACGAGGCATTCCGCAACTATCTTCAAAAATTTGTACTGGTTTTCTTTGATGACATACTCATTTACAGCCAATCTAAACATTAGCATTTAGAGCATTTATGATTGGTATTTGAACTGTTATGTGCCCATCAAATATATATAAAGAAATTGAAATGCTCATTTACAGCATCACATGTGGCCTATCTCGGCCATATTATTTCACATGATGGAGTCACAATGGATTCCAAGAAAATTAAGGCTATTGCATATTGGCCGCAACCTATGAATACCTTGGCTTTGCGAGGTTTTTGGGATTGGCAGCATATTACAGGAAATTTATCATAAACTATGGACCAATTGTTGCACCATTGACAAACCTCCTCAAGAAAAATTCCTTTATTTGGAATGACCAGGCTTCTCAGTTCTTTTTCGATCTCAAATCAGCTCTTGCATCCGCACTAGTTCTACAACTTCCCAATTTTGAGGAGTTATTTGAGGTCGAGTGTGATGCCTCAGGTGGGGGCATTGGTGTCGTTCTACAACAACACTTGCACCCTATTGCATATTTCAGCCGCCAGTTGGTAGTACAACATCACAAATTGCCAGCATATGAACGGGAGTTAATTGGGTTGGCCAAAGTTGTACAACATTGGCGCCCGTATTTATCGGGACGTGCATTTCTTATTCAGACTGATCATTACAACCTTAAATATTTGCTAAAGCAGCGCCTCATGACTTCTCCTTAACAACACTGGATAAGTAAATTGCTGGAATTCGACTTTACGGTGGAATACGACACCAGTAGATTAAACAAGGCGGTCGATGCCTTGTCCTGACATTTGGAGACCCTGCAACTTCTATATGCAATCAACCAGCTTCGTTTTCTCCTTTTAGACTTGGTGAAGAAGGAAAATACCAGTAATCCGGTTCTTCTCGATATGCTCAAGAAAATCACAGAGGGCCCATGGACTCTAGATGGACCATTCATGACTCTCTTATTTATTATCACTCGCGCTTATATATCCTACACAATTTAGATTTGGTTTCAGCCATCATTTCAGCATACCATGACAATACTCATGAAGGCATCCAGAAAACCTTACATCGCATTCGAGCGGATTTCTATTGGCAGGGTATGAAGACCTCTACTGCAGAATATGTAACATCCTGTCAGGTTTGTCAACGTAACAAGGTCGAACACTTAAGTCCAGCAGGTCTTCTGCAACCTTTGGCACTTTCTACACAGGTGTGGACCGATATTTCTGTGGACTTCGTCGAAGGTCTTCCACTATCTTTCGGCAAGTCGATATTATTGATATGCTCACTTCATACCCATGGCTCACCCATATACAACATCCATAATGGCACAGATATTTCTCGAGCATATTGTTCGTTTACATGGTATTCCAGAATCGATTATCAGTGATCGGTATGCAGTTTTTACAAGCACTTTTTGGCGTGAACTGTTTCGTCTCTGCGGCACCAAGTTGAAGTTCTCTTCATCATATCATCCTCAAACAGACGGACAAACAGAGGTTGTTAACCGCACTATGGAAATGTATCTCCAATGTTTTGTGGGCGATCGTCCTAAAACCTAGGTGCAATGGCTACCGTGGGCAGAATATTGTTACAACACTTTTTTCCACACAACTTTACAATCTACTCCCTTCAGTGTTCTATATGTCAGAGATCCACCTCGGCTTCTATCGTATACATGGGACTCCACGTGTGTGGACTCTATTGATCACGCACTTATGGAACGGGACCAGGTGCTACAGAATATTTTGGATTGCCTCAAAGCACCGGTTTGTATGAAGGACTTCTACTACTAGGGACACCAGGATATCAAATACAAGGAAGGTGACTATATTTGGTTACGACCCCATATGTACCGTCAACACTCACTAGTGGGCCAACAACGCCATAAACTCTCCCCAAAATACTTTGGGCCTTTCGCTATTATTCAATGTATTGAGCCAGTAGCTTATCAATTGCAACTTCCCACAACAGTTAAACTACATGATGTGTTCCATGTTTCATTACTTAAAACCCTTTAAGGGTCCACCTCCATCAGCAATTCCGTCTCTTCCTCCAGTGGACAATGGACAGGTTATTCTTACTCCAGCTACGATATTGTGGGCCCATCAGATTGATAACCAATGGGAGATTCTTGTACAGTGGAAGGACACCGAAAAAGAAGATGTGACATGGGAGCAACTAGCCAACTTCCAATAGGTCTACCCATCTTATAAGCTTGAGGACAAGCTCTTTCTCCATGGGGGGGGGGAGGAGGTAGATGTTGGAGGCTCAATAGCACACCGAGTCACCCAAAGGAGGAGGCAATAACTCACTGAGTTTATTACTTTTTAATTTTGCTTCAGTATAATTTTCCATTAATTATGTAATGAGGAAGGATGTAGGGAGAAAATTGTCATTTTTAGCCCTAAAACACTTATGACGTCAAACTCTATTTAGAGGGTAGATAAATAGAAAGAAGGCAAGTATTGAATTAAGTTAAATAGGGTTTGGAGTTCTCCTTAACGAGCTCTAAGGTTTGGAGGTCTCCTTGATGAGCTCCAGGTATGGTTCTCTTGATTTGAGTTTTGTTTCTTCTCTCTTTGAATTCTGCTTTGCATTGAAATTATCCAAGATAAGGGAGAGGAACTTGAGTTACTGTTTTCCAAGTCCAAGGAGGGGTTTTAGCCTCTTCCACGTTTATAGCAGCAAGAGAGAATAATCTTCCTTCAATCCGAGCAAGAAAAGGGAAATATTGATTCCCTAATCGAGCAGATTTAGCCTCTAACAGAGTAAGAGAGGGTTAGGAAGTCCTAATCTCTCCTACATGGGCAGTAGCAACCTTTCTAGAGGGTCGCTACCCTCTTAGACGTGAGCAGAAAAAAGGTTTTAACTCTTCTTGGCCAAGAACAACAAGAGAAGTATTTTATTTATGTAGAAGACTAAGAAAAAGAAACTTCTTTTCAAGCCTACTGAGAACAGGTAAAGAAAAGAGTTCTTTTCTTCATTACTGTGGCCAAGAACCCTAATACAGTGTTGAATTCAAAATTACCTCGCCGAGTTACTAGATCCATGGCTAGGGACCATAACACTCTAACACTTAAAGATAAGTCCCAGCATAATTAAATAACCCAATATAAATAGAAGACTATCATGACTAAAACACCTCTAAACTGAAACTCTTCTGTAAGACCTACTTCCATAATAATTTTAGCTCTATAAGACTTCTTATTGTGTAAGACTTCTCATGCCACCTCACACGATCATGGGAGGACCAACCAACTCGTGATCATGGTGGGTCTATATCTTATGGGCTTGGGCCCATCTTCCAACACTCCCCCTCAAGTTGGGGGTGAGAGAACATCATGAACTCCCAACTTGCTGCAAATGGTATATAAGATCTTCTCATAAAAATAGCAGTCCTCCATATCTTCCAACACTCCCCCTCACGCTGGTAGTCTCTTCCATGAGGCCCAATTGGCATAAGATAAGTAAGAGTAAAATCATTCTAAGTCATATGACACTGTCTATATGCAATGCTCAGAAGTTAAATAAAACTCCTCCATCACTGTGTCCCTCCATAGAACGACGACTCTCAACTGGTAGGAGTAATAAATGTCAATTAAGGGGGGTAACATATATATATAGTAATAAGCTTCTCCATCACGGTGTCCAAACTCGAGCACCGACTCTCACATTTAGAAATGGGTGATAAATGTTTGTCATTCACAAGACGGCAATAAAAGACATGATACATGATAAATGCTTGTTATTCACAAGACGTCAATAAAATACATGATAAGTGGGTAATGTTTGTCATTCACAAAACGGCAATAAAAGAACCCATGGGTATATATATCTAAGTCTCAATGGACTTAAAACACCCAACCATGATGGACTTAAGCTTCCAATCGGTTGGACCAAAAAGGTATGTAAGAGTCAAATAAAGGATGGTAGGAGAAAGGTGGCCAAATAACCAATGGGTAATGAGTAAAGAGGAATATAGGATATTGTGGTCACCATTCTTCAATAATAATGTATTATCCAAAGAGATACAATAACTGCAACTGAAATGGGTCTGGGCCCATATTACACAAACCAAAATAATAAAAATCCTTGTAAAAGGACCCATGAAATAATCCAATGCGAATATGAGCACCAAATAATATGTTGACTAAGGAATAATGTTGCGAATAATTCAAAATAATAATCCACCCAAAGAAATAGAATCGAGTCGAGTCAAGTCAAGTATCACCAATAATTACCACAATTATTATTTTGAGTTAGGATTTTTGGTCTTCAAATTTCCTTGCTCTTTCTTGTACTTTTTCTTCTACTTCTCTCCCTCAAGCTGGGAGGTAATGGCAATGATCCCATCTTGAACCAAATAAAATAGATGTAGCAAATTTACAGTAGTATAGCAGTAGATAACCGATAAATGATAAAAGTACTTAAGAGTAATAAGGACACATGAAATAATTCGGCTTAAATTCGGATTTTTCAATGCAATAGGATATAGGCATGACCTTTGATTCTTCCAATGCAAATATATCCTTAAATAAATATCAAATTAACATGAAATTTTCTCCTTCTAAAAATAGACTTAAATACCTTTCATCCAAGTATAATTTCTATTCATAAAATATACTTTTATTGAAATATATAATCTGGTAGATTTTGATCTCTGTAATCTGGCTGAACTAAATACTCATTCTTTTTTTTGCCAGCATAACCATTGACTCTTCCAAGATCAATATCTCCTTATAAAAAACTCACATCAAGAATTGGTTGAATGAGTAAGAAAATAGACTTACATATATTTCTTTTGATATATAATTATCTATATAAAGTCTCGTTCTTGATGGCATAAAATAACTCAAAAGTTGAAATTTTTTGTTTTTGCTCGAACCTCTTTTACAATTTGACCTTTGCTGCTTCAAATATCGATTTCTCTTTGTACATAATTTTGATTGCAATAAAACCTTTTTTCCTTTGAAATTAGACTCGAAGACTCGAATATCTTTCCATTAATATATAATTTACAATATGAAATGCTCAATATAGAGGTGAAAATGCAAACAAACAACAGGTATAGGAACTGAAAAGAGGAAAAAAAAGATAAATATGAACCTAAACTACTAGAGATAATAGATCAAAAAATGATCACATTACCTATGTGGGTTGTCCAAGTCAACTCACAAAACTTGGCTCTAATACCAACTTGAATTTATGGAAAAGAGAAAAACTTTATTGACTTATTGTAATCATAATACATGAACTTCTATTTGTAATAAAGGAAGGTAGTAGAGCCCAATTACAATTAAACTACATTTGTGCCAATTACACCCAAACTCTAACACTTAAAGATAAGTCCTAGCAAAATTAAATAACCCACTATAAATAAACGACTATCATGACTAAAATACTTATAAACTGAAACTCTTCTGTGATACCTGCTTCCATAATAATTCTAGCTTTGTAAGACTTCTTATTGTGTAAGACTTCTCATGCCACCTCACATGATCATGGTGGGGCCCACCAGCTCATGATCATGGTGGGTCCATATATTATGGGCTTAGGCCCATCTTACCACACTCTTGAATATGTGGGTCATCCTTGGTTGTGCGGGTTTGAGCCCATCTTCCAACACATATAGTAGTAGAAAAATGTAAGAGTCATCAAGTTTTTTCACATTATAGCAATGATCCGCCTGGCAGCTCAAGAAACCATTACTACTCATAAAAGTGTCAAACTTCTTATACCACCATCATGAAGCTTGTTTATGACCATACAAACTCTTTTGAAATTTGCACACCATTTTCTCCTTTCCATGTATTTTGAAACTCTATTGTTTCATCATGTAAATTTCTTCCTCCAAATCACCATGAAAAAAGGTTGTCTTTATATCCAATTGCTCTAAGTGCAAGTCTTCATTTGCTACTAGTCCATGCACTGTTCTAATAGTAGTCAATTTCACTACTGAAGAGAAAATCTAAGTGTAGTTAATGCCTTCTTTTTGTTGAAAGCCTTTTACCACTAGTCTTGTCTTGTACCGCTTGTTGCCATCATATTCGTCTTTTATTCGGTACACCCATTTATCCTGCAAGACTTTTTCCCTTTTGGTAACTCAATCAACTGTCATGTCCGATTGGATAACAATGAATCCATCTCGTCCTTTATGGTCAACTCCCACTTAGTTGATTCATTAACTTGCACAAGTTCCTCATAACTCTTTGGTTTACCTTTATTAGTCAAGAAAATATAATTCAGTGTAGGGGAGTACCTCTGTAGTGGTCTGCTAGTTCTAGTAGATCTCCTAAGTTCAGTCACAGGAATGTTCTAATTTACTTCTCGGGATATGTTCTCTTGGTCGTCTTGAGCAATATTCTTCATCTCAATAGCTGGAAGATCTCTCAACTGAATCACTTCAGACTTTTTGGCTTCATCACTTGTACTCTTAGACTTTGTTCTCGACATGTCTTTATACAAGGCACTTTCATTGAAGATCACGTCCTTGCTCCTAATAACCTTACGACTTTTGTCATCCCAAAAATGATAACCAAACTTAGTACCACCATAACCAATAAAGAAACATATCTTAGATTTAGCATCAAGTTTATTTCTAGAAGCAGAATCAATATGAAAATAAGAAACACAACCAAAAACTTTCAAGAAAGAAAAGTTTACCTCTTTGTCACTCCAGACCTCTTCTTGTATTTTGCAATCCAATGGTGTTGAGGGGCCTCTGTTGATCAAATAGGCAGCAGTGCTAATAGCCTCAGACTAGAACATCTTTAGCAATCCTGCATGTAATTTCATGCTCCTAGCATGCTTGTTCAAAGTTATGTTCATCCTCTCAGCCACACCATTTTGTTGAGATTTTTCTGGAATAGTTTTCTTCATCTTGATTCCATTATCAGCACAATACCACTTGAATTCATCATCAATGTATCCCCCCCCCCCCCCTCCCCCCCCCTATTATCTAACTGTAGGCACTTATGTTAGGAATTAGACGCCCTAATTCCAAACTAACGAGAGCAATAATAATAATCGTGAAAGACAGAAAAAATAAGCACGAAAACAAATAATAAGATTTATACAGGTTCACCTTAAGGTGAGACTACATCCTATCTTACGCCACTACAATAATCCACTATGAAGATGAAATAGTTTACAAGAGAAATCACACACTTATAGGTGTTTCTCTCTAACCTCTCAAACTGAAACTCGAGATGCTCCTCGGATTAAGATAATCAAACTCTAATAGCAGTGCCCCTCAATTATAAAGAGAAAATTAGGGCAACTGCGATATAAGAGTAAAATTTTCAAAATACCTTTAATGAAATAACAGTTAATATATCATTGATCGGATAGGGGCTGCACCCCCATACCGCAAGGAGGGGGGCATCCCGTCCCCCTTCCAATTGCCACAGTGACCTGACCGTGTAGGTCAATCTGTAGTCAACTTAGCATAGGGCGTTAATTAGGCTCCACAACTTAACAATTTAACCTTCAAATCTATCTCATTCTCAACCATTGCTCTTCATCTCTTAAACATACCAAAGACATTGGATTTCTTTTTTAGGAAATAAATTCATACACTTCTGCTTACATCATAATTAAATGTCACATATTAGTTATAACCACCAAGGGAAGTAACGGCAGAACGCCCCCACACATAAGTGTGAACCAACTCCAATTTTTTTGTCTTTTCTTCCTTTTCAAACTTAGAAAAGCTAAACCTTTTCTGTTTGCCAAAAATGTAGCATTCACACAAACATTTTTTTTATAGTTTTCAATACTGGTAACTTCCCTTTGGATTGAAGCACTTTCACTCTCTTCTCACTCATGTGACCGAGCATATAATGCGACAAGTCAGAATCAATAACAACATTAGCAAATACAACCGTGTCTCTGCAAGTAAAAATGATGTAAAGAGTTCCAATCTTAACTCCCCATGCAACAATCATGGATCCCTTGTGACTTTCCAGGTAGCACCATTAAAAGTCACATTATGACCTTCATCATCAAGCTGCCCTACTGAGATCAGATTATGCATAAGTTTTGGTACATGTCTCACCTTGTGAATTTTTTACACTGACCCATTTGACATCCTTAAATTGACAATATCCAAAGGTTCTCCATCAACAAGATACACTTTCCCATGATCTCCAGTAACATAATTTTTCATGATCTCACAATGTGTGGTGGTGTGAAAAGAAACTCCTGAATCTAACTCCTAAGAATCAATAGGGCTATCAACTGACAAGAGTAAAACATCTTGTACCTCTTCAGTCACTACAATTGCAACATCAGTTTTTTTTCATCCTTCTTCGATGCTTTACAGTTCTTCTTTATGTGATCAGACTTGCCACAATTCCAACATTTCACAGTCCTTTTGAAGTTTGGATTTGGTCCTGCCATTCCTTGACATCCCTATATCATTGCCTTTGTTGGAATTCCTCTCAAAGTTCTTGCTGCTAGTATTGACACATAAAGCAGAATTAGATGTTGAAGATTCTCCGGAATCATTTCTACGAACTTCCTCCGCAAGAATGGTATCCCAAACATCATCAAAAATCAATTTTCCATTACCTACAGAGTTGTTGACTGCAGCCTTCATAGTCTCCCAACAATTTGGCAGTGATGCCAAAAGAATTAAAGCACAAACCTCATCATCAAATTTAATTTGGACGGATGTCAATTGATTGACAATCGTGCTAAACTCATTCAAATACGATGCAATTGATGTATTTTTTGTCATCTTTAAATTGAGAGTTTTTCCATGAGATGAACCTTATTATTTGCAGAAGGTTTCTCATACATTGCGAATAGAATCTTTATCATCCTTGCTGTGGTTTTCTCCGACGCCATGTTGTGAGTAACAATCTTTGACAATGTTAACCAAACTACTCCCAATGCTTGTTTGTCAAGAAGATTTCATTCATCATCTTTTATACCTTTTGGTTTCATATCTCGAAGTGGTGCGTGCATCTTTTTACTATACAAATAATTTTCGATTTGCATCCACTAGAATGAAAAATCTATACTATCATACTTGTTGATCCCTAGTGTCGATCCTTCTCCGCTAGCCATTGCTCTCAATCATGAACCAAAACTTTGATACCATTTGTTAGGAATTAAACGCCTTATTCCAAACTAACAAGAACAATAATAACAATCACGAAAGAAAGGAAAAACAAACACAAAAACAAACAACAAGATTTATACAAGTTCACCTCAAGGCGGGACTACATCCTGTCTTCTGCCGCTATAGTAATCCACTATGAAGATAAAATAGTTTATAAGAGAAATCGCACAGTGTTTCGCTCTAACCTCTATGACTACTACTGAGGTGCTCCTTGGATTAAGCTTATTAAACCCTAATAGCGACTATCCCCAATTATAAAGAGAGAACTAGGACAACCGTGATACAAGAATAAAATTCTCAAACTGCCCTTCATGAAATAACAGTCAATATATCATGGATTGGACGGGGGCTCCACCCCTACATCCCAGAGAGGACCAGCACGACGACCTTACTGCGAAGGTTGATCCATGACCGCAATACAATAGTGAAATACCCAAACTACCCTTAATGAAGGCTTCCCCCCTCCTCTTCCAACCCCACAACGACCTTTCCGCGAAGGTCGATCCACGTACCGATTCAATGTATGACATTGATTAGGTTCCACAACTTAACACTGCTAGTCCCAATAGCCAAATCATGAAATTAAAAAACCATGAGCTGAAAGTGATAGGTTTATGTTTTGAGTTTGCCAATCACCTTGCACTTCAATCTCACTAGTAGCCAATTCGACAAGTCAAAGCTTCACGTTTTTGCACTCACCATTCATCAAATTTCTTGCATGAACCATGATATATAGCATTCCCAATCATGAAATTAGAAAACCATTAACTCCAAAAATGCAAGGAAGAAGAAAATAGATGAAGGAGAAGGAAATAGAGGTATAAAAAGAGATAAAGAAGAAGGAAATTGAGGTGCAATTTGCTGCTATGTACATTCATATTATTTCAGCCAATTGCTCTGCAATGGAAGAGACGTCAAATTTTCAAAGGATTATAGATTTACATCTTGTAGAAAAAGAAAAAGTTCGACATGGAAGAGAAAAAAAAGTAGAAAAAGCATTTGGATTAAAAACTAGTCAACTCGAAATTGTCATCCGAAGTCGAACATCACATTGATTCATTGAAAATCCCAAAAAAACATTCGCGAGAGTCGAATCCTCGTATCTTCATTTTCTGTAACAAATATGTGAAGGCATGAGCAGATTTGGAGCCTTCCTTGCAACTATTGAGACCAACCTCAGCGAAGAGCTTCAGAACATCATCAATATCCAACTTCCAAAACCTCTGGTCATTCCAAGGCCAGACATCCATTGCCATTCAAATCTCAACTCTGATGCCAGCCGTGGAAGTCGAATATGTAGAGGAAACTCACATTTCCTATTCTAATTTGGGTAACATATTTATTATGTAATTATATTTTCTATTATTAATGGAATGGACTGAAATTAAGTGATCTAATTTTGTTAAGCCCATTAAGGAATGGGCCATGAATATGGGCCAATTGAGTAGATACCATAGGAAATTATGGGAACCCTATATAAAGAGACACAACATGATTATGGTCCCCAATATACTAAATCACACAGTTTCCCTTCTCCCCATCTGGAAGAGAGACAAAGGTCCCATTGAGGAATAAGGCGATTTAGTTGAGGAAGACCACATCCGTTCTTATCGTTCGTCACAGTAAATTCCGCATCAGAAGATGAAATTCACGGAATGGATCCAGGTATGTTTTTAATCCTAACATTCTAACATGTTGTAAATTCTGGATTAGAATTTACTATTACGGATCTAACAAGTGGTATCAGAGCAGTTCTGTTAGATTATTAGGATTTCTAGATTAATTCGTGGAGTGCAAAAAAAAAAAAAAATTCTCCACAGAATTCGTATTTTGGGTTGTGAGTTCGTCAGCGTCGCCGTCGGGTGGAGGATGGCGCTACAGCGTCCGTTGGGACACGCTGTAGCGACTCTGATTGCCGGTCACCGGTGGAGACCACCCCCACCATCTCTCTGCGTGTCGCAGAGAGCGCGACGGAAACCTTTCTCTCTGCGCGTGGTAGAGGGGGTGCCCGTGAGCAGAGAGGGCGACGAACCCCCTCCCCCCCCCCCCCCCCCCCCCCCCCCCCCCCCCCCCTCCCCTCCCCCTCCCCTCCCTTTTCTCTCTATGCGAGAGCAGAGAGGGCGACGGAAGAAGCCGCAGAGCCCGTCAATGAAGCGACGTCCGGCAGGAAAAGGGGGAGGTGAAGGAGGAAGCCTGTCATCGGACGGAATCCAAACAGTGATCTGCGGGCCAGAGCCTTCGGGCGAGCGGCAGCACCGACAACTGAGAGTCCGGTGCTGCAGCACTCATCGAAAAGAATGGGAGACAGCAACGCCCGTCGGCAGCACTGTTGTGGACCTTGGGCGACAGCAGTGCCCGTCGGTAGCGTTGGCGTGCCATTGGGCGCAGTCAGTGCCCATCGGGAGTGCTGCCGTGCCGTTGGGTGACAACAGTGCCCGTCGGGAGTGCTATTGTGGCCCTTGGGCAGTAGAACCACCTGTCGAGAGGGCTGCCATCGCCATTGGGCGACAGCAGCGCCCGTTGACTCCACCGGGAGCGCTACCATGCCCGTTGGGCAACCGTTGTGGGCGTGCGTCCATTGGGCAACGGCTGTGCCCATTCAAAGCAACGAGCGCGATGCTATGTCCGTTGGACAAACTGCAGTGTCGCCATAAAAAAAATTATTCTCAGGGTTTGTCAAATTTACTTAAGGAGATTGACTCGGGTGAGTCAACTCGAACCGGTTGCTATAGATCGGGTCGACTCGGGCTAAGCTGGCTAGACTGAGCTGACTTTTGCGTTTGGCGTATATGCCCAATATGGCTGCTCATATTTGCTTGTTACATCTGACTAAATGTTTTGTTTATATATATTACATTACAAAACATTTATTGCAGCTCCAAGAAAATAAAGGCCAACGCCGCGGCGCCAATGGGGCGGTGCCACAGTGTTGGGGAACTGAATAAAAAAAAATTATTTTGTTCAGTTGGTCTAGTATTTTCAATCAAATTGTTTGAAGCTACATGTTTCCAAAGTAACCTCTGTAGTGTAGAATAATTTGACTAGAAATACATAGATGTTTGTACGGAGTTATTTATGCAAATTGTGCTCGGCCCAAAGGAAGACACAATTTGGCCAAATAAACAACGTACCTGTGATGATAAATGCGTGACAATTATAAAGACTTTTCATGTGAACAATAGTCGGTCCAAAGAAGGCTATTGTTCAACAGAACGGATTGTCAGTATTTGATCATTGCACTGAGAGTACCACTTACAATTAATTTCTCTGTCCAAATACTAGGAATTAATGTTGTACTAGGTATCTTGAGATGAGTCCCCAATTTGGATTTTATTTTGTACTTGTCTATTTTTCTTTATATGATATGCTAGGGAAATGTGAGTACGCTTGTTTATTTTGTTCTTTATACAGTTTCTGATGCTACTGCTTCAAATGTTACTGCTCAAATAAGCAGCATTCCAATGTTAAGCGGGACGAATTTTATGGCCTGGAAAGATACCATGAAAATTGTCCTTGGTTGTATGGATGTAGATCTTGCACTTCGGGCAGAGCCACCCATTTCTACTCCTGATAACCTCAATGAGGTTAAAATTGAGAAGTGGGAGCGCTCTAACCGAATGTGTTTGATGATCATGAAACGCTCCATTTCGGAGGCGTTTCGGGGCTCTACGATAGTGAGTGAGAGCGCCAAGAAGTTCCTAAAAGAAATTGAACAATATTTTACCAAGAATGAAAAATCAGAGGTGAGTAGCCTTTTGGCTAAACTCGTTTCGATGAAGTATAAAGGCAAAGGGAACATAAGAGAGTACATCATGGAAATGTCTCATCTCGCATCAAAACTCAAGTCACTTAAGTTAGAGCTGTCTGAGGACTTGCTCGTGCGCTTGGTTCTGATCTCTCTTCCTGCACACTTTGGCCAATTCAAAGTGAGTTATAACACTCAGAAGGACAAATGGTCCCTAAATGAGCTTATATCTCATTGTGTGCATGAGGAAGAGAGGCAGCAACGGGATAAGACTGAAAAGGCTCACTCGGCCTCAACCTCTTAGTACAAGAAGAAGAAGAGAGGATATTGCGGTAGGTTCTTCTCAGACTAAGAAACAGAAGAAGCAGGCTGAGGAGTTTACATGCTTCTTTTGCAAGAAGTCGGGACATATGAAGAAGGATTATCCCAAGTACGCTGCCTGGCGTGTAAAGAAGGGTATGCCTCTAACTTTAGTTTGTTCTGAAGTTAATTTAGCTTCTGTACCTAAAGACACTTGGTGGGTGGATTCTGGTGCTACCACTCACATTAGTATTCTTTGCAGGGTTGCCTGTGGAGCCGACCGCCCAGTGATGCTGAAAAAATCATCTTTGTGGGCGATGGCAATAAAGTTGCAGTAGAGGCTATAGGAACTTTCAGATTACAATTAAGCACTAGATTTTATTTGGATTTATTTGAGACATTTGTTGCACCTTCTTTTAGGCGGAATTTAATTTCTATTTCCATTTTGGACAAATCAAGTTTTTCTTGTTCTTTTGGAAATAATAAAGTTAGTCTCTACCAAAATTCAAATTTTGTTGGTTCTGGTCCCTTAATTGATAATCTATATATGCTTGATGTTGTTAGTTCATATAGAGAAATATTGTAAATTAGTTCACGTGGTACGAAGCAAAAATTAAGTGAGAATTCCGCCACATTATGGTACAAACGTTTAGGACATATCTCTCAACAAAGAATTCAAAGGCTTGTGTCGGATGGAATTCTTGAACCCCTAGATACTACAAACTTCCAAGTTTGTGTTGAGTGCATCAAGGGGAAACAAACAAATGTTAGAAAATTAGGTGCCGCAAGAGCTAAAGATGTCTTAGAACTTATACATACAGATATTTGTGGTCCATTCCCTACAGCTTCATGGAATGGCCAACAGTACTTCATTACGTTCATAGACGATTACTCTAGATTCGGTTACCTATATTTAATATATGAGAAGTCACAATCACTGGACATCTTCAAGTCTTTCAAAACTGAAGTTGAACTTCAATTCGGAAAGAAAATCAAGGCTGTCAAATCCGACCGTGGTGGTGAATACTACGGACAATATGATCGATCAGGAGAACAACATCCAGGACCCTTCACGATTTTCCTCAAAGAGTGTGGAATTGTTCCGCAATACACCATGTCGGGCAAACCCAGCATGAACGGTGTTGCAGAGCTACGAAACCGAACTCTTAAGGATATGGTAAGGACTATGATCAGTCATTCCTCTTTTCCAAAGTTACTTTGGGAAGAAGCTCTCAAGACCGCAGTGTACATCCTTAACAGGGTACCGAGCAAAGCAGTTGCCCAAACCCCCTATGAACTTTGGACAGGCAAGAAGCCTAGCATTAGGCACTTGCACATTTGGGGTTGTCCAGCTACGATGCGGCCTTATAGGCCACATGAAAGAAAACTGGACTCAAGGACGGTTAGCTGTTATTTCGTTAGTTACGCTGAACGCTCTCAGGGTTATAAGTTTTACGATCCCACATCACGATCCTTCTTTGAAACGGGAAATGTGAGATTCATTGAGGATATTGAGTTTGGAGGGGAAGAAAACATAAGGAATGTTGTCTTTGAAGAAGAATCTGTTATTGATAGTGATCAGGTCTTCATACCTATTGCTAATCAAGACACAATTCAAGCATTAGAGGACAATGTTCAGGCTCCTATTCCTGACATTGTTCCAAATCAAGACAACAATGAGATTCTTCCTCTTGCACCATCTTTAGTACAAACTCAACCACCTCAAGAAGTGTCATTAAGGAGATCCACTAGGGAGAGGAGAAATGTGATTCCAGATGATTATAGAACATGAGGATGGCGTCGGATTGACAGAAGATGACCCAATTAACTTATGTCAAGCCTTGCACAGTTCTAAATCTCAAAAATGGATTGATGCCATGAAGGATGAGATAAAGTCTATGAAAGACAATGACGTTTGGGATCTCATCGAGTTGCCTAAAGGTGCGAAACCCATTGGTTGTAAATAGATATTTAAAACCAAGAGGGATTAAAAGGGCAATGTCGAGAGATATAAAGCATGTCTAGTCGCTAAAAGCTTTACTCAAAGGGAAGGCATAGACTATAAAGAGACTTTCTCTCCGGTATCTTCCAAATACTCTTTTAGAACAATAATGGCACTAGTGGCTCATTTAGATCTAGAGCTACATCAGTTGGATGTCAAAACTGCGTTTCTCAATGGAGACATTGATAAGACGATTTATATGGTACAACCAGAAAACTTTGTATCTGGTGATCCAAAGTCTATGGTCTGTAAATTGAAGAAATCCATTTATGGTCTCAAACAGGCTTCCCGTCAATGGTATCACAAGTTCCATCAAGTCATAACCTCATACGGTTTTGAGGCGAATGTTGTTGATGATTGTGTATATCATAAGTTCATTGGGAGTAAATACATCTTCTTGATATTATATGTCGATGATATTCTACTCGCTAGTAGCGATATAGGCTTACTGCATGAAACCAAGAAATTTCTGACGAAGAAATTCGAGATGAAAGATCTTGGTGATGCCTCTTTTGTATTAGGTATACAGATACTTAGAGATCGTTCTCAAGGTATCCTTAGGTTGTCACAAAAGAGAAATATTAATAAGGTGTTGAGTAGAATCGGCATGAAAGATAGTAAACCAGGAGACACACCCGTCGCTAAAGGAGACAAGTTTAGTCTTAAACAGTGCCCTAAAAATGATCTTGAAAGAACAGCGATATAGAAAATTCCCTATGCATCAGTAGTATGGAGTTTAATGTACGCTCAAGTTTGTACTCATCCCGACATAGCATTTATAGTAGGAATTCTGGGTAGGTATTTGAGTAATCCGGGTATGCAACATTGGAAGGCAGCCAAACGCGTGATGCGTTATTTGAGGAGAACAAAAGACTACATATTTACTTATCGGAGATTAGACAGTTTAGAGATCATTGGGTTCTCTGACTCCGACTTTGCCGGATGCCAAGATAGCAAACGCTTCACATCAGGCTACATCTTTATGTTGGGTGAAGGAGCTATCTCATGGAAGTATGCTAAGCAGACTCTCATAGCTTATTCAACCATGGTTGCGGAGTTCATTGCTTGTTTTGAGGCATCCAACCACGGAATATGGTTGCGAAACTTTGTCACTGGGCTACGAGTGGTAGATAGCATTGACAGGCCATTAAAGATTTATTGTGACAATAACTCGGTGGTACTTTATTCTAACAACAACAGGAGTTCGACGAAGTCAAAGTTTATTGACATCTAGTTTCTAGTTGTTAAGGAGAGAGTTCAGAATAAGCAGATTTCTATAGAACATATAGGGACGGACTCTATGCTAGCAGACCCATTAACCAAGGGTTTACCACCTAAGGTCTTTCATGAGCACATTGCTCATATGGGCGTTATTTCTGAGGATACTTGGTTTAGTGGGAGTCATTTTTGTACTATATGTTTGCTTTAGACATTGAGTTATTTGATTTTTTAATAAAATTGATTGCTTATTATTTTATTTATGAACTTGCTTGTGTTTTTCTATGTGCAATGTTGACATTGCATTATGAACTATGGAAAGAACTCACTAAAGACTAAAGAAGGACCAGTTAGAAATAGGCATGTTTGATATCACATTGCATGTAATTGCCATGTTACTCATCCATATTTGATCTCTATGTCATTGAGTGTATTAGTATGGCGATGATCGTGGTTTAGTCATGAATGTAATGTGATGAAAGTAGCGGTGGTTCCATTATTAATATATACAATGGTTCCATTATTAATAGTATACAGATGCGTGCCTAAAGAATTGTGATATAATTGTTTCAGGAATGATATGTAAACCAAGTGAGAGATTGTTAGGAAATTCACATTTCCTATTCTAATTTGGGTAACATATATATTATGCAATTATATTTTCTATTATTAATGGAATGGGCCAAAATCAAGTAATCTAATTTTGGATTAAAAACTAGTCAACTCGAAATTGTCATATGAAGTTGAACATCACATTGATTCATTGAAAATCCCAAAAAAACATTCGCGAGAGTCGAATCCTCGTATCTTCATTTTCTGTAACAAAGATGAGAAGGCATGAGCAGATTTGGAGCCTTCCTTGCAACTATCGAGACCAACCTCAGAGAAGAGCTTCAGAACATCATCAATATCCAACTTCCAAAACCTCTGGTCATTCCAAGGCCCGACATCCATTGCCATTCAAATATCAACTCCGCTGCCAGCCGTGGAAGTCAAATATGTAGAGGAAATTGAAGACGAAGAGGAAAGAGTAAAATGGAGAGATCAAATTGCTAGAAGGATAAATCATACCTATAGAGTTCGCCAGCTCTGTAAAATCATGGCAAAAGTAGAAATCGTGGTGGCGGAGCTCTATAAAATGGTCGGATGGGGCCAAGTGCGGAAGAGGCTTGGTCAATCTGAAAGGGAAATAGGAAAAGGAATGGTAGAAGTCAAGCAATAAGAGGAAAGAGGGAAGAAGAAAGGGGGTAAAAGGAATTAGGGTTTTAAATAAATAGGATGATGTGGTGCTACGATGGACAGGTTTTAGCGTTGTGGCAAGTTTATCGAGTCACATAGATTTCAAACTTTAAAATCCGGTAGTTTGGGAAATAAGTGTTGGAATTTGATATCTTGGTAAATAGAATTTTCAAATCCGATATTTTAGTAAATGTCCCAAGATAATATGCTCAACTCGATTACACCATTGTTAAAAAAGACCGGATAACTGAGAACTAAGAAAAGAGGTAGGAGAAAATATGAATTATCAAAAGTAGGAGAAACAAGAACCAAAAATAGGGACACGAGAAAAATTACTCTATACATGACGTAAAACAAGGAGACAAATAAGCAAAATTACTTCACACATAAAGTTGAAACAAATGAAAAGACAATATAAATTTACCCTACTTTACTTCCATGTTGAAATTTATAAGAGAAATAGATTGGGGAAATATTAGGGTTTTTTAAGACTTTTCCCCTGCTTATAATATAAATTATTATAAAAAAAATACATCCCTGAGTTTACTGCACGTTAAACCCTAGAAAACAACTTTCTACTGAAAATTATTTTTCATAAAAGAAAGCAAACTAAATTACTCCAATTATACTGTCTAGCATATGTATATTTTATTATTAGATTAATAGTATATTAGATTAGTTTTTATATTAAATCACTACTATACTTTGTAATATATATTGAATATTATAAATTTATGAGATATATTAAATATTAAGTTAAATTATTTATACCTAATTAATATTTATAAAAATTACTCCATTAGAAATACTTATAATAAGTATTGATTAATATTATAATTTATTTTTTATAAGTTAAAATTTTACTTATGGGGGGATTAGTGCACAATGTAAGTGCAAGGGGAAAGTGGAATGGAAAGTGAAGTACTTTCCCTAGGGAAAGTTAGATGGAATGTAAAGTACTTGTTTATGTTAGTGTGCGCAATGGAAAGTATAGTGTAAAGTACTAATTTGTGTTAGTGTGTACAATGTAAAGTACAGTGTAAAATACTTGTTTGTGTTAGTGTGCACAATGGAAAGTGTGGTGTAAAGTGCAAATAGATTGTTTATTAAATAAAATATTTTGATATATCTGACTTTCAGAAAATTAAATTAATATTAGTTCATAAATAAAATATATTAAATATAATAATTAAACAAATATTTATTTTTATATTATTAAAAATTTAATCAAATTTTAATTTTGTAATATCTAAATATGAATAATTATACAAATATCGTACTACATAGCGTACTATACAAACATCGTAATAATAAAAATAAAAATAATAAAAATATAACTCAATCACCTTTTTAATAAAAAAATTATATCTGTTCATACAAAAGTACAACAAAAAAAATATTTAGTGTCATTAAAACATAATAGTCAATAATTTGGCCACATCTTAATTGCTAAAACATCTCGATAATATGATGCTGTTGCAGATTATACTACGGACTCCCTCTGGGTACTTCTTGGAGTATCCACATCATTCTCAACATCATCACTATTATCACTGTCTTCATTTTCATTTCCATTGTTATCTTCACAATGTTCTCCACCACAAGCACACTCATTTTCACTGCAAATGAAGCATCAATACTTATATAGTAAACAGAAGTGACCATAGCGAACCATGGACGAGGACTAGGTTATTGCAAATTAGAGACATACCCCCATACATGTTTAACTATGTAAAGTATATTGCTTTTATTAAATACTAATAATAATTTTTAATAGTTAATGCTCTAAACAAAGACCTACAAGACCAATTAACCATCAATGAACAAGAAGAAATTTTTATCCTACTTTCTTCCGAATCGAGCCGAAGAGGTTGCAGAGAGGGGAAGTCACTGACGGTCGTCGATGCTGGGGACGGCGAGAGGAAGAGAGTCCAGCGCCAGGGAGAGGTCGCAGAGGGGATGATTGCAATCACCGACAGTCGCGAGAGAGGAAGGAGCCAGAGAGGTTGCAGAGAGGGGAGAGATGTCGCCGAAGGTCGTCGGTGTTAGGGACGGCGAGAGGATGGGAGTCGAGCGCCGGAGACAAGTCGCACAGAGGGCGATTGAAATCATTGAAGGTCAGTTGCGAGCAAGAGAAAAATTTATTTTTCTCTGAAACCTTCATTTGATAGAACCTTCCTTCCCAACAGCCTGAGCCCGATGTAATTGAGGGAGGGAAAGTGAATTCAAATCTCGACCCCTCTAAATTCACTTTCCCTCCCATTATGCCTAAAACAGGGAAAAGTGAAATACATTAGTATTTTACCTAGGCACTAATGGCTTTTGGCTACTTTTACCCGGCGTAAGTGATTAGGCAGCGCACTAGGAGGACCTATGTGTTGAATATTCTAATTCCCCTAATCCAAATAGACTCTAAGATGGCAAAATAGGCATGTCTCATATGTTTTTTTTTTTCTTAAGAATATTTTAAAAATAGTTATATGTATTTTGTTCCAATTTAGCCTGAAGCAAACGACTTTCGACCAGAAAATTGCAGAGAGATTCCAATTTCCGGCACAGGCCTCTTACAGCGCAAGTCTAATCATTAAGTTACGTGTTCCACTTTGTGTGCTGTCATGGTCCACCATGTGGCCTAATGCGAAACGGTCCGGTGAGAGGAGGAGAGGATTTTGGTTCTGGCATTGGCTGGCCCACCTAGAGAGGAGGAGAGGATTTTGGTTCTGGCATTGGCTGGCCCACCTAGAGAGGAAGAGCAGAATGACCGTAGATTCACTTGTGGGACCGAACTAGGAACTATATAACAGAAACTACATCTATTAAACAAGGAATGGCTTTAGTTTATTCTCTAATACAGGATTCGTATCCTTCATTTCCTTCAACTTGGACCCGCTCAACAAAACTAGTTGGATAATCAACCCCCACATGGAATTATTAATTTGTTAATTGGATAATTAACACATCTCCCTAAAGTAGCTTCGTGGGCATTGCTTGTGAAATAATACCTTATTATTCCCGTGTTATTGGACCACTTCTTATGTGGGGTTACTAACTAGTAATAATGGTCGAGCTGAGATTAGGAATTCCTCCACCAATCAGACATCGAATTTTTCATGATGAAATGGGACCCATTTCCTTAATCTTTGCTTCCACTCCATACCAATCTCAAAATACAGGTAATGAATATACACTATGGCCACTCTTTTATTAGTGACTGGCATCATGTTTTCTCAACTAAAAATTCCTTCCTCTTCTTCTCATTTTATTCCAACTAGCCAAACAAAAGATTTGCAAATAAAGAATCATCGTCCACGCGTGAAATAACTTTTGGGAACGAGGCGGGCCTTAACTTTGATTAAAAAATAATTCTTGATGATACCGTGCTCTATTTGGCCAACACTAAAAAATGGTTAACAAGATATCGTACTTTCTTTCTTTAAAGGAATTTTTTAAATGACATAAAAAAAGCATGTAAATAAGTAAGATTCTTGCTGCAGAGAGTGGCGGGGGCCGTCAGAGTTTTCAAACTTCAGTATGTTGCAGGGGAAGAGGTGTATTAAATGAATATCCCATTATCCGTTAGACATAGATAAGATTGGTATTCTGAAACCTTTATCTTTTGATAGGAAAAAATGTATTTACGAACAAGGAGAGTGTTGGAACTTTCAAACCATTATTCTTAAATACTTATTTTTTCATCAAAAGATAGAGGGGCTATGTCCCACAGGAGAGCAACGTATAACCCATAAAATTTGGGCACTGTGGGGACATTTAGATATTATTGAAGGGCAAGCAGACAGTAAAGAGATGGTCGGGTGTGATACACTTTGGTCGCATCTCATAATTGTGCTGTTGGCTTTCGCAAAAGGCTCCTCCATCGAGCCATCCAGTGGCTGGCAGAAAAAAGAAAAAGACCCCCTGCATAATTCCTCAGAATGCCAAATTTCTTCCTCCCCCACGGCCTCTACTCATGCTATCTTCTTTTCCTCCCATTGGCAATCCATCATGGATATTCAGGTGAAGAGTATTTATTCACCGTTGCCTCTAGTTTAACCCTGACTCTTTCTTTGAAAAACTTAAGCTACTTTTGAATTGCATTGAAATTGAAAGTCTCGGTAGTAGCACATGGAGGGTCTAAAATCACTTTCATATCTGAAGTATCCTATGCTCAAAAGGACCTATTACGGTATTCAAAAGACGTTTCGGTTGAAACACTCTCACTGCCACCTTGTCACTCCTCTAATGAACGGATAATAAACCAGAACCAATTTGTTTCTTTTTCTTTTAAGGCAAAGTGGCAAGCAGCTACCATGGGGACTGGGGAGGGTTCTTTCTTTTCCTTTGGCCCATTCCCCGACTTCCGGCCACTGCCGGTTGCGCCCTGATCGTCGGGTGCTTTTGGAAGTAAGGCGGAGACAGTCCGCTCGCTTTTCTTAAATTTAATCCGGTTCCGGCATTTTATCAGCAACTTCGTAGGCAAATGTGGGGTCCTGGCTCCCGAGTGACGACAAGCTAAAGAAGAATTCAAAGGATGAAAGCGGACTGAAAAAGCAAAAGAAGCGAAGGGTCAGGGACGGAGGGGGTGAGAGGGAGGAATCCCACTACCTAACTTTATTTATTCCACTTCTCAAATCACTATCATTGCAGTTCCATTTCTCACATCTTCCTTTTTCCCACCATTTATTTTCAATTCAATTTTTATTTGCTCCTATATCTCTCTCTCTTCCATCCTTGACAGCTATGTTTCATCATTCCTCCTTTCCCATTTTTCTATTCTGATCTCGAGTGGAATAAAATGCCCTTTGAATCCAAGGAAAACTTCGGTATCCGTTTCGGATACTCGGACTGATTGTTTTGGTTCTTTCCAAGAAGCTGTAAAGCCAGTAATTGACATCAGTGACCTCAGCCAATACTTGTTTTTATTGGATCCTCCCTGATTCCAAGCCACGGCAAGAATTGCAGCTTTGATACATGTCAAGTGTCTTCATCATGGACCATTAGAAAAAACAGGAGAAGCCATCAGTGAAGATTATATGTAGGAACACCGTTGAGGATGAGTTAGTCATATGAGAATGCCTTATACAGTATCCATCCGACATTAGTCACCATTAGAAAGGACTAACTTGAAATTTTGTACGTTACTGGAAGATTATGTCACTGGAACGTCCAAAGATTTTCTTCACTGACTAGGAGGATTGAACTATAGAAGAAATAGAAGATCATTAGTCACTCATTGCTGCGATTACTTGTGTAATTCGTGGGTATTAACGTAAGTAAATCTTTCGTATAAATTGACAATTTTGCCGAAACGCTCGACTTCGCTCAACAACCGTTATGGTTGCTTCTTCCCTCTCCCAAGACCTGTAGAAAAGTTTCTACGGTCTACTGTGCGCCCTCCCGTCTGTGGCCGTTCCCTGCTGTTCAACCTCCTTCCTTCTTAAACTCAGTATAACCTTCCTTCTTAAACTCAGTATAATCCCCATTTGTGATTTTGATTTATTCCTTTTTCGCTTCTGCGCTTCGCTTTCTTCCTCTCCCCCTTCCCACTGTACAGTATAGGAAAATCTGCAACAGCCATGGCTGCAAACAAGTTTGCGACCATGTTACATAGAAATGCGCACCGGATTACGGTAGTTCTTGTCTACACCGTTCTGGAATGGATTCTCATAATCCTTCTCCTCCTAAATTCCTTGTTTTCATACCTCATATCGAAATTTGCTTCCTTCTTCGGTTTACAGACACCGTGTTTATGGTGTTCGAGGGTCGACCATGTGCTCGAGCCGCAGAAGGGGAAATTTTCTTACAGAAGTCTTTTCTGCGAGACTCATGCCAAGGAGATTTCGAAACTGGGTTATTGCTCAAATCATCGGAAACTGGCCGAAACCTGCGATATGTGCGAGGACTGCTCATCCTCGCGGCCTTCAATGGGTGGGGCGGAGCGACGAATCGCTTTTTTCTCTTTGCTTTCTGGTGACGGGGCGTCCAACAGCCAACTGGGTACCAAGGATGCAAAGTGTTCGTGCTGTGGTGCGACAGTAGATGAAGGACTATACTCGCCGTATTTGCTGTTGAAGCCTTCCTGGGATGTTTTAGATTATGCGCCTAAAGGAAATTTGGTCAAGGAAAAAAGTACAGAGGCTGATAATTCTGATGATTTTAATGATGTAAAGTACTTGGATCCGTCCAAACCGGATTCCCTGAGAGACGTCGACGACGATGAAATCAGGAAAAGAATTGAAATGGCAGAAAATCAGCTGCTTTCTGATTTTTCCGAAGACAAAGTTCCTGAAGGAACAGAAAAAATGGCAGAGGAAACAGATGAAAAAGGTGCCCTTATGCAACCGGAGCAAGATCTTGTGGATGATCATCCATCTATGCATTTGGAAGGTACCACTGTTTGGGAGTCAGGTGAGGATAATGGATTTTCGATTCAATTAAGTTGTAGAGAGGATCCATCTTTCATTATCCTCTCTCCTCGTTCTGAACACCAACCTGTTGAGGATCTTATCGTTCCGATTGAATCGGTCGATTCTATGACTGCAAAGAGCCATAGCGGTCCAAAAATCAATAACGAGGATGAACAACTCAGCCATCCTGAAGAATTTGACGTTGCCGAACCCGAAATTCAGAATCACTGTAGGCCAACTATGCTAGTTGAGACCACATTTGAAGTCAAGGAAGAAACTGCGATTGAAGAGGTTGAATCAGTGCGGGGAAATGAATCGTCTTCGTGCTTTCCAGAGAGTGAGTACATCGGAGACTTGATTCAAGATAAAGGTGACGGCATTGCTCAGACACAAGAAATTCAAAGTCTTCCAGGTAGTGTGAAGGGGATAGAAGCAGTCGTGAAGGATTCTGATGAATATTCTGGTAAGAATATTACAAGCCTCTGATTTTATTATTAAATGATTTTAATATATATAGGGTTTCTTCTTGTTTCCTGAAGAAATTTTCATAAAGTTTCATTTATATATGCAGCATTCCTGGACAGCAAAATTGTGGACACTGTAATCAACTGTGAGAACGAGGACAGAGAAGCCTGTGATGAGGAACAAACCGCTCCCCATTCTCATGATTCAATTCCTATAGAAGGATTCCCGAAGGGTCTTTCACTTTCAGATGAAAAAATGAACGATGGTCACCAAGGTTTGTGTCCCACCTTCGAGTTTCTGTTCCTTTAGAAAACTTAGTGTGGTCATCAAATTCAAGTTTGAAAATAGCCGCTAATTTGTGTAGCTTACTGACGTAGGGGATAATGAAATCAAGGAATTGGCAATGGGTGGCGGACGATGTGGCTTGATTTCTCAATCACTTCCTGAGAATGAAGCGGTTGAAAGATTCGAGGTCGAGGAAGACAAAGCACCTGAAACACCCACTTACTTGGAAAATATCCACTCGTTGCACAAAAAACTACTATTCGAAAGAAAAGAGTCGGGTACGGAATCCTTGGATGGTAGTGTCATAAGTGACATTGAAGCTGGCGAAGTTACAATTGATCGCCTCAAAGTGGCGTTGAAGGCAGAACGAAAAGGTTTATGTGCTTTATATTCTGAACTAGAAGAAGAGAGAAGCGCTTCAGCTATAGCAGCAAACCAAACAATGGCGATGATAACCCGGCTTCAGGAAGAGAAGGCTGCCATGCAAATGGAAGCTCTGCAATATCAAAGAATGATGGAGGAACAATCCGAGTACGACCAAGAAGCTTTGCAGCTCCTAAATGAGCTCATGATGAAGAGAGAGAAAGAGAAGCAGGAGTTGGAGAAGGAGCTGGAATTATACCGGAAGAAGGTATTTCACTACGAAGCTAAGGAGAAGAGGATGATGAGCAAGAAGAAGTATAACGGGGTTAACCGAACCTCGTCATCTTCTTCTAGTCTTGTAGATAGCGATGAGCTATGTGTAGATCTTAATGAAGGGGAAGAGTGTGACAACGGATTTCATGTAAGCGCACAGAACACTCCTACTGAGGAAATATTATGTTCTGGTGTGACCCAAGAAAGTACAAAGCATTTGAGTACACTTGAAGAGTCATTAGCTGATTTCGAGGAAGAGAGATTATCCATCCTGGAGCAACTGAAAGCCCTGGAAGAGAAGCTCTTCACATTGGACTATGAGGAAGAGCTATTTGAAGATGTGAAGTCAATTGAACACTTCACAGAAAATGGTGAAGTAAGCAGCCTCAACTTTGAATTTGACGGTCCTGAAGAGAATGGGATGGCAAATGGGTTCTCTGATGAAATGAGTATCAACGGAAAGCTCCATCTCGAGAGAAGAAGCACGGGTTCGAAGGCAAAAAGGCTTTTGCCTCTTTTTGATGCAATTAGTATGGAAAACGAAGAAGATCTGCATGAAGAACAAGACGCAGGTGTTTTCCCACAAAGTTGTGCTTCGAAGACCGCTTCAGAAAAGAAGAATCTGGCTATTGAAGAAGAGGTGGACCATGTTTACGAGAGATTGCAGGCTCTTGAGGCTGATAGGGAGTTCTTAAAGCATTGCATAAACTCCTTGAAAAAGGGAGACAAGGGAATGGATCTGCTTCAAGAGATACTGCAACATCTTCGCGATCTCAGGACAGTTGAACTTCGAGTGAGGAGTTCGGCTGAGAATCTCTCATGAACTCCATCATCATTGGCAGAAGGTCAGTTAACCAGTTCGTGGCCAACTTACTAGCAAATCAAACTGCATTTGAAAAGATATATTGCCTCAACTTTTTTTTTTTTTTTTTTTTTGTGAAAGAAGGTCAACTTCAGGGTAGAATTGGATCGTGATGTCAAAAAAAGGCAGCTGGAAGGGGTTGCAGCATTGCGAGATCCACCGAGGTGAATTGATCTGTCCTGAAAGGGAGAACTGGTTTGGATGGTTGATGATGTTTTAGTAGAGTCGAGGCAGAAAAGAAACGAGGTTTGCTTGTCATTGTCCTCTTAGTAAGCCCAAAGTTTTTGTTGGGTTTTTTTTTCGAGGCTTCCCACCTTTGAGGTGAAGGTGGCGGTGGCAAGGAGTGGTTGGCAGGCCACTCTGTCGAATGAGCGTGTGTGTCTGGCTCAGTGCCAGGTATGGAACAGGTTAAGGACAGATAGGACAAGGACAGTGTCTTCTTTCTTTATTTTTTTTTTAATTTTGTTTAGAGAGAAGGGTAAAGGAGTACCCTTTTTCTAGCACATGGTTTTGATCATCGTGAGTATTGATTCTCTTTTCATCACTTTATTGAATAGTTGGATTTGTACACACTGTATTCATTCTTCCGTTTTGTGGTGATCATGAAGCCAAACAAACAATGATGAAACTTTATTCAGATTCTTTCATATTTTCACTTTTTATTTCTCAGCAGGTGTTTAGGGTCCTAGCTAAAATTTTGGTGATTGGGGGCCGAGATAAACTTAAAGATACTGTTGTAACATGAAACTCTTACACTGTCAAATGCTCAAACTGTTACTCTAAAACTGGGTGGGACCAATCATTTAAATCGGGTTTAATTAGATCTAATCCCTTCTCTATGTTGTATAATATTAAAAATCAAGAAGAGTACGGATGGGGGTTGTTCCCAATACGATGCACAAGTGAGGAGACAGTGAACGACCCCCTCATCCTATTGCAACCATAGCAAGGTAGAGAGGGGCAACCCCCCTCTTCCTCTTTTTATGACTAAGTGGGAGAGGAAGAAGAGGAGGGGGCCTATCACCCTCTCCTCTCTATTTTCTTTGTTTAAAACAACAGGAAGAGATTATTTGAGAAAATTTAGGCCACTATGAATGAGAGAATGAATGAGTGTGGAACGAGATAGCTTCAGGACATTTAAGACCAAAACCCAAGAGAGAGCGAACCAAGGCAAGGTACGAATTTTTTTGTGTATTGAATGATTTGTAGATGGATTACTGGGGTTTATATAGGTTTTACGAAAACCTTAAAGGAGAAATAAATCACAAGGACTTCCACTTACAAGTTGTAAATAGGTATTTTTACATAATTACATAAATCAATTCAAAATAGCGTTCAATCATTCTTTTCTTCTTCCTTTGATTTTAGATCTTGATTTCCTTGTTTGATTTTGCCTTAATCTTCTTCATTCATAGAGTAATTTGAGATAAGTTATCTCCTTGATTGATTTTATCATGATTTATAGAAGATCCTTGAGTTGGATATAGTGGGCCCCACATATGAGAGATAAGGGATTAAATTCTCTAGAACCATGCATGGGGACATCCTCTTTTGAGTGGATGACGTGGACATCACCCTTGCATGGTTCTGCATAGGTGATTTGTCCCTCTTTGCCTCTTGTGCCACCTTTAAATGAACTGGTTTTCTTTGTAGTGAAGGGCTTTGATATAGCTTGAAATAATGCATATTCTTGTACTTGTTTTTGTATGTTCATATTTCTTTGCTGCTTTCCATTCCCCCTCAAGCTGGACTGAGAGGTTGACCAAACAATCGGCTTGGTGATAAGTTGGTGAAGCTGGTTGATAGAAGGACTACTATGAACTTGAAGACATCCCATTGTAACTTTCTTGCAAAAAAATTGATAGTCTGTGCAAATATGTTATTGTGAAAGTGAAAAGTAGGTTGTGAGCCAAGTAAGTAGCACTTAAATTGTCACATAGAGGAGAAGGAGATCGAGTTGAGTATATGTGTAAATCTATAGAAGATACTGAAACCAAGTGATTTTCAACACATGTAGAAGTCATGGCTTTGTATTTGGCTTCAGTAGTGGAACGAGATATTGTAGGTTATTTCTTTGCAGACCAAGAGACAATATTGGGTCCTAAGAAGACTGTATAACCTTGTTAATGGGCAACCACTCCAATCTGCATCGAAAAAAGGCAAGGATATCTAGTGATGAGGGTTTTGAAAAGACTAAACCATTGTCTATGGTACCTTTAAGATATCGATTTTTTAACTAGTATAAAGTTAAACCCCCTCTAATATTTATGCCACTTTTTAAGTACCTAGCCAATACTACCCAAAAGACCGGCCTGTTAAGAGCGGAAGGCATAGGTACTTATAACCCAGGACCACAACATCACACACATCCTTAAGAGCCAACGACCACAACGGTTTAACACATAGCGATGAGGGACCTAGCCTAACCTGGAAACCATACATTCTAGGGTTCACGATCACCCGCGTCCGTTGGGAATCAAACTCGGGATGTAGCGCTAGCTGTGATACCAAATGTTATGCACCTAGCCAATACTACCCAAAAGATCAGCCTGTTAGGAGCGGAAGGCATATGTACTTAATCTACGACCACAACATCGCGTCCTCGGTATGAGGATGATGTACCACTATTGCCAGGGCCGCGTCCGTTGGGAATCAAACTCGGGACGTAGCGCTAGCTGTGATACCAAATGTTAAACACCTAGCCAATACTACCCAAAAGACCGGCCTGTTAGGAGCGGAAGGCATATGTACTTAATCTAGGACCACAACACCGCATCCTCAATATGAGGATGATGTACCACTATTGCCAGAGTACAATGCAAATGGAGCATCAATGGGGGAAGTAGGAGATGGACCAGGGATCCGTAGCAATATGGCACTGATGTCATCGAAGGATGGAAGAGAGGAAGAACTAAGAAGTTGGGATTTAACAACCTCAAGGTAGGGCTTGATATTTGTCAAGCAAATGATAGCTGCCAAGGCCTCCCATTTTTTTTCTTGAGCTGTAATGTCTGTTGAATATGACTGAGCAATTTTCCATTTTTGGAGAAGGCCCCGAAACCAGGCCAAAAACTCATGAATGTTATCTCCCTGTTTAGTATTCAACATACTTTGTAAGACTTTGAATAATTTTTATAAGGAGGCCGTACTGGAGTATAGCTTAGCACATGTGTCTCAAATGTCTTTGGCTGATTCCAAGTGGACCACATTGTTAGCTACATGCTCTTCCATGCTATTGATGAGCTAACTAATAACCTGGTTATCATTTTTAACCCACTTGAGGTAGACTACATCTTCTTCATCAATCAAAGGAGGGAGTTTGATTAAGTGACTGAGAAGGTCACAAATAATGAGAACCCTCCATACCGATTGTGACCAACTAAGATAATTGGAGAGACCTCTTAATGGAATTGTAGTAATGCCGAGTATGTCACTCTTACTACTTGTTCCAATCTCCATTAAGAGGCAATTCAAATATTGAGGTCAATTGCAAGGGGCATCTTCAAATAATAATTACTCAATGCAATTTGAAGAAACTGTGGACCAAATCAACCACCGTCAATGGAAGGAAATAGAAATTTTCCATGAGAACAAGCCCTAAATCATCAAGGAATTTGTGCTTTTGTCATGTGGGGACAAGATCATGTCATCACTCAATTCCTCTTATTTTCTTATAGAAAAACAAAGAGGAGAGGATAGATGCAAACTCTTATGCCTTAATCCAAACTCCAACACAAACCGTGGGCAAAATTTTAGAAATACTTAGAGGCAAATCAGGACTCTTGGAAGTAAACTTTTCTCAGCTCAAGGGAACACTCCAACATAAAAAAAAAGAGAGGCAATCATTGGAGTTCAAGAGCAGCAAAGTAATAGAGATAAGTAGGTGCTGGAATTTTAACCATATGACGGTCAACCAACAACATAGCAAGATCCCATGAGCAGCGTCAAGATTTACAACAACATGTGCTGGAATTTCACCTCAAAAGAAAATTGATCCAAGTTACATAAATGTAACTGAATTACAAATCATCAATTTATCAATCTTGATAAGACACTAACAGCAAATAATCTTGATCAATCTTGTAATTTAGCTACAAGAAGATCAAGATTATAACATCTTCTTAGTCATAAGAGATAAATTTCCACAACTTCTCATATAAAGAGTATCTTGACTTGATGTAATTCATAAATCAAGAATTCAACTATTAAAGAAAGAATATATAAATAATGGCCAGACTTGACTTATCTCTTCATGGCTAGACTCCTTTGATGAACAAATTCTTGAACAAACTTCATAAATAATTCCATGTGTACTTCATCAAGGGGGATCCTAAACTCCTTGCTCTGATACCATGTAGAATTTAGGATTACATGTGGAGGACTTTAGATCAACGAAGAAGGAGAAGAAGAAAAGAGGAATGAGAGGAGAAGGAGAAGGAGAAGGAGAAGGAGAAGGGATGAACCAAGATGAAGAGAGTTTGGATTAAGGGAGAAGAAGGTGCGATGACCAAGTGAGGAGGGAGTCAGGACGAATTTCTTGAGAAAAGAGAGGAGAGCTTCAATGCTCTACCTCTTAGCCAATGCCTTTATTTATAGTTTTACAATGCCCTTAGGGCTACAACTTGATAAAAGAAGAGACATAAAAAGAACAAGTATTTAAACCTTTATGTCTTCTTTATGGAATGTATCCTATTTTATCCATATGCCACCACTTAGACGTGTGGGCTTACTAGCCTTGAGCTTGAGGGTTTGAGCCCATCTTCCAATAGTGGGAGAGTACATATATTGGGCTACAAGATTGAGGAAGTAAGATATATCAGGTCTCATTAATGTTAAATATTGAAGGCCTTCTATAAAAACTTCTATAGTGAGTAGGGTTAGAATAATGAGAACTTTGAAAATCAAGTTTTGCGTGGTGTTAAGAGGAGTTGTCATAGGTGTACAAGATTCCATCCCTGCTCGAGTTAATGTTTATTTTAAGTATCAAGCTTGATAAAGAAAAAGATTGCTAGGACTTCTACGTATTTGGATGCCTAAAAAAATATCTAGAGGACCTAGACTTTTCACATAGAAAGTATTACTTAATGTTGTTTCAAAAGTTTGAAGAAGCGAGAGGTTATTCCTAGTGAGAATAATGTCATCCACATAAAGAAGTACCTATAAATGGTTAGATGAAGAATGATAAAAAAATAGTGAGGGATCCATTTTACTGATTTGAAAACCAAAGTGAAGTAGGAAGTTGCTAAATTTAGCGTACTAGGCACGAGGGGTTTGTTTGAGGTTGTAGATGGTTTTTTTGAGCCTACATACATGGTTTGGAGAGGTGAAATTTTTAAAACCTGGTGGTTTTCTCATAAACACTTCCTCATTGAGAGAACCATGAAAAAAAGGCATTATTAACATCGAATTGAAGCAATGTCCAGTTAGAGTGAAGAGCTAGGGTAAGTCCTACTCAAATTGTTTGAGGTCGGACAATAGGACTGAATATTAGATCATAGTTGATCCCATAAAGTTGACGATGTCCTTGAGCAACAAAATGAGCTTTCAATTTTTGGACAGATCCATCTGTATTGAGCTTAGTTATAAAAACCCATCGAGACCTTACGACATGCATATTAGAATTATTAGGGGCAAGTTCCAAATTATTATTTTGTTGAAGATCATTGTTCTTATCTTGCATAACATCATAACATGGAGGTAGTGTAAGAGCAATTTAATAGGATGCAAGCTCAAATATATGTGTGACCATACGAGCTTGAAGTGTTGACGTAAATGCCTTACTCTTTGCTCTAGTCATCATGGGATGAGTATTAATACGATAAGAATAGGGAGTAGGTGGAATAATTCCTATTTGATCATTATCTAAGGAAGATTGTGAGAAGTAGAGAATCAAGTTGGAGATGTTGTAGAAAACTCAAAGGATATGTTCCGAGAATTTTGAACATAAATGTCATAAGAGGTTGAAGGGGGAGGTGAAGTAGTAAGTATTTTTGTAATTTGTCAAAAAAAATTGTACATTAAGAGTAAGAGGAGGCATACTTTTTAAATTTTTTTGGTGATGAATAAGGGAAACATGACTCATAAAAAACAACATGCCTAGTGATAAAGACTTTGTTTAAAGATGGGCAAAGACATTGATAACCTTTAAGAATCATGAAATCCAACAAAAACACAGGGTGTAGACCGTATTTCAAACTTGGTTTTGTGATAATGTTGTAAACAAAGAAAACAAAGATGTCATGGTCCCGGACCATTGATCTTGTGACTCGGTGAAGGAAGAGGTCATTTAGGGGATTGGAAGCTAAACCAGGACGTCTTGATTTACCTAGGCGACCTACGATGGCAAGAAGGTTATGGAATGCGGAATTGAAAGAGAATGAGAAGATTAGGCTTGTCGAGGGGAGGCCTGTACCCTTGGGTTAGTTAAGGAGAATGCCAATCCTAGGGTTCAATGAAGGAGAATGACGATCCTGAATTAGGTTGAAATTTTGCTTGTTTCCCCATTCTGTCCGTGTGCCTATTATAGGCTTACATCACAAGAGAGTTTAATTGAAATAATTACAAGAATGCCATCATGGCTCAATTACTCTTAACACTATACTTAAACAAAGTAAAATAAACCTACTAATTTATTAACTCCACCGCTTAACTCATCCACGTCGCCTCTGGATGGCTCGTTTCACTTTGAGTCCACAACATCACTGCCCCCTTGGAGACAGAGCTTGTCCTCAAGCTTGAAGGTAGGGTAAGCTTGTTGGAAGATATCTACATCCTCCCAAGTGGCATCTGTGGCACCGGTGTTGGTCCATTGAAAAAGGACCTCCCAACTATTCTGGTGTTGTCTAGTACCCAATATTTTTGAGGGAGTAACAACGACCCCTTCTTCAACTGGTGGTAAGAATGGAGCTGGAGGTGGTGCGGCCCCCTTGAACGGCTTGAGCAATGAAACATGGAAAACATTATGAAGCTTGGAATCAGGCGAAAGGTGCAACTTATAGGTAACTGGCACGACGCTCTGAAGAATAGTGAAGGGATCAAAATATTTAGGAGACAACTTGTGGCGACGACCAGCAATTGATTGTTCACGGTAAGGCTGGAGACGGAGCCATACCACATCCCCAGGATTGTATTGAACATCCCAGTGGCCCTGGTCATAATATTCCTTCATACGAACCTGAGATTTCTGAAGGTGTTCGACAACATTTTGCAGCACTTGATCATGGTCCACAAGGGCTTGGTCGACATCATCAACTCTTGTGGAGCCTGGAACATAGGAGAGCAACTGAGGGGGGTCTCACCCGTATAAGACCTGAAAGGGGGTAGCTTGTAAGGCAGTACGGAAACATGTATTATAGCAATACTCTGCCCACGGAAGCCATTCTACCCAACGTTTAGGACGGTCACCAACAAAACACCTCAATTGCATTTCAAATGTCGGTTCACCACTTCCGTTTGGCCATCTGTTTGAGGGTGATATGCCGATGAAAATATGAGTTTAGTCCCACATAATCTGAAAAGGTCTCACCAAAAATGGCCGGTAAAGACTACATCCCTATCAATCACAATCGCTTTCGGAATGCCATGGAGATGAACAATAGTTGCGAAGAACACTTGCACCACACTTGCAGCTGTAAATGGGTCCTCCAATGGGATAAAATGTGCATACTTCAAAAATTGGTCTACCACTACAAAAAGGACAGACTTGCTAGAAGTTTTCAGGAGACCCTCAATGAAATCCATCGATATGTTAGACCATACCTAAGTGGGAAGATCGAGTGGTTGTAGAACACCTACTGGACTTAAATGTTCTACCTTGTTCCATTGATAAACATGACAAGCAGCCACATACTAGGCAATTAATGATTTCATGCCCTCCCAATAAAAATCACCTCGAATCCTATGTAACATTTTCTAGAGGCCCTCTTGAGTGCTATCGTGATGGGCTGATAAGACCTCTGTAACCAAGGGAGAAGTGGAGGATAGGTAAAGGCCCCCCCTTATATAAAATGATCTTGTCGTGAATTGACCATTTTGAATGTTTTTTCCTTCGGCAATCTGTTGATACAAGTCTTTGAGTTTGGGGTTGTGCTGGATTTCCTTTTTTATGGAGTCAAGCAGGAGAGGTTGAGGATGAATGATGGTTCCTCAGAATGTCTTGAGAGAGCGGCTGCCGCCTTGTTCAAGGTACCTGCCTTATATTCCACCGTAAAGTAAAAACCCAATAATTTACTAATCCAATGCTGCTGTGGGGATGTGGAAATCCTCTGGTCCAACAAAAATTTCAGATTGTAGTGATCTGTGCGGATAGTAAAAAATCTACCCCATAAGTTTGGCCTCCAATGTCGAACCACCATCGCTAATCCAATGAGTTCTCGGTTGTAAGCTGGTAATTTATGATGGTGGTCTGGCAACTGATGACTAGAATAAGCAATAGGGTGCTGTGATTGTTGAAACACCGCTCCAATACCATCTCCTGAAGCGTCACATTCCACTACAAATTCATCGTCAAAATCTAGTAGTTGCAGAACTGGAGTGGAGGCTAAGGTTTGCTTGAGTGCCTTGAATGAATTGTTTGTATTGTAAGTCCATTTAAATGCATTACGTCTGAGAAGGTTTGTTAAAGGAGCTGATAATGGACCGTAATTGTGGATGAACTTGGGGTAATAGACGGCTAAACACAAAAATCCTCTGAGTACTGAAATGTGGGTCGGTTGAGGCCAATTGGTGATGGCGTGATTTTTTTACGGATCCACTGTCATCCCTGTTGCTGTGATTATGTGACCCAAGTAGGCCACCTGAGGTCTTCCAAAATATCACTTAGAACATTTCAAGTAAAGATGACGTGCTCGAAGCAGTTGGAAGGCCATCCGTAAGTGCTCTAAATGCTGGTTCCAAGACTTGCTAAAGATTAAAATATCGTCAAAGAAGACTAAAACGAATTTTCTGAGATATGTACTAAATACCTCATTCATCAAGGGCTGGAAGATGGACAACGCATTTGATAGTCTAAAAGGCATTACAAAAAATTCAAAGTGGCCATGGTGGGTGCGGAATGCTGTCTTCTAAATATCCGGAGGATACATCCTAACTTGGTGATAACCCGACCTCAAATCCAATTTAGTGAAAAATTGAGCACCATGTAATTCATCTAGTAACTCCTCCATGACAGGTATTGGTAATTTGTCTTTGATTTTCTTGGCATTCAATTCTCGATAGTCAATACAAAACCTCCAAGTGTTGTCCTATTTTTTACTAGAAGAATGGGAGAGGAGAAAGGGGACCTACTCGGTCAGATGAGGCCCTGTTCTAGCATAAGTTTGCATTGACGTTCAATTTCATCCTTTTTTAGGTGTGGGTACCGATAAGGATGAACTACTACCACCTCTAACCGAGCCTTCAAACAGATCTGATGGTCACAATGTCTCAAGGGAGGCAGACTTGGAGGTTCCTGAAATATGTCGGTAAATTCGATCAAAAGTCGGTGTAAAGTGCTGTCCAAAGTCTCTTGGGAGTGGAGTACGTGTAGCTGTGCTGGAGAGTCAGCTTGACTGGCCTATAATCATTCCTGCTTCCCTCCACTGTCAAAGCTCATAGTGAGAGCCACGAAATCCCATAAAATGGGACCCAATTTTTGGAACCATTTTATTCCCAAAACCATGTCAAATCCTGCTAATGGGATGATAAAAAATTCCATAGAAAAACAATTATCATCAATCGAAAATGTTACTGATTTGCTGATTCCGTAGCTAGGTATCTTTTCCCCATTGGCAACCGAAACCGTAGCAATAGGTTGAGGTTGTATCTCAAGTTGTAAATGCTGGGTGGTTGTGAGACTCAAAAAATTATGAGTACTCCCTGAATCCACCACACTGAGTAAAGACCTTGGACTAATGCGCATACTTGCATAGTCTTGGTGGACTTGAGTCTGGTTATAGCATTCAACGAAATAGCAGGTTCTTCCACCTCAGTCGGCTCCACTTCCTCATCATCAAACTCCAACCAAAATAATTTTTTACATTGATGACCGAAAGTGTACTGCTCAAATCAATTATAACATAATCTTTTCTTTCTTCTGTCTTCCATCTTGGCTCTGTTCAATTTCCGGATGAATGCTGGGGTGGAAGGACTGTGCTTAGTTGCTGGTGGAGTACCTATTGCAACCTGATTTCTCCACGGTTGGGATGTGGTGGTCACTCCTAAATTATTTCTCCCCCTTGCCAATTTGGCCTTCGAGACTGAATTTTTTGTTTGGCTTTTAGGGCTCTGGCCAAATTCATTGCTCTTGATAGATTCGTAGGAGCAAGGAGTTCCACTTCTAATCGTAGGGATTCATTCAAGCCTGCTGTGAACAGACCAACCTATTGGTCCACCCTTACAACCTTACTTGCCTGAACCAATTTTTCTTGGAATAATTTTTTATATTGCTCGACACTTCCCATTTGTCTTAACATCACTAAATCCCCTAATGGGTTGCTTTGGGTAGGTAGTCCAAACCGAATTGTACACAACTCTTTAAATTCTTCCCAATTTAAACCTGAGTTCTTCAATTCCAATTGATGGCCCCATAGCTGCGCTTCATCGAGCATGTGGAAGGCAGCCAACCCCATCTTGTCTATTTCAGCCGTCCTTTGGTTAGAATTTTTTTCTCACCGATACAGCCAAATTAGAGGGTCCTTTGACCCATTAAAAATATGGAAGTCCAATTTTGTATATCTCAGAACTGTCCCTCCTCCGTGTTCTGGATGCTCCGTACGTCCAACATACTGTTCGCCTTGTGTATTCGTAGGGCTTCTTCCCCCTTCCCTTGGGGGTGGATTTCTTCCAGCAAACAATTCATACATTCTATTTGTCACAACTTCTAATTGTAAATTTACCTTGTGAGAGACCCGACTGTCCAACAACGCAGCCAGTCGACCTTGGCTTTCTTCCTGCCTTGCGTTTAGCATCTCACTGAGCTTGGTTATCAATTTCTCATTGGTGGTTGACTCCCCTAGGCTTGCTTGCTTTGATACCAAGTTATTATGGTCTCAGAACATTGATCTTGTGACTTGGCGATGGGAGAGGTCGTTTAGGAGATTGGAAGCTAAACCAAGACGTCCTGATTTACCTGGGCGACCTAAGATGGCGAGAAGGTTATGGAAAGCGGAATTGAAAGAGAATGAGAGGATCAGGCTTGTCGATGGGAGGCCTATGCCCTTGGGTTCATCAAGGAGAATGCTGATCCTAGGGTTCAATGAAGGAGAACGCCAATCCTGAATTAGGTTGAAATTCTGCTTGTTTCCCCATTCCGTCTGTGTGCCCTTTTAGAGGCTTACATCGTAAGAGAGTTTAATTGCAATAATTACAAGAATACCATCATGGCTCAATTACTCTTAACGCTATACTTAAACAAAGTAAAATAAACCTACTGATTTATTAACTCCACCACTTAACTCATCCGCGTCCCCTCTGGATGACTCGTCATGCTATCAAGTCCACAACAAAAGACATCCAAAAACACAAATATGATTGTGTTAGAAGATGGGATCAAGCCCACACAACCAAGGAAGGTCCGCACACTAAAGAGATGTGGAATATGGGCTCAAGGCCCATAAACCAAGGAGAACGCCCATATGCCCATACAATGATGACATAATGGTAAATAAAGAGTCATCTCATAGAGATGGTATTGATGTATTTAGGTTAAGTTCTAGGGGCATAATTATAATATTGAAATTTGAATGATCTATAAATTTAGCTTAGGGGGATTGTTAGGACAATAAGTCTATAACCTCTTCTTCCTCCTGTCAGTTTTCTCCCAATGGGTGTCTCTCTTTTTTTCTCCATGAGTCAATCCATGGAGTCTTAAAAATCAACATAGTATCAGAGCATTGATTTTCAGGACTTGTAGTGTTATGGTCCCTAGCCATGGATCTAGTAACTCAGCGAGGTAATTGTGAATCCAGCACTGTATTAGGGTTTTGAGTCACGAAATTGAAGAAAAGAACCTCCTTTTCTTGGCTGTTCTCGGTAGGATTGAAAAAGAGTTTCCTTTTCTGAGTCTTCTACGTAAATAAAAGACTTCTCTTGTTGTTCTTGGCCAAGAAGGGCTAAACCCATTTTGCTGCTCATGTCCAAGAGGGTAGTGACCCTTTAGAAAGGTTGCTTCTGCCTACGAAGGAGAGATTAGGACTCCCTAACCCTCCCTTACTCGCTTAGAGGATAAAGCTGCCTCTTTTATTGGTGCTGCCCGATTAGGGAATCAAGACTTCCCTTTTCTTACTCGGATCGAAGGTAAATTATTCCCTCTTGCTGCTGTAACTGTGGAGGAGGCTAAAGCCTCTCCTTGAACTCAGAAAACAGTAATCATGGCCCTCTTCCTTTGCCTTGGGCACTCTCAATGCAAAGCATAATTCAGAGAGAGAAGAAATAAAACTCATATCAAGAGAACCATACTTTGGAGCTCGTCAAGGAGACCTCCCAACCCTAGAGCTCGTAAAGGAAAATTCCAAACCCTATTTAACCTAATTCAATACTTGCCTTTTCTCTATTTCTCTACCCTTTAAATAGGGTTTGACGTGATAAATGTTTTAGGGCTAAAAATGACAATTTTGCCCCTGCATCCTTGCTTAATATATAATTAATGGAAAATTATACTGATAGCAATATAAAATATGAAATTTAAAAGTAATAAACTTAGTGAGTCATTGCCTCCTCTGAGTGACTCGGTGTGCTATTGAGCCCTCAACATCTGCCTCCCATGGAGAAAGAGTTTGTCATCAAGCTTGTAATATGGGTAGACCTGTTGGAAGTTGGCTAGCTGCTCCAATGTCGCATCATCTTTTTCAGTGTCCTTCCACTGTATAAGAATCTCCCATTGGTTATCAATCTGATGGGCCCGTAATACCATAGCTGGAGTAAGAATAACCTGTCCATTGTCCACCGGAGGAAGAGACGGAATTGTCATCGGAGGTGGACCCTTAAAGGGTTTAAGTAATGAAACATAGATCACATCATGCAGTTTAGTTGTTGCGGGAAGTTGCAATTGATAAGCAACTGGCCCGATAAGTCGAATAATAGCAAAAGTCCCAAAGTATTTTGGGGACAGTTATGGTGTTGTTGTCCCGCTAGTGATTGCTGACGTTACAGATGGAGTCGTAACTAGACATAGTCACCTTCCTTGTATTCGATATCTCGGTGTCCCTTGTCTTAGAAGTCCTTCATGCGAACCTGTGCTTTGATGAGGCGGTCCAAAATATTCAGTTGCACCTGGTCCCGTTCCATAAGTGCGTGATAGATAGAGTCCACGTGGGTGAAGCCCCGAGTATACGATAGAAGCCAAGGCGGATCTCTACCATATAGAACCCTGAAGGGAGTAGATTGTAAAGTTGTGTGGAAGGAATTGCTGTAACAATATTCTGCCCAAGGGAGCCATTGCAACCAGGTTTTAGGATGATCGCCCACCAAACATCGAAGATACATTTCCACAGTGCGGTTAATGACTTCTGATTGTCCGTCTGTTTGAGAATGATTTGCTGATGAGAATGTTATGGACTCCATAGCATCTAGAGTAACTGGTAGACGTAGAGGGTAACTTATGTAATTTTCAGATTTTTCAATTAGTTGGTATTGATGTAATTTCTTTCAAAACTATGGCCTTGTCATTGGTGTGCGTTCCCTAATCTCTTATAGGGACGTCATTGAATGGGGAAAAATCAAGTGTTGATCAATTAGAGTAAACGAGATTGTGTTCTCTCTCTCTTGAGGCCCAAGATGGAGCTTCCTTCAAAAGCTCACTAGTTTCAGAAATTGGTCGCTCGAAGACCACTAAATCCTCCTCCACGAAGTAGTTCAATCTGGAATCACGGGGAGATCGTCGGGTGACACGATCCATGGCGAGAGAGCCTAATAGCGTGGTATCAAACAAGACCACCATTGGAAATTCCTCCTCTCTATCTGATTTGAGCAACTCCATTGATGAGATTCTGCTTGAATACAAAACACTTCGGACTGACCAAGTTGCCTTTCGAACCGAGATGCAAGAAATTAAGGACGCTCTTCTCTAGCTTATCCAACTCCAGGGGCAACGAGATGCTCCTCTACCGGGTAGTTCCAATAGACATGTCGATCAGCCCCCTATGCCACCACCACCAGTGCCTCCTCTGCGTCCCACTCATCCAACTCTAGGGGGAATTCACGGCAACAACCCTTCCAACGTGCCCAGGTACACCAAATTAAATTTTCAAACATATGATGGGTCTACTGACCCATTAATCTGGTTGCACCGGTGTGACCATTTTTTTTAGAACCAAAAAACCCAGCCCGGGGAGAGGGTTTCTTTAGCTGCCTTCCAGATGCTCGATGAAGCGCAACTGTGGTATTACCAATTTAATTCTGAGCATCGGGTGTATGATTGGGAAATTTTTAAAGGCTACTGTATATTGAGGTTTAGTCCACCAGCACGCAGCAATCCTCTCGGGGATTTGGTTAATCTCAAACAAACAGGGTCCATCGAGACTTATTAGAAACAGTTTCAGGAATATCTTGCACGCGCCATTCAGTTTGTGTGTCCAAGCCAATATGTCCATTTGTTTACTACTCGTCTGGTCGAGGCGAAACGTCTCAAAGTGGAATTACATGAACCCATATTTAGCCCATGCTATGAATTTGGCACGTACACTGGATGCCAAGGATCGGATTATGAAAGAATCTCTGGGCCGTAGACCCCCTTGGCAAAGCTGAGTGACACCGGGTGCCCCCCCAACCCACAACCCCCCTCTGCGCCAAGGGCCACCCCCTTCTCATACATCAGAGACTACTCGGTCCACCCCTCCCCCACAATATATTAAACGCCTTTCTAAATCAGAAATGGATCAACGAAGGGCTCATGGGCTGTGTTTTAATTGTGAGGAAACATACTTACCGGGGCACTTATGCAAAAGGCTGTTTTGGTTAGAGGTAGAGGATCCAGAAGACATCACCCCACTAGAGGATGAGGTAGACATGGCAGAGGAAGAACCAACCATTTCCATCCATGACATGATGGGGTTACACAACACCAATACTATGCAGGTCCACACTGGCATTCAAAATCTCATGTTAGTGGCACTAGTTGACTCGGGTAGCACCCACAATTTCCTCAGCCAACCCGCAACACAACAGTTGGGCTTGCCACTTTAGCACAATTTTGGCATTTCTGTCTCTGTAGCTAATGGGGACAAAGTTTCCAATGTGGAGTTATGTTCAACAGTTAAATTTGTTATTGAAGGCCACACCTTTGAGGTAGATTTTCTGGTCATTCGACTTGTTGGGTTTGATTTGGTACTGGGGATTAATGGCTATAGCGGTTGAGTCCAATTTTATGGGATTTCAAGTCCCTTACTATGAATTTTAGACAAGATCAACACCAGCTCACACTACATGGTATTCATGCCCCATTACCGTGCACTCTCCAAACTCTACAAGTTCTGGACTCTAATCACAGTCAGCTCAACTCGCTCATGGCTGACTTTACTGGGTTTGCTGCCCTTCCCCGATACGGGCTTGTGATCATCGTATTCGGTTGAAGTTGGGTACCGAGCCAGTGGTGGTGCGTTCCTACCACTACCCACATTTGCAGAAAGATGAGATAGAGCGCCAATGTCAGCACATGTGAGCTCAAGGCATTATTCAGCCCAGCCACTCACCATTCTCTTCGCTAGTGTTGCTGGTAAAAAAACATGACAATTCTTGGAGATTCTATTTGGACTACAGGGAGCTCAACACTCATACGATAAAGGATAAATTTCCAATACTGGTGGTGGAAGAACTCTTGGACGAACTCCATGGAACAAAATTATTCACTAATCTGGACTTGAAATCCAGCTACCATCAGATTCGGGTCCACCCTGATGATGTGGAGAAAACGGCCTTCCGTACACATCACAGTCATTTTGTGTTCTTGGTGATGCCCTTTGGTCTTTCCAATGCCCCGTCCACCTTTCAGGCACTTATGAATGAGGTATTTCGCCCATTCTTATACAAATATGTTCTGGCATTCTTTGATGATATACTAATCTATAGCAAGAATTAGGAAGACCACATTAAGCACTTGCGTCAAGTATTCAACCTCCTTGCGTTCCCACCATTTATTCCTCAATAAATCCAAATGTTCTATGGGTACCTCAGAGGTCGCTTATTTGGGTAATGTCATCTCTGCCTCTGGGGTTCAATTGGACATGAGCAAAATATAGACAGTGCTTGACTGGCCTACTCCGCATTTTGTCACTGCTTTAAGTTAGTTTCTAGGCCTGGCCGGCTATTATAGGAAGTTTATTCGGGACTATGGCCAGATTACAGGACCGCTTTCAAACTTACTAAATCGGAATGCCTTCACATGGATGGAGATTGTAGATTCCTCTTTTCAGCATTTGAAATAGTCCTTAGCCTCTGCACCGGTTCTCCAACTACCTAATTTTGAAGACCCATTTGTTATTGAATGTGATGCTTCCAGTGGGGGCATTGGCATAGTCTTACAGTAGCATGGCCACCCATAGTGTACTTCAGCCGTCACCTGGCCCTGCACCACCACAAATTAGCTGCCTATGAAAGGGAACTTATTGGCTTAGCCAAAGCCATTCAACATTGGAGGCCCTATCTTTGGGGTCGACACTTCGTGATCCGGACAGACCATTGAAGTTTGAAATACCTACTGGAGCAACTACTTTCTGACAACAACATTCGTTGGGTAAGCTGATGGGGTTTGATTTCAAGGTGGAGTACAAACCTGGCCACCTTTATAGGGGCACAAATGCACTATCACGCAGGGACCTGTTGGAACCTTAACAACATGCTATCAGTCATCCATGGGATCTTTTGCTCAATTCCATCAGACTTGAAATTCAGAATCAGAACGAGCTTATAGAATTGTACCAAAATATTGAGAAACACACTATGGACAGCAACTGGGAAATTCAGGGCCGCCTCATCTTGTATAAGAATCACATTTTTCTCCATCACACTTCCGCTCTACTCAGCAGCATTATCTCTTCATTTCATGACATCACTCATGAGGGCCAGCAAAAAATTTATTTTCGTAGTAGCAGGTATTAGCAGGGACTTCTATTGGAGGGGGTATGAAGCGTATGATCGCTGAATATGTATCTGCATGCCAAGTTTACCAAAGAAACAAAGCGGAATCCCTACACCCAGCAGGCCTGCTGCAACCTCTTCAGCTACCTTCCCAGGTATGGGCAGATGTCTCCATGGATTTTATTGAAGGCCTTCCCAATTCTTCCAAAAAATCTATTATTCTGGTAGCGGTGGATCAGTTCTCCAAATATGGGCACTTCCTGCCCCTGGCACATCCGTATACAGCGACACATGTCACGCAAATTGTCATGGACCAGATTGTCCGCTTGCATGGCGTACCCGAGTTGATCACATGTGACAGGGATGTTGTATTCACAAGTACCTTCTGAATTTCAGAGTACCAAATTGGCCTTCTCCTCCGCATACCACCCTTAATCCAATGGCCAAACCGAAGTCGTCAACCGCACTCTTGAGATATATTTGAGGTGTTTTGTGGGGGATACCCCCAAACGTTGGGTACACTGGTTAGCTTGAGCGGAATATTGCTATAAAACCTCTTACTATACAGCATTGGGCACCACACCATTCCGGGTGGTCTATGGGCATGAACCCCCTAGTCTCCTATCTTATGAACCTGGGTTGTCTCGAGTACCGCTGCTAGACCAGGCCTTGGAGGAATTGGATACTATGCTTGCATAGGTCAAAGCTCACTTGCAGAAAGCTCAGGACACTATGAAGCACTATTATGACAATGGTCACCGTGACCTTTCTTTTTCTCCGGGAGATTATTTATGGCTAAAACTTCAGCCTTACGGTCAATGCTCCATTAAAATAGCAAAAAGGCATAAAATTTCTCCAAAATATTATGGACCTTTCCAGATTTTCACTCGTATTGGCAATGTCACATATCTTCTACAGCTCCCACCAGAAGCCAGGAGCGATGACGTCTTCCATGTCTCTCTCTTGAAGCCCTTCCGGGGAGACTCACCCATGCTGCACATGCCCTTGCCTCCTATTCATGAAGGTTGTGCTCTTCCTTTACCATCGAAAGTCTTGCATGCTCGCCGAGTCCTGGAATTGTGGGAGATTTTAGTCCAATGGGCTGACACCAATATGCTTGAAACCTCCTGGGAACCCCTCAAGGAATTTTGGGCCCTTTACCCCACCTTTGAGTTTGAGGACAAACTCTTTCTCCAGGAAGGGGGTGATGTTATGGACTCCATAGCATCTAGAGTAACTGGTAGATGTAGAGGGTAACTTATGTAATTTTCAGCTTTTTCAATTAGTTGGTATTGATGTAATTTCTTTCAAAACTATGGCCTTGTCGTTGGCCTTTGTTGGTGTGCGTTCCCTAATCTATGATAGGGATGCCGTTGAATGGGGAAAAATAAAGTATTGATCAATTAGAGTAAACGAGATCAGGTTCTTTCTCTCTCAAGGCCCAAGGTGGAGCTTCCTTCGAAAGTTCACTAGTTTCAGAAATTGGTCGCTCGAAGAACACTAACTCCTCCTCCATGAAGCAGATCAATCTGGAATCATGGGGAGATCGCCGGGTGACACGATCCATGGCGAGGGAGCCTAACAGAGAACTTCAACTTGGTGTTGTAGAGACAAAACAATTCACTCCAAAAAGTGTTGGTAAAAGCTGCATCCCAATTACTGACAATCGATTCTGGGATACCATGTAAACGGACAATATGCTTTAGAAATATATGTGCCACTTTGGATGCAGTATATGGGTGAGCCATGGGTATGCAATGATCATATTTGGAGAATCAATCCACCACCACCAATAATATTGACTTGCCGGAAGATAGTGGAGGACCTTCGACGAAGTCCATAGAAATATCGGCCCATACCTATGTAGGAAGTTCCAAAGGCGGCAGAAGACCAGCTGGACTTAATTTTTTGGCCTTGTTACGTTGACAAACCTGACAGGATGATACATATGCTGCAATAGAGTCTTCATACCTTGCCAATAGAAACCGTTTGAATGCAATGCAAGATTTTCTGGATGCCTTCATGAGTACTATCATGGTATGCAGAATGATGGCTGAAACTAAATATGAATTCTGTAGGATATATAAGCACGAGGGATAATAAATAAGAGAGTCCTGAATGGTCCATCTCGAGTCCATGGTCCATCTCGAGTCCATGGCCCCCTCAGGGATTTTCTTGAGCAACTCAAGAAGAACCGGATTGCTGGCATTTTCCTTCTTCACGAAGTCTAAAAGGAGAAAATGAGGCTGGTTGATAGCATATAAAAGAGGCGGGATCTCCAAACGTCGGGACAAGGCATCGACCACCTTGTTTAATCTGCTAGTACGGTATTCCACCGTAAAGTCGAATCCCAACAATTTACTTATCGAGTGCTATTGAGGAGAAGTCGTGAGTCACTGCTCTAGCAAATATTTGAGTCTGTAATGATCGGTTCGAATAAGAAATGCATGACCCCATAACTACGGCCGCCAATGTTGTACAACTTTGGCCAACCCGATTAACTCTCGTTCATATGCTGGCAATTTGTGATGTCGTATGGCCAACTGGTGGCTGAAATATGCAATAGGGTGCAAATGTTGTTGTAGAATGTCCCCAATGCCCCCACCTAAGGCATCACACTCGACCTCAAATAACACCTTAAAATTTGGAAGTTGCAGAACAGGTCGGATGCAAAGCTAATTTGAGATCTAAAAAGGATTGAGTAGCCTACTGATTCCAAATAAAGGAATTTTTTTGAGGAGGTCTGTCAATGGTGCAGCAATCGGTCCATAGTTTCTGATAAATTTTCTGTAATAACCTGTCAATCCAAAAAACCCTCGCAAAGCTGAGGTATTCATCGATTGCGGCCAATCTGCAATAGCCTGAATTTTATTGGAATCCACTGTGACTCCATCATGTGAAATAATATGGCCGAGATAGGCCACATGTGATATTGCATATGAGCATTTTGATTTCTTTATATATAACTGATGGGCACGTAATAGTTCAAATACCAATCGTAAATGCTCTAAATGCTGAGGTCTAGACTGGCTGTAAAGGAAAATGTCATCCAAGAAAACAAGTAAAAATTTACGAAGATAGTTGCAGAATACCTCGTTCATTAATGTCTGGAATGTGGATGGGGCATTGGATAACCCAAATGGCATGACCACGAATTCAAAGGGGCCATGATGAGTGCGAAAAGCCATTTTCTCGATGTCATTCGGGTGCATATGAACCTGATGATATCCTGAGCGTAGGTCCAATTTGGTGAATATATGAGACCCATGCAATTCATCCAAACACTCCTCCACCATCGGAATAGGGAACTTATCTTTCACTGTTTGGGTATTCAATTCCCGATAATCAACACAGAAACACCATGTACCATCATGTTGTTTTACGAGAAGGACTGGTGATGAGAATGGGGAATGGCTGCTGCGAATAAGACCTTGCTGTAGCATTGTTTGGCACTGTCATTCAATTTCATCTTTCTAGAGATATGGGTACCGATAAGGTCAAACGACCACCACTTCTGATCCCTGTTTTAAACATATCCGATGGTCACATTGCCTCAAGGGTGGCAGTCCTGAGGGCTCTTGGAACAAGTCTGAGAACTCATCGAGAAGATTATCTATATTGCTGTTCGTACTGTCCTGTGAGTGAATCGTATGAACATGATGGGGTTTGTCCACATTGACTACCCTGTAATAATACTTGTTGTTCGCCCATTGCAAAACTCATAGTTAAAGTAGTAAAATCCCATAAAATAGGGCCAAGTGTTTACAGCCATTTAATACCCAAAACCATATCAAACCCAGCTAGAGGTATGACAAAAAATTTAGAATGAAAGAAAGTCGTACCAATTGAGAACTTAACTTTTTTCCTGATGTCGTAGGTAGGAACTTTCTCTCCATTGGTAACCAAAATAGTTTTTGTTGAGTGTGGAAGTATTTGTAGTTGAAGGTGTTGAGTAGCGGTCCAACTGAGAAAATTATGTGTACTACCTGAATCCATCAGGCTGACAAGTTCCTGGTCCATCACTCGAGCACGGACTTGCATCGTTTTAGCAGATTTCTGTCCAGTAATGGCATGTAGAGAGATTTCTGGTGGGTCCTCCTCAGTCATATCAATCTGTAGTGGTTCTATGATATCTTCTGTGAATTCATCGACCTCTAACCAGAACAACCATTTACATTGATGGCCTACCCTGTATGTTTCATCACAATTGTAACATAAGTTCTTTGCTCTACGCTCTGCCATCTCCCCACTTGTTAATTTTTGAATATACTGGGCAGGTGGGTTGCTGGGCCGTGTATCTGAAGTAGGATTAATTCTGAAATAATTTCTTACTGGTTGACCTACATGAGAAGCTAGTTGAGTATTATTGTTGCTCCTCCCTTGCTAGCTAGTGGAAGTGTTCCGGTCCCCTTGCCAAGCTGGCCTCCTGTTTTGAACTTTTTGTCAAAGTTCTAGTGCGCGAGCTAGATTCATTGCTCGAGCTAATTCAGCAGGTGCATGTTGCTCCACCTCTAGCCGTAATGACTCATTAAGGCCCGTTGTAAATAAATTAACCTGCTGGTCTATGCAAACCATCCGTCTAGCTCTTGCCAATTTTTCTTGGAACTGTTTTTGATGGATCTCCACTGGACCAGTTTGTTGTAACAACACCAAATCCCCCAAGGGGTTGATGTGGGCTGGAGGAACGAATTATATAGTGCATAATTCTTTAAACTCTTCCCAATCCAGCACTAATTTATCCAACTCAACTTGATGAAACCAAAGTTGTGCTTCCCCAAGCAAGATGGATTGCTATGGGTAAGGAATTGGAAGAAATATGAGCACGGTTAGATGCTTCCATTGAACGTTATGCAAGAGAGTAACTCATTGTTGTAGCAAAACAGGTCACACGACCTCAAATCTCCGACCACATATGTGCACAAGAAGTAGCAAAAGCTATCTCGGACGGGGAACAGGCCAAGGGCCGGACAAATCAAAAGTTTCATCGTGTTTACTGGTTGAAGCACCTGCAGAAGGTTTGGGGGTGACCCCACACCCCTTATCACGGGAAACCAGAATTCTACAGGCGATGGCAATAAAATCAGGCAGAGGAGAAGCCCATAAGGGATGTTGTTCACCGTCAGAGAAAGTTCTGCAGGCACCCAACCGCAACACCTTTCCTCCGGGGTCCGTCGATCTGGCAGCCCGCATGGCAAGGAGCACACGGGGGGAGAAAGGGCGACGGGAAAAAGGGGCGCTAGAACGCCTCTTGAAATAGGCAACGGAAAATCCTCCAGCTGGGACACCTCGACGTCCTCCTGTGGGCCACCGGAGGAAGAGGAGGCGCCGTCGATGCCGTAGGCAAAATTTACACAAGGTGTCTCTGTTCCGGGGGGCTGAGAAACAAAGGTTCTTTGTCTCGGCAATGCTCCCAATGGCAAAGCCCCAATGGGCTTCTCTTCCCCACCGGTGAAGCACGAGATTTCATCGGCGCCGTAGGCAACTTTTCCGCAAGGGATCTCGGTTCCGAGGGGCTGAGCAACAACGATTCACAAGTTTCTGAGAGCCCTCTGTCTTGGAAACTATCCAGGCGGCAAAGCCCCGACGGGCTGCGATTCACCACCGGAAAATTAGGTGACTCCGTCGGTGCCGTTAGAGAGGATGGAGACGGCTGATATCATCGGGATTGGCAAGAGGATTCGGCAGGATTCTGATTTTCGATGCACCGTCGGCGAAATTTCTACCGAAGGAAGAAGATGATACTGATTCAAATTTTCCTAATTTAGGAAAATTTCATCTGCGAACAAAGCTGGGTCGTGCGCCAGACCGGGTTCCTGAACTGAGTCAACCCAGATTAATCCGGACATGGCAAAAAAAAAAAACTACGATTTTGGGCGTCAAAAGGGGGGGTCCTAGCTATCGCGGATGTTGTGGACTCAATAGCACACCGAGTCACACAACGAAGAAGACAACAACAACTCACTCAATAGGATTTATTTCTTATATTTATTTGAGTAGGATTTATTTCTTATATTTCTTTGAGTAGGATTTATTTCTTATATTTTTTTAAGTAGGAGTTATTTCTAATTACTTTATATGTAAGGGCATTATGGGGAATTATTGTAACCCTAACCCTAAAACTCCCTATTTAAGGGATAGGTATGAATGAAATAGGCAAGCGTTGAGATTTTAGAATAACCTAGTCTAAATAGGTTGAGATCACCTCTTGATCTCAAGTTTAGGGTTTACTCCAAAAATCCAACCTATCCTTCACCCTCCATTGCCATCCATCTTCACCCAAATTCATCCACCATCATCCCTACTAAGAAAAGGAGCTTCCGGCCCCTTTTCCAAGCCCAAAGAGGAGGTCTATCCTCCCTCTTGGCAGCAGCAGCAAGAGAGGCCGAATTCCTCCCTTATCAAGCAGCAAAGTGAGGATTTTTATCCTCAAATCTTGAGAAAATCCTGGTGCAACGTGGGAGCTGATCGTAGCATCAAAGAAGAGGTATTAATCTATTCCAAACTCGTGTTTCAAGTTATTTAAGAAAGAAGGATTGCATTCTTAGCTAGAGCAGCAACAAAGAGGGCCAAACCCTTTTTGCCGTGACCAAAAAAAAAGAGCACCTTGCTCTAGCAAGGACAGCATTGCTGTGGGGTCTTCTACCTAGCACAACAACTCGGTAGGACCCTCAAAAGAGGATCTTTCCTCCTGGCCAAGCACTGGTTAAGGAGAAATACTCATACACAGACCCTTGACGTGAAGTGAGTAAATTCTGAGTGCTGGATTCACAAATCCCATGCCGTGTTACTCGATCCATGACCCGGGACCGTAACAACTTGGTATCAGAGCAGGGTAACATGGGGGATCATATCAGCAATGAAGAAATCCAAATCAGGATAAAAAAGATAGAAGATAGCCTTGAAACAGCACAACCAGTGTTGGGAAAGGTTTGTGGTTTGGAAGAAGAGATGAGCCGAATCATTAGCATGCTACAGGAGTTGAGGACAGAGAGACATCAGAGTCCAGAGGTGCAAGAGGTTGCTCAACCATATCACAGAAGAGGGGAGCAGTGGCCTGGGCGCACTGCTGTCCAAGCACCTCAGCATGGAGTCACAATCCCAAGGTACACCAAGTTAGAGTTTCCCTCTTTCAATGGTTCTGTGGATCCCGTAATTTGGTTGCATAGATGTGAAATTTTTTTTTTGAACCAAGGGACTACTGAATGGGATAAGGTGCAACTAGCCTCTTTCCATATGATAGATGAAGCCATGTTATGGGTGACTCAAGTAGATAAAGAGAGACCGGGAATGACTTTGGGCCTCCCGCCAACAGCAACCCCTTGGGCGAGTTAGTCCTATTGAGACAAACAGGTTCGGTGGAACACTATCAAAAACTCTTCCAGGAAAAGTTGGCTCGTACTGGAGAGAGGGTATTGGTTGACCAGCAGGTTTCCTTATTCACAGCAGGTCTCAATGAGTATTTACGGCTAGAGGTAGAACTCCTTATGCGCACGGATCTAGCTCATGCCATGAATATGGCCCACGCAATAGAACAACGACAACAGTTGCAGCAACGTAAGCCGGGTTGGTCGAGTGACCGGAACACTTCCTCCACGTGGCAAGGGCGCCGCTATAATTCATCTCAGGGAGCATCTACAACAGCACCATCTAGACACACTCCGACTACGACTCGGGTAGCCGATCCCCGCCCTGGTAATTCCCTACTGAGCTTTATAAAAATAATTGATGAGTGCGGAGATGGCAGAAAGGCGGTCCAAAAATCTCTGTTATAACTGTGATGAGCAGTATCGGGTCGGACACCAATGTAAATGATTATTTTGGCTCGAGATGGAAGATTCAGAGGATCCAGAGGAACCAGAGGATATTATCGAGGAGGAACCACCAGAGATATCCTTGCATGCTATTACTGGGCAGAAATCGCCTACTACAATGCAAGTCTGAGCTCAAGTCATCGACCGAGAACCGGTGGGACTAGTTGACTCAGGGAGTACACACAGTTTTCTGAATTTGACAGCCGCACAACATCTCCAGCTCCAGATACACACTCATCCGACAGCCACCATCTCAGTGGCCAATGGCGAGAAGGTCCCTAGCTATGGGATTAGTAAGGCGGTAACTTTTTCCATTGGATTTACTTCATTTAATGCAGAATTTTTTGTTATTCCCCTAGCGGGATTTGATATGGTTTTAGGCATTAAATGGTTACAAACATAGGGGCCCATTCTGTGGGACTTTTCGGCTTTAACCATGATCTTTGATTTGGCCGGAAGTCGGGTGCTCTTACAGGGCTGTCAGGTGGATAGGACCCACCGCATGCACACTTTGCAGACACAGGATCAGCCTGCCAGTACTAGTGATGGTCTGGTTGAGGAGTTCTATGATCTCTTCCAGGAGCCTTCGGGGTTGCCTCCCATGAGGCACTGTGACCACAGGATCTGTCTGAAACCTGGTTCTGAGGTAGTGGTCGTGCGACCATACCGTTACCCACACCTTCAGAAGGACGAGATAGAGCGTTAGTGCCATGAGATGTTGAAACAGGGTCTTATTTGTCCCAGCCACTCCCCATTCTCTTCACCCGTCTTACTTGTGAAGAAACATGATGGGACATGGAGGTTCTGCGTGGATTATCGGGAGTTGAACGTGCAGACAGTAAAAGACAAGTTTTCGATTCCGGTAGTGGATGAGCTTCTGGATGAGTTACATGGGTCGTGGTTATTCACTAAACTCGACCTCCGTTCGGGATACCATCAGGTCCGGATGCACCCCTCTGATATCGAGAAGACGGCGTTCCGCACGCACCATGGCCACTTTGAGTTCGTCGTCATGCCGTTCGGGTTATCCAATGCACCCTCCACTTTTCAAGCTTTGATGAATGAGGTATTTAGCCCCTATCTTCAAAAATTTGTTCTTGTATTTTTCGATGATATTTTGATATATAGCAAGTCGGTTGAGGAGCACTTGGCACACTTGAGGATTGTTTTTGACTTGTTAAGAGCACATCAGTTCTATTTGAAACACTCCAAGTGTTCCTTTGCGGCTTCACATGTGGGATATTTGGGACACATTATCTCACATGAGGGGGTTACGGTGGATCCCGAGAAGATGCGAGCTATTCACGAGTGGCCGCAACCACAGTCGTGTTCTGCATTACGGGGTTTTCTGGGTCTTGCGGGCTACTACCGCAAATTTATTCAGAACTATGGGCCAGTGGCTGCACCATTGACGAGTTTACACAAGAAAAATTCCTTTATTTGGAATGAGGGGGCCACCACGTCATTTGTGGCACTCAAAGCTGCCCTTGCATCCGCGCCAGTATTACAACTTCCCAACTTCGACGAATTGTTCGTGGTAGAGTGCGACGCTTCGGGCGTGGGCATGGGGGCCATTTTATAGCAGCTGGGCCATCCTATTGCTTATTTTAGCAGACAGTTGGCAGTTCGCCATCACAAACTGGCAGCCTATGAGTGCGAATTGATTGGGTTGGCCAAAGCGGTCCAACATTGGAGGCCTTATCTCTAGGGCCAGGCTTTTCTCATACACACGGATCATTACAGCCTTAAATTCTTACTAAAACAACGTTTGACGACGTCGCCACAGCAGCACTGGATCAGTAAGTTGTTGGGGTTTGACTTCTCGATGGAGTATCGTGCGGGGAGATTAAATAAGGTGGTAGATGCCTTGTCACAGTGTTTTGAAGATCAGCAGTCGGTCTATTCTATCAGCCAGCCGAGATTTCTCATTATGGACTTAGAGCGAGAAGCACATGCTACTAACCCTGCACTGCAGGAACTGCATCAGCAGATCTCAGAAGGGATAATGAATGTGAAGTGGTCCACCCAGGATTCACTTATTTATTACAAGCATCAGATTTTCCTTCCACCTGAGTCCGAGTTGATTCCAGCTATTCTCTCGGCCTACCACGACAGTACACACGAGGGGATCCAGAAGACCTTGCACGGAATTTGAGCTGATTTTTACTGGCAAGCCATGAAACCCTCTATTGCGACTTATGTGGGCGACTGTCAGGTATGCCAGCGCAACAAAGCCAAGCACTTGAGTCCAGCCGGTCTTCTCCAGCCTCTGGCCCTTCCTACGCAGGTTTGGGCCGACATTTCAATGGATTTTGTGGAAGGCCTACCCCTGTCAGCCGGCAAATCCGTACTTTTCATAGTGGTTGATCGATTCTCCAAGTACGGGCATTTTATATCGATGGCTCATCCATATACAGCAACACGGGTTACTCAGACTTTCCTGGAGCAGATAGTCCGCTTACATGGCATTCCAGAGTCCATTGTGAGTGACAGAGATGCAGTTTTCACGAGCACCTTTTGGCGGGAATTGTTTAGCTTGAGTGGGACGAAATTGAAGTTCTCCTCCACCTATCATCCACAGACAAACGGGTAGACTGAGGTGGTGAATCGCACCATCGAGATGTATCTACGGTGCTTGGTGGGGGATCATCCGTGGCAATGGGTTCAATTGCTTCCGTGGGCCGAATACTGTTACAACACTTCGTTCCACTCTGCATTGCAATCCACTCCTTTTCGGGTTATATATGACCGGGATCCACCTCGCCTCCTCTCGTACAACCCAGGGTCCACCCGCGTGGACACGATTGATTAGGCACTCATAGACAAGGATCTACTGCTACAGAATATCATAGAACGGCTAAGACGTGCCCAAGCTCAGATGAAGGATGTATACGACAGAGGCCACCATGAGGTCTCTTTTGAGGTTGGAAAGTATGTGTGGCTACGGCTCCAACCCTACCGTCAGTAGTCTCTAGTGGGGCCTCCACGTCATAAGCTCTCACCCAGATTTTTTGGGCCGTTTCCCATTCTTCGACGCGTGGGACCAGTCGCCTACCAACTCAAATTACCGGACACAGCCAGAATTCACGATGTGTTTCATGTCTCTCTTTTGAAGCCGCATTCCGGAGCACAACCTAGATCCACTCCATTCCTACAACCGGTTGATCATGGCGAGGTTATTCTTAACCCAGCTGCGGTGTTACGTGCATGGCTGACCAATGATCATTGGGAGATTCTCGTTCAGTGGACGGACACTGACCCCGACGCTGCAACATGGGAACGTGTGGACATCTTCAAACAAGTCTACCCAACTTTTGAGCTTGAGGACAAGCTCTTTCTCCATGGGGAGGCAGATGTTGTGGACTCAATAGCACACTGAGTCACACAACAAAGAAGACAACAACAACTCACTCAATAGGATTTATTTCTTATATTTCTTTGAGTAGGATTTATTTCTTATATTTCTTTGAGTAGGATTTATTTCTTATATTGTTTTAAGTAGGAGTTATTTCTAATTACTTTATATGTAAGGGCATTATGGGGAATTATTGTAACCCTAACCCTAAAACTCCCTATTTAAGGGATAGGTATGAATGAAATAGGCAAGCTTTGAGATTTTAGAATAACCTAGTCTAAATAGGTTGAGATCACCTCTTGATCTCGAGTTTAGGGTTTACTCCAAAAATCCAACCTATCCTTCACCCTCCATTGCCATCCATCTTCACCCAAATTCATCCACCATCATCCCTACTAAGAAAAGGAGCTTCCGGCCCCTTTTCCAAGCCCAAAGAGGAGGTCTATCCTCCCTCTTGGCAGCAGCAGCAGCAAGAGAGGCCGAATTCCTCCCTTACCAAGCAGCAAAGTGAGGATTTTTATCCTCAAATCTTGAGAAAATCCTGGTGCAATGTGGGAGCTGATCATAGCATCAAAGAAGAGGTATTAATCTATCCCAAACTCGTGTTTCAAGTTATTTAAGAAAGAAGGATTGCATTCTTAGCTAGAGCAGCAACAAAGAGGGCCAAACCCTCTTTGTCGTGACCAAAAAAAGAGAGCACCTTGCTCTAGCAAGGACAACATTGCTGTGGGGTCTTCTACCTAGCACAACAACTCGGTAGGACCCTCAAAAGAGGATCTTTCCTCCTAGCCAAGCACTGGTTAAAGAGAAATACTCATACACAAACCCTTGACGTGAAGTGAGTAAATTCTGAGTGCTGGATTCACAAATCCCACGCCGTGTTACTCGATCCATGACCCGAGACCGTAACAGCGGATGCTACTTCGACACCTGTAGTGACGTCGGCATACAGACACTACTTCCGAGCTTGAGGACAAGCTCGTCTTCCAAGGGGGTGTAATGTTATCCACGCAATAACATTATTATTTTAGTTGTTGTATGTAATTTACTTTATTTTATTTCAGTTTTAGGTTATATGGGTATTTTTGGAATATTTAATTTATAGGGGTATTTTTTTAATATTTTATTTATAGGGGTATTTTTAGAATATTTTATTGTAAACTCTAGCTGGGTGAACCCTATTTAAGGGGTAAGAGTAATGAGAAACACAAGCATTGAAGTATTAAGAATTAGGTTAAATCTAGCGTAAAGAGGCTTAGAGTTCTCCTCAACGAGCTCTAGGGTTTTCAAGCTTCCCTTAGGCTTGATCTTTCATTTTCGTCCTCCCCATGTCTTCCTACTATCCCTACAGTAATGCTTGGAAGACCCATAACCCGTGCCAAATCTCAGATCCTCCCAAAGAATCCTTGTGTCAGATATGGGACCGTAACACCAAGCCCACACAACCAAAGAAGGCCCACATATCCAAGTGTGTTGGAAGATGGGCCCAAACCCAAAAACCAAGGAAAGCCCACACATCCAAGAGATGTGGAAGATGGGCTCAAGGCCCATAAACTAACGAGAAGGCCCACATGGCTATACAATGATGGCAGGATGGTAAATCAAGAGTTATCTCATAGATATGGCATTGATGTATTTAGGTTAAGTTATGGGGGCATAATTGTAATATTTAAATTTGATTAATATATAAATTGAGAGTAGGAGGGTTAGGATAATAAGTCCATAACCTCTTCTTCCTCCTGTTCTCTCCCAATGGGTGTCTCACTCTTTTTGTCCATGAGCTAAATCCATGGAGTCCTAAAAATCAATAGTTTGTAAGTAGGAGAGGCATTTAGAAGCAAAGAGCAAGGAGTTTCACCATGTAAGGGAGTAGTAGTAGGAAGCTGATAAATAAAATATACAGTAGTTTGAAATGCTTCAACCCAAAAACTAATTGGAACAATACTTTCATAATGTTGGAAGATGAGCCCAAGACCATAAGATATGAACCCATCATGATCACATGAGCTAGAGGGACCCACCATGATCACGTGAAGTGGCATGATGAGTCCTACACTATAAGAAGTCTTATAGAGCTAAAATTATTATGGAAGCAGATCTCTCAGAAGAGTTTTAGTTTAACGGTGTTTTAGTCATGTTAGTCTTCTATTTATATTGGGATATTTAATTATGCTAGGACTTATATTTAAGGGTTAGAGTTTGGGTGTAATTGGGATAAAGGTAGTTTAATTGTAATTGGACTCTACTACCTTACTCTATTATAAATAGAGGTGTTGATTTTCAGGACTCCATAGATTTAGCTCATGGAGAAAAGAGAAAGGGACTCATTTGGAGAAAACCAGAGGAAGAAGAAGTTATGGACTTGATGTCCTAACCCTTCCCCTAAAGCTCAATTTATAGATTAATCAAACTATTGTATTACAATATTACCCCTGAACTTAGGGTTTAGCGTTTAGGGTTTTAACCCTAGAACTTTAACCTAATTACATCAATACCATCTATATGAGATGACTCTTTATTTACCATCCTACCATCATTGTATGGGCCTTCTCCTTGATCTATGGGCCTTGAACCCGTCTTCTATGTCTCTTGGATGTATGGGCCTTCTCCTTGATCTATGGCCTTGAACCCGTCTTCTATATCTCTTGGATGTATGGGCCTTCCTTGGTCTTATGGGCATGACCCATCTTCTAACACACTTGGAGTTGTGGGCCTTCCTTGGTCGTGTGGGCTTGGGCCCATCTTCCAACACTCCCCCTCAAGATGGGGGGTGAGAGAACATCATGAACTCCCAACTTGCTGCAAATGGTGTGTAAAATCTTTTTGCATAAAATGGCAGTCCTCTCATCTTCCAACACTCCCACTCACGCTGGTGCTCTCTTCCATGAGGCCCAACTGGTCAGTTCAGGGGGGGGGGGGGGGGGGGGGGGGGGGGGGGGGGGGTGGGAGTGGGTTTAACATAGATGTAATAATAAGCTCATCCATCATGGTGTCCCAATTCGGGCACCGATTCTCACTGGTATATATTTTGGACGGGTTATCAAGTTCCTCCATCACGGTGTCCCAACCATTGATATTATTAAGTTTCCCAATCATGGTGTCCCAACTGTTGATATTTTTTACGAGGTATTAAGTTCCCTTGTCATGGTGTCCCAACTGTTGATATTTTTTACTGGGTCCAATAAATGATGGTATGAGAAAGAATACTAAGGCCACCTCTTCTTCAATAAGAATGTCTCATCCAAAGAGACATACTGCAACTGAATAGAACACGAGCATCTTCCAACACATATAATAAACTTTGTAAAAGGACCCATGAAATAATCCAATGCAAGTATATGTACCAAATAATATGCTGACCAAGGAATAAGTTGTTAATACTTCAAAATAATAATCCAGTTGGAGAAAAAATATTGAGTCACACCGAGTCAAATATTAGACCAATATAGCCGAGTCGTGGCAGAAATATGTATAACTTGGGTCTGAACACATATACCGAGGCAAAAAATAAGTGGGCCATGCTTGGGTTGACTAACAAAGTTGACCCGGACCTGGTTGACTCGGTTGGAGTTTGTGTGGGTTAACTCAACAAAACATAAGGGAGCAACGCTTGGGTTACTGTGTTGACTCTGCCCGGTCCGAGTCTCGGTCAGAAAAGGCTCAGCTAGTTGTTACGGACTCAATAATACTGAGTCATCTACTTTACTTTTATTATTTATGTTGCTTTTAATTTTGAATTTTATTGATTTGTAATAAGACTTAAAGGTAGGGATAGAATTGGGTTTTATAACCCTAACCTATGTTGATGTTAATTACCCTATTTAATGGGTAAGGATGGAGAAATAAAGCAAGTTCGAATTTAGAATAAACTAGAGTAAATTAGGGTAATTAGAGTTCTTTGCCGAGAGCCTAGTTCGGTTCTTGGATACATGAGTTCTGGGTGAAGTCTAGTGTGATTGTGAGAGAAAAAGAGAGGAGATTTACTTCCCTTTTCCCGAGCAAGAAGAAGGATCTTAATCTTCTCACAGAACCAGGAAAGGGGCAAAGGAGGAGTTCCGAATTCTGGGCTGAGGATGAGTTCTGAATTCTGGGCTGAGGAGGAGTTCCGAATTCTGGGCAGAGGAGGAGTTCCGAATTCTCACGGAACCAGGAAAGGGGCAGAGGAGGAATTCTGAATTCTGGGCTGAGGAGTTCCGAAGAGGTAACTTGAGATTTTATTTTTCTAAGTTCAGCAGGTTAGAATTTTGTTTTAATTTACCTGCGTGAATAGTGTTTAATTCTATACGTGAGAAAAGGAACCTCCATTTCAATTTACCTGCGTGAACAGTAGTTGGAGACGAAATTCTTGGTTCCTTACGGTGTTTTAAAACCTTTTAATATGCTGGATTCTTGGGTACTTCGCCGAGTTACTAGATCAATGGCTAGGGACCATAACATTGGGGCTGATTAATTGAGGATTCCTAGCTTAGGAAACATAAATAAGGCAACAATGCCTTCTTCTTCCCCGACACCGAACAGAGAGGGAGCAACAAATCAAGTATATCTAGCGGCTAGCCATAATTTCGACAAGGTGATACTTCAACCAGTAGAATATTTTCGAAGCCATCAATGATAGAGCGGGAATCAGAACAGAAAAAATCCAGCAACAAGGCGTCTTCTTCCCCGAAGAGTGCTGGTTTCCCTGATTAGTCATCAAGAAACGACAACAAAGTTGGCGTTCGGGAAGCTTGGTAGTGATATAGCCAATGGAAACTTTCCGAATACAAATCAATTCAGTAGATTAATTGGAAACAACAGTAGAGAAAAGATCTCATGACATCGAAGTCGTCGTTATTTGAAGCTGGCAATGAACTCGTTGTGGAAAGGTGAGCGAAGAACACCGGGATTGACACAGGAAATCCGAACAGAGTTAATCTGATCCAATGAAGAACTTCCAGTAATAACAATGCCAGCCATAGATTAAGTTAAAGAGATATCCTCAGAGGCACAGTCTGGATGACAATGGATCAATTGGTAGAGACAACCAGCAGCTCGTCTTTCGGCAAAAACTTCCAGCCAAGATACGAGGCAGAAATCATCGAAATGATAATGCTGGTTCTCGTGGACGTTTTCTGCTCTCAATGAGATTGATGTTATCATCGGAATGAGATTGAATCCCGCTGGATGATAATGGAGAAAACAGAGCCAGGCGAGAAAGTGATCGCCGAGTCTCGAAAAACTGCAACATAGCAATTATCAGAGATCGATGAAAGATGGTGATCAGAAGCATGATGGCATTGATCAGAAGCGAGTGATTAATTCCGAAAAATGAGACTGCAATATCTTCCTCTTGCTGCATCTCTTAAGGCACCTTTCATTGTCGATGAACCCAAAGCAGACCAGACAATAGAATATTCAGTAGAGAGGGTGAAGGAACGAAGCTTCTAAACTGATAAAAAATTAAAAATCGACAAATACAACTCAGAATGGGAATTCTAAAAGAAATCCGATGGCTAGTTAACAATATAAAAAAAATGAAGTTTCACCAATTATAAAAAAGAGAAACAAACAACTATATGAGCAAAAGAAAAAATGGGTCTCTAAAATTCTAAAAGCCATAGATGGGAGTCCTGAAAATCAATGCTCTGATACCATGCTGATTTTCAAGACTCCATGGATTTAGCTCATAGAGAAAAAGAGAAAGGGAATCATTGGGAGAAAACCAGAGGAAGAAGAGGTTATGGACATGATGTCCTAACCCTTCCCCTAAAGCTCTGTTGGAAGATGGGCTCAAGCCCACGAGCTCAAAACAAGAAGCCCACACGTCAAAGGAGTGGCATATGTGTAAAATATGGTACTTTTCATAAAGATGGCATAAAAGTGTAAATATGTTCCTTTTATGTCTTTTTTTTTATCAAGTTGTAGCCTTAAGGGTATTGTAAAACTATAAATAAAGGCATTGGCTAAGAGGTAGGGCATTGAAGCACTCTCCTCTCTTTCCACAAATTCGTCCAGCCCTCATTGTTCTTTTTGACGCAACCCTCTTCTCCCTTAATCCAAACTCTCTTCTTCCATGTTCTTCTTCTTCTCTTCTCCTTCTCTCTTCTTCTTCTTCTTTTTCTTGTTGATCTAAAGTTTCTTTCATGAGATCCTAAATTCTACATGGTATCAGAGCAAGGAGTTTAGGATCTCTTCATGGAGTTATTATGAAATCTGTTCAAGAAGTTGTAAAAGGAGTTCAGTCATAAAGAAATAAGTTCATCATCTTCTTATTTATGTTTTTTTTGTTTCCTTTTCGTATTTACATACTCCTTTTTACTGTTTTTCTTTACTTCTTGAATTTTGAGTTACATCAAGTCAAGATAAATCTTTATATGTTGTAAAGATTTATTTCTATGACTAAATTGATGTTATAATCTTGACTCCTTGTAAATTAATTACAAGAGTAATCAAGATCATTTGCTATTTGCATCTTGTTAAGATTGATGGGTGACATTCAATGACCTTTATGTAATTTGGATCCATCTCATTTGAGGTAGAATTCCAACACATGTTGCTGTATCTTCTCCTACTTTAGGTTTCTCATGGGTTTGTGTTGTGTTGTTGGATGCCCATTACATGTTTGATGAAATGCCAATAACCATTTACCCTTTGTAGTTCCGTTTTTTTTTTAACTTCAACAATTGAATTTTTTCTTACGTTGAAGTCTCCCATGAGCTGAAGATAAATCTCTTCCAAGTGTCTTGGTTTGTCGTTAAATCTTCTCTAAGTTTTTGTCTATTGCTCGTTTGTGTTGGAGTTTGGATTAAGGCCTAATCAGTTGCATCTACTTTCTTCTCTTTGTTCTTATGAATACAAGAGAAGTTGAGTGATGGCTGGATGTTATTATCACTTTCTAAAGGCACAAATTTTTTGATAATTTGGTGCTTTCCCTTGTGAAAGAAATTGGTTCTTGTTCTCTTTTGTTGGTGATTGATTTGGTCTACGAGTTCTTCAAATTACATAGTGTAATTGTTCTTTGAAGAAAGCCTTTTTCCTTGACCTCCATATTTTACTTGCCTCATCATGGAGATTGGATACAATAGTAATAAGAGTGATATACTCTGTATTACTACAATTCCACTTAGAGGTCTCTCCAATTATATGAGCTGGTCACAATCAGTTCGGAGGGTTCTTATTACTCGTGACCTCTTGAGCCACGTTGTTAACTTTCCTCCTCCGATTGATGATGAAGATGTGTCCTACCACAAGTGGGTTAAGGATGATAACATGGTGATAAGTTGGCTCATTAATAGCATGGAAGAGCAGGTGGCCAACAATGTGGTCCACTTGGAAACCGCCAAGAACATATGGGACACTTGTGCCAAGCTTTACTCAAGCACTGCTTCATTACAAAAAATATATGATGTCTTACAAAACATGCTGCATAAGAAACATGGAGATAATATTCACAAAATTTTGGCACGGTTTCGCGGTCTTCTTCAAAAATGGAAACTAGCTCAGCAACATTTCATTGATATTGCCGTTCAAGAACGACAAAGAGAAGCTTTGGCAGCAGCCATTTGCTTATCGAATATTAAACCATACCTTGAGGTGGCCCAAACTCAACTTCTAAGTTCTTCTGCTCTTCCATCCTTCGATGATATTAGTGCTACATTACTTAGGATACCGGATCCATCCCCTCCTTCTCCTATTGATGCTCCATCGGTGATGTTCTATGGCAATCAGGGAACATCTTCCTCATCCCGAGGACAGGGCAGAAATATGAGAGGGGGTCGAACTATGAGAGGGGCTGAAAATAGAGGTGGTAGAATGGGTCAGAATTCTTTTCGTACTGAGCCTCAACTTTGCACTTATTGTGGCCGTTAGAACCACCTTATGGCATCATGCTGGAAACTTCATGGCAAGCCTGATTGGGCCACAACTAACCCTGTCTAAGTTAACGTTGAGAAAAATGAAGATAAAGCTGAATCATCATCTGGAAATGTGACTCTTACGACTGAGGATTATGTTGCGTTTCAAAAAATGAAGTCCTTCATGGAATCATCTATTCCCTCATCATCTACTGCTGCCACAACTATTGCCTCAGGTATGCTTTTTTCCTCTTCTTCCTCTTCCTCTTGGATCATTGACTCCGGGGCCTCCGAACATCTATTAGGTAACAAACACTTGTTGCAGTCCTTATCTCCTTGTTATCCTCATAAATTCGTTACTATTGCTGATGGTACCCAAACCAAGGTCCTTGGCAAATGTTCCTCCTCTCTTACTTCATCTATTCCCCTTCAAGATGTTTTGTTTGTTCCTCAATTTTCTTTAAATTTGATCTCGGTTAGCCAATTGACCAAACAATTAAATTGCTCTATCACCTTCTCACCGTCTTCTTGTGTCTTTCAGGATCTCACTACGAAGCGGGTGATTGGTGGCGGCCATGAAAAGGGGGGTTTGTACTACTTCACTCTTCCACCATTAGCTGCATTATCGTCCACTACATCTGAGGCCCAACTTTGGCACAACCGACTTGGTCATCCATCTACCCCTTCACTTTGTTCTTTGGTTCCATCTTTAAAAGGACTTTCTAATATCAGTTGTGAGGTTTGTCAATTAAGTAAACATGTCAGGAGTACATATTCTCCACGTCTTACAACTACAAGTACTGCTCCGTTTGAGCTAATACATTCTGATGTATGGGGCCCTTTATGTGTCTCAAATATTTCCCAAGTTAAATATTTTGTCATTTTTGTTGATGATTTTACTTGAGTGACTTGGTTATTTCTATTTAAAGAGCCTTTTGAAATTCTTCTTTTGTTTAAAAATTTTCATGCTATGGTCTTGACACAATTTGGGAAGAAAATTCAAACTCTTAGATCTGATAATGCTAAGGAATACATGTCTCATGACTTCAAATCATTTTGTGAGAGTAATGGGCTTATTCATCAAACATCATGTGCCTATACTCCTTAACAAAATGTTGTTGCTGAAAGGAAGAATCGTCATCTTCTTGAAGTTGCTCGGGGCCTCCTCTACTCCATGAAGGTACCCTATTTCTATTGGCCTCATGCTATACTTACAACATGCTTTCTCATTAATAGGTTACCTTCATCAGTCCTTCATCATAAAACTCCTTACTCTGTGTTATTTAATGGTGAAGATCCTTTTTCTATTCCTTTGAATGTGTTTGGATGTATGTGTTTTGTTCATATTACATCTCCACATAAAAATAAACTTGATCCTTGGCCTATGAAGTGCATTGTTTTACAAGAAATATTTTAAAATTTTCTTAGGAAAGTTAAATGGACCTTTTATTGCCTCTTCTAGGGAAATAAATAAAAATTAATAATCAATCTAATATATTATTATACTTATCGATAAATTTTTAATTAAATAAAATATCAAACACAAAATTGCAATGAAAATTGCTTCATTCTAAAAGTATTACAGCATCAATTGTTAAATACTTATTCAAAAAAAAATTATACAGTTTTCTACCCCATCTTGGTACGAAAATCTTACTTAGAAAATTATATGATTTTTAATAAAAAATTTCAATTAGAAAAATGTTTTAAAAAAATGCGACACTAATAGTTTATAGAAACTTATTTCAATAATTTTTTTTTTAATTTTTTCAAGTGGAAAAGTTTTTTTTTTGTTTTTTACTTTTTGATCTCGCACGTGCGAGATCATCTTCGCGGGGGGAGGGGGGACATTATTTCTCCCCTAATTTCTCCCCTGAACTTAGGTTTTGGGTTTTCGCCGAGACGACACGGAAGGAAGGGGGTTACGGTGCCGGGGAGGACCAGTCGTCGGGGATGACGATTGCGACAAAAACAGAGGCGACAACGAGGAGAGGAAGAAATCGAACGGACGGCCACAACCGGCGAGCAGGTGCTATGGCGGTAGAGACGGTCGACGAACAGTTGCGACGGCGGTAGGCGCGGCGACAACAGCCGACGGGAGGGGAGGACAAATGCCCCCCCCCCCCCCCCCCCCCCCCCCCCGCACTCGATCCCGCTCCCGATCCCGATACCGATCCGACTCACCTCCAGCCGACGAACCGAACCTGGCTTCGGTCAAGCTCGGCTCATTAAGGTAGACGAGCCGATTTTGGTGCTCGAGCTCGTTAGATAACAAATCGAACCGAGCCGCTCGCGAGCCAGCTCGGTTCAAAGCCACCCCTAGTGGCAGCATCATACACCCTACATACCAATGGTTGGCCAGTTTCAATTTGAGACACAACTCTGATTTGTGAAATCCAAACAGTCATAAGTACTGCTGTCTGCCCAAGTTTTTCTAGTGTAACCTCACTTTTCTGTGCATATTCTGCTGCTCTAGCATCACTCTGCCTTTCCGCTTCAACTCGACAAGCAGGCGTCGCAGTACAGGTTACGGCGCTGACTAATGCCTGGTATATAGCTCGAAGTTCTGGCACACCAGCCACTCCAAGACTTAGATCCATAAGAGGTTCAACTGGTACTGACAATAGTTGGCGTGAAAGCATTGGCACTAGGTGGCCACTGTCGGAATGGTGGATCCCATAAAAAATACCAGCAACATGAGCTGCATAAGCATATGCAGTCAAGTAAGCCATCTACAGCTGCACAAATTTCAGTGATAACCACTGCTGCTGAAAAGCAGGTTGAATGCGGGCAGCTAAAAGCTAACTTGATGTAAGCCTGCCATTGTTTCCCTTGATGTAATGCACCCAGATTGGGGCAAGCATGTCGCTTCTCCACATCCACAAGTGAAGTCAATGTAGTGTCACACGCATGTCCTTGTTCAACTAGAGCACCCAAGTTAGTAGTATCACTCGTTGAATTGTTTGAATTGTCAGTAGAGGGGGATGAAGGCATTACGGCAGCTGCTGCCAAGTTCATCCAGGATGTGTCTCCGTAATGCTCAAACTCCTCTGTGCCAAATCCTCAGTTCCAGGTATAATGCTCTGTGCCAAATCCAGGATGTGTCTCCGTCCAGTCCCTACTTCCTTGAGGCACATAGCCAGCCACTACATTAAATTGATCCGGCTGTAAACCCAGGGCCTGTTCCCCCAAGTGGCAGTAACCCTCAAGGAGAGCATTCCATGCTTGTAGGAGCTTGTGGTTCATGTTAGCAAATATTTGGTTGGCCTCTCCTGCCCAACCCAACTTCTCCTTCTCCCTATACAGTTGCAGCCAATGGCCTGGTTGTATTCCATGTAAATTTCCAGCAAGTATAACAGTCCCCTTTTCAACATAACCTCTGATTATATAATTCCAGTACTCCACCTCTATCGTAGGCATTTCATCCAGTATAGGAATAGCCCACTGCAAGAGATTGGTTATCTGAATTGTGGGCAGATTGACCTTTTATACTGCTGGAACAGTGTTCAGTGCTGAAAAAAAAAATGACTGTAGGCATCCCATAGTGTGCATATACATCCATAAACAGTGCCCCATTATCCAGGTTGGAAGCATCTAATGTTCCACAGGCAGCACCCAGATTTTCCATCGATAAAATAAAGTCAGACTTTCCAAAATAAAGAAGGGCACCTGCTGCACCAAAATCCTTACTATCAGTTTGCATTTTCAGATGTTTTGCACCTTTGTTCACTGCAACAGCAGCTGAAATTTTAAATTTCAGCATCATCTCAGTCTCAAGAGCTCCATGAATGCCACATGTAGTAAGAACAGTAATTACATTTGTTGCTGTCTCTTTACGGAAAGAATCAGTAACATCCTGCAGAGGAATATAAGTAGAGCCCACAACAACAAAGAATTTTGCTTTATAAGTCCTGCATTTGAGCTTTTGCACCCCTAGGCACTGCTGGTTCTAAACTCAGGACTGTCACGGTCCCATCTTTCTGCATACATAATGTATAAACAATATCCTCTAGTTAGCCCTGGTCGCATCTAGAGTTGGTAACAGCAACGTTGCTATAATTCTTCTGAGAGGACTCATGAAGAGCAATTACTGCTCTCTAGTGAATTTCTGTTTTATGCACACAATAACATTATTAAGAGTCTAATTAATTATTTTTCTTTAATTTACTTTATTTTATTTCAGTTAAAGAATTAATAGGGCACAAGGGGTATTTTTGTAATATTTTATGTATAAGGGTATTTATGTAATATTTTATTTTGAGCTTTGTAAAGGTGAATCCTATTTAAGGGGTAAACGTAATAAGAAAAGACAAACATTGATTTAGCGTAAACAATGGTTTTGAGTTCTCCTCAATGAGCTCAGGGGTATGTGTTCTCCTCAAAGAACCTAGGGTAATCAAGCTTCCCATCGGCTTGATTTTCGTCTTTATCTTCTTCCTCCCTACGAATCATCGTGTCAGATTTGGGACCATAACAATTGGTATCATAGAGGGAACACAATGAGCGATTCTTCATCCCAAGGAAAATAGATTGCCGTGTTAGATCTATTGGAAGAAATACGAACAGAAGTTGTAGCATGGGAAGAAGCCTTGCGGGATGGAATGCGTAGAACGTCCATTAAAATTTCTGCAATTGAGAGGCATCTCGTTGCCCCAGAAAAGGTCAGATGACCTAAACTCGCTCAAGACGCTGTCTCGGATGGGTAGAAAGGCTAAGGGCCAGAAATTTTCAACATCCCCAAGCAGGGAAGTCCAGTGACAGGCCAGATAAATTTAATTTCCTGAGCATGGAAATCAGACGACACGGTCCCTACAAATCCGAAAACGAGTCTAATACATCAAATCCGAAATCGTCCAAAATCTAGTCGGAACTGGACAATTTGGGGGCAACCTCAAATCCGAAGTCCCAATCTGCTGTAGGGGAACCAAGAGAACTGCTCGTCGTTCAGCTTCAAGGATATAAATTTCTGACACAATTTGCTGTTGTTCGCCGTCGACAACAAGTTAGGCTTGATGTGGGTAAGGGGCATGAAAATTGTGTATAGAGCAGCTTCATTTCTTCATCATTGATGGGTTATGGAAACAGACAAACAAAAAAATCCAGAGATTTCGAAGTAGAAATCGTGGCCTTGGCAGAAGAAGAGAGGTCTCATCCAGAGGATTTCGATTTGAAACGGCTTCAACAAGATGAGGCCCCTAATAATGGTGTTGTAGTTAGAATTCCATTCGTGGTTACAAGGCACATAATCAGGTATGCAATTGCCGTTCCACTGTTTCTTACAGTGGAGCGTGCAACCCTCTCTGTATATGAACCTATTTCTCCATGCTCCAATGGGGCTCGTAATGCTTGGGAGTTGTTCGAATTAAAGCCTCCATGGGATGTTGTTGCTTGGTCGGCAACGCCAAAGAGAATAACTTGTCTTTCTGGAATCATAACCATATTAAAATTCAAGCAGCAGAGGGCCTCAGCTATGTCTACCGTCAAAAAGTTTTTTGTCGAACAAGAGCAGGGGACGAATTCTATTGTTGTGGATGAACACAGTAACAGTGTGTCTGTTCCTGGTCATTTTTTCAGGAGTAACAGTCCATCTCATAACTTTGTGTTTAATTTTTTGGATGATATGTATGATGCTCGGGCCCTGTTCGTAAAAAATTTTCTATTCGATGGGAGTTCTGAATATGAGAAGGGAGCCAACGTGGAAAAAAATGGAGATAATTTTTTTTTTAGGTGTGCTGGGAATGGTCTTGTGGATGAATGATTTTTCTGTGGCTGGGTTGCAGTCTGACTCAATTTCCAGTTTCTGCTGTTGTTGCATTCTTGGGTTGGACAGGAGAGCCACTTCCAATTTTTAAATTTGTTGCTGCTGTGACAATGCAGAAATGGACTCAACAGAAAAAATGAAATCGGTTAGAAGTGATGCAGATGAGCAGCACCTAGAATTTGTAGAAAATGAAAATGAATCAAAGGTTGCATCTATAGCTCATGAGAATCAGGGACATGCTGCAGTGATTACTGCTGTTCAGATCTGTGAACACAAGTTGGAAAAAAGAAAACTGATAGGTCCTTATTTAGGCCAGTAGCATGGCAGTGTTTATTGGAAGAAAGGAAGTTCCACTACATTGAATTCTTTAAACCCAAAACAGACTCTTTTAACCCAGTTGAGTGATGTTTTTTACACCGAAGAATCACCTATATGGATGGACAGAAGTACCACTTCACAGTGCCGAGAGATGGAGAGAACTGTTGGGGGTGCGTTAGCATTGTCTCAACTTACTGGGTCTAGTGCATATGCAAAATTCACAGGTCCACAAATCAGAAAGATAGTTGAAAGACAACCAGATGTATATAATGCAACAACAAATATTTCTCTTGTTAGTTCCTTCATGGCATCTCTTCTTATTGGAGGTTACTGATGGAGCTGGAATGAACCTGATGGATCTCAAACAACGAATCTGGTCTCAGCAGGTTATGCAGGCTACTGCACCAGGATTAAAAGAACAACTAGAACAGCCTACAACAACACATGGATTATGCAGAAGTTCCACCTATTGTTCCAGCTCAATCCAATGCATTGTTGGATTGTACGGAGCTGTTTGGACACTGCAGAACACAATGCTGCCAACAGTGCCACTGCTGAAAACAGTGCTGATAATTCTACGAGTAGTAGCAGCAGTGACTTATTGCGTACAATTATCTGTTGTTGTGGGCATAATAAATACTCCTTTGAAGGATGTAGCTAATTCTTGCTGGACTGGGACAGCAACAAAAACAATTTCTGTTCTTACTGCATTTACCATTAGTGGAGCTCTTGAGCCCAAGATGATGCTGATATTTAAAATTACTGCTGCTATTGTAGTGAAGATAAGGGCACCCCAGCAACAACTACAAACTGAAAAATATAATGCAAATGAGCACCAACTGGAAAATTCTGACTTTGACCAAATGAGACAAGTCTTGAATGTGCTTGTGCATGGTGGGAACATTGATGATGCTCATGGTGTATTTAATGAATTACCTGCCATTGATCTCATCTCAAATGAAATTATATGTGGCATAGGGGTTGTCTTTGGTAAAGATTGTCTTAATACCATTGATTTTGAGAAATTGTTGGCAGATAGGGAGACTCTCAATGATGAAGGTTCTCTTGGCCATATTTTGAATGTTATGCTGTGGGGAATGATTTTTATGGTTGTTGACGGGAAAAAAATTAAATTCTGGGTGGCGTTTGAATAGAGTATAAGTTCTGCTACTGTGGCACTGCCTTAACCAGTGTTGACAACAGTGACACTGCTAAAAATAGTGCTGATAGTCCAGAGAGTAGAACCAGCAGTGCCTTATGAAGTCGATGATGTTTTCTATATGGGAGAGGCTCATGGGTTCTTCCAACAAAAACAGTGTTGTTGTGCCAAGGACACAATGCTGCAAGACAACCAAGGACACAGTGCTGCTATGGCAGTCCAGAACACAATGCTGCCCGACAGCCACACGAACAGTGATGCAGTGGCTGTGCTGAATGAAATAGGTGTTGTTCATTCTGGAAATCTAAATAACTCTTTGGCTGTAATTGCCCAGATGCTCCAGAAATTGTTTTGGTCTTGGATAGCGTTAGTGTTTGGCTTGGATCGTCCTGCATCCTTAGACGCCGCTGCTGGTTTTCCAGCCCGTGTTAGCATGCGGGTTTGCAGGATGCAAGCATGCTATGCTAGGTTTCTAGAAACTGTGCCAATCAGAACTATGAAACAACAAAATTCTTCTAGCCCTCAAGTTGTTACGGCTGTTGCTACCGCTGTACCAACTGGCTTCAATGACATAAGACTTGGCATTGGATTAGATTCGATGACCGCAAATCCTATGACGTGGGAAGGCTCAATCCACCCTAATGTAAAGAATTTCCAGCAATCTCCAGATTTTCTTCCTCTAAGTATTACTTCTGAATATGTTCCTCATCGAATTGGTGTCACCAAGCAAGATCAAAACCACTCTGCTGATCTCTCCCATAACCAAGTTGATGCAGCAATTACATCAGTGGCTACAAAGATCATTGACACTAAAAATCAGGAGGACAAAAATATTATGCTTTCTGTGGATGATGGCTGACTTCATAATGCATTTGTGTCCGACCAGGCTACACGGAAGATGGTTGTCAAGAAGGATGGCACGATCACTGCTGGTAACTTGAGCTAAGTAGATGATGGTGCCGGTGCAATCCTCTTTATGAGAAGTTCAATTGCATAACAGAAGGCATTACCATTTCTTGGCGTATTCAGCAATTTTACTACTGTTGGTGTGGACCCTTCTGTAATGGGCATAGATCAACCTGTTGCAATTTCTATTGTGGTGAAGGCGCTGTCTGAGGAAGTAGTTCCTGCATTCCATGTCATGGTGCTTTACCGTATTGGGGTGTGCTACAACAAGTGATGCTGGCAATGTCAAAAAAAAAGTGGAAACGTCGGCATGGGCAAGCAAACCCTACCTTCGTGCTTAAGGACAAGCTCTTTCTCCTAGGGCATGTAATGTTATACATGCAATAACATTATTAAGAGTCTAATTAATTGTTTTTATTTAATTTCCTTTATTTTATTTCAGTTAAAGAATTAATTGGCCACATGGGCATTTTTGTAATATTTTATCTACAGGGGTAGTTTTTGTAATATTTTATCTTGAACCTTGTAAGGGTTAACCCTATTTAAGGGGTAAGAGTAATGAGAAAAGACAAGCATTGATTTAGCGTAAATAAGGGTATTGAGTTCTCCTCAACGAGCTCAGGGGTGTTCATTCTCCTCAAAGAACCTAGGGTAATCAAGCTTCCCTTCGGCTTGATTTTCGTCTTTCTCTTCTTCCTCCCTACGAATCGTTGTGTCAGATCTGGGACCATAACATGTTGTAACAGCAGCAGGGAAATTGGCATTGCTATTGCTGTCAAAAGGACAACAAAGATTACTTCAACTGCCCCAGCTGCCCCATGCCTATGACTAGTTGCACCCTTTGTTGAAGACAATGATAAAGCCCCTGAACTTGGCGAACAGGCAAAAAGAAAACCAATTATAGTTACATAATTGGGAACCATAGTTTCCCATTTCTTGTCTATAAATAGCTCCATGGCTTCACTAGGATGGCCTCTTTGTGTATTGCCCAAAATCATTGTTGTCCATGAGACTTGATCAACAACAGGCAATTCATAAAATACACAACGAGCATCAGCAATGTTCCCACATTTCACCAGCACATTCCAGTTTTGTCTCATTTTTTCAAAGTTAGCATATTCAAGGTGCCGCTCAGTGCATCCTTTCTAAAAGTTTTTACTTTCAATTGTTGTGCCCCTGTCTGCACTGCAACAGCAACAACAATTTGAAAATTCGTCAGGTTGTTCAATCTAGCAGTCTCCCCATTATTTCTCACGTTGGTGACCATCTCATTTCCAGAACTCATACGTGGTTGAAGAATTGCCACGAACAGTGTCCGAGCAGCATACATGGGACCCAAAAAAATTAAGCACAATGTTTTCAAATTGACAATGAATAGACGCACCGGTGCTATTCTCATCAACAGAAAAATAAATAACCCATAGAAATTTTTCTACCATTCCCAGAATTCCCAAAAAATTCCCCTCTCATTTCAAACAAAAAAGCCTGAACTTCATCAAAATTGGAGTAACCTTTCTGTTTCTCTGTCCAACGAAACACCCCCAATGCCATAATAGAGGTATTTTGTAAAACATCGAGGGATTAGAGAATTGAGAAGATGAAATTTGGAGAAAATCATCTCAAAAGCTTACCCCAAAATTTGTTGAAGTTGGTTTCCCGCTGGGCTGCAGAGAGTGAGAGTGAGAGCAAGAAACTGACCTGGTCCCAACTGCAAATAGAAGCCATATGGTGCTTCTCCACTCGAAGAAGCTTAGATAGGTTAGGTCAAAAAAATTTTGAGACAGAGGTAACTCAGGATTTTTCCCCTGCTGTTCGGGGAGACGATTTGCTTGGTGTGAGAAAGGGGTTATTGATGCCGAACCCAAATCAGCCATTATTGACGAGGATTGTGCTGAATACCCCTCCGATTATAGATTTTCTGGGTCCCAAATTTCTGATTCCCGGGCTTTGGAGTGCACCTCTGGAATTCCCTTGAATTTTCTGGCCCATGGTCTTTCTTCCCGTCTGAGACAGCGTCTTCTCAAGCGATGACTTTGTGTTCTATGAATTTTTCTTGCTCGGTGAGTTTGGGTCGTATGACCTTCTTTTCTGTGGTAGTGATTTCCCTTTCGAGTCTATCGAGCTTCTGGTTAAGCATTGGGAATTGTTCCAACCGCTACATGATTTGAGCAGACCTTCTCTCGTTTTCTACTTGTGCCTTTGCGTGCGCATTCAGCCATCTGATCAGCAACTCTCTTAAGTCCCCATTTATGGAATTCCCCATGTTATGCAGCTCTGATACTAGTTATTACGGTCTCGGATCTCACACAGTGATTTGTAGGGAAGAAGAAGAGAAGAGAAGAATCAAGCCAAAGGGAAGCTTGATTTCCCTAGGTTTGTTAAGAAGAACGTTGTTATGCACGCAATAACATCATTATTTTAGTTGTTTTCTTTTTTACTTTATTTTATTTAAGTTTTGGGTTATGGGGGTATTTTTGGAATATTTTATTTATAGGGGTATTTTTAGAATATTTATTGTGAACCCTATTTATTGGGTAAGAGTAATGAGAAAAACAAGCATTGAGTATTGAAGTTAATTTAGAGTAAGCTTAGAGTAAACAGGTCGGATTCTCCCTTTGAGATCCAAGTCGAGCTTCCTTCAAAGCTCAATCATCCCATTCCTATTCATCGTCATCGTCTTCCTCACGTCTCAGATCCGGGACCGTAACAACTGGTATCAAAGCAGGAACACGATGCCCATCGAAGACCCATATTTGGTGATGCACAAACAAGTCTGTGTAATGGCTGAAGATGGTGACACGCCGGAAAGTATACAGATGTGGCGTGCTGGCTGGGTGCAATATTGGCTGATGACGGAGTACAGAGAGGCATTCCTTGGAGAAGATATCTCCGATGGAGTGAAATTATGGCGAATAAATGAAGAGGTATAGAGAGGCATCCGGTGGAAAAACTATCTCTGACGGGAAAAAGGGTAACACCGAGGCTTCGGCTTTGTTCCGTCTACCGACATAGACTCCGACAGAGGAATTGGGGGAAACCTCAAATCCAGATTCACCCCAAACGCCTCACCACCACCATCCACCCTCACCTCTACCAGCGCCGACCATCGGTGTCGATTCTGCGACGACGACCTCCGAAATTGGGGACTCAACATGTCCCAAATCGGAAGGATATCACGAAATCCCTTCGACGACACCCACGGAAGACGAAGGGATTTAAAAAATGGAAGGGTATTCAGCTCACCCTTTCCCAATGGATGCCATGCGTCTCTCCAAACCGAAGCTGCAGCGGGGAGGTGATTTGCTAACAGAGGAAATTTCGAAATCGTCGGAACTAGACGATTTGGGGGTGACCTCAAATTCGAAATCGGAGGGGAACAGGAAATTTCGTCGGCGCCGTAGGCCAAAATTCCATGGGTCTCTGTTCTAGGGGGCTGAGAAATAGAGGTTCTCTGTCTTGGCAATCCTCCTAGCGGTGAAACCCCAATGGGCTTCTCTTCGCCACCGGTGAAGAAGGAGATTTCGTCGGCATCGTAGGCGACTTTTTTGCAAGGGATCTCGGTTCCGGGGGGCTGAGCAACAATGATTCACACATTTCCGAGAGCCCTCTGTCTCAAAAACTATCCAGGCGGCGAAGCCTCGACGGGCTACGATTCGCCACTGGAAAATCAAGTGACTCCGTCAATGCCGTGAGAGAGGAAGGAGACGTCCGTCGCCCGCCTTCGTCGGTGCCGTGAGGAAAGGATCCGCCGGACGCATTGTTCGGGAGCTGCCGAAGGAAGAAGACGTGTTCAGATTAAATTTTCCGAAGTTAGGAAAGTTTAATTAGAGTCAGCGCAGTCAGCGCACTGCGCTGACTCTCGCGCCGGACTGGACGGACCGAACTGAGTCAACCCAGGCCAACTCGGACCAGGTCAACTCGGAAAAAAAAAATCTTTCTCTGGTTGGAGGCTCTCTGATACTGCGGTTGACACTTGCGTAGGGATGGCGCCATCGGCACAGGCTCGCAGACACTACTTCCGAGCTTGAGGACAAGCTCGTCTTCCTGGAGGGGTGTAATGTTATACACGCATTAACATCATTATTTTAGTTGTTTTCTTTAATTTACTTTATTTTATTTCAGTTTTAGGTTATAGGGTATTTTTGGAATATTTTATTTATAGGGTTATTTTTAGAATATTTATTGTGAACCCTATTTAAGGGGTAAGAGTAATGAGAAAAACAAGCATTGAGTATTGAAGTTAATTTAGAGTAAGCTTAGAGTAAACAGGTCGGATTCTCCCTTTGAGATCCAGGTCGAGCTTCCTTCAAAGCTCAATCATCCCATTCTTATTCATCGTCATCGTCTTCCTCACGTGTCAGATCGGGGACGTAACAAACGCACACCTCTGAGTTTGTTGAGGAGAACTTAAAACCCTTGTTTACTCTAAATCAATACTTTATTTTTCTCATTACTCTTACCCCTTAAATAGGGTTCACCGTTACAAGGTTCATGATAAAATATTACAAAAATGCCCCTATGGCCTTTTAATTCTTTAACAGAATTAAAATAAAGTAAATTAAATAAAAACAATAATTAGGCTTTAAATAACTTAGCAATGTTATTGCGGGTATAACACCTCCCATCTTCCAACACTCCCCCTCACGCTGGTGCTCTCTTCCATGAGGTCTAGTTGGCCAATTTAGGGGGGTATAACATAGATGTAATAGTAAATTTCTCCATCATGTTGTCCCAACAATTGAAATTTGATATTTTTTACAAGGTATTGTCATGGAATCCCAACTATTTCATTTGATATTTTTTATGGGGGTGTAAAGTTCCTCCGTCATGGAATCCCAACCATTGGCATTTGATATTTTTTACGGGGGTATTAAGTTCATCTGTCATGGAATCCCAACCATTGACATTTGATATTTTTTATGGGGGTATTAAGTTCCTCCGTCATGGAATCCCAACCATTGGCATTTGATATTTTTACGGGGTATTAAGTTCCTCCGTCATGTAATCCCAACCATTGACATTTGATATTTTGACAGGGTTATTAAGTTCCTCCGTCATGAAATCCTAACCATTGCCATTTGATATTTTTTTTGGGGATACTAAGTTCCTCCGTCATGGAATCCCAACATTGATATTTTGATATTTTTGACGGGGACAAATAAATGATGGTATGAGGCCACCTCTTCTTCATTAATAATGTCCCATCCAAAGAGACACAATAGCAGCAAAAAAAAAAAATGGGCTTGGGCTCATCTAACACGAACCCAAATAATCCTTGTAAAAATGACCTATGAAATAATCTAATAAAAATATTTGTACCAAATAATATGTTGACCGAGGAATAGTCTATCAATTCTTCAAAATAATAATCCAGCCAGAGAAAAATTTATCGAGTCACACCGAAATATGTATAAAACTTGGGTATGTATACCGAGGCAAAAAGTAAGTGGACCGAATAAGATTGACCCGGACCGAATTGACTCGGTCCGAGTTGGTCTGGGTTGACTCAGTAGACTGGTGCAGATCAATAGCAGCAAGAAGGGCAGCCCGGTTCGCTGGGTCGCTGGCTTGACTCAGGCGAGTCCGAGTCTCGATAGAACAAGAGTGGACAGAATAAGTTTGGGCAGGTCGCTGCTTTGTTGGCCGGTCCGGGATGGAAGAACCGCTCAATTAAACCAGTTTCCTAAGTTTGGAAACATATTTTTTATCATCTTCCTTCCCACGACGATCCCGGCTTCAGAACATAGCGGAACAACAACGGGATGGATGGACAACAATGTAGAGAGATTTTGAATAGAGAAAAATATTTATGAAGATAGCTAGAAGAAAAAGGAAACTTTCTGACCGCAACAGTGCATCCTTCTTCCTCTCGGTGCCGAAGAACTCTCGACAGAAACAAAGCTCGGAAGGCAACTTTCCAGACAGCAAGATTCAGAATAGAGAGAACTTTCCGAAAAAACTTCACTCCAAAAGAGACCTTCCAGAAATATCATATAGAAAATCATATAGAAACCTTCCTTCCTATTTTTTCAATTGAGCAATAGTTTCCAGAAACAGCAACAATGCTAGATGGAGAATCGACAATAGTAACTTCCGAAAATAATACTAGATGATCAGTAACGTTCCAAAATTATAGGCTCCCATGCTCGTCTCTCGGCAAAATGAGGATAGACAGACTTATCTTCCGGATTAACAACAACACAGAACCTTCCAAGCCAGAGACTGCTGATTTTGATATCTTTGGAAGAAGAAAAAAATATGCCAGCAGTAGCAGAAAAACAGATATGGAAACCGAAGGAGTTTCCAAAATCTGCTGTTAAATCCGGCTACAGTATCATCTTCTTCCCCGCGGTGCCGAATAGAGGCAAATTAAACTTTCTTTCTCCCCCTCAGCGGAAGCTGTAATGGACAACAACTCAGTAAATCGGTGGAGGCTGGGGTCATCGTTTCCTGCGACACCAATAGAGCTAAACAACAATGTGCTTTTCGAACAGAGTGGGCTTCTCGGTAGAATGATAAATCACGACAACAATAGAATGGGGATATTCATAGCAGTAGCAGAACAATGATAATAATCAGAAGTATGCTAGTAGTAGATTCACGAGGAAGACCAGTCTAGAAGATTCAGATAAAAATCATGATTAGTAAGTTGCTGGAACTGCTCTGTCGTGATACGATGATAATGGCAGAATTTGAGCAAAGACAGAGTTGCGGCAGAAGAATACTAGCAGTAAAATTAAAAAAAACTCATGTATTAACTATGAAAACAAGCCAAAACACGATTTAAGAAAAATACGAAAGCAAAAATAGTGCACTAGACTAAGGAATAAAAGCGAGGGAAATTTTTTTTTCTAAACGGAGGAGAATGAAGCCTAAAAAACCATAGTTGGAATCCTAAAAATCAAAGATATGATACCATGTTGATTTTCAGGACTCCATGGATTTAGCTCGTGGAGAAAAAGGGAAATGGACTAATTGAGAGAAAACCAGAGGAGGAAGAGGTTATGGACTTGATTCCTAACCCTTCCCTTGAAGCTCAATTTATAGATTAATGAAACTACTATATTACAATAATACCCCTAAATTTAGGGTTTAAGGTTTTAACCCTTAAACTTTAGCCTAATTATATCAATGCCATCTCTATTAGATGACCCTTTATTTACCATCATGCCATTATTGTATGTGGGCCTATGGGCCTTCTCCTTGATCTGTGGGCCTTGAGCCCGTCTTCTATATCTCTTGGAAGCATGGGTCTTCCTTGGTCTTATGGGATTGGGTCCATCTTCCAACCCACTTGGATATGTGGCCTTTCTTCTTTGTGTGGGCTTGGGCCCAATCTTCCAACATAAGGAAATTTTGAGTTTGGTACCGCATAATCAGAAAAGCTCCCTCAAAAAGTGGCTGGTAAAGACTGCATCGCGATCAATTAGGATGGACTCCGGAAGGCCGTGCAAACGAACAATGTTTTCTAAGAACACTTGAGCTACTCTGGAAGTCGTATAAGGATGCGCCAATGGAATAAAGTAAGAGTGCTTTGAAAATCTGTCAACCACCACAAAGAGGACGAATTTGCCATTGGGGAGGCCATCAATGAATTTCATGGAAAAATCAACCCAAACTTGTGTAGGAAGGGTGAGTGGTTGAAGGATGCCAACTGGAGATAAATGTTATGCCTTGTTGTGTTGGCATACATGACAAGAGGTCACGTAACCTACAATTGCTGACTTCATACCCTGCCAATAAAAATCACCTCGAATACGATGCAATGTCTTCTGAATGCCCTCATGGGTGCTATCATGATAGGTGGATAAAATTATTGCAATAAAGGGTGAACAGTGCGGTAAGTATATTTGATTGTCATACAGTACGATGTTGTCTCGGATAGCCCACTTGGAGTCCATTGTGTCGTCCATAATCTTATATGACAACTCTTGGAGTGTTGGAGTATTTTGATATTCCTCTTTAATGGAGTCTAACAAGAGAGACTTGGGCAGAATAATCGTATATAATTGTTGTTGTTAATCCAAATGTCTTGGTAAGGCGTCAGCCACCTGATTCAATTTCCCCACCTTATGTTCCACCGTAAAGTCAAAGCCCATTAATTTGCTGATCCAATGCTACCATGGAGAAGTAGAGATTCGTTGCTCTAGTAAAAATTTGAGGTTGTAATGATAAGTGTGAATGAGGAAGGTGCATCCCCACAAGTATGACCAACAATGTTGAACAACCTTGACCAATCCAATTAGCTCTCATTCATAAGCGGGTAGCTTATGATGTGCTGCTGCTAATTGGCGGCTAAAATATGAAATGGCATGCTGATTTTGCTGTAGAACAATTCCAATGTTGAGGACTCAATAGTGAACCGAGTCATCCAAAGGAGGCGCACTGAGTCACAGATTTAATTGCTTTATTTCCATATTATTTTAAATTCTTTTTTATGCATTATTTTAATTAAATTGCCGAATTGGCAAAATTGTAAATTTAAACCCTAAACTATGTTGGCATCAACTCTACTTAGAGGGGAAGGAGAATGAGACAAGGCAAGTCTTGAATTAGGTTAAACATGGTTCAAAGTTCTCTTAGACGAGCTCTAGGTCCATGTTCCCTCTTGAATCTGAATTTGTTTCTTCTCTCTTTCATTTTCTGTTTTACATTGCTCCTTCATTGAGAACAAGGAGGGATTTCTTCCTCTTGTCCGAGCTCAACAAGAGGCCTTTAGCTTCTAATCAGTGCACAACAGCAAGAGACGATCTTCTCTCTCCTTTTTGACCAAAGATAGAGGCGTTCCAGCCCCTATACTGAGAGCAACAAGGCTAAAGGTTTTTCAACCTCTAAACCAAGAGAATAGCAAGGTTAGGGACTCCTAACCTATAATCCATGGACTGCCCATGTTAGAGGTTTTTCAGCCCCTAACCCGGACAGCAACTGGAAGGTCCTAACCCCTCTTAGCCATGAGTAGCAAGGGTCCATTCCCTTCCTTTCCATGATCAGCAAGTGGCTTCCCAGCCCTCATCAAGAATAACAGCATGGCTGCAAAAAGGAGGGTCTTTTCCTCCTAACCGAGAGCAGCTCTCACAACTCTGGATTGACCAAACCCACGCCGAGTTACTCGATCCATTGCAAGGGACCATATCAACTTGGTATAAGAGCAGGGTAACATGGGGGATAAATCCAGCAATGAAGAATTGAGAATCAGAGAGGTGTAGGATGCACATGCTGAACAATGGGGGGGACTGGCCAGTTATGGCCCGCAGTTGGAACAAATTATTAGCTTTAATTTGCAACTCCAACGACTCTCTGGCATGATTTCTGATATCATGGCAGAAAGACACACTACCCAGACCAAAGGGGGGAGAATAATTCGCATAGCCGAAGGGAGGAGCAGTTTTCCGGGTGCACCACTATCTATGCACAACCGGGTGGAGGCACAATACCCAAGTATACAAAATTGGATTTTCCTACATTTACTGGGTCACTCGACCCCTTAATTTGGTTGCATAGATGTGAGAATTTTTTTTCAAATAAAGGGACTATTGAGTTTGACAAGGTGGGACTAGCTGCCTTCCACATGCTAGATGAAGCACAACTATGGTTTTATCAAGTGGAATTAGAACGATTAGTGCTGGACTGGGGGGGCATTTAAAGAGTTATGCTCACAACAACCCCTTGGGAGTTTTGGTGTTGTAGAGACCAACCACATCTGTGGAACTGTATCAAAAAAAGTTCCAAGAAAAATTGGCTAGAGCTGGTCGGATGGTGCGAGTCGACCGGCAGGTCAACTTATTTACAACAGGCCTCAATGAATGTCTGAGGTTAGAGGTGGAACTTCACTCACCTTCATATTTGGCTCAGGCAATGAATTTAGCTCGAGCGATGGAGCAAAGGCAACGACTTCAACATCAAAGGCCAATTTGGCAAGGGGAATGGAACAATTCCATGAATTGGTAAGGGAGGCAAAATATGTCCCCTCAGGTGGCATATCCAGCATTACTACCACCAAAAAATAATTCAATCACTACTCTGGCAACCGATACAAGTTTGGAGATGGCTGAATGGAGGTCCAAGAACTTGTGCTACAACTATGATGAACCATACAGGGTAGGCCACCAATGTAAATGGTTGTTTTGGCTAGAAGTAGATGAAGCCGAGGAACTAGAAAACAGTGATGGTCCTATTGAGGAGGACCCACCAGAAATCTCACTGAATGCCATTACTGGGCAGAAATCTGCCAAAACTATGCAAGTTAGAGCTCGAGTCATGGACCAAGAACTCGTGGGACTCGTGGATTCAAGAAGCACACACAATTTTCTCAGCTTAACAGCTGCTCAACATTTTCGACTGTAGATCCATCCACACCCAACCACCACGATTTCAGTGGCCAATGGAGAGAAAATCCCTAGCTATGGGTTCAGTAAAGCAATAAAATTTTCAATTGGTATGACTCCATTTCATTCAAAAAATTTTGTCATACCTTTGGCAGTATTAGATATGGTATTGGGCATCATATGGTTACTTCTTTGCTTTAACTATGAGATTTGCAATGGGCGGACACCAAGTGCTATTATAGGGGAGTCAAGTGGACAAGCCTCACCACCTTCATACCATCGATACATAGGACCAACCAAATAGCACTAATGAAAAACTCCTCGATGAGTTCTTGGACTTCTTCCACAAGCCTTCCAGATTGCCTCCCTTGAGGCACTGTGACCATAGGATCTATTTAAAACTAGGTTTAGATGTGGTCGTGGTTAGGCCGTACCGGTATCCACACCTCCAGAAGGATGAAATCGAATGGTAGTGCCATGCCATGCCATGCTGCAATAGGGCCTTACTCGCAGCAACCGCTCCCCTTTCTCTTCACCAGTCTTACTTGTGAAGAAATGTGATGGCACATGGAGATTTTGTGTCGATTATAGGGAATTAAATGCCCAAACCATGAAGGACAAGTTCCATATACTAGTAGTGGAGGAGCTCCTGGATGAATTACATGGTTCATGGGTCCTCACAAAATTGGACTTGCACTTAGGATATCATCAGCTTCATATGCACTCATTCGACATCGAGAAGACGACCTTTGTTGAGGACTCAATAGCTAACCGATTCACCCAAAGGAGGCACCACTGACTCACTGAGTTAATTACTTTTACTTTTACAGAGGGGACGATGGATTCTCAGTCGTCCATCCAGGATTCACTTATTTGCTACAAAATGCAGATTTATATACAACGCACTTCTGAGTTGGTTGTAGTAATCCTCTCTGCCAACCATGACAGCAGCACACATGAAGGCATCCAAAAAATATTTCATCGCGTTCGGGCAGATTTCTATTGGCAGGCCATGAAGACCACCAGTGCAATATATGTCACAACCAGCCAGGTATGTCAATGCAACAAGGCCAAACACTTAAGTCCAACAGGTGGTCTTCAACCTCTCGCTCTCCCTACACAAGTTTGGGCTGATATTTCTCTGGACTTCGTTGATGGTCTTCCCCAGATATCTAGCAAATGAGTATTATTTGTGGGGGTTGATAGGTTCTCCAAGTATGCACATTTTATTCCTATGGTACACCCATATACATCATCTCCAGTGGCACAGACCTTCCTCGATCATATTGTTTGCCTGAATGGCATTCCACAATCCATTGTCAGTGATCAAGATGCGGTCTTTACCAACACTTTCTGAAAGGAACTTTTTCGTCTAAGCGGCACAAGGCTGAAATTTTCATCCTCATATCATCCATAGATAGATGGCCAAACAGAGGTGGTTAATCTCACTATAGAGATGTATCTATGATGCATTGTGGGCGATTGTCCTAAAAACTTGGTTCAGTGGCTATCGTGGGCTAAGTATTGTTATAACACTTCCTTCCACTCAGCCTCACAATCCACTCCATTCAAGGTTCTATATGGCAGAGATCCTCCTAGGCCTCTCTCTTATACTCCAGGTTCCACTCGCGTGGAAGCAATTGATCTGGCCTGGTACAACATAATATTACAGAGACGTCTTGTACGAGGTGGGGGACTACGTTTGGCTACGACTCCAATTGTACAGACTTCACTCCATTGCAGGACTGTCGTGCCATAAACTCTTACCAAAGTACTTTGGGTCACCCATGGCCTATCTTCTGCAACTTCCAGCCACGGCCAAGATACACGATGTGTTTCATGTCTCCCAACTGAAACCCTATAAGAGCTGTTTGGTTCTTTGCCATTACTGGAAGTCCCTTTCTGTTGCTGAGTTTTTCATATTTCTGCTGCACAATGAATGAGTTTGTAGAGTAGAATCAGATTCTGCTTGGTGGATGATCATGGTTTTGTTACATACATCTCTGTCCCAACCCATTGGTTTGATCCAGCCCTGTATCAACACCACCTTCAATATTATTTCTAGAAAGTTATGATACTTATCTTCATCGGAGAATAATGTTACTGGTTGGAAGTTTTTCTGCTAAAAATATAGAACATGTTGTTGCTGATTCTGCTATCCGAGTTATTGCATTTCCTCACTCAAACCAGAATCTTAATCCGATGAGTTACTGCTATTGGTGGCGAGTTAATCTTAATCTTACTGGTTCCATTGGTAATAGACTGTGCAGTGAAATCCTCTACCATCTTTGGTTTTCATCGATAGTTCTCTGCTCAGACTGTATCGTCATCATTTTAGAATCCGAAAAAATTATTTTGAACAAGCTGAGACGTTGTCCCACTCTGTTTTTTCGGGAGGAAGACGATGATTTTTCAGCCAACTTAGGTGGGAAACGCAATCGGAAATCTCTCGGTGATTGATATTCTCACGAGTTGTCGGTTCTCTGCTTCAACTGGAAAGTTTCTATTTTTGTTGTTATCTCTGTTGTTGATGCTTTAAACCAGAACTCCACGGCTATTTTCAGAAACACCTTTGTTAATTGATCTTTCGTCCGCTACTTCTCCGAGATCTCCTGTCATGATTGTCGCTTGAGATCTCCCGATCTCTTCAGCATCGAGAAGGACGCACTGTTGCGATAAAAAAGTCTTCCTTCTGTTGCTGACTATCTTCAAAAAGACTTTTCAAAAACTCCTCTCACACCGATTAATCTTTTGAATTGTTGTTATTCAAAAAATTTCCTCCCAAATAACTCTTTGTTTTTGCCCGCTTTTTTTGGGAGTCGAGATGAAGATACTTTTCATATATTTCATGTTTCCTAAGTTAGGAAATAGGAAATAATCAACCGGGCCGCTCTGTTCTGCCTAGACCCAGACTCGTTCGAGTCAAGCTAGCGAGCTAGCAAACCAGCCAATAGGCCAACCCGAGGGTACTATTTCTGCACCAGCCAGACTGAGTCAACTCGGACCAACACGGACCGGGTCCACTCGGGTCCGGGTCAACTTGACTCAGGCCACTTATTTTTTTCCCTCGGTATACGTGTCTGGGTCCCAAGTTATATGCCAATTTCTCCCACAACTCGGCTATATTGGTCTATTATTTTACTCGGTTCAACTCGATTCTCTATTTCCAGCTGAATTATTATCTTGGATTTTTACTCAGATTTGGTGCAACTGCCTTATTTACTGATGGACTCATTGCGGACAATTTTATGTGTCCTTATTATTCTTAAGGACCTCTATTATTTACCTGTTATCCGCTACTATACAACTGCACATATGGTGCATGTTATCTGGGCATTGGCCCATTTTCGCTGTTGCTATTGTGTCTCTTTGATTGAGACATTATTTCTGAAGAAGAACTCCTCATTTGCTTGCCTTGGGTTCATTATTTGCTGATAGTTGTTGCATTGGTTATTTTGATGCAAATTTTGAATTTCTTAGAAAAATCACATGGTGGCCTTAGCATCGTATCTCCATTACCCTTTGGCAGTCTTTCTCCTACCATCCTTTATTTGGCTCTCACTTACCCTTATTGGCCAACCCTTTTTAAAGCATTGCTTTGGTTGTCCCTTTTATTCATAGGGGTGTTTTTAAGTCTATTGAGACTTTTTATTGGTACCCGTGGATCTTTTATCGTCGTCTTGTGAATGACAGGCATTACCCACTTTAGTGATTATTTTCACTATATTTGTTCGAAATCCTTGAGTTTGGTTTCGACTTATGTTTTATCATCCATTTTTACCTTGTGAGAGTTTGTGTCCAGTTTCGTACTTATCCTTGGGACACCATAATGGAGGAGATTATTATGACATTTATGTTATTTGGTTCAAGCTGGGATCATTGCCATTACCTCCTAGCTTGAGGGGCGTTGTTGAAATATATGAAGTAATTAGGGTGGCACTTATGTAATTAGTTTACGTTTCCTGTCTCTTCTTCACTCTTATTAGGGTAAAGGGTATACTTGTAATATTGGTAGTTTTGATACCTATAAATATACCTTATGGGGAAGGGTTTGTATCAAGTCCACAACCTCCTTCTTCCTCTTGTTTTCTCTCAATGTCTTTTTCTCCATGACCTAAATCATGGAAACCTGAAAATCAACACTTACACTAGCCGCAGTGTTTCAAGCCCGATTGGTTAATGACTAGTGGGAGATCCTTGTCCATTAGGCAGCCAGCGAACCAGCCGTAACTACATGGAAACAGTTGGACAACTTCAAGTAGGTCTACCCAGCTTAGGAGCTTGAGGACAAGCTCTTTCTCCAAGGGGGGCAGATGTTGAGGACTCAAATAGCTAACCGAGTCATCCAAAGGAGGTGCATTGAGTCACTGAGTTAATTGGTTTATTTCCATATTGTTTTAAATTCGTTTTTATGCATTATTTAAGTTAAATTTCTATAGGGGCAGAATTGTAAAATTAAACCCTAAACTAAGTTGGCGTCAACCTTACTTAGAGGGGAAGGAGAATGAAAAAAGGCAAGTCTTGAATTAGGTTAAACAGGGTTTAGAGCTCTCCTTGATGAGCTCTAGGGTTTGGAGGTCTCCTTGATGAGTTCCAAGTCTAAGTTTCCTCTTGAATCTGAATTTCTTTCTTCTCTCTTTAATTTTCTATTTTACATTGCTCTTCACCAAGAACAAGGAGGGATTTCTTCCTCTTTTCTGAGCTCAACAAGAGGCCTTTAGCCTTTAATCAGTGCACAACAGCAAGAGATGATCTTCTCTTTCCTTTCCGAGCAAAGATAGAGGCTTTCCAGCCCCTATACCGAGAGCAGCAAGGCCAGAGGTTCTTCATCCTCTAAACCAAGAGAGCAGCAAGGTTAGGGACTCCTTACCTATAATCTGTGGACTGCCCAAGTTAGAGGCTTTTCAGCCCCTAACCTGGACAGTAGCTAGAAGGGTCCTAACCCCTGTCAGCCATGAGCAGCAAGGGGCCATCCCCCTCCTCTCCGTGAGCAGCATGTGGCTTCCCAACCCTTACCGAGAACAGCAGCATAGCTGCAAAAAGGAGGGTCTTTTCCACCAAACTGAGAGCAGCAACTCTCTTACAACTCTAGATTCACCAATCCCACATTGAGTTACTTGATCCATGGCAAGGGACCATATCACCCAATACCTCCCTCGGAAGCATCACACTCTACCATAAATAATGCCTCAAAGTCAGGTAATTGTAGGACTAGAGTAGAAGCTAATGCCTGTTTGAGTTCATTGAAGGAGTTTGTAGCTGTAGCGATCCAATTGAAGGCGTTGCGTTTAAGAAGACTAGTGAAGGGTATGGCCAACATCCCATTATTTTTTATGAACTTCTGATAATATCATGCCAAACCCAAAAATCCCCTTAAAGCGGATATGTTGTGTAGTTGTGGCCAGTTGATGACTGTTGTAATCTTTTCTGGGTCCATTATTACACCCTCTGCTGAGATGATATGGCCATGATAGGCCACTTGGGGTTGGGTTTTCCAAATGAACATTTAGAGTGTAGTAGAGATGATGTGCTTGGAGAAGTTGGAAAACAAGACGTAAGTCTTCCAAATGTTGGTCCCCCGATGTAATGTAAATCAAAATATCATCAAAGAAGACTAACACAAACTTTTGGAGATAGTCACGGAATACCTCATTCACCAATGCTTGAAATGTGGAAGGTGCGTTTGATAACCCAAATGGCATAACCACGAATTTCAAATGTCCATGGTGAGTACGGAATGTTGTTTTCTCAATATCGTGAGGATGCATTCTTACTTGATGATAACCAGATTGTAGGTCCAACTTGGTAAAAATATGGGAACCATGCAATTCGTCCAATAGCTCATCCACCACTGGGATGGGAAACTTGTCTTTGACTGTTTTTGCATTTAACTCCCTGTAGTCCACACAAAATCTCCAGGTGCCATCATGTTTTTTCATGAGAAGGATTGGAGAGGAGAGTGATGATCAACTGGGTGGGATGAGGCCTTGTTCCATCATTAGGTTGCATTGGCGTTCAATTTCATCTTTTTGGAGGTGTGGATATCTATTTGGTCGGACAACTACTACCTCTGATCCAGGTTTCAAACAAATTCTACGATCGCAGTCCCTCGAGGGAGGCAGGTTGGAAGGCTTCTGAAATAAGTTGGTAAACTCGTCCAATAACTTCTTTAAAGTGCTGCTCGGGGGGTGTTGTTTGTGAAGTAGGTTTATCTAATGAGTCATCTTCGCTTGTCTGCCCTGTAACATCACTTGGCGTCCTTCAGCCACAAAACTCATAGTCAAGGCAGCAAAATCCCACAAAATTGGGCCCAAGGTTTGCAACCATTTGATTCCCAGTACCATATGAAATCTAGCTAATGGTATGAAAAATAAATCAGTAGTAAAATGAGTGGTACCAATAGAAAATTTTACAGCCTTGCTGACCCCATAGCTAGGGACTTTGCCTCCTTTTGCAACTGAAACCGAGGCAATTGGATGACGCTGGATCTCAAGTTGAAGATGTTTAGCAGCCGTCATGCGTAAAAAATTGTGGGTACTTCCCGAGTCCACTAACTTTACTAGAGGTTGTGCTTGAACTTGCCTGTACTTGCATTGTTTTGGCTGACTTCTTTCTAGTAATTGCTTTCAAAGAAATTGCTGGTTCGTCCTCCTCTGGAGGTTCTTCTATCGTGTCATCTTCTTCCAATGTATCTAACTCCAACCATAACAATATTTTACATTGGTGTCCTGCCATGTAAGGTTCATCACAGTTATAACATAAGTTCCTTACCTTTTGGTCACCCATCTCAAATTTGTTTAATTTTTGTATATATTGGGATGTTGGTTTGCTAGACTTTGTATCTGCTGCCAAACCATTAATCGGAGTATTTTTTTTGCAGTGGCACTGTTGGGAATGATACCTGAGGTGAAATGTTCCTCCCCCCTGCCAACTAGGTGAATTGTTCCTCCCCCCTGCCAACCAGTCCTCCGAATTTGAATTTTCTATTTTTCTTCCAGTGCTCGAGCTAAATTCATTACTCAGCCCAAATCAGCAGGTGTGTAGAGCTCCACCTCCAACTTCAAAGATTCATTAAAACCTGTTGTAAACAAACTTACATTCTAGTCGATTCTAATCATCTTGCTTGCTGAAGCTAAATTTTCTTGAAACTATTTTTGATAAATTTTCACGGATGCTATCTGTCTTAATAAAACCAAATCCCCTAGTAGGTTGTTGTATGCAAGTGGCCCAACCCGTATAGTGCATAGCTCCTTAAAGATTCATAGCAGTCTCTCCAATTCGACTTGATGAAACCATAGTTGCGCTTCAGCGAGTATGTGGAAGGTAGCCAAGCCCACCTTATCAAAGTCTATTGTTCCTTGATTGGATTTTTTTTTCACATTTGTGTATCAAAATTAAGGGGTAGTCAGACCGAATGAAGGTGGGAAAATCTAATTTTGTGTACCTGGGCATGGAACCTCCACCCTGCGCAGGGAAACTTCTGTACCCTGCAGACTGCTCTCCCTGTCTACTATATGAGTTGTCTTCCACCCTTCGATCAGGGGCTGATTTATTCCAGTCACTATCTCTGAAACCCTGCTCGTGATTTGTTCCATTTGTTGTCCGAGTCTGGTCTCCCATGCTGCCATTCGCACATCATTATGTGCATTCATCTCTACGTGCATCTCTCTGCTTCACACCTCATTGTCTGCTTGCATCTCTCTGACAAAGGTTCTCAGATCGTCACTGCTGGATGAATCCCCCATGTTACCCTACTATGATACCAAGTTGTTATGATCCCTGGTCATGGATCTTGTAAAAATGCGATGTGGGAAAGGATCCGGTGTTGAGTTCGACGAATTAGAACAAGAAGAGAAGGAGATAGAGCAGATTTGTTGAAGGGAACTTGGACCATTGGCTTCGTTGAGGAGAACTCCAATTCCTGGTTTACGTAAATCAAGACTTGCTCTTTTCCATTCCATTCCCCCCTCCCCCAAATAAGGTTCATGACATCAAGAGTTAAAGAGGAAGAAATTACAAATATGCCCCTACAACCAATAACTAAATACTCAATGAATCAGCCACGACGCCTCTGAATGACTCGACCTGCTATTTAGTCCATAACAATCAGATCCCTTGTCACTGAATTCGGATTCTATAAAGAAACTCCTATGGATCTACATTGCAATAATCAAGCAGCAATAGATATCACATCAAATCCGGTCTTCCATGAGAGAACAAAACACATTGAACTAGAATGCCATTTCATAAGAAAATAATTTCAAACCGGCATATTAGCTCTCAAACATATATCTTCACAAAGCCAAGTTGCAGACATTCTCATTAAACTAGTCACTCATAAGATCTTGTCCACCATCTGCATCAAGTTGGCCGTTTACGATGTTTTCTCACCCCCCAGCTTGAGGGGGAGTGTTACAAAGTGGGATCTACCATGGTTGCACGAGCTGGTGGGACCCACCATGAGAACGTGAGATTGCATGATGGGTCATCACATGAGCTGGCATGAGTTGGAAGATTTGAAGATCAAGTGGGACCCATAGTGATAACCATGAAACAGTATCCTTATCACATGAGTTGAAAGATCAAGTGGGACCCACCATGATAAGCACGAGTTGGCATCCTTATCATATGATCACGTGCCTCATGGAAGAGTTTTAATTTGAGTTATGTTAGTCTTCTAATTATGTTGAGTAATTTAATTATGATAGACATATCTTTAAGAATTATATTTTGGGTGTAATTAGGAGAATAGTAGTTTAATTCCATTTGGATTCTACTACTTTCCTTTACTATAAATAGAGGTGCTTATACTTGAATTACAATAAGAAAGTTAAGTAGTTCTCCACTTCTCATCTCGTGAAGTCTTCTTCTCTAGGTTAAACTCTTTTTCCTTTTTTTCTCTTCTCTCTTCTCTACTTGAGAGCTCTCTCTCTCTCTTTCTTTTTCTTTCTCCCTCTCTCACCTTGCTCGAGATTTCAGTAATGGGGGCCTAAATTCGTTAGTGTTATTGTTGAGTCATTTCACATAAGAGCTATCTTCTTCATCAATGGGAGGAGCTGGTTTGATTAGGTGGCCTAAGAGGTATCGAGTAATGAGAAACCTCCTAGCTGATTGTTACCATCTTCGAAAATTAGACAACCTTTTTAAGGATATGGTGGTAATTTTAAGAAGATCACTTTTTTTCCCATATAGTTTTCAACCATTAATCAAGAAGTAAACAATTTCTTATGTGCAATATGTTAATCCAACAAGCAACTTGAGACGTAAACCGAGACAAATATATAAATCAACTTGAGAAGAAAGAAGCAACTTGAACTCAAATAGTATGATATCTCATTGAAGGTAGATTCCATACCTTTATCACACTGAGTTAATTAATTTTAAATTTTATATTGCTTTAAGTATATTTTTTCATTAATTATGTAAATGAGCAAGGACGCTGGGGTCGAATTGTCAGTTTTAGCCCTAAAACACTTATGACATCAAATCCTATTTAGAGGGTAGAGAAATAGAGAAAAGACAAGTATTGAATTAGGTTAAACAGGATTTGGAGTTCTCCTTGACGAGCTCCTGGTATGGTTTTCTTGATTTGAGTTTTATTCTTTCTCTCTTTGAATTCTGGGTTGCATTGATATTATCCAAGCTAAGGGAGAGGGACTTGAGTACTATTTTCCGAGTTCAAGAAGGGGCTTTAGCCTCTTCCACATTCACAACAGCAAGAGGGGATTGATCTCTTCCATTTTGAGCAAGAAAGGTAGATTTTTGACTGCCTAACCGAGTAGCACATCTAAAGAAGGTTGTTTTAGCCTATAACCAAGCAAGGCGGGGTTAGGAAGTCCTAGCCCTCCTATAAGATTAAGAAAAGGAAACTCCTTTTCAATCTTACCAAGAACAGGTAAGGAAAGGAGGTTCTTTTCTTCATTACCAAGACCAACAACCCTAATACAGTGTTTTATTCACAATTCCCATGCCGAGTAACTCGATCCATGGCTAGGGACCATAACAACTTGGTATCAGAGTAGGGTAACATGGTGAAGAACAACATTAATGAGTTAAGGGAAGTGGTGCTCAGAAGTCAAGAAAAATTGTTGTAATCATGGAGCAGTTGGTACAAATTTCGGATATGAGTATTTAGATTGAGAGACTTTCTGGGATGATGGAAAATATGATGAATGGAAGGAACTCAAATTTGGAACAAAGAGGAGAGGACAACTCGCACAACAGAGGGGGAGACCAATTTGCTGGGCGCACTGGTTTTCCTGGTCAGACTGGAAATTTCAACCAGGGAGGAGGCACCGTACCAAGGTATACAAAACTTGATTTTCCTAATTTTAATGGGTCAGAAGACCCCTTGATTTGGTGACATGGGTGCAAATTTTTTTTTATCCATCAAAGAACATCAGCTAGTGATATGGTAGGTCTGGCCGCTTTCCACTTGCTTGGGGAAGCACAACTTCGGTTTCATCAAGTTGAGTTGGATAGATTAGTGCTGAATTGGGAATAGTTTAAAGAATTATGCACTATACAATTCGGTTGGCCAGCCATAAACAACCCCTTGGGGGATTTGGTGTTGTTACGACAAACTGGTCTCGTGGAACTCTATCAAAAATAGTTCCAACAAAAATTGGCAAGACCTAGCCGGATGGTTCTCATAGACCAGCAGGTCAATTTATTTATAGCGAGCCCTAATGAGTCATTAAGATTAGAGGTGGAGCTACATGCAACTGCTGACTTAGCTCGAGCAATAAATCTAGCTCGTGCATTGGAATTTTGACAAAAAATTCAAAATAGGAGACTAGCTTGGCAAAGGGACCAGAATACTTCCACTAGCTGGGAAGGGAGGTGCAACACTAGCCCTCAGTTAGCTTCTCCAGTAGGGCAACCAGTCTGAAATTATCCCACTATTACTCCTACAGTAGATACACGACCCAGCAACCCACCCACCCAGTTTATTGGAAATTAACTAGTGGAGATATGGCTGAGTGCAGGGCAAAGAAGTTATGTTACAATTGCGATGAAACATATAGGGTAAGACATCAGTGTAAAAGGTTGTTCTAGTTAGATGTCCATGAAATCATGAAACCCCTACAGATTGATGATATTATTGAGGAGGATCCCCCAGAAATATCTTTGCATGCCATTACAGGACAGAAATCCACCAAAATTGTTGGAAGATAAGCTCAAGCCCACACGACCAAGGAAGGCCAACAAGATGGGCCCAAGCCCATAAGAAGTAGGACCCACAATGATTACCTTGAGCTAGCATCTTTATCACATCAGTTGGAAGATTAATAAGCACTCACATAAGTATCTTATCTTATGGTCACGTCAAATAAGAGTTTTAGTTTGAGTTATGTTTGTTTTTTTATCTATATTGAGTTATTTAATTATGTTAGGACTTATCTTTTAAGTGTTAGAGTTTGAGTGTAATTGGGACAAAGAGTAGTTTTATTGTAATTGGACTCTACTACCTTCCTCTATTATAAATAGAGGTTCATGTACTCTGATTACAACAAGTTATTGAAGTCAATGAAGTATTTCTCTTTTCCATAAATTCAACATGGTATCAGAGCAGGTTCTGTGAGTTGACTTGGTCAACTCACGGAGTTAATGTGATCCTTTTCTCTAAACCCTAAACCCTAAGTCTAGGTTTGTAGTTATTTTTTTTTCAGTCCCTAAGTCTAGGTTTCTAGTTTTTTTTTTAGTCCCTATACCCATTATTTTCTTTGCATTTTTTACTTCTCTAAGGAGTTTTTCAAATTAAAAATTATATATTGACAGAAATATATTTGAGTCTACATCCCAAAGAAAAATGATTTGTTCCAATCGGAGTTATCTACAGAGAGATGTCGATATTTGAATGAGCAAAGGTCAGATTGCAAAAAGGTTCGAACAACAGCAGAAATCTTCATATTCCGAGGTATTTTTTGCTATCAAGAACTAGACTTTTTATGGAGAAATATATATATATATAAATAAATATCTGTAATTTTATTCTTTTACCTATTCAACCAATTTTTTATCTGATTTATCTACAAATAAAAATTGATAATTGAAGTAGTAAAGATCAGATTGAAAAAAAGGTTCGAGTGGCAGCAGAAAGCCTCAACTTCTGAGGTATTTTATGCTATCAAGAAAGAGACTTTATATGGAGAATTATATATCAAAAGAAAGATACATAAGTCTATTTTCTTACCAATTCTCAGTATAATGTTTTTATAAGGAGATATTTTTCTTGGAAGAGTCGATGGTCATTCTGGAAAAAAAAGGAGAAACAGTACTTAGTTCAGCAAGATGACAAAGACCAAAATCTATCAGATTATTTATCTTCTTATAATTACATTTTATGAAGTAAATTTATACTTGGATGAAAGGTATTTAAGTCTACTTTCATAATGAGAAAATTTCATGTTAAGCTGATCTATATTTTAAGAAATATTCACATTGGAAGAATCAAAGGTCATGCTGGTATTCAGTTACATTGAAAATCCAAATTTAAGCCAATTGTTTTGTGTCACTTTTTGAGTTGGTATATCAGGAAAAAATCTCACTTCTTCCTGGTTTGAGAGGCATATTTATACATCTATGTTATTTGGGCCTATTGCTACATCTATGATATTTTTTTCAAGCTGGGATCACTGCCATTACCTCCCAGATTGAGGGAGAAGTAGAAGAAGTACAAGAAAGATGTATTTTATTACATATGTTGTGAATAAGTTTATGTGACCAAAATATTCAAGAAAAGGGGAGCACAAAAGATGAAGCTTGTGCGCCTAAGAAAATTTTTTTACATCAGATTATTGCATGGGTTCTTTTATAAAGTTTATTATTTAGTTCGTGTTATATGTGGTTGAAGATGGTCGTGTTATATACAGTTGTTGCTATTATGTCTCTTTGGGGACATTATTATTGAAAAAGAGGTGGCCTCATATCATCATTTATTTTAACCTGTCAAAAAAATATCACGATTGGGAAACAATGACGGAGGAACTTATTATTACATCTATGTAATCCACTCCCCCCCCCCCCCCCCCCCCCCCCCCCCCCCCATTGTAATAGCTTTTATAACTCCACCCACTTGAGAGTCATTGTCCTGTGGAGGGACATGGTGGTGGACACTTCAGAGCAATGTCGATAGACACACTACCGATTGAAGACGGAGTGTGCCCTACATCCAACATTAGGACTGGAGTATGTGTTAATTTATGGAAAAATAAAATACTTCATTGACATCAATAACTTGTTGTAATAAGAGTACATGAACCGCTATTTATAATAGAGGAAGGTAGTAGAGTCCAATTACAATAAAACTACCCTTGTCCCAATTACACCCAAACTCTAACACTTAAGGTAAGTCCTAACATAATTAGGTAACTCAATATTAATAAAAGACAAAATTAACTTAAACTAAAACTTTTCTTGATTGTGACCTTAAGATAAAGATACTTTTGTGAGTCCTTCTTGATCTTCCAACTGATGTGATAAGGATGTCAGCTCTTTGTAATCATTGTTGGTCATACTTCTTATGGGCTTGGGCCCATCTTGTGGGCCTTCCTTGGTCATGTGGCCCATCTTATAATAATCTTACATATGTGGGCCTTCCTTGGTCATTTG